>NC_044558.1:48393803-49005341 GCF_007565055.1 Rhinopithecus roxellana | reverse complement strand
CCATACATACAATGGACTGTGGTCAGATCAGAGTTATTAGTGTATCCATCATCCTGGACATTTATCTCTTTTGAGTGTTGGGAACATTTAATATCCTCCTTCTAGCTATTTGAAACTATATAGTATATTATTAACTGTAGTCATCCTTCAGTGCTACACAACATTAGAATTTATTCCTCCTCTCTATCTATAATTGTATATCCTTTAACAAATCTGTCCCTATTCCTTCCTCCCCTCGTGCCCTTCCCAGACTCTAGTATTCTCTGTTCTACATTTTACTTCTATGAGATCGACAGTTTTTTACCTTCCACATGAGTAACAACATTCACTGTTTAACTTTCTGTCCCTGGCTGATATCACATAACTTAATGTCCTCCAGTTCCACACATGTTGCCACAAATGACAGAAGTTTATTCTTTTATGACTGAATAGTATTCTAGTGTGTGTGTGTGTGTGTGTGTGTGTGTGTGTGTCACATTTTCTTTATTCATTCATCCATTGTTAGACACCTAAGTTGATTCCATATCTTAATCTAAGGGTCACTTTACTTTCTGACTCATAAGGAATCACAGCAATTGAACATGATATCACATTGTACTGGAGGGTAGTTTTTCCATGGAAGCAATGGCCAGACTATTTCTACTTGTTGGCAATGAAATAATAACTGTAAATATTGAAGGTGTACTTCTTATGCCTTTATGAACTCTGCAAATACCTATCCTGCCTTGAACTTTCTGGAAGAATTTGGAGTATCTCTCTGCACTTCGATACGTGAACAAACATATTACTTATTGACTCCTACATGTTGAATCTGAGACAGGCAAAAAAATTAATGTCTTATATATATGACCATAAGCACGTTCTATGATGTTCACACCACAAAATCAGCTAATGATACATTTCTCAAAATATATCCTCATTGTTAAGTGATTCATGACTGTAATTCCCAATCTAGGTAGAGTTTAAGCCCATTTGAGATTCACAAACAAAGTATGAAACTTAAAAAAAAAAATAGGGAGGCGAAACCATATGGAGCCTAGCTGACTCTGAGTTAAGGAGATACAGCTGTGAGTCTTGGGAGATTAAAATCAGCTAGAGTTCACAGAGATTACTGGAGAGGAGAAGCTGCATAGAGAGAGATCATGAGTATTCAGCAGAGTACTAATCAGCATTTGCTTATGAGGAAACTGTCCAATCAAAGGGAAAGAAACATCCACAAGGATTAAAAGAAACAGAAGCCACAGATCACATGGGACTTGGAAAAGTGTTTGGTTTCAAAAGCCAGACTAGGAAACCTTACCATGCATAAGGAATTATACTGTACACAGAAAGCTCTTACCTCAGTAGTAGGGGATAATTAGTTCTTTTTTTAATTATTATTATACTTTAAGTTCTAGGGTACATGTGCACAATGTGCAGGTTTGTTACATATGTATACTTGTGCCATGTTGGTGTGCTGCACCCATCAACTCATCAGCACCCATCAACTCGTCATTTACATCAGGTATAACTCCCAGTGCAATCCCTCCCCCGTCCCGCCTCCCCATGATAGGCCCCGGGGTGTGATGTTCCCCTTCCCGAGTCCAAGTGATCTCATTTTTCAGTTCCCACCTATGAGTGAGAATATGCAGTGTTTGGTTTTCTGTTCTTGCGATAGTTTGCTGAGAATGATGGTTTCCAGCTGCATCCATGTCCCTACAAAGGACACAAACTCATCCTTTTTTATAGGCTGCATAGTATTCCATGGTGTATATGTGATAATTAGTTCTTGACTGAATTCTGCTATGGTCCTGCCTTACCTACCTGAAAAAGCAAGACTTAGAAAAACTAAAAGTGTTTCCAACTAACCTGTGTCCCAGAACAAAGTTTGACAACATTTAAAATTCAAAAATAGCAAGCACTCAAAAAAGATAAAATCTACAAAGTCTGTCATCCACTCAAAAATTACCAGCCATGCACAGAGGCACAAAAAAGTCCTAAAATAAAGAAAAAATAAATGAATTGAAATTGATCCAGAATTCACACACATTAGAATTAGTAAACAAAGAAATTAAATCAGTTATTGTGCCCATATCCCAAGAATGTAAAAGGTGTTAGGAAACAAAAATTGAACATGTTAAACAGAAAAATAAAAAATATAAAAACAACCCAAGTTGAACACCTGGGGATGAAAACTACAATGTATGTAATGAAACAATACACTAGATAAGATCAATGTACTATATTCTCCAATGTATTGGAGAAAAGGAAGTACACTATTATAAGGTTTTAATACTATACATGAAAGAGTATAATATCACCAGAAGGTAATTATTTACTTGAAAGTTACAGATGTACACTATATACTCAATCATCCACTATAATAAAAAACAGTTATAGCCAACAAGCCAAATGAGACAATACAATGAAATTATAAAACTTACTCAATTAATCCAAAAGAAATCAGAAAAAAGAGGGGAAAGGAATAAAGAACAAATGGGACTAATAGACAACAAATTGCAAGATTAGTGATTTAAACTTAACCACATAAGTAATCACATTAAATGAAAGTCTAAATACTCCCATTAAAAGAGATGAAAAGACTAGATGAAACATCACAATCCAACTGTTTACTCTTTAAGAAATCAACTATAAACCTTGCAGGTCGGGGAAGAATGGGATTACACATTTAAAGTACAGAAAGAAAAAAAAAAACCCTGTTAGCCAAGAATATTATACTTAGCAAAGCTATCCTTCAGAAATGAAAGAGAATAATGCCCTTACGCAACCAGAAAAACTGGTCTTCTTCACCACCAGACTGATCTTACAAGAAATGCTTAAGGGAATGCTGCAACTCAAAGCCAAGAACAATAATTACTATCATAAAAACACGTGAAAGTATAAAACTCACTAGTAGAGGCAAATTTATATTCAAATACAGAATACTCCACACTCTAAAAGTGCTATGTAAATCTTTCACACCACTAGCATAATGGTTAACTATCAAAGTGGTTAAAAATAATTGCAGCTACAATTAGTTGTTAAGGAACATAAAATATACATGGATGTAAATTAAAGCAACAAAAATATAAATTGTGAAGAGGAGAGCAAAAGTCTAGAGTACGTTCATGTGACCAAAGTTACACTGTTATAAGCTTAAAATAGTCTGTTATAACCACGATTTTTAAATCTTAGTTTCATGGTAACCACAAAAATAAACATATCAACAGACACACAAGAAAAAAGGAAAGAATCAAAGCTTAGCATAACAGAAAATCACCAAACCACAAAGGCAAACGACAAGAGAGGAACAAAAGAATATAGGAGCTACAAACCACCAGAAAATAATTAACAAAATTGCTGGAGTAAGTTCTTACCTAGCAAAAATAACTTGAATCTAAACAGTTAAATTATCCAATTAAAAGATATAGAGTGGTCAAATGGATGAAATAACAAGACTCAACTGTGTGCTGCTTATAAAAGACTCCCTTCACGTATAAGAATGCAAAAAGACTGAGAGTGAAAGTATGGAAAAAGATAATGCAAATGAACTCAAAAGCAAGCAAGAGTAACTATAGTTGCAGCAAATAAAATAAACTTCAAGTCAAAAACTATAAAAAGAGACAAAAAGAGTCATTATATAACGAGAGAAATATCTATTCAGCAAGAGAATATAACAATTGTAAATACATACGCATCCAATGCTGGACTACCCAAATATAAAGAGGATATATCATTAAATCTAAATGGAGAGATAGACAGCAATACAATAATAATAGGTTATGTCAACACTCATTTTCAGCAATGAATGGATTATGCGGACCAAAAAAATCAACAAAGAAACGCTGAATTTAAACTGAATTCAAGATCGAATGAACCTAATAGACACTTACAGAACATTTCATTCAACAGCTGCAGAACACACATTTTTCTCAATTGTAAATGGTACATTCTCTAGAATATATCATATGTTAGGCCACAAAATAAATCTTAACAAATTTAAGAAGACAGAGATGATATCAAGCATCTTTTCTGACCACAATAGTATAAAACTAGAAAAGGAAATAATAAAGATTAGAGCAAAAACAAATGATATAGAGCCTAGAAAAAACATACAAAACATCAGTAGAATAAAGAATTGGGTTTTTAAAAAGATAAACAAAATTTTGATAAATCTTTATCTACACTAAGAAAAACAGAAGAGTAAAGTTAATTCAGAGATGGAAAATGATAAAACTGACACAATAGAAATACAAAGGATCATAAGAGACTATTATGAACAATTATATGCCAACAAACTAATAACTTAGAAGAAATGAATACATTCCTGGCCACACAAAACTATCAAGATTGAAACAAGAAAAAATATAAGATCTGAACAAACCAATAACAAGTAAAATAACTGAATCTATTAGAACTAAAAGATTTTTTCTATTAAAAAAGCCATATGTTTATTGGCCACATAAATGACTTCTTTTGAGAAGTGTCTATCTTCACCCACATTTTGATCGCGGTTTTTTTTCTTGTAAACTTATTTAAGTTCTTTGTAGATTCTGGATATTAGCCCTTTGTCATATGGAAAGATGGCAAAAATTTTCTCCCATTCTGTAGGTTGCCTGTTCAATCTGATGATAGCTTTCTTTTTTTTTTATTATACTTTAAGATCTAGGGTACATGTGCACAATGTGCAGGTTTGTTACATATGTATATTTGTGCCATGTTGGTGTGCTGCACCCATCAACTCGTCAGCACCGATCAATTCATCATTTATATCATGTATAACTCCCCAATGCAATCCCTCCCCCCTCCCCCCTCCCCCCTCCCCCCTCCCCATGATAGGTCCCAGTGTGTGATGTTCCCCTTCCCGAGTCCAAGTGATCTCATTGTTCAGTTCCCACCTATGAGTGAGAACATGCGGTGTTTGGTTTTCTGTTCTTGTGATAATTTGCTAAGAATGATGGTTTCCAGCTGCATCCATGTCCCTACAAAGGACGCAAACTCATCCTTTTTTATGGCTGCATAGTATTCCATGGTGTATATGTGCCACATTTTCTTAATCCAGTCTGTCACAGATGGACATTTGGGTTGATTCCAAGTCTTTGCTATTGTGAATAGTGCCGCAATAAACATACGTGTGCATGTGTCTTTGTAGTAGAATAATTTATAATCCTTTGAGTATATACCCAGTAGTGGGATGGCTGGGTCATATGGTACATCTAGTTCTAGATCCTTGAGGAATCGCCACACTGTTTTCCATAATGGTTGAACTAGTTTACAATCCCACCAACAGTGTAAAAGTGTTCCTATTTGTCCACATCCTCTCCAACACCTGTTGTTTCCTGATTTTTTAACGATTGCCATTCTAACTGGTGTGAGATGGTATCTCATTGTGGTTTTGATTTGCATTTCTCTGATGGCCAGTGATGATGAGCATTTTTTCATGTGTCTGTTGGCTGTATGAATGTCTTCTTTTGAGAAATGTCTGTTCATATCCTTTGCCCACTTTTTGATGGGGTTGTTTGTTTTTTTCTTGTATATTTGTTTGAGTTCTTTGTAGATTCTGGATATTAGCCCTTTGTCAGATGGAAAGATTGCAAAAATTTTCTCCCATTCTGTAGGTTGCATATTCAATCTGATGATAGTTTCTTTTCCTGTGCAGAAGCTCTTTAGTTAGATCCCATTTGTCAATTTTGACTTTTGTTGCCATTGCTTTTGGTGTTTTAGTCATGAAGTCTTTGCCCATGCCTATGTCCTGAATCGTATTGCCTAGGTTTTCTTCTAGGGTTTTTTTATGTTTTTAGGTCTTACATTTAAGTCTTTAATTCATCTTGAGTTATTTTTGTTTAAGGCATAACGAAGGGATCCAGTTTCGGTTTTCTGCACAAGGCTAGCCATTTTCCCCAACACCACTTATTAAATAGCGAATCCTTTCCCCATTGCTTGTTTTTGTCAAACTAACACATAAACAGAAAACCAAACACCACATGTTCTCACTCATAAGTGAGAGTTGAACAATGAGAACACATGAACACAGGGAGGGGAACATCACACACTGGGGCCTCTCAGGAGGTTGGGGGCTAGGGGAGGGATAGCATTAGGAGAATACTTAATGTACTTGATGGGTTGATGGTTGCAGCAAACCACTCTGGCACATGTATACCTATGTAACAAACCTGCACATTCTGCACATGTATCCCAGAACTTAAAGTATAATAAAAAAAATAAAAATAATTATAGCATCGATTACAGGGATATAATAGCAATAAAAAAGAAAGCATAGACTTGGTGGTTTCACTGCTAAATTCTACCAAACATTTAAGGAAGCAATACCAACTTGTCTTAAACTATTCCAAAAATGAAAGAAGAGGGAATATTTCCAAACCCATTCTGCAGGGCCAGCATTGCCCTGATATCAAAATATACAAGGATGCAACAAAAAGGAAAACTACAGGCCAATATCCCTGAGTGAACATAGATGCAAAAAGTTCTCAACAAGATACCAGCAAACTGAATTCAATAGCACATGATAAAGGTCATTGACCATGACCAAATATGATTCATTCCAGTGAATCAAGAATTGTCTAACATATAAAAACCCAGTAAATGTGGTACCTCAAATTAACAGAAAGGAAGGTGACACAATATTGCAATTCCCATAGGTACAGGAAAAGTATTTGACAAAATTCAATACCCCTTCATGATATAAAAAAAAAAAAGTCCCCCAAAATTGGGGACAACAAAGTTACTACTGCAACACAATAAAGGCCATATATGGCAAACCCACAGCTAACATCATGCTAAATGGGGAAAAACTGAACACTTTTCCTTTAACATCTGGAACAAGACAAGTGTGCCCATTTAAACAACTCTATTCAACCGTACTAGAAGTCCTAACCAGAGTAATGAGGCAACAGAAATCAATGAAAGTTACCCAAATCAGAAAGGAGAAAGTCAAAGTGTTTCTGTTTGCAGAAGATAGTCTTATGTATAGAAAATCCTAAAGACTACATCAGAAAAACTCTTAGAACTAATAAACAAATTTAGTAAAACAGCAGCATACAAACTTAACAGCTAAAAATCAGTAGTATTTGTACGCATTAGCAGTGAATTATCCGAAAAAAAAAAAATGAAGAAAACAATCACATTTACAATAACTACCAAAGGCAAGACACCTAGGAGTAAATTTAACCAAGGAGGTGAAAGATCTCTACACTGAAAACTGTAAAATGCTGATGAAAGCAACTGAGGAGTACACGAATACTCTGATAGACATTCTTGTTCATGAATTGGAAGAATATTTCTAAAATGCTCATACTACCCAAAGCAATCTATAGATTTAGTGTAATTTCTATATAAAATACTAACGGTGTTATTTACAGAAATAAGAAAAAAATACTAAAATTTGAATGAAACCACAAAAGACGCTGAATAGCCACACCAATACTAAGGGTAGGGGGGTAACCTAGAGGCATCATATTACCTGACTTCAAAATATACAACAACACTACAGTAGCCAAAATAGGATGGTACTGACATGAAAACAGACACATAGACCAATAGAACAGAAGAGCAAGCCCAGAAATGAATATACACATCAGCACTGATTTTCAACAATGGTTCCAAGAACAACTATTAGGGAAAAGACTGTCTCCTCAAAAGATGGTGCTGGGTAATTTGTATACCCAGTTGTACAAGAATGAAACTGGATATGTATCTTTTGGCATATACAAAACTCAACTGAAAATGGATTAAAGACTTTAATATGAGACCTGAAACTATAAAACTGCTAGAAGAAAACATAGAGAAAATGTTTTTTGACATTGGACTGGGCAAGAATTTTTTTATAAGACCTATAAAGCACAGGCAACAAAAGTAAAAATAAAGAAATGAGATTACATCAAACTGAAAAGCTTCAGCACAGCAATAGAAACAATCAAAAGAGTGAAGAGAAACCGTACAGAAAGGGAGAAAACACTTGTGACTATACATCTGACAAAGGGTAAATATCTAGAATATATAAGACACTCAACCCAATAACAACAAAAATAATCCAATAAAAATGGGCAAAAGACATGAATAGACATTTCTTTAAAAAATTAAAACATACAAATGACCAAAAGGTACATGAAAAATGCTCAACATCACTAATCAACAGGAAAATGAAAATTAAAACCATGGTGAGATATGAACTCACTTCAGTTAAATGGCTGTTATCAAAAAGACAAAAGATAAGTGTTGGTAAGAATGCGGAGAAAAGGGAAAACATATACTGTTTGTGGGTATGTAAATTAGCATAGTCATTGTGGAAAACATTTTGGAGATTCCTCAAAAAATTAAGAATAAAACTACTATATGATCCAGTAATCCAACTACTGGGTACATATCCATAGAAAATGAAATTAGTATGCTGAAGAGATTTCTGCACCACAATGTTTATTGCAGCACTATTCACAATATCCAAGATATGAAATCAACCTAAGTATCCAGTAATGGATGAATAAAGAAAATATGGTATACATAAAAACAATGAAATACTACTTGGCCAGATAAAAATATTTTTTTTCATTTGCAACAACATGGATAATACTGAAGACAACTGTGTTAAGTGAAACAAGTTAGATACAGAAGGAAAAATACTACATCATCTCACTCATATATGGAACCTTAAGAAGTTGATCTTACAGAAGTAGTGAATAGTGAACCATGATTACTTGAGACTGGAATGGATAGGGAAAAGGATGAGATGGAGAGAGGTAAGTCAAAGGACACAAAGTTACAATTAGAAAGGAAGAATAAGCCCTAGTGTTTTATTGCACAGTAGATTGACTATAGTTAACAGTAAGGTACTGTATATCTCAAAATAGCTAGAAAAGATAATTTTGAATGCAGCCACCAAAGAGATGATAAATGTTTGAGGTGACAGATATGCTAATTACCATGATTTGATCATTACACAATGTATATATACATTGAAACACATCAGTGTGCCCCATATGTACAATTATTTTGTGTCATTAAAATTTTTTAAAAGAAATTAACTATAAATACGAAGACACAAATAGGTTAAAATGATAGAAAAAAACATACCATACAAACACTAAACATAGAAAACTGATGTGAGTATATTATTTTCACACAATGTTTATTTCAGTGCAAATAATATTAACAGAGATGAAAATTAAAAATACTAGCAGGGACAAAGTGGTCAGCTCATGAAGCGAGAATAAGTCTTAAGCATTATGCATAATAACAGAACTTTAAGAGAAAAAAAAGACAGAACTACAGAGAAAGATAAAATCACTATTATATTCAGAGATTAAACACCTCTATCTTTCCATATTGACTTAAAAAGTAGAAAAAAAATAGTAAGAATATAGAAAATTTGCACATTATCAACAAGCTTGACCGAATTGAAATTTAGAGAAAATTACCAGTCAAATATACATTTGTTTAGTGCATAGAACATTTACCAAAGTATACTATATTCTGAGCCAGTTCTAAAAGACTCATGAGTGAAATACATTATAAAAAGGGAAATTAAAACTTGTTTTTAACTAAATTTTTAAATGAAAAGAAAAATAAAACTAATCAATTTTGATGGATGGTAGGCACCTTATAGCACTAAGCATCTATATTATAAAAGAATAAAGATCTCAAAACAATGACCTCAGCTTTCATCTTAAGAAACTATAAAAAAGGGAAAATTATGCCTAAAGTAAGGAAAAAGAGGCAATAATAAAGTTTAGAATTAAAGTCGGTGAACTACAAAATAGAAAAACAATAGAGAAAATCGGTAAAACCAAAACATGATTCTTTGAAAAATTCAATAAAATTCATAAACCTCTACTCAAAGTGATCAAGAACAAATGTTAGAAGAAAAAAAAAATCTCCATAAGAAAAATGTTAAAAGTGACAGCACTACAGATTTTATAGATAATAAAAGGGAAAAAATAAAAACAAAAACTGTTGTGCCAATAATTTGAGCAATTTAGGTAAAATTGGTAAATTCTTTTAAAAACATAAACTACTAAACCTCACTCAAGAAGAACTGGATAACTCAAATAGCTCATATCTATCAAATAAATTGCATTTTTAGTTAACAATTTTCCCACTATGAGAACTCTAGGCCTAGGTGGCTTTATTTATTAATTCTACCAAGCATTTAAAGAAGAAACTATACCAGTTCTATCAAAACCCTTTAAAAAAACTGAAGAGTGCTGACTACTTCTCGACTCACTCTGTGAAGCTAGCATTATCCTGATAATAAAAACAAAACACATTGTAAAAAAAGAAACTATGGGAAAATATCCCACATAAACATACATGCAAGAAGTTTTATGAGCAAAACAAATCCAACAATACATAAAAATGACAACACAGAGTGACCAGGTTGGGGTTTACTCATTTAATATTTGAAAAATAATCAAAGTAATAACTGAAAAGCATATGTAATGAGCTGAATAAATTCAGCACAAACTTTTGACAAAATATAATGTCTATTCATGACTTTAAAAAATAAACTCTCAGCAAACTAGGTATAGAAGACAATTTCCAAAACTTGATGAAGCCTATCTATGGAAAATCTACAACTATCCTACATAATCCTGAGAGAATGAACTTTTTTTTTCTAAAATCAGGAACAAGACAAAGATGTCCACTCTCACCACCTGTATTCAATATTTTACTGGTAGTTCTAACTAGTTGAATCAGGCAAGATAAAGAAATTAAAAGTATCCAGATTGGAAGGGAAGAAAGATTTGCAGACAGCATGATCACCTATGTAGAAAACCATAAGCAATCTACAAAAACATATTAGAATTAAGTGAGTTTACTATTAATATAAAAGTCATTTGTATATCTATATATGAGAAAGCAATGTTTACAAATTGAAATGTTAAAAATGTATAATTTATAGTAGCATCAAGAAATATGAAATACTTTAGGATTAAACCTGAGAAAAGATGCGTAAGATCTTCACACTGAAAATTATAAAACATCGATAAAAGAAATTAAGGAGCTCTAAATCAATGAACAGATATATTTTGTTCAAGGGTTAGAACACTTAATATTAAGATTTCAATTCACTATGTACTTATCTTTAGGCCCACTGTAATCCTAACTGACACCAAAAGCCCAGAAACAATGTTGTAGAATTTTATAAGCAGCCACCAAAATTCCTACAGAAATGCAAAGGACATAAAATGCCCAAAAAAACTTTGAAAAATAAAATAACAAGATTTATTATAGAGCTAGAACAATTAAGACTTACAGTACTGACATGAAGACAGATAAATAGATAAGTGGAACAAATAAGGAATTCATAAATAGATCCACACATATATGGACAATTGACTTTCAACATACCTTAGAAATGTCAAAATTAAAAACACTACACCAAGTGTTAGTGACAGTGATACTATGAAGGAAAAAGAAGAACTAGAAGTCTCATACTCTGCTAGTGAGAATATGAAATAGAACAACCACTTTGAAAAGCCGTTTGGCAGTGTCTTAAAGCACTAAGCATAAACCTACCATATGACACAGTCATTCTCCTCGTAGCAATTTTCCCAAAAGAAATGAAAACATATTTCTAGACAAAGACTAATGTTTATACCAGATTAGATAGATGATTGCTAGATAGATGATAGACAGATAGGTATACATGCACATACACATATTAACTCAAAACTGGAAATAACCCAAATGGCCAACCACAGGTAAATAAACAAATTTCGGCATAACCATACGATATAATACTACTGAGAAATGAAAATGAACTATTTATATTAGCAACAACATGGATGCTTCTCAAATAATTATTCTAAGTGAAGCAAGACAGATTTAAAGAGTATATATTATATTTTTCCATTTGCATAAAATTCTTTTAAAAAATGGAACCTAATCTATAATAACTGATCAATGTATAATAATAAATCAATGGTTGCCTGTGAATTGGGAAATAGAGTGATTGGGAAGAGCAGGGAGGAGAAATTTTTGAAAAAGAAGAAAACAAGGAGAAAAAGTTATAACATTAATTCTCATAATCTAAGAAAAAAATTTCTTATATGGAGAAAAATAAAGCAGAAATGAAATTTGAAAATTACTATTAAAATTGTGCTTTGATTATTTTTTATTATTTTGAGGTACGTTCCATCAATACCGAATTTATTGAGCGTTTTTAGCATGAAGGGCTGTTGAATTTTCCACAGCCAATATCATACTGAATGGGCAAAAACTGGAAAAATTCCCTTTGAAAACTGGCACAAGACAGGGATGCCCTCTCTCACCACTCCTATTCAACATAGTGTTGGAAGTTCTGGCTAGGGCAATCAGGCAAGAGAAAGAAATCAAGGGTATTCAGTTAGGAAAAGAAGAAGTCAAATTGTCCCTGTTTGCAGATGACATGATTGTATATTTAGAAAACCCCATTGTCTCAGCCCAAAATCTCCTTAAGCTGATAAGCAACTTCAGCAAAGTCTCAGGATACAAAATTAATGTGCAAAAATCACAAGCACTCTTATACACCAGTAACAGACAAGCAGAGAGCCAAATCAGGAATGAACTTCCATTCACAATTGCTTCAAAGAGAATAAAATACCTAGGAATCCAACTTACAAGGGTTGTAAAGGACCTCTTCAAGGAGAACTACAAACCACTGCTCAGAGAAATAAAAGAGGACACAAACAAATGGAAGAACATACCATGCTCATGGATAGAAAGAATCAATATCGTGAAAATGGCCATACTGCCCAAGGTCATTTATAGATTCAATGACATCCCCATCAAGCTACCAATGAGTTTCTTCACAGAATTGGAAAAAACTACTTTAAAGTTCATATGGAAACAAAAAAGAGCCCGCATTGCCAAGACAATCCTAAGTCATAAGAACAAAGCTGGAGGCATCACGCTACCTGACTTCAAACTATACTACAAGGCTACAGTAACCAAAACAGCATGGTACTGGTACCAAAACAGAGATATAGACCAATGGAACAGAACAGAGTCCTCAGAAATAATACCACACATCTACAGCCATCTGATCTTTGACAAACCTGAGAGAAACAAGAAATGGGGAAAGCATTCCCTATTTAATAAATGGTGCTGGGAAAATTGGCTAGCCATAAGTAGAAAGCTGAAACTGGATCCTTTCCTTACTCCTTATATGAAAATTAATTCAAGATGGATTAGAGACTTAAATGTTAGACCTGATACCATAAAAACCCTAGAAGAAAACCTAGGTAATACCATTCAGGACATAGGCATGGGCAAGGACTTCATGTCTAAAACACCAAAAGCAACGGCAGCAAAAGCCAAAATTGACAAATGGGATCTAATTAAACTAAAGAGCTTCTGCACAGCAAAAGAAACTACCATCAGAGTGAACAGGCAACCTATAGAATGGGAGAAAATTTTTTTGCAATCTACTCATCTGACAAAGGGCTAATATCCAGAATCTACAAAGAACTCAAACAAATTTACAAGAAAAAAACAAACAACCCCATCAAAAAGTGGGCAAAGGATATGAACAGACATTTCTCAAAAGAAGACATTCATACAGCCAACAGACACAGGAAAAAATGCTCATCATCACTGGCCATCAGAGAGATGCAAATCAAAACCACAATGAGATACCATCTCACACCACAATCATTAAAAAGTCAGGAAACAACAGGTGCTGGAGAGGATGTGGAGAAATAGGAACACTTTTACACTGTTGGTGGGATTGTAAACTAGTTCAACCATTATGGAAAACAGTATGGCGATTCCTCAAGGATCTAGAACTAGATGTACCATATGACCCAGCCATCCCACTACTGGGTATATACCCAAAGGATTATAAATCATGTTGCTATAAAGATACATGCGCACGCATGTTTATTGCGGCACTATTCACAATAGCAAAGACTTGGAATCAACCCAAATGTCCATCTGTGACAGACTGGATTAAGAAAATGTGGCACATATACACCGTGGAATATTATGCAGCCATAAAAAAGGATGAGTTTGTGTCCTTTGTAGGGACATGGATGCAGCTGGAAACCATCATTCTTAGCAAACTATCACAAGAAGAGAAAACCAAACACCGCATGTTCTCACTCATAGGTGGGAACTGAACAATGACATCACTTGGACTCGGAAAGGGGAACATCACACATCGGGGCCTATCATGGGGAGGGGGGAGGGGGGAGGGATTGCATTGGGAGTTATACCTGATATAAATGACGAATTGATGGGTGCTGACGAGTTGATGGGTGCAGCACACCAACATGGCACAAGTATACATATGTAACAAACCTGCACGTTATGCACATGTACCCTAGATCTTAAAGTATAATAAAAAAAAAAATTGTGCTTTGATTTGAAATGTCATGAGTGTTTAGCAGTTTTAAGTCCAGTTATTTGTCTTTGTGATTAATAGATGAGAAAATAGCGCCTTCCTTCAATTTATCTTAAATTTAGTGCTGATCAACTTTGAGAAGCATCGTTTCGTTCCTAGATTATAAGAAATGGCATGGAGCCATAGTTAACCTGAAATTTACTGACTGTATAGTTTAACATTAATATAAATGCTGAAAAACATGTAACAACAAGCAAGAAGTACAGTGAAGAGGTCATACCTCATTTTGCCTCTCTCAAACAGCTGTTACAAAACTCTCTCAATCAGACTATTAGTTACAGAGAGAACAGTTGTAAATTCACAAGAGTAAATTTGGTAAGTGTTTACTACACAGATGTCAGGCTAGCTACATTGGAAGAGCTGATTTCACTAAGCAATTAACCTATTTAGTCCAACTGGTTGTAGAATGGTTAACGGAGTTTGCATAGCATCACACACCAATAGTATCCCTAGCAGCCTTTAAAAGTGAGGCTAATGAATAATTTACCACAGTAACAATGCCGAGCATGCTCTACCTCACAGTGCCAAAAGAAAAAAAAAAAAAAAAAAAACAAAATAAAATCATCCATCAGCTCACTGCCAGCTACCAGCAACAGCCATCTGTGAAGGAAGACTTTTGCTCCTTTGGAGAAAAAAAAAAAAAAAAAATCAGAAAAAGTAAAATGTAAGCATTCTCTAGGGAGCTTTGCACTAATGACCCAGTGAAACTAAGCCCCAAACAGTCCCGGGATACTGCCCATGAGCTGCAATGGACAGCTGGATGGATTTATAGCTGCTGAGTGAGGAAAAGGTTTAGAAGAATTACACAGCAAATTGGCCTAGATCAGCTGGGCACAAAAGTCTGAAAAAAATATATAAAACCACAGATGGAGTCCTCCATGTAGAAACTCTAAGACCTGGCCAATTTTCAGCCATCTGACTTCAGCCTCCTGGGTTTACGGACTCATTTTATTCAATCAGTGCTTCGGTACTGGTGAGAACACGTTTCTCTGAATTGTCGATCTTATCTTCCACAAAGGCAAGACCCTTTCCATGGCCATGGGGACAGACAGAACTTTGTTGCTAATGCTGCAGTTGAAACTGTAGGCACAAGCTAGACACTGATTCCTTGGATTTGTCATGCAAGAGTTTGCTGTCAGTCTATGTTAGACTTTCTCCTGTATGAAATTTTTGTCTTTAAATTTTTAAAATTTCAAACACAGTAAGAAATACATTTTATATCACATACAGTGTCTACACATACAGAAATGATTTTCAAAATATTTAATAACCACTGTGTAATGGGCATGAATCTATTAGAATAGGGCATTAACCGAAAAGGACAAGGCATCAGCCACATACAACTATATAACCACCATATAGATGCTGATTGGCTAAATTATAACGAAACAGAAGTTTTAGTACCATTCATATTATGAACAATGCATCCATATGTTTTATTATGTCTCATTCTTTCTTTTTTTTTTTTTTTGTTTATATGCTGATCATGACCTATTAAACTGCTTTCATGATCAGCTAATGCATCATGACCTATAATTACAAAATCATTTCTCTTAACAATTTGGTCTTTTTTGTGAGGCTCTGCTGATTCCAGGGCCACCTGGACTTTATTTATTTTTCATTTATTATACATTAAGTTCTGGAATACATGTGTAGAACATGCAGGTTTGTTACATAGGTATACGTGTAAGTTATACATAAAATTTACCATTTTTAGTGTACACTTCAGTGGCATTACATGCATTCACACTGTTGTACAGCCATCATCACCATCCATCTCCTGTACTGCTTCATTTTCCCTAACTAAAACTCTTTATCTGCTAAACAATAACTCCCCATTTCCCTCTTCCTCCAGTCCCTGGCAACCCCCATTGTACTTTTTGTCTCTATGAACTTGGCAACTGTTGGTTCTGTTGGTTTCTGTGGTTCATTTGTAATGCATAATGTTTCTAAGAAATAGGACAACAAAAACGTGTGAAGCGAAGGAGAGGTGAAGCTGGACAAGTAATGAGAGTACAACAGGACAACTATCAAAATGCAAAGTTCTCTCATACTTACATATTACATTGTCAAACATCTTGTAGAAATATATTAAAGACCAGTGATAAAGAAATCTACTAAGCTACATGAGATATTTAAAATGTTCTATAGAATGTTATCTGAGATAATTGATTATATCATCTTTCAGAGGAAACACTGAATGCCAACAATTTTAATTCTCCATTTTTCCTTCACTGGGCCAAGTGCCAGTAGTTTGAACTCAGCAAGAAGCAGCACATCTTAGAATAGCATTTAGCAAAGAAACAGAAGCAGATAGAAAATATAGCTTCCTTTATCCTCAGCTCTACTGGGCTTCTAATGACTAGTATCAAATATGCATATATGCTTTATTATCAACTTTTGTGATTAAAATGTAGTTTTTACTTTTAAACTCATAGGACAGATAATAATACCATGTAGATGAAGAACAGTATCAGAGTCTGTTTATATTACTCATAGCATATGTTTGGTTCTCTTTTTCTTCTCACAAAAATAATAATGTGCTGTTTATAGGTCACTTCTTAGCAGTGTATTTTTTCCACTTTTGAGAAGAAGTCACACTATAAGTGTTATTAACCATTTAGACTTTGTTCTTAAGCATCTTGATTCTATCTTGAGATCATGTTTGATAAATATGATGAGAGGGGAGAGTGCTAAGATGAAGGTTAGAGCCCTTCCAAAAGGGCAAAGAACAAATCCCCTCTTAAGATAAGACTACTATCCAAGTCTCACCATAACCCTATAAGCAATCATAACATATATTCATATATCCATTTAAAGGTGACAAACTGGCCAGGGGCGGTGGCTCATGTCTGTAACCCCAGCACTTTGGCAGGCCGAGGCGGGCGGATCACGAAGTCAGGAAATTGAGACCATGCTGGCTAACACGGTGAAACCCCGTCTCCACTAAAAATACAAAAAATTAGCCAGGCGTGGTGGCGGGTGCCTATAGTCCCCACTACTCAGGAGGCTGAGGCAGGAGAATGGCATGAACCCGTTGGCGGAGATTGCAGTGAGCCGAGATCATGCCACTGTACTCCAGCCTGGGCGACAGAGCTAGACTCCATCTCAAAATATAATATAATATAAAAAATATAATAGTGACAAACTAAGGATCCAGAAGGTAAATTCATTATCCAAGTGGTTGAATTTGGGCAAACATAGAAGTCATTGGTGTTCTGGTCAAGTTTTTTCTCCTTCTGGGAGAGTATTAATCTTCCCATTCCTTTGCATAAAATCAAGTAAATCACATTGTCCACAAACACTGTCATTTGGAATGGTAAATGAATAATGGACATTTTATATGACTAATAACTAACAAGATATTATATAATTAATTGAAATGACACTTAAAAGACAAAAATATTTGAAGCAATAAACTTAGTGATCAAGAGATAATATAATTAGTCATAATAATGAATAATATATCCACTATCTATGTGTCAGATATAATGTTAATCACTTTTATGTACAATACCACTTTTAATCTTCACCACAACCTTATGAAGTTGGTAATATTCTTGGCTGAGAACTCTGTTTTCAAGTTTAAAAGTTCCTGAAGAAAGAATTTATATTTAAGACCTTGCTTTCAGGAAATAAATTTGACAGCTTGATGCAATTTATATTTATTAAGGGAAAACTGCAGGTAAGAAAACTTGATTCAATAATGGAAATCAGAAAAACAAGAAAGAACTTTATTTGAACAATTGAATTAGAGTTAAGAGCCCAATATTGAGGAAGAAACACCTGAAAATATTGGGCAAATTCTCAGGAAATTGGCCTATGAAAAGAATCAGGAAGTGATTTGCCACAACAGTGAAATCTATGATGTTTCAAAAGTATGGAGGTCATTAGCAATAATAGAGCTCAGAATTTTAGCAAAAAAAGGAGCAAGAGCAACAAAAAGAAGGAATGTTTAGATAGAAGAGAAGCAGAATAATATCAGGTACAGAAATAAATGGGAGATAGCTTGGAGAAGGAGAGAGGTAGGCAACTATGTCAAATGCTTCAGAAAGCTAAGGAGAAGATAGAAGGTAGACAACTATGTCAAATGCTTCAGAAAGCTAAGGAGGACCTATATGGAGAAAAGTTCTTTGCTGACCTTCAAGAGAATATTTATTTATGACATTTTTGACAAATAGTCTCCACATGGGGCAAAAAGATAAAAGATAATGAGATGCCATTTATCATTCTTCTGGAGTAAGATACTGCAAACACTTCAAAGATCACTGTATTACATGTCAGTTGTAAAGAATGTCTAAGAGCAATCTCATTTTACAATAGCTACAAAAAACTACCTGGGAATAAATGTAACCAAGGAGGTGGAAGATCTCTGCAATGAACACTACAAAAAACTATAAATGAAAGATGACACAAATAAATAGAAAGATAACCCATGTTCGTGGATTGGAAGAATTAATATTGTTAAAATGTCAATACTACCCATGGCAATCTACAGATTCAATGAAATCCTTATCAAAATATTAATGTCATTATTTGTAGAAATAAAAGAAAATTATTCTAAAATGTGTATGGAACCACAAAAGAGACCAAGTATCCAAAACAGTCCTGAGCAAAAAGAACCACGCTGAAGGCATCACATTACCTGACTTCAAAATATACTGTAAAGCTATATAGTAACCAAAACAGCATAGTACTGGTATGAAAACAGACACAAAGACCAATTGAACAGAGAACCCAGAAATAATTCACATATTTACAGCTAGTTTATTTTTGACAAAAGCACCAAGAATATAAATGGAGAAAGAACACTCTCTTCAATAAATGGATCTGGGAAAATTAAGTGTTTTATATGCAGAAAAATGAAACCAAATCCCTATCTCTCACCACATACAAAAATCTACTCAGTATGGATTAAAGACTTAAATGTAAGCCATGAAGCTTTAAAACTACGAGAAGAAAGCATCAGGGCAATGCTCAAGGACATTGGTTGAGCCAAAGATTTTATGGGTAAGACTTCGAAACCACAGGCAACATAAGCAAAAATAGACAAATGGTAGTACATCAAACTAAAATGCTTCTACACAGCAAAAGAAACAATCAATAGAACGATGAGATAACCTACAGAATGGGAGAAAATATTTGCAAACTTTTCATCCAACAAGGTTCTAATATGCAGAATATGCAAGGACCTCAAACAACTCTACAACAACAAAAAACAAATAAACCAACTTAAAAATGGGCAAGGGATCTGAATGGATCTTTCTCAAAAGAAGACATACAAATAGCCAACAAGCATATTTTTAAAAGCTCAATATCACTAATCATCAGGGAAATGCAAGTCAAAACCACAGTGAGATTTCGTGTCACCCTGGTTATAATGAGCATTATCAAGAAAACAAAAACTAATTGCTGGGGACAATGTAGAGAAAGGGAACTCTTACACGTCACTGGTTGGAATGTAAAAAGTATAGCCACTATTGAAAACAGTATGAAGGTTCCCCAAGAAACTGAAAATAGAGCTACCATATGATCCAGCAATCCCTCTCTTGGGTATTCATCCAAAGGAAAGAAAATCAGTATATCAAAGAGATATATGCCCCTCCATGTTTATTGCAGCACCATGCACAAAAGCCAAGATATGGAATCAACATAAATGTCCATCAATGGGTGAATGGATAAAGAAAATGTGGTCCATATATGCAATGGAATATTATACAGCCACACAAAGAACGAAATTCTGTCATTCACAGGCACATGGATGAGCCTGGAAGACATGTTAAGTGAAGTAAGTCAGGCACAGAAGGACAAATACTGCATGTTCTCACTCATATGTGGGAGAAAAAACTGTTGAGGGCATAGAAGTGGAGAGTTATCTGTGGTTATCAAAGACTGGGAAAGGTAGAGGGGAGGTGATGATAGGAAGAGGTTAGTTAACAGATACAAAATTACTACAGCTAGATCAAAAAAATAGTAGGGTGACTTTAGTTAACAATAAACTATTGTACATTTTCAAATAGCTGGAAGAGAGGATTTTTTTTTTTTTAATTATACCTTAAGTTCTAGGGTACATGTGCATAACGTGCAGGTTTGTTATATATGTATACTTGTGCCATGTTGGTGTGCTGCACCCATCAACTAGTCAGCACCCATCAATTCATCATTTATATCATGTATAACTCCCAATGCAATCCCTCCCCCCTCCCCCCTCCCCATGATAGGCCCCAGTGTGTGATGTTCCCCTTCCCGAGTCCAAGTGATCTCATTGTTCAGTTCCCACCTATGAGTGAGAACATGCGGTGTTTGGTTTTCTGTTCTTGTGATAGTTTGCTAAGAATGATGGTTTCCAGCTGCATCCATGTCCCTACAAAGGACGCAAACTCATCCTTTTTCATGGCTGCATAGTATTCCATGGTGTATATGTGCCACATTTTCTTAATCCAGTCTGTCACAGATGGACATTTGGGTTGATTCCAAGTCTTTGCTCTTGTGAATAGTGCCGCAATAAACATACGTGTGCATGTGTCTTTGTAGTAGAATAATTTATAATCCTTTGGGTATATACCCAGTAGTGGGATGGCTGGGTCATATGGTACATCTAGTTCTAGATCCTTGAGGAATTGCCATACTGTTTTCCATAATGGTTGAACTAGTTTACAATCCCACCAACAGTGTAAAAGTGTTCCTATTTCTCCACATCAAAGAGAGGATTTTTGAATGTTCCCCACAGAAAGACAGGATAAATGTTTGAGGCAATGAATATGATAATTACTTTTATTTGATCATTACACATTGTATATATGTACTGAAATATCACTCTGTATTCCATAAATATGTGCAATTATTATATGGTAACAAAAAGAAAAAAATACTTAGAAAAAAAAGGAATCCTCAGAAGAATTCACTGGGTTGGTTATTTTTAGTATCAGAGAGCTCCATGGGTTTATTGTTCAATACTGCAAGCAATATAACTTAAAATTCCTAGCTGTCTCTTAATAACAGTTTCTGGACAATGGAAAAAAAAAACCTGTTTTGTTTTTAAAGAATGAATAGCATAAACAAAATAAGTGTTTAATATTTTGTTCCTGTGGAGCATAGATCTGACCAATACGACTCCAAGGAATACAAAAGATAAATAAGACAAATTTATAAAAATAAAAGATATATTCAATGACCGGCAATACTAGTGAGCATGCCTCCTGTTTCTGCTCAAAAGCCAAAGTACTATTAGTTCAAACTCTCTGACTAGGGAAAAGCTGCCTTGGAATTCTAAGTGTACCATGCAATAGAATAGAAAATGTAAAAGAGAAATCATTGATGGCAATGTTATAAAATTAACTCTCTAGTGACACAAAACAACGTCTGGTTTCATTTAGGGTAGACAGATTTTATCCAGACTCTGCAATCACCTTTGTTCTCAGCTTTAAGCATTGATGTTCTATTCCTTCTATATACACCAAACGAGAAGTTTCTATGATTAAGAGCAATATACTACAACAATAATTGTACATCTTATGGATTAAAAAATAGTCTAAATCCCCCTTTAGCATATAGGGGGGATTTATGCTGACATAATACTTGAACATAAATATAATTTTTTCTCTAAAATTGTATTCAATGTGCTATTAGATAACTATAGTTCGTCTATTTATTTAAATTAATATTTTTATTATTTTCTAAAATCAGAAGCATAACTTCTGTGGCTAGTTAAATGAGTTTTTGAGAACTTTGCTATTATACACCACTGAAATAACAAAAATATATTACATATTTCAGAATAAAAAATAACAATAGCTCTAATTTAGATATCACTTCATATGTGCCAAGTGTGTTTACTCATCTTATATATATATAAATGCCTTTAACATTCATAGTAAGCCTACATGAAAAGTATTATTAATCCCATTATTATTACTCAGCAAACTAAGGAGAGAAATAGTACTTAATTCAGGGCATTTGTTCAAAGATTCCTAGTCAAAATTCTTATCTTCAACAGACAATTTAGATTCTTGTGAGACCTGGAGTATCAGTTCATGGTTCTCATTCAAGTCAAGACAATAATATAATGGCTTCCTATACTTTAAATTAAGAAATTTATGATTCACATTTCTCTTTTATAAGTCTTCAAAATTTAACAAGCAATTGACATTAGTGTCCATTTCACTATTACTGTTAACATTATTACGTCTATCTTTAAATATATGTCACTCATTATAAACATATATGTCAAGAACTTGCCATAAATGAAGACATTTTAGTTTATGCTGCTTTCTCAGCAATCCAAATTCAAGGAGACTTGAATTAGCTCAGCAAGCACTCTCTCCTTGATCATCTTCAAGAGAAAGACAAAATAAGAGTACTTCAACTAGCTCCTACTGACAGACAAGTATGTGCTAATAATGCACCCAGGAAATGGATTAGGTAAAATTCAAAGCAGACAATTGAGTCAGGAACTTCATTTTGTATTACAATGATTCTGGGTGACGTGTATACAGTTTATCAAGATTGTTGAGTCCAGTTAAGTTTCTATGAAGCAAGTTTCTACAGTACTCTGTGGAATTATTACCTGGAATAAATTCTAACACCTTTGAAGCACTTTCTAGCTCCTGTTATTTTAAGCACTTTATATCCATTATCTTATTTAAGCCTGTCATTAACCCTTTACAGTTATGTCTCTTATTATTACTACTTTTCAAATGAGGAAAGTAAGGTACATAGAAGTTAGGTAATTTACCTAACATACACAGCTCATACTCAAGAGAATCATGACCCAAAATCAGAAAATTTCAGAATTCCAATGGTATTTGGAAAGTCACCTATACCATTTCTATAGTATTTATATTTCTACATAAAAATGATCAAACATATTCTAAAACATCAAAGCAAGCTTTACTATACATATTCATAATAAGCAACAAATCTAAAAACATAATTAGTATATAGCATGAATGTTAACAGTATTCCTAGTCCAAAGTTAACAATTCTATTTAATCTGTCTAGAAAAGGGTATATGTCTTGTATTTACAAGTAATAAATATAGCATATATTATGATCAGATTTTTTAGGATGATTTAATAATTGTGTTTAAAATAAATGACATCTGAAGAAATGCTTTCTAATACATGGCCACAATATTTACTCCCTAAATTGTTATTTTTCAAAATATATTAGCAGTTGGCACTTCTACAAACTGGTACCTTACAGCAACTAAGACCTGTGCCACATACCAGTGAGATTCTGTACATTACCTCATTCATGATCCAATTTTTTTAATTCAAAACCCCAAATTTCAATAAATATTAACATCATGCCATACTATACTTACAATAACATATTTATTATTTTTTGTTGTAAACAAAAATGCACTTAAAGTACATTTTGATTTTTTGCCAAGTAAATGTTTTCAAAAGATTCATTGTCCATTGCCCAAATGTTAAACTCTGGTAACACTAATTAATATTTAATATGGGGCAGACATGATCATAGTAACACCATGACTGTGTTAAGTAATTCCTTTGTGCAGAGTATGTTCCTCGAGATGTCCTAAACTATCCTCTTTTGAATTTCTAGAATGAATATATACCTGCAGAAATAGGACCTATATTTAGTAGGTTAATGTGGAAATGGCAACTTATTTAATTGTAACTTCTAAAAATATAGAGATATCAATAAATGGAACTCACTAATACATCTTAATATGATGATATTCTGTTCCTAGAGTCCTGAGCTGAGATGGTAAGATTTCACCCTAAATTTCTGATGGTTTCATCTTGATGAAATTAATAAATTAAACTAATATATTAAATTGTTTGTTATGTGACTTAGAAACATATAGCACTAACTACAAACGTATCTCAGCTTAGTCCCTACAATCAAAACACAGAGAGAAAATGATGGAAGGTAACAACAAACTGTTAAGATTTGTTACTTGAATGTGACGGATGGAGAGGATAAAGAACATAACTAATCTTCCCCACATTGTGTTGTGTCTTTGCAGGGGACATGTATGATTTTTACTTTTGTATTTTATACTCTAATATAAATGTATACCAGTTAGAAAAATCGTATATGATATAGTTTGGCTGTGTCCCCACTGAAATCTCATCTTGAATTCCCATGTGTTGTGGGAGGAACCCAGTGAAAGGTAACTGAATCATGGAGGTAGGTCTTTCCCATACTGTCTCATGATAATGAATGAGTCTCACAAGATCTGATGGTATTTTAAGGGGGAGTTTCCCTGCACAAGCTCTCTTCTCTTGTCTACCTCCATGTAATATGTGCCTTTCATCTTCTTCCATGATTGTGAGGGCTCTCCAACCACATGGAACTGTAAGTCCAATAAACCTCTTTCTTTTGTAAATTTCCCAGTCTTGGGTATGTCTTTTTGAGCAGTGTGAAAATAGACTAATACCATAAATTGATACCAGTAGAGTGGGGCACTGCTGAACAGATACCCAAAAATGTGGAAGTGACTTTGGAACTGGGTAACAGCAGGGGCTGGAATAGTTTGGAGGGCTCAGAAGAAGACAGGAAAAGGTGGGAAAGTTTGGAACTTCCTAGAGAATTGTTGAATGGCTTTGTCCAAAATGCTGAGAGTGATATGGATAATTAAGTCCATGCTGAGGTGGTCTGAGATGGAGATGAGAAAGTTGTTGGGAACTGGAGCAAAGGTGATGCTTGTTATGTTTTAGCAAAGGGACTGGTAGTATTTTGCCCCTGCCCTAGAGATTTGTGGAACATTGAACTTGATAGAGATGATATAGGGTAACTGGTGAAAGAAAATGCTAAGCAGCAAAGCATTCAAGATGTGACTTGGGTGCTGTTAAAGGCATTCAGTTTTATAAGGGAAGCAGAGCATAAAAGTTTGCAAAATTTGCAGCCTGATAATGTGATAGAAAAGAAAATCCCATTTTCTGAGGAGAAATTCAAGCCAGCTGCAGAAATTTCCATAAGTAACAAGGAGCCAAATGTTAATCCCCAAAACAATGGGGAAAATATCTCCAGGGCATGTCAGACATCTTCATGGCAGGACCTCCCATCACAGGCCAGGAGGTCTAGGAGGAAAAAGTGGTTTTGTGGGCCAGGCCCAGGTTCCTCACGCTGTGTGCAGCCTAGGGACTTGGTGCACTGTGTCCCAGCTGCTTCAGTCATGGCTGAGAGGGGCCAATGTAGAGCTCAGGCCATGGTTTCGGAGGGTACAAGCCTCAAGCCTTGGCAACTTCCATGTGATGTTGAGCCTAAGAATGCACAGAAGTCAAGAATATGACTTCTGTGTATAAAATACAAAAGTAAAAATCATACATGTCCCCTGCAAAGACACAACACAATGTGGGGAAGATTAGTTGTGTTCTTTATCCTCTCCATCCCTCACATTCAAGTAACAAATCTTAACAGTTTGTTGTTACCTTCCATCATTTTCTCTCTGTGTTTTGATTGTAGGGACTAAGCTGAGATACGTTTGTAGTTAGTGCTATATGTTTCTAAGTCTGGGAACCTCTGCCTAGATTTCAGAAGATGTATGGAAACGCCTGGATGTCCAGGCAAAAGTTTGCTGCAGGGCCGGGGCTCTTAGAAGAACCTCTGCTAGGGCAGTGTGGGAAGGAAACATGAGGTCAGAACCTCCACACAGAGTACCTACTGGGGAACCACCTAGTGGAGCTGTGAGACAAGGGCCACCATCCTCCAGTCCCCAGAATGGTAGATCCACTGACAACTTGCACTGTGTGCCTGGAAAAGTCACAGACACTCAGTACTAGCCCATGAAAGAAGCCAGGAGGGAGGCTGTACCCTGAAAAGCCACAGGGGTGGAACTGCCCAAGACCATGGGAACCCACCTCTTGCATGGGTATGACCTGGATGTGAGACATGGGGTCAAAGGAGATCATTTTGGAGCTTTAATATTTGACCACCCCACTGGATTTTGGACTTGCATGGGGCCGGTAGCCCCTTTGTTTTGGCCAATTTCTCACATTTGGAATGGCTGTATTTACTCAATGCCTGCATCCCCATTGTATCTAGGAAGTAACTAACTTGCTTTTGATTTTACAGGCTCATAGGCAGAAGGGACTTGCCTTGTGTCAGATGAGACCTTGGACTATGGATATCTGAGTTAATGCTGAAATTAGTTAAGACTTTGGAGGACTATTGGGAAGGGAAGATTGGTTTTGAAATTGTAAAAAGGATGTGAGACTTGGAAGGGGCCAGGGGCAGAATGATATGGTTTGTCTGTGTCCCCACTGAAATCTCATCTTGAATTCCCACATGTGGGAGGGACCAGGGAAAGGTAATTGAATCATGGGGTCAGTTCTTTCCCATGCTGTTCTTGTGACAGTGAATGAGTCTCATGAGATCTGATGATATTATAAGGGTGAGTTTCCCTGCACAAGCTCCCTTCTCTTGTCTGCCACCCTGTGAGACATGCCTTTCACCTTCTGCCATGATTATGAGGCCTCTGCAGCCACGTGGAACTGTAAGTCCAATAAATCTCTTTTCTTTGTAATTTTCCCAGTCTCGGGTATGTCTTTATCAGCAGCATGAAAACGGACTAATACAGTACATAATTGTACATGTGTGTATGTGGTACATCCCCCACCTCATGGAAAATACCTGTAGTAACTCCATGGGAAAACCAGCTTTAAAAGATGATTAGGATTTAGATAAACGATGAGCAAAACAAGGTGTGAGGAAAATGGAGGTAGAAATGAGAAAAAAACTCATGTAGTTTAGCAGGAAGTTGAGGCTGGGTCTATGTTTTTAAAAGCCTTTAAGTTTAGACAGAAAAGCTTAGCTTTTCGGGATGAAAGTAACATTGAAGGACTTGATCTGAGAGTAGTAATATAAGACGGGTTACAGAAGGGAAAGACTGGAATTAATGAGATCAATGTTGTCACAGTAGCCTTATATCTTTGCACAGTGCCTACAGCACATATGGAATCAGTAAATGTTTATTAAATGCAGGCAAAAATGAATTAACAATTATATCAAAATCTATTACTAATTGTATTATCTAAATTGTATTACTAAATGTACTATCTATGACAACTATTAGTTAAAGGTGACTGCTGTAATAACATCTAAGCTAATGTGACACATCTGTTGTCCATAAACACCATTTCTAAGTCTAGAAGAGATGAGTCACAGATGACACCCAAGTTTGAAATATGTGAAAGCACATAGCTTGAAAGTGTGTGTGTATGTGTGTGCATAAAACTATACCTATAAATGAGCAGAAAGCATAGGTTTCCATGTGCAATCTCTAAAGTCAGGCTTCCTGGATCATATCACAGCCTTAATACTTACTGATTAGCTAACCTCAGGCAAAATTACTGAGCCATTATGAGGCTCAGTTTTCTCATATTTAAAATAGTAATAAAGCATCTTCCTTATATTTAGAATGACATTAAAACAGCACTTACAAGTTTAATTGGGAAAATAAGTACTTAAACTGTTTTACAAATAGTGAGTATCAAAAAATGTTAGTTATTATTGAGTTTTTAAAATTTCTTTTTCACTAAGTTACCTTCCTGCTGAGATTGTTCTTTCCACCAGATGTGGTCCAGAAGTAGTTCACCAAGTCTTAGGGCATTTGTCATAATAAAAATACGCCATATATAGCTCTTTACTGAAAGAATGGAACAGGCACTGATTATTAACTAATCCATGATTCTAAAGAATCATGATTTAGAGCACTTTTAATTTAAAAAAAAGCATTACCCCTACATTTTGACTAACAATACTACTAGGTTTTCTTCCTAACTTTATGTCTTAGTTTTTTTATTATAAAGGAAAATCAATTTTTACTTATGGTTAAGTATAGAAAAACTTATTGTGCAGTTTCCTTGTGAACCTACTTCACCCTCTTGTCTTCAATATGAAGAATCAAGCCCTTCTCACCTTTACAGCCACCTCTGCCATAGAAAGGGAAACCTCAATACCTCCATGCACAGTGATGTGTTCGAGACCATCAATGTGCCAACATTTCCAGGTGGTGAATTCTAAATTCTAATTAGGCGACTTCCTAATCCCACAAAGTTTTCTGAAGACATAGCTGACCACCCCTCCACATCTGCCACGATCACAGGAGTTGTAAAAGTCCTTTTGGGAACCACATTTCCTCCTCTCATGATCTCTGCCATCTGAATGAAGACTTCCCTTGTGTAAAAACAAATACAAGTTTCCTGTTACTATTCCTGTATAATTTACAGTTTCCCCAAATATTGATAAATGCATACCATAACATTTTTCTTCAAAATAAACCATGACCAACATTTTAAGAAATTCTGCGTCTGTGATTTTTGATATATCAAACTTAAACCCAACTTTCTAAAATGAGCTCTACTCTTTCTCTAATGAGGGAAAAATTGTTTTGAAGGAGGCTTAGCCATTACTTTGGGTTTCTTTTTCTTTCTTAGGAATATCTGTAACTTTAAATCATGACTCTTGTGTTTTTAAATACAGATATTTCCACTTATTAAGTACACTTAAAGAGATTAAATGTAGCCTTAAATAAATAAGACACAATGAGGAAAAGCAGTGCTGGCAATTGAGGGCAGATCAGACTTACTGTCTTACACAATGATTTCTATTACTTAAAAGTGACTGCTGTCATAACATCTAAGCATTAATAAAGTTTAAATAATGTGGCAGAAATAGCTAGCTATCTCACAAAGATTTACAGTCTTTTCCATGTTTCAGAATTGTTGCTAGAAAGCAGCTGCCCAGATAGAGACTACATTTCCCAGGCTTCCCTTGAGTCTTGGTGGGGTCATGTGATTAATTTCTGGCCCGTGAAATAAAGGTAAAGTGAAGTGTTGCACTTCCAGGCTTGAGTCATAAGAAACTGCTGTACGATCCTCAGTGATCTCTTTCTTTCTCCCATTTTGGCAGTTGGAAGTACTTGCCCAAGGTAAATCATGTGTGGAAGAAAAAAGAGTTCAGTCAATCTGTGTTTTTGAAGATCAGGTGGAACTGAGACCAACCTACAACCATTCCTGCCACTGCTAAGTGGGTGGGAATAAACTGTTTATATTGGGTTACCCTATTGAGAATTGATGATTTTTTACAGAAGCTAGAGTAATCTTAGTTAATACATGTAGACAAATCACTACACAGTAAATAAAAACTATATTAATGTTATATAACTTACATCTAAATAAAAACAAGCATTCCTTAAAAAGGGAAGTTTTAAAATGGCAATGTTAACAGAATAGCATACAAATATTAGTTATTAGTAGTAATAATGCATATGAACATTATTTTTATAATTTGGCTAACATTTATTGAGTGCTTACAATGTTCAGTTCTTCCTGTATTATCACATTCAATTCAGAAAAGCCCTACAGTTGAAGAATATAAAGCACAGAGATATTAAGTTACTTGCCCAAGATTATATAGTATTAGTTGGCAGAGAAGGGATTTAAAATACTGCACACATTGGAAGATTATTGTGTGATCAGTGAATTAAAGAGACTATTAAGAAACCAGCAAGAAAATGGCAAACTTATAAGTTCATTGTTCATTAAATTAGGAAGTTTTTATTTGCAGGGCATGATGACATTCAAGGACTGTGGGAAATAGAAATATGTAAAGGACATGGACTATGACACAAGCATATTAAAATCTAGTGGGGAACATGAGCCACATACAAAAATAACTATAATATACATCTGTATATAGTAAATGTCCTATAATATTACAGAATATTGTGAGACTTTAGGTGAAAAGGGTCACTTTTAGCAGGGAGTCAGAGCATACTTTTTGTAGAAAATTAAATTAATATTGGCCCTGCCTGAATGGCAGGCAATTCAATGGGCCGAAGCAATCAAAAGTCCTTTCAAGTGGACACATAAATATCTATAATCAAGAGCAGGAAATTGATTAACAAAGAGGTAGAAAGACAATTTGGGATCAGTTGAGTGTGGATCTTGAATATCAAGCTAAAGTTTTGACTTTATGAAGCAGATAACAGAAGCCATTAGCAGAGTTATACACTAGGTAGATAAATCTAATTATCAAGTATAGATTGAACTAGTTTATAATGAGACTGAAAAGCCCCATCCTCTTTCCCCTATGTGGTATACTGTAAGAGATGTATCATGGCTATGTGATTAATGAGAGTAAGAAGGCCTACTCAAAAATCTCATGGGGCCGAAACTATGTGACACTTAGCAACATGATGTAACCTGGCCTGGGAATTTCCAGGAGACAAGACAACCTCAGCACAGATACAATTCCTAGAAACCTTAAAACAAAGCTTACTCTTACAAGAATAACAAACTCACTCTGAAGGAAACTCCTCATAACTGACCTGGACTGAAGATAGAATAAGAAAGGGGGAAGGATCCCTTAAACTCTAGGAATGGTGTCTCCAAGTCAAGACTTTCCCAGGCAGATGGCCATCTGGTGTCCTGATTGTATCTGGCCCATGCCATGGGCCTGCTCCCAACATCTGCCTTGTAAAAGTTCTCCCAGAATAAACTGCTTCAGGTCAGATGGTGTCTGAGATTCATCTTTGACGTGAATTGGACTAAACAGGAGAACTCACTCCTGAGGAAGCTAGTGACCGAGGACAACCCAAGACCCTCAAACACAACATCCCCCAAACACGAACAATAAAATTATGTTTTTTCCTATTCTTTTTTCTTTTTTTTTTTTTTTTTTTTTTTTTTTTTGGACACAGAGTCTCACTCCGTAACCCAGGCTGGAGTGCAATGGCACAATCTCAGCTCACTACCACCTCTGACTCCCAGGTTCAAGTGATTCTCCTACCTCAGCCTCATGAGTAGCTGGGATTACAGGTGCCCGGCACCACACCCGTATAATTTTTATATTTTTATTAGGGACAGGGTTTCACCATGTTGGTCAGGCTGGTCTCAAACTCCTGACCTCAGGTGATCCATCCACCTCGGCCTCTCAAAGTGCTGGGATTACAGGCATGAGCCACCACGTCCAGCCAACCTTTCCTTTCAATAAATGTTTACTGAAGACAGTTCAGAAAATACAGGTGAATATAAAATAAAAAATATCCCCTTGTTTGCTATTATCTCCTTCCCTAATTTTCCCTTGAAAATGTAAACAAAAAAAATGCTTTGCAAAAATAGTTTCAAACAATACCTAATGTTGTGTAACCCACTGTTTAAACTATATCATCATAATGGTTCTGTAGCATTCCATCAATTGGCTAGATCATTATATATCTAAAAATGCTCAATTACTAGAAAATTAGATTGTACTTATATTTACTATCATTATATGATAAATAGCCCATTTTTAAACTTTGACAATTTCATGTTCAAAAATAATCTCATTGCTTTAATTTGCACTCCTTTGATTATCAGTAGTAAGTTGAGCCTTTTCCATACTTTTCATAGTATGTCTTCCCAGTGAATTGCCTACTCATGTATCTGCTGCTTATAAAATTATGTATCTTTTTCTTACTTATTTTTTGAAGACTTAATCTATATAGTAAGAATATTAACTTTTTTCTGTCATATATACTGCAAAACGTATCTTAGTTTCCCATTTGCCTCTAAATTAATTTTTGACATTTCTGTCATACAAAATCTCTCAATATTCAGATAAGCAAATCTACCAATTCTCTCTTTCAGGATTTTTCCATTCTAAAAGATTTTCCCAATAACAAAAGTATGGTGAATATTAGCCTTCAATTTATACCAGTATTTTAATTATTGATTTGCATTTTTAGCTTTCCTCCTCCAAGCTAAAACTATATATTCTTCATGTTTATTTCCACCAACACCAACTTTACTGGCTGAAACTACTAGTGTAATATAGAAATTAAAAATATGGACTCTACAGTCATACTTCCTGTGTTAAATTCTGGTTTTACTTACCAGCTGTGACTCTGAGAAAATTATTTTACTTTTTGGTGTCTCAGTCTTTTCATCTACAAGGTAGGGGTAAGAAGTGTACCTATCTCATACTGTTGTGAAGTTTAGACAAATTAAATCACATAAAGCATATGATATGCTCTCAATAGGGGTTACTTTTATTATTATTGAGACATTCATTTACAATACAACAACAAATCCAGGCCTTGTGCTAAATATTGGAGCACATCAATATACTAACAGTAAAGCAATCTGCCCTACAGAAGTTTACATTCGAGAAAAGGCACATACTGTATGCAAACAATAAGCAGAATAATTGCAGATTGTGACTATTTCAATAAGGGAAATAAATGCAGTAATAATATCTCTTTTGCAGTAGAGAGCAAAAGAGCTTCACCAAGAGAAATAGGGAAAGAGGCAGCCAGTTGAGAAATTTGAAGAAGAGTATTTGTGCCAGAGGGAGTAAAAAGTGCTAGGCCGCAAGGTGAGGGAAGGTATTGGCATATTTAATCAACGTAAAGAAAACTAACTAGAGTGCTATAGTGAGCAAGCTAGAGAATGGGGCAAGACAAAGTTGTGGAGGTAGCAGGAGCCCCATGATCCAGGGCCTTGTGAACCACTTAAGGAGTTCAGATTCATTCTAAGTTAAATGGGAAGACATTGAAGGATCTTAACCAGAAAACAGCGTGGTTAAACTCTCTCTCTCAATCTGGTCAAGATCTGATTCAGGTTTTTAAAAGGCTATATGGGCTGCTTGAGGAAGAACAGTTTAGAAAAGGGCAAGAGTAGGAGCAAGAAACACATTTAGAAGGTGGGGTACACAGAGTAGTACCCCTCACCTGCAAAGATTTCCTCAATGTGATTCCAAGGACCTGTGAATATGTTACCTCACATGCCAAAAGGGACTTTGCAGATATTTTTCAACAAAGGATCTTGAGATGGAAGATTATTCTGGATTATCTCAGTGGGTCCAATGTAATCACAAGGACCCTTATAAGGGCAAAATAAGAGGGTCAGAGTCCGAAAAGGCAATATGACAGTGGAAGCAGAGAAAGAGATTGAAAGATGCTATCCTGTTAGCTTTGAAGATGAAGGGTGAAGCCACAAGCCAAGTAATGTCAGTGGCTTCTAAAAGCTAAAAAGGACAAATAAGTAGATTTTTACCTACAACCTCTGGAAGGAACAAAGCCCTGCTAACATCTTGATTGTAGCCCAATTCATTTTGAATCTCTGACGTCAGAATTGTAAAGTAATTAATTTGTGTTGTTCTAAGTCACCTAGTGTGTGGTAATTTGTTACAGCAGCAACAGAAAATACATAAGAGTTTTGCATTAAGTAATTCAGGTGAAATATGTTAGTATTTCATGGATAGTGTAGTCGTGGCAGAAATAGTAGAGAGGTGGACATATATCTGCTATATATTTTCTAGGAAAATAGGATAGGCATTGAATTGGATCTATAAATTTTAACTTGAACATGTAGGTAGATAATGAAAACATTTATTAAACTGGGTAGATTGTAGAGCAAACAAGTTTGGCATGGGAGGAAAAAATAAAGTCAAGAATTATGTTTTGAAAATGTTAAGTTTCAGATGCCTATTAGACATTCAAAAGGAAATAAAAGTAGGCAATTGAATCTATTTATTGGGGGCTCAATACAAAGGTAAGAGTTGGAGCTATGAATTTGAGAGACAGAATTAGAGAGTCATCAGTAGTTAGAAGACATTTACAGCTGGAGGTTAGATAAAATTTTTTCTCTATGCATTAAATGTTTATTGTGCATCTGCTTTTCTAAAAGCTGGGCATACAACGGTGAACAAGACAAAATTGTCCCTATTCTCATGGACCTTCTATTCTAGTGCAAGGAGATAGATAATAAACCAAGGGGATAAATAAAAATATAGGAAGGGAGAAGCATTATCGGGAAAATAGAAAAAGATGGTGTGGGCCTCAGAGCTATTTTATTAATTTTATTTTTAAACTTTTAGGTTTGAGGGTGCATGTGAACATCTGATAAATAGGTAAACTCACGTCATGGGGGTTTGTTGTACAGATTATTTCATACTCAGGTATAAAACCTAGTTCCCAGTGGTCTTTTTTTCCTGTTCCTCTCCCTCCTCTCACCCTCCACCATCAAGTAGACCCCAGTGTCTGTTGCTCTCTTCTTTGTATTCATGAGTTCTCATCATTAGCTCCCACTTGTAAGTGGGAACATGCAGTATTTGGTTTTCTGTTCCTGTGCTAGTTTGCTAAGGGTAATAATCTCCAGCTTCATCCATGTTCCTGCAAAAGACATGATCTTTTTCTTTTTTATGGCTGCATAGTACTCCATGGTGTATATGTTCCACATTTTCTTTATCCCGCTGTCATTGATAGGCATTTAGGTTGATTCCATGTCTTTGTTATTTTGAATACTGCTGCAATGAACATTTGCATGCATGTGTTTTTATTGCAGAATGATTTATATTCCCCTCAGTATATACCCAGTAATGGAATTGCTGGGTCAAATGGTAGTTCTGCTTTCAGCTCTTTGAGGCATCACCATACTGCTTTCAACAATGGTTGAACTACTTTACACTCCCACCAAAAGTATTTAAGCATTCCTAGGGCTAGTTTAAGCAGAGCATTGGGAAAAGTTCTTTCTCAGAAACTGACAAGATGTATTAGAGTTTAGGGTAGAGAAGCATCCTTAGATTGGGAGTCAGAGAAATCTTTATTGAGGAGGTACTTAAGCTGAGACTTGAATGACAAGGAGGCAGCCATACTTATTGTTGAATTTATTGTCCTTCTTGTATCTGACTGAACACTTGGAGGACAAAGATGTTGCCTAATTTTTTTTGTATGCACAGGGTCTGGCACTAAGACAGCCAGATTATTATATATATTGTAATAGTATGCCTTTGAAAAGTTGTGAGTAAATAAGTATTTACTGTCTACCAGGTTGGAAGACCAAAAGAAATAAAAGAATTTTGTTGCTACTTCCATAGCCCACAGTCTATTTGAAGAGACTATACATAAACACGGTAATTGAAATGTCAATACATGAAGCAGCATGACATGTACTGCTGCCTTATATGCTACATGAGGACATCCTGATATAGTGAATGGAAAGTAGGCTTATATTAATAAGACAAGATTGTTAAACCTACCCTTGTGTATAATCAGATGGGGAATCTTCATAAGTAATTTAACTTCTATGTATTTATTTCCTAATCTGTAAATAAAAATAAACATATTTTCCTAATCTACCTTCATGTGACAAGGCCTAGTCTGTCACAAAGCAAAAAGAATAATAATTGTAGATATTATTATTCTAATGAAACTAATACATATTAAAATAATACATCCTAATTATTATTAGGATAATATTTAAGTGTCAAAATATGTCATTGAGATACAGACTATATGATAAGGAACTTATATTATATGGCTTTGACTTATTGGAAATCTTAAACATGCAATGATCAGTTCCTAGACAAGAATTTTTTCTCCCAAGAGAGAGCTTTTTATTTTTTCTACTCCAAAGGTCATCTTAAAGTTAGTGCTTTAAAGAGGTTCTTTTTGTGTTAAGTGGCAACTAGGTACGCCCTGGGTCTTAAAGACAGATGCCATAACTCTTTCCAGTTCTGATGCAGATTAGTGCTGCACAGAGCAGCCATAAAAAGGCCACAATGAGTAAATTTTAGCAAAACGCAATAACAGTGATATATAAAAATGGCCAAAATAAACATAAATCAGCTACCTCAAAATGACATATTGACACAATTCAGTGGTCTCCTCAACCAACCTCTACCTTCCTTCAGGCATTTTTTTCCCCAAGTTCTCCAAACCTCATTCTCAGAAACTTTAAATCACAGGGATGGCTCTAGGGAGCCTCTGCTATTCAGTTACCTTGACTCCTTGCTTCCATCATCCTTCTGCAACACTCAAGGCTGCCAACTAGCCAAAGGAGACTCTCCCCGGTATCCAGCATCAGCTGTATCATTCCTCCTCATAATTCGGCATCAGGATGTCTGCCATCCTCACTAGGAGAATAGAATCCACATCTCCCTCCATTGGGATTTTCAGTCCATCAACCTGTATCATTTTTCTAAAGGCTCAACTTTCTCTTTATCCTTCTTACTCTTTATTAAATCTTCAACTCATTCTGTCTGTTCTATATTGTCACATCTGTTTTTTTCTTTATCAAATAGAATCTGGCAAACCCCATTCTATAAAAATTGTTCACTTCAGTGCTTATATTTTTTTTAACCTACACTGAATAGGTAAATGTGCCACAATAATTATTTGCTTGAGATAAGTAACAACTTCTCAGGTCCTCAATCTTCTTATCAGTAAAACTGGGATGAAATGGACCGCAATTAGTGGATTTTAAACTTTTGTTAAATACTGAGATTCCCTGCAGCCTAAGTGACAGACCGAGACCCTGTCTCAAAAAAAAAAAAAAAAAAAAAAATACACACACACACACACACACACACACACACACACACACAAGGATCCTTACTTCAAGTGCTATTGTATACCCATGTATAGAGCAAAGCCCTCCAATGGAGCACCACTCTAAGGCAGACAGGAATGGAACTCTGGAGCTCTCCCAGGTGATACAGCATCACTCTTCCTCATTGGGGTCCCTGAGATATTTCCAACTCACAAAACCCAAAGGAACACATGATAGTCTTAATAAGCTCCATTCTAACTTTAATAACCAAAGACTCTATTCAAAATGCTTGTATAGTGGGAGAGACTGAGTGGCAAGGAAGCTATAATACTGTTGTATGTCAACTTTTATTTTATTGAAATGCCCATAAACAGTATCTCATTTAATTCCCTACAATAATGCTATTATGCTTATGGCTACCAATGAAAAGACTGAGACTCAGAGAGTAAAACTTGAATGTACATATTTTGTAAGAGGCTGTAAGGCAATTCAAACACCTGCTTCTCCCATTGTTGCACATTACCTATAGACCTGATCATGACTTCCTAACCTAGTCCCCATCCGGCCAATAGTATATATCACCTATTGTTGATGTTTATATTTACTAGTCTAGTAAAATTGGAACAATAGGATGGAGTAGGTTTGTGTAGAGCACTAAGAAATAATAATTTGACTTAGACAGAAACAGCGAAGATAGCATTAATAAATTGATAAAGTTAAACGTTTTCAAAACCTGATACTTACTTCTAAATGTACTATAAAAATCGTGATTACCCAGAACAGAGCATTACTTCAAAGAATATATTTTTAATTCCTGCAATCATATCCAAAACAGTTCATAGCATGCATTGAATTTCTCACTTTAAAAAAATCTTTCTAGTGATAAAATGTGAAGATAAGCAAATGTAATCTCTTATAATCAGCTGAATTCCATATCCTTAGAATACCTCTTATGCAAATCTAAATATCTCTGGATAGTTACAGAGATAGTATTAATTGTGGAAAACAGGCTAGGATGTGAATTCAAAACTTGTTAGATACTGCGTTATCATTCCCTATTTATCAGCTTATATTTTTCCTCAGATTCTATGTTATCTTTGCTCTTTTTTCGTCTGGCAGATGTTCAAGGGTGAATTATGCAGTTAAGAATAAAAAATTCCACTTCATCCAGATGCCCAATTTGCTAACTCTTCATTTGCCAAAAACACATGTTTACTATCTATTACATAATGACTACAGAAACAACTTCCGGTTTCCATCTCATGAATTGATACTGAGAATCTGACAAATGTCCTGGAAGGCATTTTTCAGTGTCCATTCCCATGCAATTTTATTAAATTTCACAAATTTACCAACATCTGGGGAGAAAAACTCTCCCCTCAAAAGTTTTAAGTTCCAAAGTCATTGTGATTTTTCTTTTCAAACTCCATGGGTAAGTTTGTAGAATAACAATACAATTTTAGTCTCTAAATGTTGTTAAAAGTTTAGCTGATCTTGAAAGGAGCCACTCTACCCTATCCAGAAACATTTTTTAAAATGTTTCCACAAGTCTTTATAGTCATTGTGAATTCTTAAAGAAAACTGTATTTACATAAGTTTCTCCCAACCCAACGGTTACTAATACTCCTCAGTACATCAAAGATTTCATCACATTGTAGATCAATGGTGATGTAGTGATGGTGAATCTATTTCCTTTACATTAACAAGAAAAGTTTATAAAATGAGGTGTGGGGATGGAAGGGAGAGGTAGTTGAAATAACAGGAAAACAATAATTAATATTATATTGTGTTCCAACCCTAAATCTGTCTCAACATATCCAAAATAATGTGGTAAATAAAAGCTGATGTTAACTATAATGTCTACATTCATTTCCTCTCTGATTTTTACTTAACTCTAATAAGCAGTAATAGTATGGTACGTATGTAACTATCTACCTTCCTCACTCTCTTTTTAGGAAATCCCAATATTCAGAATAATATCTGTCAGAGTAAGGCATATAAAAAGAAGAGGAGGAGGAGAAAGAAAGGAAGGAAAAAAAGGAAGAAAGAGGAAAAAAAGAAATCAAAGAAAAGAAAGATAATTCAATCTTAATTATACTACCTTTTGTTTCAGCCTTACTAAACAAGGCACTCATTAAGTATTTGACGACTGGAAAAATAAATGAAAAAACAAAGTGAAAAGAACTCTACTGGAAAAAGGAAACGAATTTCAGTACAAGTGTTTTTCCCCAGCTGGAATACTGTAAAACTCACCTGACCTCTCAGGATTTCATATGTTAAATGAAGAAGTGTGACTAGATAAACTGCAATTCTAACACTAATGTTCTATACAATTGTTTTAACAAAGAAATAAGTGTATGGAGATTCTTGTTGTTTTGAAAATATTTGATTACATTGGACAGGTGTATCCACAATCAATGGACAGATATATTTATTCACCAAACTTTGAGAGGATGTCTATACCTTCCCTAATTGTTGGTGGGAGTGGAAGCTTTCTTTCTTGTTTGCGCACATTAGGCATTCATTCAATAATTAGCTCCTTTTTTCTCTTTTCTGAAAACTACCTACCTATAGTGTTGACACTTCATTTGACAGGGGTTCACACACACACACACACACACACACACACAATTATTTGGAGGGTGCTGAAACATCTTATTACCATCTACACTAATTGCTGTGCATAACTTACTTGTTCTAGTTAAAAGGTAAAATATTTCATGATGATTAAGTATTTGTAATATAGGTTAATAATTTGAAAATTCTCACATTTTTATCACATGGCATCTATTTTTATTGGTTCCTTTGCACAGCTAATCTAGGAAGAGGTTAGAAAACCAAGACACATCTGCAATTAAATAAAAGTTAACTTCCAGAACCTAAGTAGGAGTTTTCATCTTTAGATAGCCTACTGAGTTTTATCTTTTAATAAACTGGATTGCAAGGAAAAAAGAGAAAAAGAAAATAAGCAAGGAAGGAAGAGAGGGAGGAAGTGGTAAAGAGACAGAGAGACCCTTAGAAACAAGAGCTATTTCAGAGCTGTCCTTGGAAACTGCCTCTGCATCATTTGGACTATGACTCATATTAACATGAATTTGCAAGTAAGAACTCTAATAAAAACATATTTATCCTCTATTCAGCACCTCTTCAAGAGAACATTAATTGCAACAATGTATAATTGACTTTAGGGAATTTAAGTTTAGAGAAATTTTTTTTTTAATTTCTGCTGTGCCTCAAAACTTGTCTCAAAAACTTAAGAAATGAGAGTGCTTAAGTCACTTTGCCAAATTTTAAATGCCTTTTATTCCTGTAGAGTTTTTAGTTTATAAGTCATTTTCCTAGGCATTATCACCTTTGAGTTTTCCAATCTACTTCTAGAGTAAACTGAAATTATTAGCCCCAATTTTTAGATAATTACAGTTTAAGTATTGAATGAAGTAATTTAAATAGGAGCTAAGACAGAAAACCAATTATAATATAAAGCCAGAAATGCAGGAAATGTTATGATAGGCATCATGAAAAGTCTCTTTTTGAATATATTTTGCAAATGCTATTTTTCTCCTTGATTCTGACGGGTTCATTTACATTAAAAGATAAAATTAATTTATATAATAATTCGATCTGTGGCTACTATAGGTTAAAAAAATACTCGTTTTTCTCTTCACTGAAGATGAAAGAACGTGCATTCAAAATATTGAGAAGTAGTTCTCTCATCCCCTAAATCTTGTAACTTGAGCACCGCAGGTTCAAAATAAATCATCTATTTTGACACTCATCAATGCATATGTCCATTTTCCATGACATTTTAAATAGCATAAAATTTGGAGGAGTATCAAGTAGTGAAGGAAACAAATGATGTTGCTTTCATTCCTGCTCCTATTCCAATCTACTAAAAGTTCAAAATTACCTAAATATTCTATCAGAATAGAAATGCAACTGTGAAGTATCAAAATGCATAGAAAGTAAAATTGCTACAAAACTAAGAAACCAGTAAGTAGAGAAAAATATTCATTCACTGTGCATCTTCCTGGTGTTAAATGTCGCTTCCTCTGAAGGTGTCCCCATCTCTTCAGACACAGGAACTATTTTTCCCATGGATTTGTTCCAGAGTTAGTTCATATAACCATACTCCCAGAACATAATATGATGGTTTTATTTATGCTTCCTGCTTCCCAGAGACTAGGAAATACCTAAAACTAAGCCTTGACTTTTGTATTTTTAGTGCCAGCATACTGTCTAATATATAATACATACATAATATCACATGTATCAATATGTAAATAAGTAAATGAACGAATGATTCATGTTGAAAGAAATACTAATATATTCTTTAAGAAGTAAACCTCAACAGGAAAGAAAAAAGAGTCAAGCCTTTAGCCAAGGTTTATTTTCAAAAGTGTTTCATATCTTCATGATTGATCATTTTGACTGCTCATTCATTCTATATGTGTTCTCTATAGAGTTTTACCAAACATAGGAAATACTGTTTGGGTTATTTTTTATTCTCTATAAATAATGGCAAGCATATGCATTAAAAAACCTCATTTAGAAACTTTTTGAAAGAATATTTTAATTTTATTCTTCCTATACCAAAATAAGTATAGTATCTTTATAATATACTCTGTTTCTGTTTTCTTTTGTTTGAAATAGGGTCTCACTTTGTTGTCCAGGCTGGAGTGCAGTGGCATGATCATAGCTCACTGCAGCCTGAAACTCCCGGCCTCAGGCAATCCTCCCACCTTGGCTTCCCAAAAAGCTGGAATTACAACCATGAGCCACCGCACCCAGCCCTAATGTTTACTCTGTGATACCAATTTTAAATGTTGTATAAAAACATTTCAAAACCTGCTCCTTTGGATCAAGGCCAATGTCAGTATACTATATTTAGCTGAATAAATTACAGGCACCCACTAACTTTGCTAAGAGCTCAGGGTCTCCAGGTAGGCCACAAATACACCTTCAATCCTGGGCAAGTTACTCCATCTTGGCATTTCTGTTTGCAAATCAGTAAAAAATAAGTAGTTGTACCACCTAGCAGTCCGGGTTCTGTCCTGCTCATAGCATTCTGCATTGGTGTAATTCCTCATTAGGAATCTTAGTATGAACTCTACTGTAGTTTCAGACCTTGAAACAACCAGCAAACAAATGTAGCCTCCCTTCCCCCTCCAAACCCACCATGTTCTTTAATGTCTGTATCCTATCAGTGAGAATTCAGACATGAATGCTTAAGGAAAATGGGAGGAGAGTGCCCATAGAATAATACTTACAAAAGGGTCTGAGATAAGACTCATGCATGAACAAATAGGAACCACATACCAAAAGTCATTGTGGGGAGACTTTAGGTTAGCCTCTAAGATACCTAACACCTGGTGTTTACATTCTTATAGAATGCCCTCTTTTTGAGTGTGAGTGTGAGACCTGTGATTTGATAACAGTCAGTAGAAAACAGCAAAAGTGACAGGATGTCACTTCACAATTCATGCTATGTTATATAATACTGTCTTGCTAACAAACTAGCTTTAGATTCTCTCTTGTCAGCTGTGACAAAGCAAGCTGTGATGAAGCAAGTAGAAATGGACACTACAGGAACTGATAGTAACCTCCAGGAGCTGACAGAAATATCAGTCCTACCACTTCAAGGAAATAAATTCTGCCAATGACATGAATGAACTTAGAAACAAATTATTATCCAGTTGAGCCTCTGATAAGACTGTAGACCCAGACAACATGTGAGTTGCAGACTGACAAGACCCCGGAGCATTGAATCCAGCAATGCTGTGCCTGTACTCCTGACCCACAGAAACCATGAGATAATAAATGTGTGTTGTTTAAGCTGCCAAAATTGTGGTAAGTTGTTATATGGCAATAGATAACTAGTATAGCTGTGAAGGCAACGTTAGTCTCTTCATTTCCACATTTTGTATACAGTGTTCATTAGTTCCATACACTTAGGTAGTAAAAAGCATACTGACCCATTTTATCTCCTCTAGCAAAACAACTGCAGATATATCTATTTTATTTCCAAAAAAGTCATAATGTTTTATTGTCTATAAAGCACACCTTAGATAATGAATGAAGAATTTATGCTAAAAGAAACTGGCTGGTTCTTTGGCCATTCCTTGTATCTAGGGTTTACCAGTATTTATAGTAAAAAGTCCTAAATTCATTTATTTATTCACTATATATTTGATACACTCCTGTTTTATAAAAACTGCAGAAAGTGCTCTGGGGGATTCAGAGATAAATAAGACATGGTTACTGCCCCAAGAAAAATTATAACTTTGTCACACTAAGTTTTGTGAATGTGTTGTCAATGCAAGAGTTTAAGTTGTTTGTAATACTGTGTGTCTTAAAGGATCACAGTTTCAGAACGAGGAAAATAAATGCAATGTATCAAAGTGAAATTGCCTATATGAGCCCATCTATAATGTTTTTATTAAGTGGTTTCAGATAAATTATCATGGGAACAAAATGGACTCTTATGGATGGGTAATATCTCAATAACCAGATATACGGAGGAGAATAATTTATTGGAGAAACTTAAAGGTAAGAATGATGGGCATATTCAGAGAACAAGTGATTTGGGCTTCAAAACCATCACGGTTTATTGGAAAAAACAAAAGCACAGGACATAGAGTCAATTAAAAAATAACGAAGGTCTGAACTAGGCTGGAATGGAAAGGAGGATCTAAACAGAAAACAAAGACACTGTGGATGTGGACCCTAGAATAAGAACAGCAACTGACTGTGTGAGACAGTTGATAGAGAGAAACAGAAATGACTTTGAAGTTTAAAACCTGGATAAAAGGAAATAGAATCATCATTAACAACATTAGGAGGGTCAAGAGGCAGTATCTGTTTGTTGGGAGAAAATAGCTGGGTTTGATACACATTGGATTTAAAGGGCTAGTGAGACAGGATATTTAAGGAGAATAAGATCAAGAATATTTGGCAATGAGGAAACCACTAAAACTGTACTTCAGTTTTACAATAGGTAAAAAAGTGGGTTAGTAGAAAAAATCAAGTCAAATGACAAAGCAACAAGGATCTTGAACGACAACGTAAGAAAAATTAAAGGGAGATGGATGTTCCTAATGCTTTTCAGGGTGCAGCACTGTCTTACTACAAGTCAAAAGAGGAGCTCTAGTCTAAGTATTTTCAAATATGAAAAGAAATGTTTTTTGAAAGACACCATAGAAAAAGATAAAGCACAAATTTTAAATATAATTTCACTATTTTTGGCACACACACCCCTTTGAATACAGCACATCTCTTTTCTCTTAGGGAAAATTAATGGAATAAAAAAGAACTCCTATCCCTATTTAGATCATTGGATCTGTAAAAATGGAACATATCCAAAACCGTGATGAATGAAACAACTGATGAAAGTTCAAAAAACTCGAAAGTTACTTTATATATATTATTTGAGCTATTTTCTGATATACTTTCCATTTCTTAACACAGTACCCTGAGTTGAAGCAATGACAACTAGACGCAGGATTATAACACCTATGTTTTCAGTTATGAAGAGTGAGTTATTTTTGACGATGAGTGTGAGCTGCAGACAAGCACATAACACCATGCCCACTAGTCCTATAATTTGCATTTTGTTTTAGAAAATTTTCTTGTTTTCTGAAGTTTCCATTTTCAGAGTACGTGTAGCACACAACCTGGCAGTACTACCCTTTAAAAAAAATCTCTAGAGCATTTAACAAAGTTCTATGCAGAGAGGATGTTCAAAACTTCTAATTAGTTAATCTGTATATGTGTGTGAGTGTGTGTGTTTGTGTGTGTGTATTTGTAAATCTGAAATTCTGTATGTGAGAAAATTGAGGTAAAATAGCTGGCTAAGTGATTGCTTAATAAATGCTTAAAAGAAACATGAAATCTGAGAAATACAGAATGACAGAAAGTGTTGAAATAAAAGAAAATTGGGAAACAGTTACCAGCTTAGAATCTATGTCATTTTAAAATATAAAGTGTTAACACCACCACAAAGCAAATAATTTATGAATATTTGAATGCCAATGTGTCATATGGGCTTTTTGGCTCAATAGATACTAATTTCCCAGTGACCAGAGTATCTCACCTTAAATGCAAAGCGTAACCCTCAGATTTGACTCACAGCAAGATGCATTATGCATGGCCCAGCCTGTGTTCCTCTCATTTATTCACACTCTCTGAACTCTGTCTCTCTCTCTCACTTTCTCTCATTTAGAGCTATTATTAACATTTTGTAATTTGCTAGATATTCTTGGGTTTTATGATATATACGTAAGAAAATGACAGAAGATCAGTAAAGAAATACTGCTTTAATTTCTAGAGGCAATATTTCATTACAAACAGCAGAAAAAAACTGCACTGACAAAATGACCTATATAGCAAAGACTGCAGGTTGTTCTCTAATATGCATGCCTTCCTTCTATAATAATAGAACTTACCAATCTTTACCTGGGCATATAACCACTTACAATACGCCAAGCCCATTCCTTTGCAATTGCAGGTAGATACATGATTCAGTTTTGGTCAAAGTGATGCCAATAGAAGTCTCATGTGGGTTGTGCCCTTAAAAGGAAGCAGTTAACCCTCTCCTTCCCCTGCTTTTTTTGCCATCTGTGATGATGGAGATGAGGAGATCACACTAGGGGCCTTGAGCAACATGAGAGATTCTTTATACTTGAATTCTTGCAGCAGAACACTAGTATCATTCTACAATTTTATGAGAAAGCAATAACCTTCTGTCTTGTTTAAAGAAGTATTACTTTGGATCTTAAGACATGTTGCTGAACTTATAGCCATGTGATTCCAGAAAGCTAGTATATATTACTGAGGAAACAGGAGGTTCTCTACCATTACTTGTTCCTAGATATCATTTTAATTTTATCTTCCTTTTAAATTTTAAATTCTACTTTGAAAAGATGATTATATTCAAATAATCTCAGAGCCATAAAAGGGTTTTTTTTCTTTTTGTAACATTTAGTCTGGTGTTCCCTGATGTGTATTTAACTGAATAAGCAGTAGACATCAGTAGTCATGAATAAAGGAGATATAAATAAATGGCAATAAAGTTAAACATGTTTAGAAAACAGCTAAAATTTGTTCTCTTCTTGAAGAGTCACATTGTATATTAGTATATAAAAATATGAATAGTCCTAAAATAGAAGGAAATATTTAACATATTATTTTGCTATCAATAGACCATAGAAACATTTTTAAAACAATATAGATTAACATACTTTGTAACTACTGTTCTGTAGAACATTCTTTGGGAAAGTTTGAATTTCTAGATAGTGCATAAATCCTCCATGTGTTCAAAAAATGGCTCTTTAATTCTTGCTTGAATGCCTTCCAATAACAGAAAAGTCACTACTTCAAAAGATGATCCATTTCATCTACTTCTCACTTTTAAAATTAAAGACATTAATTAAGATGAATATTAACTATTTCTATTAAATGTGAGAAGGTTTTAGACCTCAGTAACATTTGCCACAATGCATTAAGTTTTATTTACCAGGTTAGTAATGGCAACTGAAAATTCAATGATCTCATTTTAAACAACCCATGTACTCAGCCTACCTAACATTTCAATTTCCCTTCAACAGCATTTGATCAATCCTTTTCAGTGTATCATGTATTCTACATGTGAGAGAGGAAGGAGGAAATTGAGTAAATTTTTGTTTAACTCAATAATCTGATAACACAGCAAATATCGCTGAAATAAAGTCAATTATTTTCTGATGACCAAAGGGACCATTTTGTTACTTGCTGTTTTGTTACAAATTCAAGAATCATAAAACAAAAGAATTCTATAATTAAAATGCCCATTTAGTCTTTCTTCAGATTCAATTTCCTAACCAATAATTGTTGCCTCAATACATGGTCATAAATCCACATGTGTGTGGGCCACATTAAACACTCATTAGTCTTGGTAATAAAATGTGGTCTATTTGAATTTTAAAAATAATGTGAACCTATGAAAATGGTAGAATGTATAGTAGGGTCAACTTTCTAAGTGTACACAGTAATACACTTGGCATTAGTAACTGATGGACGATAAAATGAAAAATGGCTTTACCAAGATTATCAATATTTGAAAAATAGGTACTTATATTATTTTTGACCAATTTTTAATCAAATTGTTATCTTGACCAATACGTTTGTTACCAAGTTGTTTTTAATCAGATTATTTACTATCTTTTCATGAAGTCACCAAATACATAGTTCAAGAATTTTTTTAAGCTGCATTCAATAAATTTAACTAATCAAATTGATTTTAATCAAATCTCTTGGACCTCGCCAACAGTAGCTTTCAGCATTAAATTTTAAAACTTTAATTAGAGAATTAGTAGTAATTCCACTGAGCTCTGAGTAATATGTAAACTTTTGAATAGCCATCTAATGACTCCACACAGACAGTATGATCTGAATACCAATATATTCTTGAATAAATTAATAATGTTCTAGTTTATTTTCCCAATTATAATTTCAAATCAAATTTTTTTAAATGTCACATTAGTAAGATATTTGTGGGCATTAAGTAATTATATTTAAAACGACAAAAGTCTCAGGACACATTTGGTTCCTGAGCTGTCTGTTGGACAGTTATAAGAATATAAGAAGGTAGATATTTTATAGTGCTGCACTGAAGTTTGGCTCCAACCTTGTTATTAAGCCTAAATATGCTTTTACGTTTGAGTTTTAGCCATGGCCTTGAGAATTTCAAACAGTTAAAATTCTATTTCTGTGCCATATCAGGCATTATTGAACTCGTATATGATTAATGATCATGTAATGGACAGATTATTGTCATTTCTTATCAAAATATGAACAAAAGTAAAATAAAAACAGCAAATCACTTGCATTGATTGTTAATATGTGAATATGTAACTTGGAGAAAATCTTATATACTTTATATATTGAACAATTATTTTTCACTAATGCAAATTTACTTTTCTAAGAGTAAAATGCCACAGTACTTTATATTTAATCATGAAAGGTGTTAATTACACATCAGAAAATGATTTAAAACAGCCAAAAAGTTAAATATGACAGCACACAAATTCAATAAATGTCAAGAAAAACATATTAGCTAGATAAATTTTAAAAATATCTATCTTTTGAGCCAAAAAATTTATAAAATATAAATAGTAATTAAGGTAAAATAATAGAAGTAATGTGATAATAATATGTAGGATTATTTACTTTATAAGCATTGATAAGATGTAAAAACATTTATTTCAAATAATCTTTAGCCTAAATATAAAGAACACAAAGTACAAAAAGAAGCCTTAAGAGAAAAATGTCCTACCTCAAAATATCTCGCTCCTCCATCAATTTAGTAGACAGTAAGCAATTATTTTATATCACAAATAATGCAACAGCATGTCTTCAGGAATATCGTAGACAATAAGAATGCAGAGAAGTTATCATTTCTATGCTATAATGTCAACAATTTAAACTTGGTATAAAAAAATACTTGTACTGGTATATTTATCACAGCACTATTCACAATAGCAAAGATATGGAATCCACCTGTATCTATCAATGGATGATTCGATGATTGGATAAATGTTATGATCCAATGGATCCAATGAATGATTGGATAAATGTTATATATATGTATATGGTATGTATATGTATATATTATATATGTATATATAACATTTTATGTATCTAGTCATCCATTGATCAACACAGATTAATTCCATATCTTTTATATCCATATATAAACACATATACATACATATATACATATATGTATAATACACACACAATGGAATACTAGTCTGCCATAAAAAGAATAAAATCATGTCTTTTGCAGCAATAAGGATAGAACTGGAGGCCATTATCTTAAGTGAAACAACTCACACAGAAACACCAATACCACATATTCTGACTTATAAGTGGGAGCTAAATAATGTGTACACATAGGTATAGAGAGGGAAATAGTCATGGGAGACTCAGAAAAATGGGAATGAGATGGGGGAATGGGAGATGAGAAATTACTTAATGAGTACAACTTATACTATTCAAGTGATGGTTGCACTAAAAGCCCAGACTTGTAGGCTTCTTGCCCCTTAAATTTATACCAATGAAATAAAATAAACTGAGTATTTGATATTATAATAATACAATTTAATATTGACTAAAAATTTTATCAAATTTTAGATTCATTCTCATACCTCAGAATTTAATTCTATGATGAAGATATTTCACTTTGGCCTTGGTTTCAGCTGAATGTCTTTTTAAACAGCAGATCAAATACGTATTTAGTGAAACTTTATCAAATATATCAGAGTTTTTACAACTAAACAAGCATTTTATTCATACCAATTCCAATAAATACAAATTTTTCTACATTTTACTTTTAAAAGTTTTTGAACTCCATTTTGTCAGAACATTGTCTTTGCAGACTAACAATTTAGTTTTAAATTAGTGGGTCACCCTAGATAAGTGATTTAAATTATTTGAGCCTTCAGTTTCTGTAAGTCATGGATAGTAATACGTACTTTGCAGTAGTGTAAGGATTTAACTGGAGCACATATATAAGGACCTTAGCTCAATGCTTGGTATGTAAAGATTGGCAAAAATTAGTAATTTTCAGTTTCTTCTTCCCTAGTGTCTACTTCAATCTTTGAAATTGCTCTCATTAACAGTTTATGGATCATACAGGAAATTAAAATAATAGAAACACAGAAAGTTGGAAAGAGATGGAAACTCTGAGAACACTTACTCTATGATTTTCAACTTTTTGAGTAGTCAAATTCTTTCTTAAAATAAAATCCTATATCCAACCCCAATATGTAAAACTGATGAAATCAAAGCTGCTTTGGTTGAAGCAGAGACAAAGGGCCCTGAATCCACCGATTTTCTTCTCCTTTACCCTAAGCACAGTGGGTTCTAGATCACCTCACTCCTATGGAATTTCAGCTTTTTGTAATGAAACAACAGAAAGTGTGAAGCATTAAAAATACTCTTTTTCTGGAAGACTGGCTTTTCCCCAAATTTTGTGCCTCTTTGGTTAACCTCTTCAGTTTTCTATTTAGAAATGAGGAGTCTGAAATATTCCATTCTAAATCTATTTCATTCCAACTGTTTTCTTTCTTTTGTCATCAAACTTCTTGAATAAAAATATAAAAATATTTTAATCAAAATTTACAAATTGTGTCAACTTGTAATTTCAAAGATGGCAGCAATGAAATCTTCCTTCCCGCTTGCTCTTCTGCAATGTGATCTTGCCACTCAATCAAGAGACAGACACCAATTTTCCTCCCCTTAAGCCCAGTTACCCTTTTTTAGATCAGTGCTGCCCTTAGTAACTCACTTGTACCCAACACCATAAAGCCGCAGAATGGCACTGTATGATTTCCTAGACTAAATAGGGAAAGGCCATGCAACTTTTACATGCTTGCCTTGGAAAGCTCACCCGCCAGATGTTCGCTCTGGACACTTTCTCTAAGAAACAACACTGCCACCACGTTGTGGTGAACCCAAGCCAGAAGAGAAGTCACTTGTAGGTACCCTGGTAAACAGTCCCAACTGAACCCAGACTTCAAGCTATGTCAGACCAGGCACTAGACATGTGAACAATCTACAGATGATTCCAGCCAGTCATTCAGGTCACTCCAAGCCAATAAAGTATTCCAAGCTGAGACCCCAAAAAAGCCACCCCCACTAGGCTTTGTCCAAATTCCTGATAGAAATAATTCATTAACATAATAAAATGGTTGTGCTTTTGCCACTAAGCTTAAGGTGGTTTGTAACACAGGAATGTTACACCAGAACATTAATAGCCCTATTGCTGACCATATCCAGTGTCCCTGACTCATGTTTCATCCTCTTCAAACTTGCAAGCACTCTTTAAAACTCTGTCTAACCATTACATCCATGACATAGCACTTATGATTCTCTTTGTATCTCAATCTTTTTAAAGTAAAAATCCTTATTGGATTCCTCATTTCCCCTAGTAAACTCTTAAAAGAAGGTGTTTGTAGAGATCATTTCCTCAGCTACTCTTCCCTGCCATTCTCTCTTGACCAGCTCATCCACTACTTGGATTTAAATTATTGAGCATCTACAATATGTCACTGTTCTAGGGACTGGATATATATATAGCTGCTCACCAAACATACAGCATTCTTCCTCTAATGGTAGATACCGTCTAGTAAGAACGGACAAAAAAATAAACAAATAAGCATATGGTAATTTAATAGGCCAAGTAGAAACAGGTGCCATGAAGAATACAAAGCAGGGTGAAAGGGATATAAACTGATGATAGAAAGGTACTATTAGGTATTATTTTATATAAGGTAGAAGACATCTTTGATAAGGTATATTTGATAAGAGACCTAAAGGATCTAGTTCTACATATGTAGAGAGATCATTGCAGGAAAAGGTATGTGACAGAGTACCCTAAAACAGCAAGGAAGCAGAGATGGCTGGAGTAGAGTGAGGAAACAGGATAATAACAGGAGATGCAGCTAGGAGTAGAGTTCATATCGTCCTTTGGCTATCATTAAGGCTTTTAATTTTTTTCTGAGGAAAATGATGTGGGAGACATTATATAATATATAAATATATAATATATAAATATATAATATATAAATATATATAATTTATAAATAAATATATAATATATAAATATATATAATTTATAAATAAATATATACATATATAAATATATATGTATACATATATATGTATACATATATAAATATATATAAAAGCATCATTATTTTCCCCACCTCCTTCCCCTAGAAACACTAAAATTTATATTCCTGATTCTTGAGTTCAAACATATCACACTTTGTCCCTACTCAATCTTCAATGAATTTCTATGGCCTAGTCAGTAGAATCAACTAACAAAGCCCCAAGATTCTTTATAGAATAGCCCCAAACTACCTTTATGAATTTATCTCCATCTATGGTGTAAGAACTCTCAGTTCTTGCTCTCTCAGTTGATTTTATCATTTGACTGGATTCTTATTTTTCTTAATTAAATGACAGCTCTCTCTCTCTTTGTTATTATTCTCTATTCAATAAAATTGATAATATTACATAACTTATTGAAGCCACACTAATTATTCTTTAGCTTAAATCGTGTAACTTCTATCATGGTTCTAGTTGGTACAAGTTTAATTCTTGGAACATGATTGCTTTTCTGTCATTTTCTTAATTTTTCTTCCTCTGTGACTATAATCCTCAGTAATTGCTTTTGTTGTCTATAAGAACTCTCTTGCCCACCCAGATAAACAAGGGTGATTCCCTATTCAAAGATGCCATAAATGTCCTCATTCCCTTCATTTCATTATGCTGTTGTACTCCATCTACAGACCCAGCTTCGATGATCTCAAACCTGACTGCCTCAGAATAATTTAGGGAGTTTTAAACACACATAATTAAGCCCAACTCCAAGAGCTGATATAGAGCCTGGAGATGATCTATCATTAGTAAATTTCCTGCATGGTTCAAGCCAAGGTTTGTCTCTAAACAAAGGATATAAATCACTATAACTCCTGATCCCATCAAAATTCTACTTTTCCTTCAAGATCCATGACCACAGTAGTAACAACTGTTGCTTACATTGTGTTTATTCCATATACCAGGGACTTATCTAAATGCTTTTATATATACTAGGTCACTTAATCCTCACAAGCACCATGAATCAACAAAGTTTAGACATAGCTTCTGCCCCAATCTCTACTGTTTTGCTCTTAAGCCCAGCTGTGGACATGCATTCAGCTTAAAGGGATCTCCTACTTCTTCCCACTCAGGAGAAATAGAAATCTGGCAGCATGAGCAGGAAGTCAGAAAGATCAATAGCATCAGGCTGTCTGCTGTTGCCCCTTGCTGTTGAATTCCTTACCTGCATATCAGGTCTTATTTCTGCTATGAATAACTCCACTGATTTACAATGTTGACCTTAGCCTGACCCAATGACTTTGGCTTCTACCAAGGGAAATCTGGCATCCTGACAGTTCCTTCAGGCCAGTCTGCAGCTCTATTTCCAATAGAGAACACCTGCAGGTGATAAGTCTCCATACAGCAGAGTGCTGACCTAGTGTACGAAGCTTTGTACAATGTTTTGCTAAGAGGTCAACACATGCTTTCCCAGGTCCCTTCCTGGGAAAGATGTCAACTCATGGGGGACTATCCTAATTAGATAACTTCAAACAGTGACAACCTAGCAGATAAAAATAAGTGGGAAAAAAACTGTAAGACATATCTAGCTAGAATTCTATCAACAGTTGATTTTATTATTTGACTGGATTCTTATTTTTCTCAATTAAATGACAACCATTTCTCTTTAATATCATTTCTTATTCAATAAAATTGATAATATTGCATAACTTATTGAAGCCACACCAATTATTCTTTCCCTTACATCATATAATTTATATCTTTCATAGTTCTTGTCACTTCAAACTTAATTCTTGGAACATGATCTTTTTTCTGTCATTTTCTTAATTTTTCTTCCTCTGTGACTATGATACTCCAGAATTGCTTTTGTTGTCTCAGCTGCTCTGTCTTGACTGCTTTCTGCTCTTCTAACTAAATGCTAATCCATTTCCACTCATTGCCTGAGGGAAAAAAAAAGCAGTTCAATTTTAAACTTTCCTTTCTTCTTCTGACTATAAAATAATACATAAAATTTGGAGACAAGAAAATAAAAATCATACACAACCCAGAGGATTACTGCTAAGAGTAATGCTATTCTTTCCAGCCTTTGATATATGTAGATGTAAATAACTATACTGGCTTTAAAATTTGGGATAATGCTATAGATAATTTTTACTGTACTTACAAAAATCAATATCAAATTTTGAGCACTTTCCATGTTCTTTTAAAAAGATATTTTGGAGGGCCTGGCTTATTTTTTAATTTTAGATTCAAGGGGTACATGTGCCAGTTTGCTATATGAGTATATTAACTGATGCTGAGGTTTGGGTTTCCACTGATCCCATCACTCAGATAGTGAACACAGTAGTACCCAATAGATAGTTTGAAAAAGATAATTTTAACATTTGGGAAAACTAGGGTTTTTAATGACTTTATAATACTTTTCCACACATGACCATGATTAATTTTTTGTATTGTTGAAATGAGTTTTCCTATTACAAATCAATTGCTATTTTTGCTTCAATGAACAATCGTATTGCTATTTTTAAGGTGCCATAAAGAACTTTGAATAAATATCCTTAAACATAGAGCTTGGATATACATAGGTTGAATTTTTCCCCGTGTAGATTTCTAGAAGTAAAATATTACTGAATAAAATGACTCAAACATTTTGCTCCTTCTTTCATTCAATAAATATTTGTTTCGTACCTATTTTGTGTTAGGCCCTATTTTAAACTCTGGAAATACAGCCATGGATAAGAGACAGCACTCACACTTAAGCAGCCTTCAGTTCAGCAGGGGATATAGTAATTATGCAGTTGCACTTACCATCTTAAGTATGGAAATAATGGTAAATACAGTAGAAGTTCCCTTAATCAACTTACATTTATACAATTCTGGAATATCTAACGTCCTCCAGTCCTAGCCTTAGACTAACGGATTCCCCCAACACCACATACTCTTGGTTGGTTAACTACTTGCTCCTACTGGTTAAATTGTGTAGCTACCAAGAAAAAGTTCCATATGCCCCCAAACCTATTTATATCAGTTGTAAATGTTACTGTGATCCCATAATTAACTATATGAAAACTGATGCTATTTGAATGTGAAATGCTTGAGTAAGAGTCAACAAAGACAAGTAACTAAAAATAGATTTCTGAAGAGTTAGATGTGAGTGAAAAAATATAAAAGATTTTTAAAACGGTGAGTGTAAAGAATCTGCATTCAGATTATTCCGCAAACGTGTTAGATTCTTGAATTCCAACTTGGAAATTTAAAGGATACATTATAAACTCTATTCAAAGGGCCCATCTCAGACAAAAGGCCTTAGCCTTCCATAAGAGTTAGGTGAATTCATATATTTCGTGTGGGTTTTAAATTTTATAATTTCCTCCTTAAGGCCACCTGTTGGACTAACTAATCACTGCTGGTCTCAATGATGCTGAATGAATTATTCCTTAACAAAATCAAAGCTCTTATAAAATAGTTCCAAACTGCTTCTTTGAAAGCAGTTCAAAACAGCTTATTTGAAAGCATTATATATCTCTTTTTGCCATAAGATAGCTAGCACTTAGTATTTAGAATTGTTGCCAATTTGAGATATATATATACACACACATATATATACATATCATTGTTATAATATACTTTTAGGAAATTAACAGTGACATTGAACCAATGTTTACATGTTTGAGAATTTGTATTTCTTTGTGAATTCCCTGCTGACCTTTTTTCCTTATTGATTTGAAAAAGATTTTTAACATATGAAGGCTATTATTTTATTATCTGTCATAAATATTTTTGAACTCTATTCCTACCATTTTAATTTTATTTATAATGTTTTTTAACTGACCAAAATTTTTAATGTTTACATTAAAATTTAGAAAGTTTTTTTTAATTTTCACATTAAAACTTCAGAAACATTTTATTATTATTATTATTATTATTATACTTTAAGTTCTAGGGTACATGTGCATAACGTGCAGGTTTGTTACATATGTATACTTGTGCCATGTTGGTGTGCTGCACCCATCAACTCGTCAGCACCCATCAACTCGTTATTTACATCAGGTATAACTCCCAGTGCAATCCCTCCCCCCTCCCCCCTCCCCATGATAGGCCCCGGTGTGTGATGTTCCCCTTCTCGAGTCCAAGTGATCTCATTGTTCAGTTCCCACCTATGAGTGAGAACATGCGGTGTTTGGTTTTCTGTTCTTGTGATAGTTTGCTAAGAATGATGGTTTCCAGTTGCATTCATGTCCCTACAAAGGACATAAACTCATCCTTTTTTATGGCTACATAGTATCCCATGGTGTATATGTGCCACATTTTCTTAATCCAGTCTGTCACTGATGGACATTTGGGTTGATTCCAAGTCTTTGCTATTGTGAATAGTGCCGCAATAAACATCAGAAACTTTTTAATTTTTATTTTTATATAATCAGATCCACCACTCCACATCTTTCTTTCCTAAACTTGTCTAAGTCTTGTGAATGATATAACAACCAAAAAATTTGATGGGGATTGCAATTTATTGATGGCAATAGAATCAAATATTCTATATGAAAGCCACAGTTATTTGTTTTTATTTTCTTTTATGCTCTTTCTCCAAGTTTGTAAAAAGCAAAAATTATGTGGTGCACACTTGTTATTTCCATATGCGATTCCTTCTCTACTCTTTAACATCTCTCCTTACAAGAATAAAAATGAATGTTGTTCTTTAGTGACATCATAAGCTCTAAATCTACAGGTAGAAAGCACTTCTAATATATAACTGTCTTATTGGCAGTATTTATATATGAGAGACATGCCCTTGGTGTAGACAGCATGTGTATTATATAAAATCTATTAATATTCCCTTAAATAAATTCGAATCTTTGAACTTCATCTCAAACATATCACTTAAATATCTGAACTGTTGTTTGAAATTTTGTAACTGGGTCCATACATTCAGGCCTTCTTCAACAAATACTAATCATATATCTACTCTTACTGAGACTTGGTATTCGATGCTGAAAATCACACAGAACAAGAGAAATATAGCTGCTACATTCTGAAACTTACATTCTAGCGGAGGGTGGGGTGGGAGTATGGGGGGGAGAGATGGCAAACAAATTATACCAATGAAAAATTATGATAATTTTAATAAACATTATGAATAAGTGCAAAGTGCTACAAAAGCTTGTAATTAGGGTTCTTTAAGAAAATTATATTAGAGCTGAGCACTGAAGGATGGGAAATAATTAGCCAATAGAAAAGACATTTGAGTTGGCTGTGTGGCTCACAGAACTCATTGAAAATCCTATGCTGCCACATCTGTTTTATGTGAGCTCAGCTCCCAGACAGCGCTGATTAACATGGGCATGGGCATTTGATCCAAGGTGAGACATTTTAGGGAACTAAATCTAAGAGAAGAGAATCAATGCCTCTCTGTTGGTAGAACAGTCAATGTAGGAAGTAGACTCTGCATATGCTTATGGCTCTGTTCTCTGAATGTGAGAAAGGAAGTTGCAGGAGGAGAAAAGAAAATTGATATCAGAGAGGCATGGAGATAAAGGCATAGACAGAAAGGGAATCTAGGCAGCATTTCAGTTCTTGTTCCAGTTGCCCCCAAGGCCTGGATCAGTCCTGCCCTTAATACAGTTATGTAAGATACTGGAGTTTGCTTCCAATAAATCTCCCTTTTTCCAAAGCTAATTGAATATGAATTTCTGTAACTCTCAACCCAAAGCATGCTAATTCACATAAGCAGGCAAAAGGGAAGAATCACATTCCAGACAGAGAAGACAACATATGTCAAAACTCAAAGCAGATAGAAGACACTGAAAGAATCCTTCGGAATGGAAAGAAAAATCATCCAAGATGAGAGTAGTCAGGGAGGGAGAGCTCGGATCATGTGGGGCCTTTTGCACAAGTATGGGATTAGGGATTCAGCCTAGGAGCAATTTTCACATTCATCCTACTGAAGCACAAAGAGAAGCAAACAAACAAACAAAGGCAACTCAATGATTGAAAAATGTGCTCTTTCCTGGCATTTATTAATAGTTTGGCAAATATTTTTGAGCACTTATTGTATGCCAGGTCCTGCAGAAGTAGAGTGGAGGGAGGGGCAGCAGAAGAAAGAATAAGCATTTGACTTTCCAGAAAACATTATTAAAAGGTATATTTTTCAATAATTTTCAAATAATTTTTGTTTTTCACAACTAGGGTAGGGGGCTGCTGGCATCTAATTGGTTGAAACCAGGGATGGTACCAAAATTCCCCTTCAACAAAAAGTTATCTGACCCCAAATATCAATAGTGTCAAGGCTGAGAAACCCTGCCTTAGGGAGAAAAAAATAATGCAGGACTACTAGACACGAATAGAAAGTGAGCAAAGGGTGGAGTATTTCCTCAGGTGTGCTCTCCCAGGTGTTAAAACTTGACTATGCCTCTGGGACACTAAAGCAGGACAATGTTTTGTTCTCCAGGAACTTACAGTCTGGTGAGGAAGATGGGCAAGAAAGATGTAAACAGAGTAATGCTCTAAGTGCTGAGATGCAAAGATGTGGATGAGTCTGTTTTTCAGTGGGCAGACAAAGAAGGAATATCCAACCCAGTCTCAGGCTATTAGGAACACTCTCTAGTGGAGAAATGTCTTAGTTGCTATGTAAGAAGGAAGAAAGTCATTTGAGATTTCTCAAAGAACTAAAAATAGAACTACCATTTGATCTAGCAATTCCATTAGTGGGCATACACTCAAAGGAAAATATATTGTTCTACTGAAAAAACACACATGCCCTTGCATGTTTATCATAACAGTACTCATGATAGCAAAGACATGGAATCAATCTAGGTGCCCACCAACAGTGGATTGGATAAAGAAAATGTGGTACATATACACCATGGAATATATGCACCCTAAAAAGAATGAAATCAGGTCCTTTGCAGGAACATGAATGCAACTAGAAGTCATTGTTCTAGGCATATTAATGCAGAAACAGAAAACCAAACATGGCATGTTCTCACTTACAAATGGGAGCTAAACATTTGGTACACACAGACACAAAGAACAGTAACATTGGAGGGAAGAAGGAAAGAGTTGAAAACTACCTATCAGGTACTGTGTTCACTACTTGGGCAAAGGGATCATTAGAAGCCCAAACTTCAGCATCATGCAATATACCCATGTAAAAAATCTCTACATGTACCCCCTGAATCTAACATAAAAGTTTAAATTAAAAAATAATGTGTAAGAGAAGGATCAGAGTTAATATAAGAATACTGAGAAAAAATTAGCCAGGCGAAGTTAACATAGACATGAGGAAAAGACTTCAGACAGAAGGAGCCTCATATGCAAAGATCTGGAGTCACGAGAGTGTATGGAATGTCCATGGAGCTCAGGCTCTCAGGATGTCTGGGGCAGAGAACCCAGAAAAGGGCAAGGCTAGGGATACTGTTGGAGCAGTAAGTCCTTGCTGTCTTTAGAGGGGCAGTTACTCAAAACTTATTCCACTGCTTCAGGAGTCAAGTTAATAGAGGACAGAGTTGTGACTTGGTGTATTATGAAGTGGGAAGCAGTGGCATTTTTAGGTTAATTCTGACTTAATATGCTTCGAGTCTATTTTTATATTATGTGCCTGACGTGCCTCAGTTCTGTATTTCACTGTGCCCAGATATTTATATCGAGAGTGTGATAAATCAGTGATAATGTTATTTGGCATGTTTCACAACCAGTCAATTTGACTGACACAAGGAAGCAAACTAGTACATTTTAAAACTTCTTAAACTCACTTTTGTTATAAGGCTGCTTATATATTAAACATCCACCTCCATTGTTTCTTGACAAACCTTCTTTTAATTTTATATACGTGTTAATTTTCAATGATATACACTTCAACCAGAGAGTAGACAATATGCCACACAGATTCTAGGAATATAATCTCAACCAGGGAACTGCCTGAGAGATGATAGAATAAATGAGCCAGCCCCAAAATCTCAGATATAGCCCTTTCACTCTCTGGATATTAAACACCTCCAGTTAAATCAAGAGTTTACTGTTTTCATGACCAGCCTATTAAAGGAGCAAAGGAAAACAATGGTCTGCTGCTTTTCTAGAGGGGTTGAATTCAATTTCTCTTCAACACAGTGGGAAAATGAGGATGGTGGTAGACAGGTAGCTATTTGGGAGACCAATAACAGGGTCACAAGGGAAATTTAGAATTTAAGTAAGGTCAAGACCAACAGTTAGATGCCAAAAATTATAGCAGTACCTGAAATCAAGGTAAAGCAAGGTCAACCATCAACATAAAAGAGTCAAGATCCCAGTTATAAAAGAAACCTAATACTGGCACAAAGCCTATTCAAATGAATTCATCAAAGACATGGAGTCTTTACTTCACACAAGACACTATGTTCATCCATGTTTCCTGCTGGAGCAGGAGGCAATACTAGCAAGAGGCCGGGCAATAGTCTGTTTGTACCAGTAGGTGAATCTCAGTATAAATGAGATCCATGAGCACTATATCCACCATTGACAATGTGCATTCACAATGAGCACAGACCCTGGCAAGACAACCCTGGCAAGACAGCTGTATTATATTATGTCAACGTCTTTCTCCCTTTGTTCAAAACTTGAATAACAATGAAAATGGGACTTCTCCTCACCCCTACTTCAAAAAAAAAGGTATTTGGGAATAACCTGTCTCAAACCAGTACATTTCACATAAGGCCAATTCAAAAAAAATTGAAGGATACAAAGTTAACCAAGTACCATTTTTGAAGAGACTGGACTTTCTCTATTGTGTTCTTGACACTTCTGTTAAAAATCAATAGGCTGTAAATGTGTGCATTAATTCCTGGAATCTCCATTCTGTTCTATTGGTCTACACATCTGTTTTTATGCCAATACCATACTGTTTTGGTTACTATAGTTTTACAGTATATTTTGAAATCAGATAGTGCAATGCCTCCAGGTTTGTTCTTTTTGCTTCGAATTTCTTGGAATATTTTGAGACTTTTGCGTTTTCATACAAATTTCAGGATTTTTTAAGATTTCTGTGAAGAATATCGTTGGTATTTTGATAGGAATTGCATCATATTATATATTTCAAAATAGCTAGGAGGCGAATTTTTAATGTTCTCATCACAACAAAGACAAATGTATGAGGTGATAAATATCCTGAAAACCCTGATTTGATTTTTATATAGTGTATCAAAACATCACATTGTATCACATAAATATGTACACTTATAATGTGTCCATAAAACAAAGTTAAAAGGTCAACTGTCTGATAAATGGTGTATTCAAATTGGTCAAGAAAGAAGATGGAGAAAGATGGAAGGTCAAATAGAGCCCAGACAAACCATCATGATTTGAATTCCTTTCCACTCCACTTAAAGACTAGTCAGTGTCAGATAAATATTACTCTGCAAGAAAAATAAAAGGAGATTCTAATGGCACTGTCTCCATAAGGACTTTTTTTTTTTTCTCCAGATTCAAAGAGGTGTAGAGAATAACCACATTTAACACTAGATCATGAGTCTTCTCAGCCACATAAATAGGTTTATTATGCACACGGGGAAAAAATAGGAGAGGAAAGAAGAAAACAAAAATATGGTAGAAGTTTGCTCAATTAAACAGCTTCCCCCACATGATAGAACTTGCCCTTTAGATTAGGAAGGTCAAATGGCTAATATCAAGTACAACTAAGTGCCCTTATTCTAAAGGCAGATGCTAGTTCAGATCAGCATGTTTTTGATTTTTTTTTTTTTTAAGTTGAACTCTGTTGTCCTCGAAAATGTCAGGTACAAATCCTCTGAAATGTCTGACATTTTCAAATTCCAAACAATGGATTGCCTAAATCTGTATGGAGAATAAGAAGTAAAATTAACAACCTGAGTTTATTCAGGTTTGTGAGTTTTTATAATGGTCCCATTTAAAAGATTCTCACATCAAAGTCCAACGAACTCATTAAAATACTTCCTAGAAATCAAACAAAAGCATACATTCTAGATCAGAACAAATCCAATGATACTTACTCTTTTAAAAATCTCAAAGGCATGAAAAGCCCTAAATATCTGATGACATTTTAATTTAATAAAAAATGAAAAATACAAAAGAGTAACCACAGACTGAAACACTGGGACAAAACCAAGAGCTATGTAACATTAAGTAGACATCTTTCTCTTTGAAATGCTCTGTACATGTCACATATAAACTTAAACCACAGTTATTTAGTAGGGCAATCAAATCCTCTGAGAAATCTTCACGTAATATTGAAATTCACATCTCAGATTTAGTGTATGACTGCAACAGATCACTGTATATACTTAAGAGAAGATAGGTGGGCATTTTCATGGAGACACAAAGCTGGCCCACACAGGGAAGAAGAAACCCGACATGCAGCGGGGGAAGCTGAGATGAATCACCATGTGGAGAGAGAGAATAAGGGAATAGCTACCTTGGGTCTCAGAAAATATTCAGTAGGCCTTTAGGCAAGAGGACTGAGACAAACTTTAGAAAAAATTTACTTCCCTAAAAGCATATGGGGGAAAAGAGAGTAATCATGAAAGGTTATTTCAGATGGTCCTTTCTGTATAAAACTAGAAATCTGAGACCCCTGAGCCAGATAAAGAAATTATTTCCGAGTTTGCTGAATGGCTCTGCCACACTCTGTTCTTAAAACAAAGTTGTTGTACTGCTAGGGAAGCAGTGGGACTCCAGATATTGGAAAAAAAACTGCATTTAAGGGAAACAAAAAATGAGGCTGATCAAACAACCAGAGAAAAAAAAAAAAAACAGGAAAAATTCGGAACGCTATTTACCATTTTACTCTGCTTTGGATAGTCCATACTTATGATAGTAATCTGTAATGCACAGAGTAAGTTTTCAAAGGGTCATAAAGGGAAAAGTCTGTTTTTGATGATTAATTGAAAGAGTTGAGGATGTGAATCCTGGAAAAAAGAGATCTAAAAGAAGAGAAGATGAGAGTCTGCAAATTTAAAGGTCCATTACATAGAAGAAATAGCCATATAAGCCTTGCTCTCCATTTTCAATTGATTGAAATTATGTGCCAGATGCTACCTTCAAGTTTGGAAGTAGATTCATATATACACACATAAGTATGTAAACAATTTACAAATATATAAAGATATGAAACAGAACTTTCCAACAAGTTCAAACAATTTGATCTCTCAAAAAATGTAGGTGAACTTGTGAAGTAGCAAGCTGTGTTAACACATTCAGCTGAAGACTGGTCAGGAGCATTGTAAAGGGGAGTCATGCATTTATTAGGGTTTAGAGTACATAGCTTCCAAGTATTTGTTCAGTCCTGAAACTGAGTCAATATGATTACTTGGAAAGAGAAAATGTACAGTATTATGAAAATTATGCACACCTGGCTTATAAGAGGTAATTATAAAAGTGTTTAATAATTTATGTACAAATGTAGATTATTGAGGCAGGTGGTATTTTAAAAGATGACGGTTTTATAAACTTGCACTTTTTCATTATTCATTTAATAATTTCTGCCCTGGAACAGACAAATGAGACCCAATGAGAATTCCACATTAAACTAGTTCAACATTTTAGCCAATAAAGACATATTTCAGCCTTGAGCTTAAGACTTCGACATTAAGTGGCAAATATCTCCACTTTGAATAAGATTGATGTATTTCTAAGAGGCTTTCTGAAAACCATTTCCAGGTATTTTCAGCAAGACTGAAATCTGTTCAAGTATAAATTCAATATTTCCATACTCAGAACTGAATCATGTATATGGAGTCATTTGTCAAAATAGAAGAAAAAGTTTGTTTTATTGTTATTGCAACAGTACACAAGAAAACCTTTTCTACATATTTTCAAATGATTATTATTTATTTGAGACACAGAAATTAATATTGCCAAGATTAAGGTCTTTGTTATTTAGGCTAAAATGGATCATTTTTATAGGAATTAGATTTTAAAGCTCATTACACTCAAAGATTTCCATTAAGATCTAATTTGAAATGAAAGTAAACAGAAATAACAATTTTGTTCTGCTAAAATAGGAAGTCACTGTGCTTCAGTAAAATATCACAGCACAGTTATAGGAGAAGCAATAAATAGGCTAAGAGGCATGGCTCATGAACAATTATCAGCCACGTGAGGATTCATTATTAGTTTGCAGAAAATCATCTTTGTTTGTGAGGGATCACTAGCTGTTTTCTCAACCATAGATGGTATACTGTTGTCTCTCTTGAAAACACTCATCTGGCAGTATCACAGAACTTAAAGTATACAGACACTGCGTGTATATACATATATATGAATATAATGCAAATTAACTATCCAAAATTCAAAGAAATTTACCATTATGTGGAGTTCAGGACCAGCTACAGAGTGATACCTAGGTCACAAGAGATTTAACATGATGAAATGGTCTGCTTGAACTGGTAACTGTGGGTTCCTGGGAAAAAAGGTAGCAGAGAACGAACAACAAAGGTATTTCATAAAGATAATAAAGTCAAATGAAAAACTCCGAGAAGTTTCCAAGGCAATTAGTTGAGTTGGCATTATAAATCTCTGGTGCTTGAGAAGGCTCTAGACTAATCATGCCCATAGCAGTTGCAGTACTGGCAAAAATATAGGCTTTTCTTTATTATGACCCAGGCCATCCAACGAGAATATTGAACTTTAAATTATTCTTAATAGCTTTCATGAGTTTCCCTTGTTTTACTCAATCAGAGACACAGTCTCTAAAAAAAAAGGAAAAGCATACAGACACTTCAAATATACTCAAGTTGTTGGTCACCCCCAAGTTCTGGTCTCCAACACACCAAGTCAAGTCTTGTGGCACCAGGACAAGTGACACAGTTACCTTGAAACATTGCATCATGGACTAGTATGGCTTCAGGATCAAACTTTGGTTTCTTAACAAGAACAAGATCTTTAACATAGAAACTTTCCCTATAAAGAGTTGGTATTAGGTCTTTGAGAGAAGTTCAGATTTGAGACATTTTTTTTAACCCCCTAGAGGTATGCATGGTAGTTTAGTATTCTTCTGGGGCTATTATTCGTTTTCCAAACAGACTATCTCAGCATTTGGATTTACAGCCATATATTTTAATGTTCCCCAATGTGTCTAGAGGCATAAGCAATTATTTGATAACTCCAAAGTCTAAAGCATTTGGTTTCTAGGACTCATATAAATGATCCACAAAATAAGGTTCTATAAGAATATAAATTATCCAAACATACCATATGGAAAGAGTCCAAAATATTCCTACTGATAGAATAGAAAAATAGTTTCCTAATCCCATTTTATAAGACCATAATTCCTTCACTAACAATACAAGGGAATAGTTGTGTTTAGCCACAGAATTCATTTTATAAAATAAGTTTTTATTCAGCTTTGCACAATGGTATTGAAAGTCCTATTGGTCTATGTTTCGAAATAAAAATACTATATTTTGAGTCAAGATTGGGAATCCAGACCCACTTTGAAATATGAAACTTTAGCTAAAGAGCAACAAAAGTTGATCTTGAAAAATGGGGATTCTAGAACTGATCAATAGCAATATCCTAGAGCATCTTCATAGGTGCTGTCACTGTATCTCCGGTATACCAGATGGATAGATTTTTTTCTATACTTACTAATGCATCAAAAATATTGTTGTTGTGACTGAACAGCCCATATTCCTCAGCATGCTTTCTTCAAGGTATTAAGATGTTGGGCTCTTTTTTTCTGAGTAAATAGTCAACAGGATTTTCTAAATGATTAGATTTAGAATGCAAAAATATCTGCGTAAGATGAGTGATAATCATTCTAGTACTTCTACCAAAGTGATATAGCATTCTCACTAACAAAACAATTTCTTGTTTACGACTTATTTAGGAAAAGGGAAAAGCTAATGATTTATTTAGGAAACTTCTACTCTGATAAAACAAGACCACAATCCCAAGATAGATTCAAGTAAGAAAACCTTTATCATTTTTAAATGCTTCCATAATATAAGTTAACTTGATTAGAACTACTGTCTTTGCTTACATAACTTAAACATTATTTCAGTTAAAATAAAAACTTGATTCGTGATTAAATTAAAACTCTAATTGCATCCAAACAACTACCTACCCAATGATAGCTCTGAAAATAATAGTTATATTTTGGTAGAGGTATTTAATTTCCTCTATCAAAAAATACAAAGCAATTGCAATTACTGTGACATTAGCGTGGCAATATATTGGTCTGCAGTTTCAAAACTCATGCTATTCCTCCAAAGAAAGTGAAAACTTGAGTTCATCTCCCAGGAGTATTTCATCAAACAAGCGATTTTGTGATCATAACTTGCAGTCTTCCTTTCCTCCTTACTTCCCACACAGATTTCTCATTCTTCTCTTAGCTGTCTTCCAACTACTTTCCTTCCCACACAAGTCTTTTACTTATCCGCTACACAGCAACCATCTCTTACTTTCATCGTCCCACTCAGGCTGACACATATCTATGTACTTCCTAGTAATTTTACTTTTGTTCAACATTAAGAAGGACTTTTCTGTATTATCTTTTCTGCTGTTGTGATTATATACGTGCGCACATTTTGTCCCTCTCTGTGAATGGGTAAGAATTTATTAAATACTCATTGTGTTCACAATTTTATTAAACTAAAGTGGTTTTTCTTAGTTGAGGAGTTCCTTGAGAGCATAATAATCTATTCGTTTTGATAGTCTCTTGGTACTTAAGTAGTATCTGGTACAAATAAATGGTCAATACGTATTTGTTGAATGAATGAATGATAAATACATTACTGGGAAACAAAATGTTTGGAAGAAAAGAAACCCATAAGAATTTGATATTACTTCTGAAATTTAACTGTCCTCAATGTTTAACATTACTTTGAGAAACCCATTACATGAAAAATGCATAAGATAATTACATTAAGATATAATTATTTGTATGTCAACATGATTGACCTAAAAGGAGTGAATTTTCCTCAATTAAAATGAACTTTCTTACAAAAGTGTGTCTAACAAAAATTTTAGGAAAGGAAAAAAAATTTAAAACAAAGTGCATCACCTGTCTTTGACCCAAAGTCTGCAGAGCATGAGCAATATTTACCACAGTGTTTCATAACAGTGTTAGAGCTGCATGTCTTTGTCAGGAAAAAAAGACCAACAGTAAGGGTGTTTTTACTTAAGTAACATCTGTTTTGAGATATGACATTTGTAGAGTTAGAAAATAATACATATGCTATAAGTACTATACAAATAACTCAATAACTTATTAAAATGGCATGCCAACATGTTTTCTTCCTGAATTCTCTATTAGTGGGCTTGTCAGTTTTATCTAGTTGATTTTCATTTCTCTATATAACTCCAATCCAATTTGTTTCAAATCAGGAACAATTAATTCAATTGATTGATTTTCTCGATATTAACCTTCCAGTGAGCTAGTTATAACTTGAAAACACACTATACAATAACTTAATTTTTTCCTATTAACAGGTGACACTGAGATTCCTCAAATACTCCTACAGATATACATTTGCAAATGCAGATGAATTGCATGTATGGGCAAAGAATTATGAGCTGGTTATTATATGCATGATATCACATTTCAAAAGAGCAAAACAAGTCCCCAATATGACTCACACTTTAATTTTATTTCCCAAGAAATATCTTTAAAAGTTTCATTAAGTGTTCATTTTAAATAATATATTCACTGTGTATAGGAACTTGTATTTTGGAGGTACTTGATCCATCTACAAAGAAAAATTAATTAGGAATTACTTTATTATAAAATGCTCCTAAAAGTCTTAATTGTGCTCATTTAAAAATAAAAAACGAATGTCAGCAATTAAGGCACATCATTATCATAGTTTAAAAGTTGTACATAAGACATTTTGCTTTTACTGTATGTTTTTACTGAATGATCTATTCCCCATCCCAAGGCAATCATGAAAAAAATTAGGTTAAACGTAGCGTGTGGCATCACAATCTCTTAGAATTTGTTTCATCTATTTTATTGAATACTGTCTGTCTCTTTGGTTATCCTATTTGAAGAAAAAGGACAAATAAAACATGGCCAGCAAAAATAAATAAATAGTTTCAATATTTATAATAGTATTATCAGTAACATTAAAAATTTATATATAGCAGAAACGATAATATCTTACGATTTATGGTAGGTACTTTTTTGTTTTTTTGTTTCGTTTTGTTTTTTTAATGGAGTCTTGCTCTGTCACCCAGGCTGGAGTGCAGTGGCACGATCTCGGCCCACTGCAACCTCCACCTAGCGGGTTCAAGTGATTCCCCTGTCTCAGCCTCCCCAGTAGTGGGATTACAGGCGCCCGCCACGACACCTGGCTAATTTTTTGTATTTTTTAGTAGAGACGGAGTTTCACCATGTTGGCCAGGCTGGTCACAAACTCCTGACCTCAGGTAATCCACCCGCCTCCACCTCTCAGAGTGCTGGGATTACAGACACGAGTCATTGTGCATGGCCATGATAGGTGCTTTCAAAGAATTTTCACATGCATTATCATTTTAGGTCTTTATACCAATCCAGTGCAGAAAAAAGAGCACCTATTATTCCTATTTTACAGATAAACTAAAATGTTCAGAGGTAATATGTTTCACCCAAGTGCATTCAGCTCAAACCCTAAACACTTCCGACTTCAAATTTTCTTCCAGTCTTTGAATCTGTTTATCCTACAAATGCAGTCTTCTGTACTCACAATGAACTTACAAACTATTTATTTAGGAAAGTAGACATGTTCATTATGAGTGATCATCCAAGCACTCATTTTGCTTAGTAAATTTAATTCCCAGCCTAGTGTCCTGCTTATTTATTTTCATAATATCCAAATATCATGGCTAGACTTAAATTACTAAGTACATAACTTTCTATTACACAGGTACTCGAGATATTAGTGATATAGAAAAGAAACTAAATATGAAAAACTGGAAACTATAGGAGATATTTAAATTATTTTCCAGTGGCCACATTCTTATGAGAATGGTCAAACAGTATGTTTTAGTGACTTGACAAGGAAGGCATTCACAGAGCCAAGACTGGAAGCCTGGTGTGACAGAACAAAAATGTAGGTACTTTAGATGGTCACCATCTTTCTTTTTTACACGATGCTTGTGAAAAACATATGGATAAAGGAAATTGTAAGATATACAAAATAACTTTTCCCTCAAATATTTTGCTATGTGAATTCTTCAAAACACAGATTGTTGATCCAGTAATTATATTAGCTCCTCCAAATCCTTAAGATCTGTTAAATCTATATGCTATTAGGACTTTTATAAATTATCATTAATGACAAAAAAAGTACTATGAAATCACTGTCATAATAACAAGAACTGACTAACTTTACGTCATGCATTTTCAACAGGAGTGATGTCATCCCCCAAAAGGGTGAGAATTAGTTCATAAAGGTGAAAAAATCTTACTCTATAAATCACAGATATACATACAGCACATAAACCGATATATAGTATACCTGTGGTATTAAAATTTTAAGGGAGGAGGATCAGTTAGGAAAACAAAGTCTAAAGAAGCTCCTTAGAGGGCAAAAAACGAAAAAAAAAAAAAAAGATTGACAAGCACTTCTCTAAGTAAGTATTAGCAAGCTATTCTAACTTAAATAATTCAATTTTTTTTTACTTCCTTTAAGGGGATGATCAGTCATTGTAATATGTTAAATATATTGTCTTATCTAAATATATTATCACATATATTATTATCTATTACATATTATGGAATGCTGGTTATCTGTACAGTATCCACTAAATACCTGGAAACAAATACTTTTTATATATGAATTGTGCATGATCAAAAAAGAATAAATGCTTTACTGTTTTCGGCTCTTTTTTAAGGCATACAACTATGTAATAATGGTATAACTTCATTCAGTGACTATAAACCCACCAACACCAGGAAATTTATCTTTTATTTCCTGAAATAGTAAGATATATTCTCCTCATGGTAGACTGATTCTGCTTTGAGACTTTATTTTAAAATTTTTGAATCATCTAGTATAAACAAACATGAGAGAGGAATTACAGTGAAAGATTATTCATTTCATAGACCAAATTTTAAAGTATGCAATACTTTACCCCCAAATATATTATAAACTAAAAAGAAAATCTAAACCTTTAAATAAAAATATACAGAGAAGAGATTTCTTAAATATAATGGTAGAGACTTTTAAAAAGTCAACCTTAGGCCGGACGCGGTGGCTCACGCCTGTAATCCCAGCACTTTGGAAGGCCAAGGCTGGCTGATCACGAGGTCAGGAGATCGAAACCATCCTGGTAACACGATGAAACCCTGTCTCTACTAAAAAATACAAAAAATTAGCCGGGCGTGGTGGTAGGTGCCTGTAGTCCCAGCTACTCGGGAGGCTGAGGCAGGAGAATGGTGTGAACCCAGCAGGCAGAGCTTGTAGGGAGCTGAAATGGCGCAACTTCACTCCAGTCTGGGTGACAGAGTGAGACTGTCCCCCCTCCAAAAATAAAAGTCAACATTATTCTTAAGCTGGAGCACCAACACTATCAACTTAAAACAGAAAAAACAAGGATATCTGTTATCATGATTGATTTCTTAAATTATTCTGTAACTTCTATTCAACATTTTAAAATATGAAATCTTCACTTCAGCATATTTAAAGGAAAAGATCATACCATAATTATATTTATTCTAGATACTGTTAGGAATAGGAGATGTTGAACATGAAAGACATGAATCTAACCTCAGAGAACTTACAGTTAAGTGAGAAAAATAAGCATTAACAAATAATTATACAAATATTTAATTAGTTACAATTGTGATAAGAGATGTAAAGAGTGCAAAGTGCCATGGTACCATGGCAAAGTGCCATGTAACAGAGAAACTAACCTAGAAGGATAATAAGGGATTTCTAGGGGAAATAATAATCAAGAATAATGGCCTGAAGTTAGACAAATAAAGCAATAAAATGCGAAAAGCACACAGAGGGAAATGTGGCATAAAGGGGCAAAGTGCCTTTAAGAAATTGCAAAAACGAAAAAGCAGCTCTGGATCATTCTGAGTAAGGAAGAAGGTGCCCAAGGGAGGGAACAGGCTCAAATCATGCAGGGCTTTGTTACCCATGTTACAAGTTTTAAATTTAAGAGTTCTGGCCGGGCTCAGTGGCTCACACCTGCAATCCCAGCACTTTGGGAGGCCGAGGCAGGCGGATCACGATGTCAGGAGATCGAGACCATTCTGGCTAACACAGTGAAACCTGTCTCTTCTAAAAATACAAAAACTTAGCCAGGCGTAGTACTGGGTGCCTGTAGCTACTCGGGAGGCTGAGGCAGGAGAATGGCGTGAACCCGGGAGGCGGAGCTTGCAGTGAGCCGAGATTGCGCCACTGTACTCCAGCCTGGGTGACAGAGCGAGACTCCATCTCAAAAACAAAAACAAAAACAAAAGGGAGAATTCTAAGTAGAGAATTAAAATTATCAAACGTTTATTTTTAAAAGTTCAGTTTAGCACCTGTGTGGACAATGGATAAGAGTCAGGACATTCTGGATAAGAAAAGAGTTGCGCTGGGAGCAGTGGCTCACACCTGTAGTCCCAGGACTTTGGTAGGCCCAGGCGGGCAGATTACCTGAGGTCGGGAGTTCAAGACCAGCCAGACCAACATGGAGAAACCCCATCTCCACTAAAAATACAAAATTATCCGGCTGTGGTGGCGGGTGTCTGTAATCCCAGCTACTCAGGAGGCTGAGGCAGGAGAATCGCTTGAACCTGGGAGTGGAGGTTGTGGTGAGTGGAGATCGTGCCATTGCACTACAGCCTGGGTAACAAGAGCCAAACTTCGTCTCAAAAAAAAAAAAAAAGTTGCAACAGTCAGAGAAAATAAAGGCCACAGAGATGGAGGATGATAGTCAAATGTGAGAGATAACTAGGAATTAAAAGGAACTGGATTTCACAATTGACTGGACGGCAAGAAAGGTGTCAGAGATGATTCCAAAGACTGGGTTGCACAACAGGGAACAGAGTGAATGAGCTGTGGATAGGAAAACATGTGACTGAGAATGCTTTCTGCACCTTCGGAATTAAACAGCAACTGCTCTGAGAGGACAAACAGAAAGTCAGAAGGATAATGCCATTATTCTTTGACTTCACAGCAGCAAGATCCAGGGGTAAGAATGTCCTGAGTACCTGGAAAGAAAGCTCTACCAAGTTCAAAATTAAATGCACATGTTTGGTGCCTGTCAAAGCAACTCCCATAAATACTAAGAAGAAATCAATCAGAGTAGTAGTTCCCTAGTGAAACTAGCTACAGCTTTAGAATGTACAATTTATATTCTGAGAGCAGGATTCCAACAAGATATACATGGGGAGGGAAAATTCAAGTCCCATCCATCCAGTTTGGGACAAATAATAGAAAAGGATGAGAAAAATAGGAAGAAAAATCAAAATGAAGGCTCATAGAGAGATACTGTTAAATGAGAGGAAGATACAGTATTCTAAAAGCAATAGCATAACATTACTTAAAAGTATACTACAAGAGTGTGAGAAAAAAGAAATACTGCTCAAAGGGTACAAACCTTTAGCTATAGGAAGAATAAGTACTGCAGATCTAACATACAGGATAGCAACTATAGTTAATAATGTATTGTATACTTGAAATTTGTTAAGAAAGTAGCTCTCAAGTGTGCTTTCCATACACAAAAATGGTAACCATGTGAGGTGATAAATATGTTAATCAGCTTGATTGTGGTAATCATTTCATAATGTATACATATATCAAAACATTACATTGTATGCCCTAAATATATGCAATTTTTATTTGTCAATCATATATTAAGAAATCTGGAAATAATTAAAAATATGACGAGTCAAAAATAAAGTTTACAAAGCGTATATGCTTTGTACTTTCATAGAGTTCAGGAAACATCAACCTGGTCAATTCAATGTTTAGGAATGAGCTACAACAGAGTGTGAAGTAAAAAATATGAAGTTGGTGGATCCTTTCCTTACCCCTTATACGAAGATTAATTCAAGATGGATTAGAGACTTAAATGTTAGACCTAATACCATAAAAACCCTAGAAAAAAATCTAGGTAGTACCATTCAGGACATAGGCATGGGCAAGGACTTCATGTCTAAAACACCAAAAGCAACGGCAGCAAAAGCCAAAATTCTGTAGTCTCCACCTCTGGGGACAGCGCATAGCTGAAGACCAACAGGGGAAGTAGCGGGAGCCGGTGCAGACGCGAACGACTCTGTCTGACAGCTTTGGGGAGAGCCGTGGATCTCCCAACGCGGAGGTTGAGATCTGAGAACGGACAGACTGCCTGCTCAGGTGTGTCCCTGACCCCTGAGTAGCCTAGCTGGGAGAAATCGCCCACTAGGGGCAGTCTGACACCCCACACCTCACAGGGTGGAGTACACCCCTGAGAGGAAACTTCCAAAGGAAGAATCAGACAGGTACACTCGCTGTTCAGCAATATTCTATCTTCGGCAACCTCTGCTGCTGATACCCAGGCAAACAGGGTCTGAAGTGGACCTCAAGCAATCTCCAACAGACAAACAGACAGTCCTTCTTACTGTCAGAAGGAAAACTATCAAACAGGAAGGACACCTATACCAAAACCCCATCAGTACGTCACCACCATCAAAGACCAGAGACAGATAAAACCACAAAGATGGGGAAGAAGCAGGGCAGAAAAGCTGGAAATTCAAAAAATAAGAGCGCATCTCCCCCTGCGAAGGAGCGCAGCCCATCGCCAGCAACGGATCAAAGCTGGTCAGAGAATGACTTGGACGAGAGGAGAGAAGAAGGCTTCAGTCCATCAAACTTATCAGAGCTAAAGGAGGAATTACGTACCCAGCGCAAAGAAACTAAAAATCTTGAAAAAAGAGTGGAAGAATTGACAGCTAGACTAATTAATGCAGAGAAGATCATAAACGAAATGACAGAGATGAAAACCATGACACGAGAAATACGTGACAAATGCACAAGCTTCAGTAACCGACTCGATCAACTGGAAGAAAGAGTATCAGCGATTGAAGATCAAATGAATGAAATGAAGCGAGAAGAGAAACCAAAAGAAAAAAGAAGAAAAAGAAATGAGCAAAGCCTGCAAGAAGTATGGGATTACGTAAAAAGACCAAATCTACGTCTGATTGGGGTGCCTGAAAGTGAGGGCGAAAATGGAACCAAGTTGGAAAACACTCTTCAGGATATCATCCAGGAGAACTTCCCCAACCTAGTAGGGCAGGACAACATTCAAATTCAGGAAATACAGAGAACGCCACAAAGATACTCCTCCAGAAGAGCAACTCCAAGACACATCATTGCCAGATTCACCAAAGTTGAAATGAAGGAAAAAATCTTAAGGGCAGCCAGAGAGAAAGGTCGGGTAACCCACAAAGGGAAGCCCATCAGACTAACAGCAGATCTCTCGGCAGAAACTCTACAAGCCAGAAGAGAGTGGGGGCCAATATTCAACGTTCTTAAAGAAAAGAATTTTAAACCCAGAATTTCATATCCAGCCAAACTAAGTTTCATAAGTGAAGGAGAAATAAAATCCTTTACAGATAAGCAAATGCTTAGAGATTTTGTCACCACCAGGCCTGCCTTACAAGAGACCCTGAAGGAAGCCCTGAACATGGAAAGGAACAACCGGTACCAGCCATCACAAAAACATGCCAAAATGTAAAGACCATCGAGGCTAGGAAGAAACTGCATTGACTAACGAGCAAAATAACCAGTTAATATCATAATGGCAGGATCAAGTTCACACATAACAATATTAACCTTAAATGTTAATGGACTAAATGCTCCAATTAAAAGACACAGACTGGCAAACTGGATAAAGAGTCAAGACCCATCAGTCTGCTGTATTCAGGAGACCCATCTCACATGCAGAGACATACATAGGCTCAAAATAAAGGGATGGAGGAAGATCTACCAAGCAAATGGAGAACAAAAAAAAGCAGGGGTTGCAATCCTTGTCTCTGATAAAACAGACTTTAAACCATCAAAGATCAAAAGAGACAAAGAAGGCCATTACATAATGGTAAAGGGATCAATTCAACAGGAAGAGCTAACTCTCCTAAATATATATGCACCCAATACAGGAGCACCCAGATTCATAAAGCAAGTCCTTAGAGACTTACAAAGAGACTTAGACTCCCATACAATAATAATGGGAGACTTCAACACTCCGCTATCAACATTAGACAGATCAACGAGACAGAAAGTTAACAAGGATATCCAGGAATTGAACTCATCTCTGCACCAAGCGGACCTAATAGACATCTATAGAACTCTCCACCCCAAATCAACAGAATATACATTCTTCTCAGCACCACATCGCACTTATTCCAAAATTGACCACATAATTGGAAGTAAAGCACTCCTCAGCAAATGTAAAAGAACAGAAATTATAACAAACTGTCTCTCAGACCACAGTGCAATCAAACTAGAACTCAGGACTAAGAAACTCAATCAAAACCGCTCAACTACATGGAAACTGAACAACCTGCTCCTGAATGACTACTGGGTACATAACGAAATGAAAGCGGAAATAAAGATGTTCTTTGAAACCAATGAGAACAAAGATACAACATACCAGAATCTCTGGGACACATTTAAAGCAGTGTGTAGAGGGAAATTTATAGCACTAAATGCCCACAAGAGAAAGCAGGAAAGATCTAAAATTGACACTCTAACATCACAATTAAAAGAACTAGAGAGGCAAGAGCAAACACATTCAAAAGCTAGCAGAAGGCAAGAAATAACTAAGATCAGAGCCGAACTGAAGGAGATAGAGACACAAAAAACCCTCCAAAAAATCAATGAATCCAGGAGTTGGTTTTTTGAAAAGATCAACAAAATTGACAGACCGCTAGCAAGGCTAATAAAGAAGAAAAGAGAGAGGAATCAAATAGATGCAATAAAAAATGATAAAGGGGATATCACCACTGACCCCACAGAAATACAAACTACCATCAGAGAATACTATAAACGCCTCTATGCAAATCAACTAGAAAATCTAGAAGAAATGGATAAATTCCTGGACACTTACACTCTCCCAAGGCTAAACCAGGAAGAAGTTGAATCCCTGAATAGACCAATAGCAGGCTCTGAAATTGAGGCAACAATTAATAGCCTACCCACCAAAAAAAGTCCAGGACCAGATGGATTCACAGCTGAATTCTACCAGAGGTACAAGGAGGAGCTGGTACCATTCCTTCTGAAACTATTCCAATCAATAGAAAAAGAGGGAATCCTCCCTAACTCATTTTATGAGGCCAACATCATCCTGATACCAAAGCCTGGCAGAGACACATCAAAAAAAGAGAATTTTAGACCAATATCCCTGATGAACATTGATGCAAAAATTCTCAATAAAATACTGGCAAACCGGATTCAGCAGCACATCAAAAAGCTTATCCACCATGATCAAGTGGGCTTCATCCCTGGGATGCAAGGCTGGTTCAACATTCGCAAATCAATAAACATAATCCAGCATATAAACAGAACCAAAGACAAGAACCACATGATTGTCTCAATAGATGCAGAAAAGGCTTTTGACAAAATTCAACAGCCCTTCATGCTAAAAACGCTCAATAAATTCGGTATTGATGGAACGTACCTCAAAATAATAAGAGCTATTTATGACAAACCCACAGCTAATATCATACTGAATGGGCAAAAACTGGAAAAATTCCCTTTGAAAACTGGCACAAGACAGGGATGCCCTCTCTCACCACTCCTATTCAACATAGTGTTGGAAGTTCTGGCTAGGGCAATCAGGCAAGAGAAAGAAATCAAGGGTATTCAGTTAGGAAAGGAAGAAGTCAAATTGTCCCTGTTTGCAGATGACATGATTGTATATTTAGAAAACCCCATCGTCTCAGCCCAAAATCTCCTTAAGCTGATAAGCAACTTCAGCAAAGTCTCAGGATACAAAATTAATGTGCAAAAATCACAAGCATTCTTATACACCAGTAACAGACAAGCAGAGAGCCAAATCAGGAATGAACTTCCATTCACAATTGCTTCAAAGAGAATAAAATACCTAGGAATCCAGCTTACAAGGGATGTAAAGGACCTCTTCAAGGAGAACTACAAACCACTGCTCAGTGAAATCAAAGAGGACACAAACAAATGGAAGAACATACCATGCTCATGGATAGGAAGAATCAATATCGTGAAAATGGCCATACTCCCCAAGGTTATTTATAGATTCAATGCCATCCCCATCAAGCTACCAATGAGTTTCTTCACAGAATTGGAAAAAACTGCTTTAAAGTTCATATGGAACCAAAAAAGGGCCCGCATTGCCAAGACAATCCTAAGTCAAAAGGACAAAGCTGGAGGCGTCACGCTACCTGACTTCAAACTATACTACAAGGCTACAGTCACCAAAACAGCATGGTACTGGTACCAAAACAGAGATATAGATCAATGGAACAGAACAGAGTCCTCAGAAATAATACCACACATCTACAGCCATCTGATCTTTGACAAACCTGAGAGAAACAAGAAATGGGGAAAGGATTCCCTATTTAATAAATGGTGCTGGGAAATTGGCTAGCCATAAGTAGAAAGCTGAAACTGGATCCTTTCCTTACCCCTTATACGAAGATTAATTCAAGATGGATTAGAGACTTAAATGTTAGACCTAATACCATAAAAACCCTAGAAGAAAATCTAGGTAGTACCATTCAGGACATAGGCATGGGCAAGGACTTCATGTCTAAAACACCAAAAGCAACGGCAGCAAAAGCAGACATTGACAAATGGGATCTAATTAAACTAAAGAGCTTTTGCACAGCAAAAGAAACTACCATCAGAGTGAACAGGCAACCTACAGAATGGGAGAAAATTTTTGCAACCTACTCATCTGACAAAGGGCTAATATCCAGAATCTACAAAGAACTCAAACAAATATACGAGAAAAAAACAAACAACCCCATCAAAAAGTGGGGAAAGGATATGAACAGACATTTCTCAAAAGAAGATATTCATACAGCCAACAGACACATGAAAAAATGCTCATCATCACTCGCCATCAGAGAAATGCAAATCAAAACCACAATGAGATACCATCTCACACCAGTTAGAATGGCAATCATTAAGAAGTCAGGAAACAACAGGTGTTGGAGAGGATGTGGAGAAATAGGAACACTTTTACACTGTTGGTGGGATTGTAAACTAGTTCAACCATTATGGAAAACAGTATGGCAATTCCTCAAGGATCTAGAACTAGATGTACCTTATGACCCAGCCATCCCACTACTGGGTATATACCCAAAGGATTATAAATTATTCTACTACAAAGACACATGCACACGTATGTTTATTGCGGCACTATTCACAATAGCAAAGACTTGGAATCAACCCAAATGTCCATCTGTGACAGACTGGATTAAGAAAATGTGGCACATATACACCATGGAATACTATGCAGCCATCAAAAAGGATGAGTTTGCGTCCTTTGTAGGGACATGGATGCAGCTGGAAACCATCATTCTTAGCAAACTATCACAAGAACAGAAAACCAAACACCGCATGTTCTCACTCATAGGTGGGAACTGAACAATGAGATCACTTGGACTCGGGAAGGGGAACATCACGCACTGGGGCCTATCATGGGGAGCGGGGAGGGGGGAGGAGGGAGGGCTTGCATTGGGGAGTTATACAAGATATAAATGATGAATTGATGGGTGCTGACGAGTTGATGGGTGCAGCACACCAACATGGCATAAGTATACATATGTAACAAACCTGCACGTTATGCACATGTACCCTAGAACTTAAAGTATAATAAAAAAAAAAAAAAAAAAAAAAAAAAAAAAACATAAATTTGTTTTAGAATAAGTATATTCCATGCACTGTTTGGCATATAATTATATTAAACATTTTACTAAAAAAAAAAAAAAAAAAAAAAAAAAAAAAAAAAGCCAAAATTGACAAATGGGATCTAATTAAACTAAAGAGCTTTTGCACAGCAAAAGAAACTACCATCAGAGTGAACAGGCAACCTACAGAATGGGAGAAAATTTTTGCAACCTACTCATCTGACAAAGGGCTAATATCCAGAATCTACAAAGAACTCAAACAAATATACAAGAAAAAAACAAACAACCCCATCAAAAAGTGGGCAAAGGATATGAACAGACATTTCTCAAAAGAAGATATTCATACAGCCAACAGACACATGAAAAAATGCTCATCAGTCACTCGCCATCAGAGAAATGCAAATCAAAACCACAATGAGATACCATCTCACACCAGTTAGAATGGCAATCATTAAGAAGTCAGGAAACAACAGGTGTTGGAGAGGATGTGGAGAAATAGGAACACTTTTACACTGTTGGTGGGATTGTAAACTAGTTCAACCATTATGGAAAACAGTATGGCAATTCCTCAAGGATCTAGAACTAGATGTACCATATGACCCAGCCATCCCACTACTGGGTATATACCCAAAGGATTATAAATTATTCTACTAGAAAGACACATGTACACATATGTTTATTGCGGCACTATTCACAATAGCAAAGACTTGGAATCAACCCAAATGTCCATCTGTGACAGACTGGATTAAGAAAATGTGGCACATATACACCATGGAATACTATGCAGCCATAAAAAAGGATGAGTTTGCGTCCTTTGTAGGGACATGGATGCAGCTGGAAACCATCATTCTTAGCAAACTATCACAAGAACAGAAAACCAAACACCGCATGTTCTCACTCATAGTTGGGAACTGAACAATGAGATCACTTGGACTCGGGAAGGGGAACATCACACACCGGGGCCTATCATGGGGAGGGGAGAGGGGGGAGGGATTGCACTGGGAGTTATACCTGATATAAATGATGAATTGATGGGTGCTGACGAGATGATGGGTGCAGCACACCAACATGGCACAAGTATACATATGTAACAAACCTACACGTTATGCACATGTACCCTAGAACTTAAAGTATAATAAAAAATAAAAAATAAATAAAAAAATATGAAGTTGGAAAAGAGATATGTGGAAATAAGGCAGAGAGTGATAAGATAAGGAAAAGTATTAAAAAATTTTTTTAAACAGCTAAATTAAAAACACTATTAGTGTTTTAATTTATGATGGTGGATTAAAAAATGGATTTAAGTAGGAGGAAATAGCAACAAAACCTTGGAACTAACTTACTGGACGAAAGAAAGCAGAATCTCTAGACTGGTAACACAGAATTGTCAAAAGAATGGGGAAACTGGAAGCATCACGTCCATCCTGGAAGGAGTGAGGGCTGTAAGTGGGAGCATTTCTGAATGCTGTCTGAGAGGCAATTACATCTCTAGTTACTCTCCATCATTCTACATCAGTGTGTGACTGCCCTTCCGCCAACCTGGTAGCAGGTTGGAAGTTTTTTGTTTGATTGGAGGGTTTTTCTGTTTTGTTTTTTGAGAGACACAGAGTTATCCTCGGAATTGGGAAACACAAGACAGAGTAGAGGTTATGTAGGTACCATACTGAAAACAAGAGAATTGAATAAGCTACAGAATGCTGAATTTCTAACATACTCCCACCCTAACTGCTTTCACCTCTCAGCTCTCCAACTACTTAAGCCAAGAAGTAAGCTTCTTACGTAAAGAATCTGAACAGTCCAAAAGAGAAAATCTAAACGTATTAACACTAGTGGTTCTCCAACGAGAGCCCTACTGCATCATTCTACATTGAGTCTCAATTTTTACAAGAGATTTCAGAGTAGACAGTTTGGAATTATCAATTATTTGAGGAAAGATTCTAGTATAGAAGACGGAAGCCAAAATAGTAAAGTCAGCACAAAATCTTAGGAGAGACTATGCAATAAAAAATAATTTAAAATGGATGACATGAGAATATTCAAAAAACAAAAATAAAGAGCACTTAGAAATTAAAAGCACAACAAGAAGATAAAATATTTCACACAGGCTTGGTCAATAAAGAAATCTCCCACCAAAAAATTATAGCAAAAAGATACGGATGAAGACAGGAGAGGAAACAGCACTACTAGAAGAAAAGTTTAGAAGATCAAACAGCCTAACAATAGGACATCCAGAAACAGAGGTGGGGGGGAAATCCTCAAACAATTCAATACATATTTTCACAACTGGAGGATATGAATTGCCAGATAAAAGGGTTCAAAAATGCACAGCTCAGCAATTCATAATGGATCTTCACCAAGATATACATCATTTTAAAATTACTGAACAGAGTCAAGCAGAAGAGAGAGGGAAGAGGGAAAAAGGTCACATTCAAAGGATAAAGATTATAAGAATCATCTTACACTTTTATAGCAGCAACATTACAGTGAGAAAATAATGGAGAAATATCTTCAATATACTACAGGTAATTATTCCCTCCATAGAATTCTACACCCAGCCAAACTATCATTTAAATATGAGGGTATAATAAAGATATATTTCGACAAGCAAGGTTTTAAAATTTTTTTATTTATGTTTTTCCTCGAGAAACAACTAAACGATATGTTTGACCAAAATGAAACAGTAAACTAAAAAACAATGAAGATATATGAGACCTTGGAAATGTATCATCATATATAAGAGATAGGAAAAGGTAATTGTCAGGATGACAGTGAAGAGAGATCCCAGGATGAAGTATGCACACCAGACACAGAGGAAAACCAGTCCTGACCACAGCAGTGACTCACAGGGCAGACACGTTGAGGGCTGTTCTTTAAAAAATGCCTGCCATCATTGTACTGTCTTTTTAGCCTAAAAGAGATGCTTAGGTGAATCTGGCTCAGATTCTTGTCTTAGTTTGTCTTGGCAATAAGCTGATGACATTTTTGCTTTCTCTCCTTCTATTTTCCCATAAGGTATTCTGCCTGGCTCAGCTGAGAACATTCACTTCAGTCATAGAAAAGTATGTTACATTCACCTACTCTTAAGAGCTGGAAGTATGTCTTAGTGAGTTTAGAAATATAAAATGCCAAGTGTTTTATTCTCCATAGCCATGTTCCTGTGGGACATCTACAGCCTGAACTAGACTACTACTTTTACATGTCATGACTGTAGCCACCCTGTTTCATACATGGAATTATCTATTAACCTCTCCAGAAGAATCTTAAACTATTAAGGAAGCTGAACTCAAATTTTGATCCAGAACAACAGGAGTGAGAGAAAGGAGATAGTTAGCTTTCTATGAAACGCATTTAAAATATGTTCTTTAACATGTATATTTATATTTCACCTAATAGTATATTATCATTTATCTATTTTTTTATTATGACTATAGGCAAAAGAGTCTTGAAGTAAAAGTAAATATATATTTTTAAATTTCTGTATTGTGTACTCTACTGGATGCCTCAGAATTATTTAAAAAATCACATTAGTAGAAATAAAGGTTAGAATCGAATTACAGAAATGGCTAATCATTGAGGAGAGAGTCAATATATGAGAAAGAAAACATGAAAAAGCACTGTCAAAAATGAGAAAGAGGTTGTTAGATACAGAGAACAGAAAATAATGATCCAACTTAGATACTAAGTGTTCCTGGGAAGAAATAACACCAAAAAGATAAAAGCATCAGAGACAAAATAAAATTAAGCTTTTATTAGAAAGTGGAAACCTAAGTTTGAAAGGTTTCACTCAATATTACAAGACACAAAGACACAAAACCCGTATCTATCCAGATATCTGTCTAGAGATGGGTTATATGTAGTTTAATACTGATCTATCTATTGATAGATAGATATGCATGTTTTTTAAATTCAAAGGTAAAGACACTATCTTAAAAGTATCAATATTACCATCCCCTTCCCCTCAAAAAAAAAATTACCTACAGCTAGTAAAGAGATAAACCTGGATTAAAATTCAAATTGTCTAGGTCTCTGAAACTGTGCTAATATACTATATGCTAATAGACTGAATGTAAAATTTAAACTATGGGACCTAATTATTTATAAAGAGCTCTTATAAAGCTGTAATAAAAACAGCATCTACTAATACAGTGAATACAATATATGAAAAGTTGATTAAAAAATATTAATGGTCAATAAACCAATAAAAGTTTTACTTATCATCTTTAGTAATTAAAAATCAAAACTTAAAAGAGGATTAAATTGGCAAAGATTAAATAGAATAATAAATCTCAGTGTTGATAAGGGCTTATAAATACAGACACTCATTTTCTGCTGATGAGAACATAAATTGAGAGGTTTACAATTCAATAACATATATCAAAATGCATACATTTTAACACGTATACATGTTAATAAATGAACATTCTATGAATCTAGTCTAGATCATTTTTGTTAGTGCTATTTTATACTTTCTAAATATCCTAATATGAGTACAAATTATTTTTATAATTAAAAGTGTCATTGTCAAAACAGTAACATTTTAGAATTTGAGTCATTTGACCTAGTAATTCCTGTACTACAAATATAGCCTAAGTAAATAAACAGATATGGGGAAAAACAGTTATACATATGAATGTTTATTGCAGCATTATTTTTACTAAAAATGAAAGGAAACAGCTCAAACACTTAATAATATGGTATGGTTAAATAATTTTCAGAGGAAATGTAAAGAAACGCTCACAAAAAGTGAGAAACTAAGATACAAATCTATAAATACAGTATAATCTTAATATGAACAGTATTTGAGAGTTAATAATGGTGTATGTGTAGTGGAATTACAGGTATTTAAAAGTTTTTACTTTATATTTTTATGTATTTTTCAATTTTCTCCAACAACAGTTTATGATATTTTATATTCTAAAATATAAAAACATTATATTTGAAAATTATATAACTGAAAATATACAAATGTAATCAAGCTTTAAGAGTTATATAAGAGTCTCAAACAAATTAATAATAGAAACATTGAGTTGGCAAAGAAATTGATAAATTATCCAAATAATAGAAATGAAAATAGTTCAAAATTAACTTTATCCATTTATTAGTATTCAAAAATATAAATTAAAATATAAATAAGAGACTATGTCTAGACCTTTTCATTTAATAAAGATATTCAATTTAATTTTTTTAAATTAGTAGCCAGCCAGTATTTTCAGAGTGGGAAGAGGGGAAGCTTTATATACTTCTGCAAGGAAATAAAAAGTAATTAGACAATATGTAGAAATATTCTTGTGGCAAATATTTGTCATTTTCTTCTAAAACATTTACCTTTCTATATCCCTCTCTGTATTGAAGGGAGCTGGAAGCTTAGATAAGATTTCCCAGGCTGCTTTGCCAGCTGGCTTCTGCTTAGATTCTAATGGCAACCTTTACTCAGGGATTCCCAATTGGCCTGACCAAGACTTTTTCAAAACTATGCTGAAGTTCTAGTCTCTTCCTACTCAATCGTCCTTCTTTCCTTCTCTTCTTTCACGGGTGTCAGACCCTCATAGTCTGAAGGTTCACCCCCTCCTTCTCCTGCACCTCCTCTCTTAATACTTCAAAGGTGTTTCTACCCATAAATTTCTGGTGTGTTGAATTCTGTCTTGGAGTCTGCTTCTTGGAAGATGGCACTTTCGTAAGAAAGACCCAGGGAAGGAAGAAGCCATCTATTTTTTTCCTGCTTCTGGCTTCAGAAGTGGTGAGGTAGGGTACTATGGATGCCCATGGGGTTTAACAGCATTAGCAGAGAGTCTAGCAGTGTTGGAAGCAGTCAGCTTCTCAGGCAGCTCTTGTAGTATCATGAGAGAATTGGCTCCTGGCTTCCTGCTCAGTGGCCATGGAAGTGATTCCTAAATCACAGCAGGGCTTTGGCAGACCCTGCAGTGTGCACAGTCACGAGTCCTATGTAACACTGTGTTGCTCCTTGCTCTTCCACCTCTAGGGGCGGGAACAGCTTTCTGAAGCTACAAGTGTCTGGTGATACTATCAGCTTCCTTATTTCCTTTCCAGCCCATTCAACATGTTTGTCACCAATTTCCTGTTTTAAACTGCCCTACCATGATGGCAATTTTCCTGACTGGATGTTGAACGATACACACCTAACCATTTCATTCTTTTTGACACCCAAAATTCTCATTTGTACTAAATATTGAAAAAATTATTACATGTGAACAAAAATTATTACACAAAGGTTTTTATATTAGTATTAACAAATAAAAAGTCTCCAAGAAATCTAAAAATGGGAATTTTGTTTAGAAATTTAGGGTGCATTTATATTTTTTCCATGCCCCAATACAATATATGTTTATGGATATTTTTAGATACATGTAAATACTCATTATTCACTGCTAAGTGGGGGGGAAAAGCTGTGAAATTGAATATGTGTTTATCATATGATCCATGAAATTCTACTTCTAAAATTATATCCTGGAGGAATGCTGTGTGAACCAAAACAAACGTATAGTAACGTCCACAGCAGCACTGTCAATAACAACCAACAACCAGAGTGACCCAAACATACATCAACAGTAAAAGAGATAAATACATTTCAGTATATTAATACAATGAAATCCTATGTTACAACACGGATGAATCTCAAGAGAAAAACATTGACAGTAAGAAGCAAATCACATTTTGTAAATGCCTGTAGTAGAATTACATTTTTACAACATTGAAAACCAGATATATTAGTCCATTTTCATACTGCTATAAAAAACTGCCCAAGACTGGGTAATTTATAAAGGTAAGAGATTTAATTGACTCACAGCTAAGCATGGCTAGGAAGGTCTCAGGAAACTTACAATCATGGCCCAAGGCAAAGAAGAAGCAATGCACCTTTGTCACAGGGCGTCAGGACGGAGTGAGTGACAGCAGGGGAAATTCCAGACGCTTATAACATCATCAGATCTCGTGAGATTCACTCATTACCACCAGAAAAGCATGCGGGAAACCATCCCATGATCCAATTACTTCCATCTGCTCCCACCATTGACACGTGGGGATTCTCCCCACTCAATTCAAGGTAATGTTTGAGTGGCGACACAGAGCCAAACCATATCACCAGACAAAGCAATATTCTGTTTTTGTTTTTGTTTTTGAGACGGAGTCTCGCTCTGTCACCCAGGCTGGAGTGCAGTGGCGTAATCTCGGCTCACTGCAGCTTCCGCCTCCTGGGTTCAAGCGATTCTTCTGCCTCAATCACCGGAGTAGCTGGGACCACAGGAATGCGCCACCATGCCCAGCTAATTTTTTGTATTTTTAGTAGAGGCAGGGTTTCGCCATATTGGCCAGGCTGGTCTCAAGCTCCTGAACTCGTGATCCGCCTGCATCGGCCTCCCAAAGTGCTGGGATTACAGGCGTGAGCCACCATGCCCCGCTCAGACAAAGCAATATTCTGTTGTTCAAAAACAAAAAGTTGGGAAAGGGATACCTCTGTGGGAGGAGGGGTTGTATTCAGCGACTCCAAGGGGCTGACAACATTCTATTTATTGTCCTGGTTGATAATTGCACAGTAATTTGCTTTATATTTATTTTTCATAATATGTAGGTGTTTTATTTACTATTATATAAGCATGAAATATTTTAACATAAAAAAGAGGAGAAAAGAATCAGGTCATGAAAGCATAACTCTTAGAAACTAGCAACTCTGCCTGCATGGTTTAAAACAGAATCACTAACTCAGGGCAACATAATCTCTTACAATTAGTCTTTGTCAATAAATGTATGAATACATAAAATAATTAATGAACACCATGTTCTCCAGTATGTATAACATGTTTATGAATTAAACCAGATGAAAAGAAGTCCAAATGTTGTTTAATAATTTCTGCATGGAAAAATTATGAGTAACTTGATTTATCTTCTTGGTATTTTTTTTCTTTCCAAAGTTTCTCAAATAAATATATATTACTTTGAAAATTCAATAAAATACATAATAAAAATGTGTCATTAAAAGTCCAGAATACAGTCAGTTTATGTTCTAGCTATTTTTCTTTCTCTTAGGACATTAATCCAATTGTTTTTATCAACAAGAAAAACACTATGAATTATAAATCAGTGCTCTTAAACTTTGGTGTACATCCTAATAGCTGCAAGCCAGCCTAAGAGATCCTACTAATATCCTAGGCTAAATTGGATCAAACAATTTAAACTGTAAGAAAATCAGCATTCTGAATATTTCCCCAAAGGATCTGTCCCAGCCACCTCCCCAGGCTAACTGTGCATCACTATCCTCTTTGCTCTCTGCTCTCCAGTCACAGCAGTCTTATTTCAGCTCCAGTGAATTCTTTCCTTCATGTCTCAGTAGCTTGGCATAGGCTGCTGCTCTTGCCTAGATGTCTTAACCCTTCCTCTGTCTTCATTCAGATCTCAGCTCCAATGTCTCCTCCCTAGAAAAGTCTTCCCTGAAACTGTACCCTATCCATTTTACCGTTTATATACTCTTACCCTGAAATTTTATCTTCACAGCACTTTAATACCATTTGTAATTAACTATTTGTATTATTATCTGATTAATGTTTTTCTCCTTCAATATACTGCGTCACTAGGACATGAGTCATGTCTGTTTTGCTCACTTCTGTTTTGTTTTCTTTGAAAGAGTCTCCCTCCATCGCTCAGGCTGGAGTGCAGTGGTGCAATCTTGTCTCACTGCAACCTCCACCTTCTGGGTTCAAGCGATTCTCCCACCTCAGCCTCCGGAGTAACTGGGATTAGCGGCACATGCCACCACATCTAGCTAATTTTTGTATTTTTTAGTAGAGATGCGGTTTCGCCATGTTGGCCAGGCTGGTCTCCAAATCCTGACCTCAAGTGATCCACCGGCTTCCGCCTCCCTAAGTGCTGGGATTACAGGCAGGGGTCACCATGCCTGGTCTCGCCTTTTTTTTTTTTTTTTTTTTTAAGAGACAGGGTCTGGTTCTGTCACTCAGGCTGGAGTGCAATGGCGTGATCCTAGTTCAATGCAATCTTGAAAGCAATCCTCCCACCGCAGCCTCCCAAGCAGCTGGGACTACAGGCACAGGCCACCACACCTGAATAATTTTTTTAACCATTTTTCTTAGAAATTGGTTCTCACTTTGTTGCCCAGGCTGGTCTCAAACTCCTGGCTTCAAGCGATCCTTTCATCTCTGCTTCCCAAAGTGCTGGGATTATAGGAATAAGCCGTTGTGCCCAGCCTGCTCACTTTTGTGTCTCCAGAGTTTGACCTAAAGCCCAACACTTAACAGACACTCACCATATATTTCATGGATAGTTGGTTGGATAAATGAATAAACTATCAAATGAATCAACAAACAATGAAGATCCACCAAAAAAAAAAAATACTATGGCTATGTCTCTCAGGCTTTGAACTAAAAATCATCTTTATTTTAAAATTTGGTTATTACCATACTGTATACATGTAATGAAACATCACACTGTACTCTGTAAATAAGTACAATTATCACATATCAATTACAAGTAAAACAAAATTTTAAAATGTTGTTTTTCTTTGAAAAAGATCCATTCAAACAAAAGTTCTCACTCATACCAGTAATTAGCTTGTATTACAATGAGGATAATATATATTCAACCTTGGCTAATCAAACTAACTTTTTTAGGCTCCTTTTTGTTCCTGGATATAACTCACCTGTGTGTATCTCTTTCAAACAAAATAAAAATTCTTTTCCAACCCCCAAACCCAATGATGACTCATTCTCCAGAGATTTAGTTTAGATGTGATGGGTAAGGAAAGAAAGGACAAGAAAATGTATTAGCCTTCTAAGATTAATGACTATATTTTTCTGTTGGGAACTTGGAGTCCTAAACTAAATGTTTGCTCTCTGATCCCCAATATCAGAAGCTGCACCTAGTGTAATTGCTTCCAAGGGGAAAACACTGCTCATTCTTTCTGACTGGCTGTCACAATACTCTGACTTAATCCCTTCCGAAATGCCCAGCTCAATATAATGTGAGAATTCGGGGCAGAATCTTTCTGTGGCCGTTTGAGCAGTAAACTTATCTGTTTGTATCTGAGGAACTGTTAGTTCTCAAAGCACAGAAAGGTTTTATTAAGAAGATGACAACAAATTCTGATTTTTAGATACCCATTTTTTCAAATCCAAATGTTCTGGATGTTTATAGTGTTCCTATGTCATGTTCAGAAAATGGAGTAATACAATTGTCCATTAGTGGCTCTTGAGAGCAGGATATTATTGTATTTGTATTTTGGTAGAGGTCTTTATTTATTTGGTTCTTTCATATTCTACATTTACTTGTTCCATAATGACCTATCTACCACTCTCTCCCTTAAATATTCTATGCACGCCATCCTCCTTGCTATTTCTAATTGTCTATGGGCATGCTTGAAAGTATTCATACCTATTGCTGCTTTGCCTGGAGCATCCTTTCCCTGAATACTCCACGAGCTGACTCCACTGGAAACTTTAGATCTTACACAAAGGCCTATTTAAAATTATATTCCCTCCTGAATACATCCTATATGCTTTCTTCCTTCATATATTTTCCAGAGCATGTATATCATAAAACATCCCATTTTATTTATTTTTCTTATTACCTATTTTTCCACTTCTAGAATAAACATCCCATGAAGACAAAGATTTTTGTCTCTTTTCTGTACCTGCTATATTCTCAGGCCTTAATGTAGGTACTCAAAAATCATTAAGTAAAAAACAACTTTTCCATGAGAAATATCCAACTGAAATGACCAATATACTATGCTACGGGTCTAGGAGAACTTGTTTCCAGAAAGCAGATAAGGTTACCAGTGGAAACAGTAATAGTGCCACTAAACACAGAGCTACAGCTGTTGCCTGATCATCAATCAGTCTGTGCTCCTTATACTGATAGACCAGAGAGAGAGAGAAAAGGAGTTTAATATTGATGGGGTAAATGTAAAGGTCCCTGATGACCATGAGGAAGACGACAGCTGCTGTGCAATAGAGGCAGAGAGGAATATATTAGGTACTCAGATGATCCACTGGGGCATCTTGTGGCATTCCCGTGCCCAGTTACAACTGCCAATGTATAAGTACAGCAGCAAGAGAATGGTAACCCAGGGCTCAGAACGCTTAGAACATTAGGAAGGCCTCCTACATGAGTAGAAGTGCTAGCAAAAAGAGAGAAAAATCTAGAATGGCTGGGCATAGGATGGACAGGCCATGAGCACCAACTGCATTAGCGGGACTCTTACTATTCCTCTTCAAGTAAGTCTTCTTGAAAATTGTGACCAACCAAAATCTAGAATTAGCTTTGCCTGGATGGAGTGACTTTCAGTGAGAAGCAGGAAGATCTGAGGGCTGTGAGTAGACTACACTGGAATGTAGCTGCTGATACACTACCAAAATCTTTTAAGGCTGTGCACCTTTCCTCCACTTGCTGTGAATGTTCTCTGATCACAGTTCACAGGTGTCCTCTTCTTTAGAGACTTACCTTCTGCTAAAGATGAGCCACTTCTCCAGAGAGGCTACTCCTTACCATGGGGAATAGGCCAGTAGCTAATGGCCCATGGACACAGGGTAGATGAGGCCATCTATCCCGCCTCAAGGAGGGACCATCTCTGTGGAACAATCCACGTCTCAGAGATTCCCCATAGGAGCAGATGGGCCATTTTCTAGCTGAGACTCTATTTGTGCTTAGTTTTTACCTCCCGCTCTAGCCTGCTTCACTTGCTCTCATTCTCCCGAGAGCACTCTTTCAATAAATCACGTAAACAAGAATTCCTGACTTGGCTGTGCTTCCAAAAAACCCTGCCTAAGACTCATGTCATATGCAAATTGCCTCTGAAATAATACATTATAATGACAGGCCTTTAAGATTCTTACAAATACAATTCTGATGAACATCAGCTCACAAAATTTTTCTTAAAACTCAGAAGTCCTAAAATAAATAAATTACCATGAGTGAAAGTCACTAGGAGGAAAACACAAAATTGCATAAAATAGGATCATCAGATAGAAATATATAGACATATATGGTATATATTTCTATTTATATATATACACCATATATTTCTATTACTATATATGTAGTGATATATAAAAAGAGAAACCTGAAAACATGAGTGAAAACAAAAAGCTATCAGAAGCTTGCAGATTAGCAAGAAAAAAGACAAAATTTTGGTACAATATAATAAACAAAATTAAAATTTGATATGTGAATTAAAGAGTAGATTAGACCCAAGGGAACATAGAATTAGTGTGGTAGAATAAAAATGTGAATAAATAGCCCAGAATAAAGCACAGAGACTTGAAGGTAAAAATATACATATAAAATAAAGGTTGAAATACATAAAGAAGAGTGAAAAATCTGACATATACCTAATACCTAGCCAGCATTCTAGTTTAGCAGAGACAGTGGTGGGTAGAGAAACTACATTTCAGGAGATGGTGCCTATAATTTTTCAGAGTTCATGAGAGATACCAATTCAGAGGCTCTGGAAATTGAATAAATCCCAAATTGTGTAAGTAAAAAGAAATTCACTAGTACATATATTTCATGGTTATATGGAGCAAGACTGCCTAGATTTGAACCCTGCCTCCAATAGCTCCTAACTGGGCAACTTGGGACGAATTACTTAACTTGTCTTTGCCATAGTTTCTGACCTCTAAAAGTAGTTTTAAAAATAGTATCTACCACATAGATGGTTATGAGATTAAATGAGTTGACATCTGTAATGCTCTTTAGTCTGTTGAGTTTCTAGTATTCATCTTTATTACTTTTATCTTGAATGCTCACTAAGGTGTTCTGGATCAGAAACTGATTTCTTACTAATTAACTCACAATAAATAGAAAGTGAACTGGCCTGCTTCACCCTAAGCCTTAACCCTGATGAAAGCCAAGCCAAATGTCCTACATTGATAGCCGAACATTCCATAGATGACTGACAGCAAACAAGGGATTATTTTCATTTATGTACAGGAGAGAGACAGCCATTTCCCTCCCACTCCTGAAAGGAGAGAAAAATCTTCTGCTCCTTTGAAATGAGGTGGAAAGGATCCTAGGTTCTTACTTAACCATTTAGAATATAACTGTATCCTTCCACAGGTCAGATACACCAAAGGGGTCTCCAAAGTCTGGGCTTTGCACGTAGGGAGATAGCAGCCCAACCTTTCTTGGATGGTGAGCACATGAGTAATCATTTTATGAGCATGCTCTACAACTTACAACATTTATTATTTATGCATAAAATAGCTCAAAACAAAAAGGATATTTTGCGTAACATTTATTATTTTATGCGTAAAATAGCTCAAAACAAAAAGGATATTTTGTACAGAAAATATAAAGAAAAGAAAGAAAAAAGAACAAAAGGAAGAAAGATGGAGGAGGGGAGAAAACTTTCATAAAATCTTCATCCAAAATATCAGTGGCAGTGTGGAAAGGGAAAAGCAAAACAGAAAACACTATCTTCTGTAATGTATCAAGTTTGACAATTTAAGTTTTCTGACACCATGTGCAATTTCTTATGTTCAAGGACTATTTTCTTGGCAAGAAGAAAAGATCTTAGTTTCAGAGTTAGCATAGAACATAACACAATTTAAATGTCTTAAAGTAGCTTTGACAATAGCATGCAATATACACTGTGAGCAGTCTTTATGAGTGATTCTTTAAGATACCCCATCACTTGGCTTTGGACATGAGAAAGTATCTTTATCATGAACACTTGCTGTGCTAGCCTGATGCCCACAATTCCTATGATCCCCCACTCCTCCCAGTTCTTCTTTCAAAAACTGGGAAGGGGCACTAAGGTGACCATCAGAATAATGAGGATGGGGTGTGTTTTCTCGTTAAGTCCAAGGCAGGGCTTGTCCCTATTGGATTGCAGCTCTTTTAAAAGATGAGTATTTAATACTGCTTCGTTCTTTGGTCTGGTTTGTTGTTGCCAATTTGAGACCACAGGGAATGTCATCCTCAACATCTTCGTAATTTTACACTGATAAAAGTTATTAAAGAGAATTTAAAGTCTTATCTGTGGATCAGTGTGCTGTATTAAAGAAAAGGAGAATAAAATATATATGAATACGTATTCACACACATGAAAACATATTGTGGTTAGAAAACAGGATAATGAAATATGAAAAAATCCTTCATAAAATTTTATTTTGCAAGATGTCCCTTTTTGATTTTAAACAGAGGGGGAAGAGATTAGTCTTTTAAGTGTCAGTCCCACACACCATGTCTTTTCTCTCCCTGGTGTTAATGTTCCATGTAATGCTAATTAAATGGACATGTGTAACTAATTTAAGTGTTACAGAATTCAAAGCAGTCTTAATTCCCCCTTCACCCAAAAATAGAATGAGAAACTAAGTTGTTAGTCTCTAGACTTTATAGTGGGCAGAGAACTAAGTTATAAAATCATATTTTACAGAAAAATCTAAATTGATTTCTCAGGTTATGAATACTTGATTATGATAGGGACAGTTCAGAAATAGCCTCATGGAAAAAGTAGTTATTCATTATATTGAGTCTTATAGCCACGAAAGAGGGCAGAAAGAATGTAATTGTGAGCTGTCAAGCTTAACACATATGTATAGAGCAAATATTCTCACTCTGTTCAGTGGCAGAATTGAGCCTGCTGAATATCATACCAGCGGCAGTGTCCAAAGGGTGGTCAAAGTGGTCCTCTGACATAAAGAAACATGACCCACAAAAAGCATTGAAAGGAAATTTACATATAGACATATTATTAAGATATATATCATTACAGACACTTTCTTTACCACAATGAGTGCAATCTGAAACTTATCTTTATTATATGCCAACTCAATTTTTTAATATCATTATCTAAAAAGGGAAGGAAAGGTATAGTTATATTTCCATATTCTTTGAACACTATTTGCAGAAATGGCATTAATCCTGAAAATATCATCTTTCCCATTCAAAGCCATCTTAGAGATAACTGCATTATTACTTAAAGAAAACTGCCAGGGGGAGAATCTATACCTAGTAAAATTTAACAGACCAGTGGAGGCAAAACATAACAGTCTATGTTAAGGGTAGTCATCATCCACAAATAGTTGAGAAAAAAAAAACAAAAAGCTTACCTTTATGATGGTTTGCACTGGATACGACTTTTCCCCACAAGGTTACAATAAATATTATTATTAGCAGTTTTCCTTTTGTTGCTTTCTGTAAGTATCTCTTACTCATCCTGCAAATAAAAAATAATAATAAAAAACATAAGGATGTAAATTCATAGCTTTTCCATAATAATTGTGCTACATTTAAAGACTTCCACTATACTTTAACCGCTTCAACTCCTGAAAACTGTATTTCTTGTATTTAAAATGCTGTTCACTGTATACAAATGATGATTAGAGAAAATAAAGGTTTTCCAAAGTACCTTGATATGATGCAAGAGATGAGCAAAGTCCTACCTCAGTCAGTCTTCATCCACTTAACCATAGCCTAAATCATTTTGGAAATATTATCACATTTCTCTCCATATAAACATAGATTTAATTTATTAACAAAATCCAAGGCACAGTCATTTGGAAAATCTTTAAATGCCTTATTATTTTACTTTTTTCCTAACAATTGCCAAGTCAAACGGACAGTGTAACAGTTTAGATATAACTGCTTAGATGAATTCCTGCACAGAATATGCTCACTTCAAATCTATTATCCCTAATGTGCTTTTTAAAAATCACCTGTTTATATACATTTCTTACTGCAAAGTAACCTGATCCTCCTAATGTACACAACTCAGCTACAGGCGACACAATATTGTTGGATTCCACCTTGATGTGCATTCCCAGAGGTAGGAGAAAAATGAAAAAGCAGAATGAAAAATACCAAATCAACATTTTCATGTTGAACTCATAAAACTAAAGAAAGCAAAAAATGTTATAACAAAATAATTGTTGTCTATAATAAAAGTTCAGAACTTACTTTCTACAACATTCTTTCATTTGTTCTGAAGAATAAATTTGGCTTGTAGGTATATCCATCCCCATTTTGTAGATGAGGAAATTTGGAAATTTGCCTGGGCCACATTTAATGACAATAAAAACATAAACCCAGAATTGTCTAATTCTAAAATTCTTGCATTAATCACAAGGAATGGGGAGGGGGGGGGACGCCCAAGAGGGCCAAATAGGAACAGCTCCAACCTCCAGCTCCCAGCCTGAGCAACATAGAAGACTGGTGATTTCTGCATTTTCAACTGAGGTACCGGGTTCATCTCACTGGGGTATGTCGGACAGTCGGTGCTGGTGAGCAGGTGAAGCCCAACCAGAGAGAGTTGAAGCAACGGAACGAAGCTGGACGGACAATGACTTTGACAAGTTGAGAGAAGAAGGCTTCAATCGATCAAACTACTCAGAGCTAAAGGAGAAACTACGTACCGAGTGCAAAGAAACCAAAAGCCTTGAAAAAAGAATTGATGAAAGGAGAACTAGAATAATCAATGCAGAGAAGACCATAAAAGAACTGATAGAGATGAAAACCATAATACAAGAACTACATGATAAATGCACAAGTTTCAGTAACCAACTCGATCAACTGGAAGAAAGAGTATCAGTGATTGAAGATCAAATGAATGAAATGAAGCAAGAAGAGAAGTGTAGAGAAAAAAGAGTAAAAGAAATGAACAAAGCCTCCAAGATATATGGGATTATGTGAAAAGACCAAATCTACGTCTGATTGGTGTGCCTGAAAGTGACAGGGAAAATGTAACCAAGTTGGAAAAAATCTGCAGGATATCATCCAGGAGAACTTCCCCAACCTAGTCAGGCAGTCCACATTCAAATTCAGGAAATACAGAGAACACCACAAAGATACTCCTCGAGAAGAGCAACTCCAAGACACATAATTGTCAGATTCACCAAACTTGAGATAAGGAAAAAATGTTAAGGGCAGCCAGAGAGAAACGTCGGGTTACCCACAAAGGGAAGCCCATCAGACAAACAACCAGATCTCTTGGCAGAAACTCTACAAGCCAGAAGAGAACAGTGGCCAATATTCAACATTCTTAAAGAAAGGAATTTTCAACCCAGAATTTCATATCCAGCCAAACTAAGATTCATAAGTGAAGGAGAAATAAAATCCTTTACAGACAAGTAAATGCTTACAGATTTTGTCACCACCAGGCATGCCCTACAAGAGATCCTAAAGGAAGGACTAAACATGGAAAGGAGCAACCAGTACCAGCCATTGCAAAAACATGCCAAAATGTAAAGACCATTGATGCTAGGAAGAAAGTGCATCAACTAATGAGCAAAATAACCAGCTAATATCATAATGACAGGATCAAGTTCACACATAACAATATTAACCTTAGATGTAAATGGACTAAATGGTCTATTTAAAAGACACAGACTGGCATATTGGATAAAGAATCAAGAACCATCAGTTTGCTGTATTCATGAGATCCATCTCACATGCCTAGACACACATAGGCTCAAAATAAAGGGATGGAGGAAGATCTACCAAGCAAATGGAGAACAAAAAAAAAGCAGGAGTTGCAATCCTAGTCTCTGATAAAACAGACTTTAAATCATCAAAGATCAAAAGAGACAAAGTAGGCCATTACATAATGGTAAAGGGATCAATTCATCAGGAAGAACTAACTATCCTAAATATATACGCACCCAATACAGGAGGACACAGATATATAAAGAAAGTCCCTAGAGACTTACAAAGAGACGTAGACTCCCATACAATAATAATGGGAGAATTTAACACTCCACTGTCAACATTACACAGATCAACGAGACAGAAATTTAACAAGGATATCCAGGAATTGAACTCAACTCTGCACCAAGTGAACCTAATAGACATCTACAGAACTCTCCACCCTAAATAAACAGAATATACGTTCTTTTCAGCACCACATCACACTTATCCCAAAATTGGCCACACAGTTGGAAGTAAAGCACTCCTCAGCAAATGTACAAGAACAGAAATTATAACAAACTGTCTCTCAGACCACAGTGCAATTAAACTAGAACTCAGGACTAAGAGACTCAATCAAAACCACTCAACTACATGGAGGCTGAACAACCTGCTCCTGAATGACTACTGGGTACGTAATGAAATGAAGGCAGAAATAAAGATGTTCTTTGAACCCAATGGGAACAAAGATACAACATACTAGAATCTCTGGGATACATTTAAAGCAGTGTATAGAGGGAAATTTATAACACTAAATGCCCACAAGGGAAAGCAGGAAAGATCTAAAATTGACATCCTAATTTCACAATTAAAAGAACTAGAGAAGCAAGAGCAAACACATTCAAAAGCTAGCAGAAGGCAAGAAATAACTATGATCAGAGCAGAACTGAAGGAGATAGAGACACAAAAAACCCTCCAAAAAAATCAATGGATCCAGGAGCTGGTTTTTGGAAAAGATCAACAAAATTGATAGACTGCTAGCAAGACTAAGAAAGAAGAAAAGAGAGAAGAATCAAATAGAAGCAATAAAAAATGATAAAGGGGATATCACCACCGACCCCACAGAAATACAAACTACCATCAGAGAATACTATAAACACTTCTATGCAAATAAACTAGAAAACCTAGAAGAAATGGATAATTTCCTGGACACTTACACTCTCCCAAGACTAAACCAGGAAGAAGCTGAATCCCTGAATAGACCAATAGCAGGCTCTGAAATTGAGGCAAGAATTAATAGCCTACCAACGAGAAAAAGTCCAGGACCAGATGGATTCACAGCCAAATTCTAACAGAGGTACAAGGAGGAGCTGGTACCATTCCTTCTGAAACTATTCCAATCAATAGAAAAAGAGGGAATCCTCCCTAACTCATTTTGTGAGGCCAACATCATCCTGATACCATAGCCTCGCAGAGACACAACAATAAAATAGAATTTTAGACCAATATCCCTGATGAACATCGATGCAAAAATCTTCAACAAAATACTGGCAAACCGAATGCAGAAGCACACCAAAAACTTATCCACCATGATCAAGTGGGCTTCATCCCTGGGGGGTAAGGCCTGGTTCAACATATGCAAATCAACAAATGTAATCCAGCATATAAAAAGAACCAAAGACAAAAACCACATGATTATCTCAATAGATGCAGAAAATGTCTTTGAAAAAATTCAACAGCCCTTCATGATAAAAACTCTCAATAAATTCGGTATTGATGGAACGTATCTCAAAATAATAAGAGCTATTTATGACAAACCCACAGCCGATATCATATTGAATGGGCAAAAACTGGAAGCATTCCCTTTGAAAACTGGCACAAGACAGGGATGCTCTCTCTCACCACTTCTATTCAACATAGTGTTGGAAGTTCTGGTTAGGGCAATCAGGCAAGAGAAAGAAATCAAGGGTATTCAGTTAGGAAAAGAACCCCATCGTCTCAGTCCAAAATCTTCTTAAGCTGATAATGAACTTCAGCAAAGTCTCAGGATACAAAATCAATGTGCAAAAATCATAAGCACTCTTATACACCAGGAACAGACAAACAGAGAGCCAAATCATGAATGAACTCCCATTCACAGTAGTTTCAAAGAGAATAAAATACCTAGGAATCCCACTTACAAGGGATGTAAAGGACCTCTTCAAGGAGAACTAGAAACCACTCCTCAGTGAAATAAAAGAGGACACAAACAAATGGAAGAACATACCAAGCTCATGGATAGGGAGAATCAATATTGTGAAAATGGCCATACTGCCCAAGGTTGTTTATAGATTCAATGTCATCCCTATTAAGCTACCAATGACTTTTTTCCCAGAACTGGAAAAAACTGCTTTAAAGTTCATATGGAACCAAAAAAGACCCCGCATTACCAAGACACTCCTATGCCAAAAGAACAAAGCTGGAGGCATCACGCTACCTGACTTCAAACTACACTACATGGCTACAGTAACCAAAACAGCATGGTACAGGTACCAAAACAGAGATATAGACCAATGGAACAGAACAGAGCCCTCAGAAATAATACCACACATCTACAGCCATCTGATCTTTGACAAACCTGAGGAAAACAAGAAATGGGGAAAGGATTCCCTATTTAATAAATGGTGCTGGGAAAATTGGCTAGTCATAAGTAGAAAGCTGAAACTGGATCCTTTCCTTACTCCTTATATGAAAATTAATTCAAGATGGATTAGAGATTTAAATGTTAGACTTAAAACCACAAAAACCCTAGAAGAAAACTTAGGTATTACCATTCAGGACATACGCACGGGCAAGGACTTCATGTCTAAAACACCAAAAGCAACAGCAACAAAAGCCAAACTTGACAAATGAGATCCAATTAAACTAAAGAGCTTCTGCACAGCAAAAGAAACTACCATCAGAGTGAACAGGCAACCTACAGAATGGGAGAAAATTTTTGCAATCTACTCATCTGACAAAGGGCCAATATCCAGAACCTACAAAGAACTCAAACAAATTTTACAAGAAAAAAACAACCCCATCAAAAAGTGTGCAAAGGATATGAACAGCCACTTCTCAAAAGAACACATTTATGCAGCCAACAGACACATGAAAAAATACTCATCATCACTCACCATCAGAGAAATGCAAATCAAAACCACAATGAGATACCATCTCACACCAGTTAGAATGGCAATCATTAAAAAAATCAGGAAACAACAGGTGCTGGAGAGCATGTGGAGAAATAGGAACACTTTTACACTGTTGGTGGGACTGCAAACTAGTTCCACCATTGTGGAAAACAGTATGGCGATTCCTCAAGGATCTAGAACTAGAAATACCATTTGACCCAGCCATCCCATTACTGGGGACATATCCAAAGAATTATAAATCATGCTGCTATAAAGACACATGCACACAAATGTTTATCGCAGCACTATTCACAGTAGGAAAGACTTGGAATCAACCCAAATGTCTGTCAGTGACAGACTGGATTAAGAAAATGTAGCATATATGCACCATGGAATACTATACAGCCATAAAAAAGGATGAGTTCGTGTCCTTTGTAGGGACATGGATGCAGCTGGAAACCATCATTCTCAGCAAACTATCGCAAGAACAGAAAACCAAACACCACATGTCCTCACTCATAGGTGGGTATTGAGCAATGAGATCACTTGGACCCAGGAAGGGGAACATCACACACCGAGGCCTATTGTGGGAAGGGGGGATGGGGGAGGGATAGCGCTAGGAGATATACCTAATGTGAATGATGAGTTAATGGGTGCAGTACACCAGCATGGCACATGTATACATATGTAACAAACCTGCACGTTGTGCACATGTACCCTAGAACTTAAAGTATAATAATAATAATAATAAATCACCAAGGGATAAGCAAAACTGATATGAAATCAAGTCCATCTCCATTTATTTATGAGAGAGATTAAATATATGCTTGTCACCCTGTGCCTTTCCGATTCAGAACCTATACTGAACTCTACTGTGCTTGACCTGTAGATACTTGTATGCCCTGCTTTTAAAGCAATTTCCTGGGATCACTTCCTGATGTAGCCTGATTCCTTTTCCTCTTGTATATTCTAGGTTACCCTTTTTTATACATTTTTACCTCCAAAACATTCTATCTCCAAAAATGTTACTCAAAGGTAGAACAGGTGGCTATACAGTTTCAAAGAGGAGTCCTTGACATTTTTTCATGGATGACTAAATGCATGAAAAAATAAATTATATATTATGTATTTTAATATAGATATAGGCTAATATTTCTTAGCTTGGGGAGGTTGTAGGGATTAATTCAAATGTTTAGATGGCAATATTGTAAGAATAAAAGCATGAACTTCTAAGTCAGAATGTCGGGTTTTGAGTCCAAACTTGAATAGCTTCTAATGATGTGGCCTTTAACCGACTTTACTTTTTTTGGATCTCCTGCTTCAGTTTCTCCTGCAAATTTCTGGATCTCCTGCTTCAGTTTCTTCTACTGTAGCATGGGATAATGTATGTGAAATTCTTGGCCCACTGACAAGCATGTAATATGGATTCAATGGCTATGATATTAGAGAATAGTGAGTCATATGTGTATGTTTGATCCTTGAGTGTTTGGGAGGCTAGTCCATTCATGAGATGACTGAAGGGAGTTTCAGTAGCACCAACAGCTGTAAACTCTCCGTGGACTTTAGCCTCATGACATGGCAAAGATAATGCACAAGAAGATAGGTATTTGAGCTTTTAAATCAGACTGTTTGGGTTTAAAACCAGGCTTCCTGCTGACTACGTGACTTTGAACAAATTACTTAATAATTCAGATTATTCTCATTGTCAGTAAGATGAAGATAATAACATCTGCCTAACAGTGTTGTTGGTATGAAGATTAAATGAGATAGTCTGTGCAAAAGGTTTAACACTATGCACAGCAAATAATAAATGCTCAATAAACGCTAACCATTACTATAAACATTACTCAGTCAGACTAGCGTTTTCCTAAATTCATTCTGTGAGGCACCAATTCCACAGATTGTTATTAAAGTATTAGTGAAAAATAAAGGGGGTAAACACATTTGTAGCATTCTGAGTTCAACCAATTTAACTAGATTTTTTTAACAAGAGGCATATTGCCAAATATGCCTTTTTAGAAACATTTTCCAGGAACCTCCTCCACAGTGTAACAGAGCACACTAGTGTCCCCGGGAAGCCTCTCAGAGAAATATTGAGCTATAACAATAACCTGGTTTGGAACTTATTCTCAGTAAACCAAAATGTCTTTTTAAATCTTCCATTCTATTGCCTTTGTTTCCTCTCTCAGCACTCCTACTATTTGTTTTAAGAATCTTCTCTTTTCTTCCACATTTTTTCAACTGTCCTGACTCCCCTCTGCATCTAATCCCTGCAGCCTTATTGTACTGTATATCACATAACAGAATGAACAGCAAAACTCATCTGACAGGAAGAGCTGCTTAGCATAATTCTTGATAATAGCTTCTCCTTAGCACATGGCCTCTGCTACAAGGGCAATGACCCATCATTTTTCCGTACCATTGTGCACCCACCCAATGGGATGACAGAACTGACAGCTGGTCAAACTGATAACTAGGCATATGGAAACAGAAACACCCACAAAGTCACAGCCTGTCAAAGTAAGGAAAGAAAGGAGAATGCATGTCAACATTTGGAAGGCTGTAAAGACTGGTATTCTCTCCTTTTCATAACACCCTCACTCCTGTCCAGTTAATTACTATGTTCTGTCAATACTATCTCCAGAATATCTCTTAAATGTATATTCGTATATGTATTACCACTGCAACACTGCAATTCAGACCACCAAACTTTCTCACTGGCCACAGCATCCTAACTGGACATTTGCCACCAAATTGCCCTCCTTTGTCTGTCTTTTTCACAATTATATTTGGAGTATTTAGTAAGTGCCTGATAAATATTGTTGACTGAATGTAATGCATTCTCTATGCTACAGCCAAATATGTCTCTATGAGCGTGAAACAAACTTGCTTAAAATCTTAGCATGATTCCCTTCTCTGCTCAGAACAGAAGGCCATCATTCTTAGTAGGGTATAAAAATCCTGCAGCAGAATTTTTTTTAAGCTTTGATCCTTTCTTTATGTCTCTAATCTCATTTTATGCCATTTTGTCTCATCTTTCTCTCCACACACACTCATAGTCTATTTTTAACCCTAGAAAATTTCTCCAATGACTTCCAGCTAAATCTTACCCCCCATGCCACCTGAAATATGTTAGCTATTCCCTCCATTCCCACCCACTCTTCAAAATGGGTAACTTCTACTCACTAGTCATGGGTAAGGTTAGAATTCCTCCTATAGGATTTATCCAAGACCATGTTGAGTTCCCTTCGTTCTGCACAGCAGTCACTTGCCATAGCATATTATAATCCACCTACTTATATTCAACCATTATTCTCATATAAGATTCCTAAAGACAGCAACTGTGTCCCATACCTTTGTGAATCTGTAGGGCTCATCCAAAGTCCAGGTTAATAGCTGGTAAATAAGTACTTATTGAATGTTGAAGGTGCCTTACAGCCAAATATATTGCATGGTGGTTAACATGAGGAGGAATGAAGTATGTGCCATCTCTCTAGATGACAAACAGGAAGTGAAAAAGAATGGGGGGGTGTGCAGCAAGACAGAGCAAACTGAGGAGGAAAAGAGAAAAATGAAACCCAATCTTGAATGTGTTTTATTCTGATTTTTAAATAACAATCAAGTTTGAACAAAGTGAAGCATAATAGAGTGATCAAGGATTTCTGACAAAGGTGCAATAACAGAGAAAAACACCTAAAGGAAAAAAGCTGAATGTACATTTCTTCTTTACCTTGCATGACAGCACAAAAGAAGGGACATTGCCTTCTTTCTCTATTTGCTAACAACCAGGTCTCAGTATAAAGTTTACCACTACAGAAATACCGAATGTGGTCCCGGGCTCCAACACCGTTTAGAACTGTCACATTCATTTGTGAAAACGGCAAATTTTAAGTGAATTTTGCAACAGCAAAAACAGTGAAAAGAAACTGGAAACTGAAGAAAAATACACATAGAAGAGGAAACCTTGAAATCCCTCCCTGGCAGCAGCAGCAGCTTGCAAGGAGCACAAGGGAAATGAGGAAATTGAGAAATGGTAACCTTGGCAGTGAAGGATGTTGAAGTGAGAAGTTGTCAAAGTGGAGGACTGACAATTAAATCTCCTGGACTTTTTCCCACTCTTCTCTTCTGTTACATATTTCACTTATGTACACTGAAGTTTAGACTTTTGGATTATTTGAAATGCTTCTCATCCCACTAATGTTAAAAGTACCTTTAACTGGCCGGGTGCAGTGGCTCACGCCTGTAATCCCAGCACTTTAGGAGGCAGAGGCAGGCAGATCACGAGGTCAGGAGATCGAGACCATCCTGGCTAGCACGGTGAAACCCCATCTCCAATAAAAATACAAAAAATTAGCCAGGCATGGTGGCAGGTGCCTGCAGCGCCAGCTACTCAGGAGGCTGAGGCAGGAAAATGGTCTGAACCCAGGAGGCGGAGCTTGCAGTGAGCCTAGATCTTGCCACTGCACTCCAGCCTGGGCAACAGAGCAAGACTCCATCTCAAAAAAAAAATCATTTAATTGTTAAAAAGCAAGAAATAAAAACTGTTATGCTGTGAGAAAAATCATTTCCCCATGAAAATAGAAAGTAAGTTTAACTGGTATATAAACAAAAACCTGGAAGGAAAAAAGGGAAGAATGAAGGAGATAGTATAAAGGAGATGTATTAAAAAGATAGAAGTGGAGGCTTAGAATCCAACCACCTGGACTCCCCTTGAGCCTAAGACACTTCTGTGGAAATAGAGATCACATAAGGGAATATATTTTTTGTCTTTTTAGGAAAATTCTTTGCATTAATCTAAATATCACACAAACCTAGTGTTAACTAGTTACAATGGCATGGACCTTAACAGACGAATCTCGAAACAGAATTCACCCTTAGGGCAGAATGCTCAGTAGATTAGTCGCGCGCCCTTTCTCCTCATAGGAACCAGAATGATCATTATAAAATATAAATCAAATTACCCTACTGTCCCTATGCCTTGCTTAAAATCCCGGAATTTACCTATTCATTGAAATGAGAATAAAATATATATCTCTTACTGGAGAAAAAAAAAAACATCATCTTCCCTCTCAACCACTCTGACTTCATTTCACATCCCTCTACCCCAAGTTCCCTATGCTTCAAGCACACTGGCCCTCCCACTATCCCCTCTGCTAAGCTGATTCTAGACCTTACACTAAACGTTAATTCTGCCATAAAGGTTCTCTTACCTGTCTCTGTAGTGGTCTGCTTTTCATAATCACCTCCACGGAGGTTATTATGACCATCCTGCCCTCCAGAGTTCAGAGAGACCCACCCTGCAATTTCTCTCTCTCTCTCTCTCTCTCTCTCTCTCTCTCTCTCTCTCTCTCTCTCTCTCTCTGTCTCTCCAAATAGCCTACAGCATTTTCTCTATTCATTCTCATCTAAAATTATTCTATTCACTACTTTATACATTTGTATAAGTGTCTATTTTCTCCCTTTTCCCATTAAAATGTAATTTGCATGAGAGCAGAGATCCTGCCTGTAAGTCACTACTGTAGCACATAGAACATCACCTGGATCATGGAACATCAAGAGATGTAGAATGAAGAACTAGGTATATTTTATAATCAGAACAAAAGAGATGAATTTTTTAATGGAGAAGTTTTATTACTTCTTTTAATTAAAAAAAAAAACTTTCCTTATATTCAACAACTAGAAATGGAGATGTGAAGAACTGTACATATTGGTGGAGTGATAGAAGAAGTGAGAAGAATGAGTGGGAGATGAGGAAATGGAAACAAAGACTAGATTACTCTTTCAAGAAACACGCAGAGAAGGGAAGTAAAGATGGAGTGGTGGATAGAGAGATTTAAACAAGATAACAGAGCCAAAAGAAAGGGAGTAGTTAAAGATACCAAAGTAAGCATAGATTATGAAAGTTAATTTTCAAATGAGGTCAAAAAATAGGTGACAGTTTTGTCAATGTAAAGCATTCTACAAGTATAATTTATTATTGTTATTATTCATTTAGTTTCCTTATTTTTATAGAAATGAAATGTATCCTTCAAAACTAAACCCTTCTTTGTTCTTACAAACAGATTAATACTAATATCCTACTAAATAGGACATCGAGAGCTACAAGTTTGACTACATTGCTGCTTTTATCCAAAATCATGTCTAACCTGAGTAGAATTGTATAACACTATGCCTGCATATAGAATATCCAAGTTGTTACTGAAATAGCAATTGTCTTTGAGGTGGATGGTGCCATCGATATTGACAGAGATTAAATATTAAAGCACAAGAGACTCACATGTAAGTTGTATATATAAAGGGTATATAGTAACAAATTAGGAGATTAACTCATACATGTAATCATGTATGTTGTGTGTTATATCATCCAGAAAGCAAGGTGGTTGATTTTAATCATCTTAATTACTGCAGTTTTGCTTTTCACTTCATATCATATATCAAGTATCATCACATGATGGCATTTTAAGCCACATTCACTAGGCACATTATGTGAGTCAGAACATTCCTTTTGAAGAACTAGTATTTACATTTCCTATATTGTACATTATTATCAAAAGTTTATGGAGTTGTATTTTCACAAGCTAGTCATAGGATTAGCCGAATTAGGTCATATTTTCTTAAACAACTTCAAAACACAGACTTTGGAACTTAAATCAGTTTCTAAACTTTGTCTGAACTGAAACACTTGTTTTAAAATGCTTATTACGTTTGATGTATCAGTGTTTTGTAATGAATCCAGCTCTTAATTCTATTCACTAAAGAAGTCAACCCTGGAGATTTAGCCAAGAAAGCTGCATTGGTTTCTAAGGATTTCCTGGCAGCAAACACAAGCCTCATTTAAGAACCACAATTATCTGCTTCCTTCACCCAAATTTTATACTTTCATTCATTTCGCCACAATACTGCAATTTTGGTGGGTACAAAAACTCAGGAGCACTATGGCTTTATGCTAGCCGTGTATAGCCAAATTGTTGGATTTGTGCAAATACCTTTACCACCCACAGATTGAAATGATATAGAAGAGAAATGTATTATCATTTAAATGATTTCTCCAGAAACACAATATTCCAAGGCACCAAGCTCTAACATCCAAAACAGAAAACACTGCTGTAAGGCAAAGATAAAGCAATCATTTAAGATTTTTCAGAGCCCTAGAAAGACACCTGAAATGATCAAGGCTAAGCTACATCACCTTGCATCTATTATTACAAGTGTATCACTTGCCCTCCTTTCTATCTATAAAATGGGAATGTCTTCTATTTTCTTCAAATAGAAATGTCATTAGAATAAACAAGAAGTCATGGGAGAGTTTGAACTTAAAGATGTGAAAAATCAGAGGTGTTACTGTTTCTTCAAAGGTCCTTCTCCCAGATCATAGGCTTATAAGTCAGAAAAACTAAACGTGATCCTGGATTCCAACAAATAATAGTCAAATAAATTTGTCAGCTTTACTTAACATCGAGTCTCAATGCACACACAGAGAATGTATAAATAATATTACATATAATATTGTAATGTATGTATGTAGTGAATGTATAAATATTACTACATATGTTGTAAAGAATGAGCACAAGAGAGATAAAGCTAAATGTACGTCTTTCATTCTCACATGTCCTGTTGAGGCATTTTACTCTTCTCTCAGTGGCTGTAGATAGTTTGAGGAGGGTGCATCCATCATATTTAAATTTCATATCTCTTTCCATTTCAGTCGTAATCCTAAACTACATTCTTTCTCCGCATTTCTGTTTTGTATTCAGTACTCCTCTCCTTATCAATTGCTTATTGTTTTATATTATTATCTCTCTCCTCCAGGGTCCAAATCTGTTTTTCGCAAAGACAAAAATTAAGGAAAATATGGTGCAGTTACATAGTATGACCAAAAGTGAGATTTCATACTGAACCACTGTAACAAGATATACATATATCAAAAAATAAGCCATCAAACATTTGAGTCTAATCAAGCTAAAATGTAAAATATATTAAAGCTACTAAATTGAAAATAAATCTAATTTTTGCAATTTAATATGAAATGCATGTGTCCACAAAATCATGATGATGTTTGTAAAGGAGAGGGCTGGATAACTGAATCTAGACAACACAAAACCTTGTTTTATATTTGTCCTCTTCTCCTACAAAAACTTCAGACAAAAGTACTAACAATTAGAAAAATTTGGATTACCTTCTCCTACCCTCTTAACACAATGACACTATGTCACAATATGAATTGAAACAAGTGGTAGGAGACAAGCAGATGATTTGTAGATCTGTAAACAACCCACAAAGCTTCCATTCCTGCATGATCTGGAGATGACTACATTTCACAAACGTTAGGTGGAGCACCATTATATGGAATAAGAAAGAAAACTTCCAATTATATGTAGCCTTTTATAGATGGCTAAATCACAAGCCTTATATTTAATTTTGTGATTATATATGGTAAAAAGAGAGATAACTCTGCACATAGCATCTAAGTTCTGTATATAATATTCATAATAAAATATTTTCTTGCTTTTTTAATAAGACTTTTATAATGCAAATAATAAGATTTCATCATTGCAAATAAGCTATGGTAATGGAACCAGTTCTAAATATTTCTTCACTCTATTATCATTGGGAATAGTTAAGACTTTTACTCCTTTTGTTCTGGTGTACCTGTTCTCTTGGGAAATGAGGCATGGAAGAAATCCACTTCACCTCAGCTCTTTCTCCTGCATGCTGGCAAATGAGTGAAAGAATGAGTGAGAACGACGACAACCATCTTTAAGAGTTCTTTGTTAGGATAAAGTTTGTGGTCCAAGAACATTTATTCTCACCGTGGTAACACCTACATATATGAAGGACTCTCCATTTTATGCATTTAACCATCCAGTATGGTCAATATGCCAGCAAGCACTAGCTAGTTAACAGCACACATTCAGAGAGAAAAACAGCTTTACCAGCAAACCATTGCAACATGGAAACTCCCCCTCAACACAGATTGTTCTCAAAAGTAGGTGAACGGAAGAGCTAAAGTTTCATATCTGAAGGCCTCTGCTCATATAACCATCCCTTCTAAAGCACCAACATCAACATATTTCAACCATACCATCAAAAATTATAAAAACAAACAAAGCGTTTAAAAAAAAAGATAGTAGTTATGTGTCAAAAAGAATGCTATTCTGTGTTCTCAAAAGAAACCAAAAGGAAAGAGTCCAAGAATAGACTGTTTAATCAAGTTCACTTGAATTCACACTGCTCTCTGAGAATAATAGTTTAAGCAACATTTTTGGACAATTAGGTGCACTAGCATTAAATCCCTGAGCACAGCAACGTCACAAAGCACAATGAAAGAGACAGTGATGCTGGGACCCCCACACTTTTATCACTACATTCTATTCACACTCCTTATATGTGTTTGATAGTTGTACACTACTTCATATATTTTAATGAGCTGTCTTCGAGGGAAAGGTAGAACATTATCAGATTTTAATATAACAAAGTACCATCCTCAGCTTTCAGCTAACAGCTTAAGCAACTGAGAACTCAACTGATTAGGAATCAAAGAAGCAACCACTCTGTGCTACAAACCTCAGTCTACAGTAAGCCTCTATAACGTATTGCTTTCTGACTTGTTCTTTTTGCAATAAGATTTCAGTACCTTTTAGAATCTCACTTTTTTACTTTTTCCCTTTATGAATAAAATCAATCACATAATATACACTACTCTAACTGCTATTTGCCATCAGCTGCTTTGTTCCACTCCTAACATTTTCCTTTTGGATGAATTTGGCTTCCTCAGTCATGATGCAGGTATTTTCCTACAGTATGCAATCACATGGCAAAGCAGCAGTCAAGTGGTTAAGTGTGCAATCTTGAGAAATTTTCCCAATGGTGAGATGTATTCTATTGTGAAATTATGCCCCAAGGTGGTGGTGGAAGCCTATTACCTGGGTCTATTTTCAAAAAATTCTCCAAAGAACACCTTGAGGAAAGCCCTATATTACAGGGATATGAAGAACTAGTCCGAACTACAGCCATCGTCGTTTCATAGTGGCTGAAAACCTACCGACCTAATTTCTTCTCAATTTATGTCCCATTACTTCAATTGCTAGGAACAAGGATTCAGGACACATCAGCTAGAATACTACACAAAACAAGTGCCAGATATCGCTACAGTTTAGCAACAATTGAACCAGTAATCCCTGAGTTAACACTCTTCTTGCAATGTACAATGGACATGAGAGTACTTTGTAAACTATATAGTAGTCTACAAATTAGACTTATTACAAAATCATACTAAATTAGGTAATAGGGTGAATGGATAAACAAATTGTGATATATATATATATACACACACACACACATACACACACATATACATATATATACACACACAGTGGAATATTATTCAGCCTTAAAAAGAAATTACAACATAGATGAACTTGGAAACATGTTAAGTGAAATAAGCCAGACACAAAAGTACAAATACTGTGTGATTCTACTTACATGAGAGGTACCTAGAATAGTCAAATTCATTGTGACAGAAAGTAGAATAGAGATTACCAGGAGCTGAAGGGAGGGGGAAATGGAGAGTTACTATTTAATGAATATAGAGTTTTTGTACAGGATGATTTTTAAAAGAGTTCTGGAATACATAGCAGTAATGTACAACATTGTGAACGTACTTAATGCGGCTGAATTGTAAAAAAAAAATGGCTACAATGGTAAACTTTATGTTATGTCTATTTTACAACAATAAAAATGAAGAAAAACACATAAAATGGCAAGAGTCATAATGGGAACAGTTCTGCTCGTTGGCTCTACCATATAACCTACATTTATTTTCTTTGTGGCACTGAACAGTATTTGAAATAGTATTAACCTATTTGCTTACTTGCTTATTGTCTCTCTCTCCCACTACTAGAATACAATCGACTATAAGAGCACAAACCTATGCCTTCTATTTCACTACTTTACTTCCAGCATTTTTGATGCTTCTTATCACAGAGTCTGTGCAGAAAAAAATATGTGTTGAATAAATAAATAGATGGAAGAAACACTACACATGTCCTTTTAATTTTGAGTTTGGTTACTCCGCATGATCACATGCATTTTCTTATGTCCAATAACATTTAATGTCTCTACCTCTTGTAGGCAGTAGAATACTTTCAATTGTTGTTTATATTACATGTAAGTCTTATATCTGTAAATAGAAGCTAAGCTCCTTGACAAACCATACACTATAGCTCTATTTCCCCACAAAGTATCTTACTTTTGCACAGTGCCATATGGTATACTAAGAACTTTTACATCTGTGATCATCTTTGGTTCACATGATCATGAGGCTGGCAGATGGAATCATCCCTCTTGCAGAGACGAGGGAACAGGCTTAGAGAAGGTAAGTGACTTGTTCAAAGTCAAAGTTAGTAAGTAGCACAGCCAGAACTCAAAACCAGTTATCCACCAGGCACAGTGGTTCATGCTGTGGCTCAATGCTTTGGGAGGCTGAAGCATGAGGATCACTTGAGGATAGAAGTTGGAGTCTGCAGGGAAATTTGATGGCACCACTGCACTCCAGCCTGGGCAACATAGCAAGACCCTGTCTCAAAAAAATGTTTAAAAAGTTCTTCCAACTTCAGGCCCAAAGTTCTTTTCATTAAAAGTCTGATAATGAAGAAGCAGCAGCTTCTCCACTCCTTCTCAAATCTCCACCTGGTTGGGGCCCACCCACTTCCACTCCTGGCTCTACTATGTCCATCAAGGTGACCTAGAAGTCCCATAAGATGTCCACCTCTGGTCCCTGGGCCTTCAGCAGCCACTCCTACACGAGTGGCCTGGTGCCCCCATCACCTCCTCAAGCTTTTCCCAAGTGGGCAGCAGCAGCTTCCAGGGTGGCCTGGGCAGAGGCTTTGGTGGGGCCAGCAGTATGGGAGGGATCACTGCTGTCATGGTCAACCAGAGCCTGCTGAGCCCCCTTAACCTGGAGGTGGACCCCAACATCCAGGCCAGGCCCTGCACACCCAGGAGGAGGAGCAGATCAAGACCTTCAAAACAAGTTTGCCTCCTTCATCAACAAGGTACGGTTCCTAGAGCAGCAGAACAAGATACTGGAGGTCAAGTGGAGCCTCCTGCAGCAGCAGAAGTTGGCTCAGAGCAACATGGACAATGTTCCAGAGCTACTTCAACAAGCTTAGGCGGCAGCTGGAGACTGGGCCAGGAGAAGCTGTGGCTGGAGGTGGAGCTTGGCAACACACAGGAGCTGGTGGAGGACTTAAGGAACAAGTACCATGATGAGATCAATAAGCATACAGAGATGGAGAATGAATTTGTCCTCATAGAGAAGGATGCGATGAAGTTTACATGAACAAGGTAGAGCTGGAGTCTTGCCTGGAAGGGGTGAGATCAACTTCCTCAGGCAGCTGTATGAAGAGATCAGGGAGCTGCCATCCCTGATCTCCAACACATTTATGGTGCTGTCTGTGGACAGCAGCCGCTCCCTGGACACGGACAACATCATCGCTGAGGTCAAGGCCCAGTAGGAGGAGATCGCCAACTGCAGATGGACTGAGGCTGAGAGCATGTACCAGATCAAGTATGAGGGACAACCTGCGGCGTACAAAGACTAAGATCTCCGAGATGAACCAGAACCTCAGCTGGCTCCAAGGGCCTCAAAGGCCAGAGGGCTTCCCTGGAAGCCTCCATCACAGATGTTGAGCAGCGCGGGGAGCTGGCCATAAGGATGCCAACACCAAGCTGTCCGAGCTGGAGGCCACCCTGCAGCGGGCCAAGCAGGACATGGCTTGGCAGCTGCGTGTATACCAGGAGCTGATGAATGTCAAGCTGACCCTGGATATCAAGATTGCCACCTACAAGAAGCTGCTGGAGGGCGAAGAAAGCCGGCTAGAGTCTAGGATGCAGAACATGAGTATCTACTCGAAGACCACCAGTGACTATGCAGGAGGGCTCAGCTCGGCCTGTGGGGGCCTCACAAGCCCTCTCCTTAGCTATGCCTGAGCTCCAGCTTTGGCTCTGTAGGGGGCTCCAGCTACTTCAGCGGCACCATCTCCACCAGGGCTGTGGTTGTGAAGATCGAGACCCGCGATGAGAAGCTGGTGTCTGAGTCCTCTGAAGTCCTGCCGGAGTGAATGGCCATGGTAGCCCCTCCCACTCTACCCCCACTGCAGCTGCCCCAGAGCCGGTGAGAGAGGCTGCTGTGCAGGGGAGCACAGGGAACAGGAGACCCACCTGAGACTCAGCGCTAGCCCTCAGCCCACCCGCGGGGGGAGTTTACTGCCAGGGGGACCCCCTTTCCCCATACCTCCAGCTACAAAACAATTCACTTTTTTCCCAAAATAAACCCTCAGCTAGCTCTGCCAACTGTCAAAAAGAAAAAAAACAAAAAATTGATAATGAAAACGATTCTAACGTCTTATTTCCATCATACAAAATAGAATATGTTAAAATAATTCCTACTAAATTTTTTTTTCTGGGCCTATGAAAAAAGATGCCAGTAATTCTAGAGCTAATACATGCCGACGGGCGCTGACCCCCTTCGCGGGGGGGATGCGTGCATTTATCAGATCAAAACCAACCCGGTCAGCCCCTCTCCGGCCCCGGCCGGGGCAGGGGCAGGCGGCTAAACAAGAAATGGGGAAAGGATTCCCTATTTAATAAATGGTGCTGGGAAAATTGGCTAGTCATAAGTAGAAAGCTGAAACTGGATCCTTTCCTTACTCCTTATTCGAAAATTAATTCAAGATGGATTAGAGACTTAAGTGTTAGACCTAATACCATAAAAACCCTAGAAGAAAACCTAGGTAATACCATTCAGGACATAGGCATGGGCAAGGACTTCATGTCTAAAACACCAAAAGCAATGGCAACAAAAGCCAAAATTGACAAATGGGATCCAATTAAACTAAAGAGCTTCTGCACAGCAAAAGAAACTACCATCAGAGTGAACAGCCAACCTACAGAATGGGAGAAAATTTTTGCAATCTACTCATCTGACAAAGGGCTAATATCCAGAACCTACAAAGAACTCAAACAAATTTACAAGAAAAAAACAACCCCATCAAAAAGTGAGCAAAGGATATGAACAGACATTTCTCAAAAGAAGACATTCATACAGCCAACAGACACATGAAAAAATGCTCATCACCACTGGCCGTCAGAAAAATGCAAATCAAAACCACAATGAGATACCATCTCACATCAGTTAGAACGGCAACCATTAAAAAGTCAGGAAACAACAGGTGCTGGAGAGGATGTGGAGAAATAGGGACACTTTTACACTGTTGGTGGGATTGTAAACTAGTTCAACCATTATGGAAAACAGTATGGCGATTCCTCAAGGATCTAGAACTAGAAGTACCATTTGACCCAGCCATCCCATTACTGGGGACATATCCAAAGGATTATAAATCATGCTGCTATAAAGACACATGCACACAAATGTTTATTGCGGCACTATTCACAATAGCAAAGACTTGGAATCAACCCAAATGTCCATCTGTGACAGACTGGATTAAGAAAATGTGGCACATATACACCATGGAATACTGTGCAGCTATAACAAAGGATGAGTTTGTGTCCTTTGTAGGGACATGGATGCAGCTGGAAACCATCACTCTCAGCAAACTATCGCAAGAACAGAAAACCAAACACTGCATGTTCTCACTCATAGGTGGGAACTGAACAATGAGATCACTTGGACTCGGGAAGGGGAACATCACACACCGGGACCTATCATGGGGAGGGGGGAGAGGGGAGGGATGGCATTGGGAGTTATACCTGATGTAAATGACGAGTTGATGGCTGCTGACAAGTTGATGGTTGCAGCACACCAACATCGCACAAGTATACATATGTAACAAACAATAAAAAAAAAAAAAAAAAAAAAAAAAAAAGATGCCTTGGCCGTGGGTTTGTTTTAAATGCTAAACAAGAGAGGAATTATACATGGCTAGAAATAAATTTAGCTGATTATTTGTCAATATAATATTATATATACAGTTATGCATTTCTCAATAATCAGGATACATTCTGAGAAATGCATCATTGGGCAATTTTAACATGCGAACCTCATAGAGTGCACTGACAAAAACCCATAGGTACAGCCTGCTACACACCTAGGCTGTATGGGATAATCTATTGCTCCTAGGCCACAAACTTGTAGACAACTGTAATACAATGGTATTTGTGTATCTGAGCATATCTAATTACATAGAAAAGGTACAGTAAAAATAGCATATTAAATCTTATGGGACCAACACTGTATGTACAGTTCATCATTGGCCAACACATTGGATGTGGCTTATGACTGACTGTACAGAAAAAATTGACTACAAACATATGATGGGTCCAGTAGGAGCCATACAGGCCAGTCAGTGAAGTAAGGGCTCAATCATCTCACTGTCCAATTCACCTCCAGGACACTTTCAGCTTCAGCCAATTGAGGACACATGGGAAGGAGAACCTCATACCACCCCCACCCTCCCATTTTCCTTCAGGAGCCAGAAATCCAGAATCATATCTGAAATTCATCATTTTTAAATGTTATCAATTAATCTCATTTTAAAGAACATTCTGCATGGCAAATACAGCCTGTGGGCAACCACGGTGTGGCTTCAGTTCTAAGCTATCTTATTTCTGAGTAGGTACCACTTTCTACTCATGGACTGTGTAAACTCTGACTTGAAACAGAAAAAAAAAAAAAAGAAAGAAAGAAAAAGCAAGAAGAGAGCATATGAAGACAAAAAAAAATTCTTGGTTATCGTCCCTGTACTTCTTATTTACCCACATTGAAAATTTTGCCTAGACTTATGGACTTCAAATGAGTGCCATTATATGAAATAACTGTGCTTATAAGAGTGCTTTAAAGTCCTTAGATTTGAAGATGTTTAATGTACCAATCCAACTTAAAAAGTAAGTTTGCCTTCCATGGGAGAATCCAGAGGCTAAAACAGAGGCTAAAAACAGAGTATTTATTCTTGTAAGGACAGCATCTGATGTTTCTACTCTGTACTTTAGCAGTGGCACATAAAAGATTATAATTGGGAATGAAAGAAAGAAAAGGACCTACTGAAAAACAGATGTCTTGAGCTAGAAGTAGCAATCACAGCATCTGCACTTTGGTGTCGGGAGAAAAACACTGAAAGAAAACAATAAAGCACAAGGTATAAAAATACCAAATAAGTCAGCTGTTTTTTTTCAGTTGATTGTCGGCGGAGTGGGTGGGAAGAGGACAAAAGGATATTTAGAGGACTTTGGTAAAATTCTGAAGCCTTAAATAGCTTATGGTTCAGATAAGCTGAGAAATAGAGGCAAAGGGAGTAAAAGGAGAATAAAATGGCTGTGCTTAGTTTTTCTCTTAGTGTAAGGCTTAAAAGACAATTCAGAACTGGCTCAAATTCAGAGTCTTTCGCCAAGATCAGTACCATTGCTTCTTTTTTGGTATCATCTTTCAAATGTCAAATTCGCTCCAATTTATTACATATAACTTTCCAGAAAGCACCTTAAAAACTGCCTCACTTTATTTCCTTGCAAATACTCTATGCTATATTTATATCTTCTACTTACTACATGGTAACACAGAAAGAATACAGGATTTGGAGTAAGAATACTTGGATTCAAGACTTGGTCACCTGTTTAGGTAGATGATTTCTAGAATCATTTAATTCCTCTGAGTCTCAGTTGATCATTTTGTACAATAAAGGTAATATGGCTTGCCTTAACTACCTCACAAGGTTGTTGCAATGATTAAAAGAAATAACCTATATAAAAGTATCTCTCAAGTTTTAATCTTAAAAAATCTACAAAGTCAAAGGTTCATCCTCCAATGAAACTACAACCTAACTGATCATTTAACAAACATTATTAAACATCTACTGTTACTTTAAACACTGGCAATATAGCTGTGAAAATGACAAGGTCGCTGCCTGCACACATGGAGCCCATAATCTGATTACAGTTGTAAATTTTTAATTTGGGGCTTCATGATAACATAGTAAACAAAAAAAATTCATCTTTCAGCTAATAAGTAGATAACAAGTTTGTGATAATGTATTGTTTTTCATTAATTTTCATAAAGAAAAGAATATAATGGCATTATCTTAATTAAATTCAAAAAGGCACTTAGCCTGAAACCACAGAGTAAAGGCATTATTTACTATACATGTGTCATTGAAATATAGTAATTATTAGTCACCACAGACACACTTGCTATCATGCAAACATAAGGAAAATGCAGCTGCTCACTCAAAGTTTGATTTGTGGAAATACGATATATTCATCCAAAATAGCTATTACTAAGTTCTTATTTTATGCAAGGCCCCATAGTGGACACTATAAGGGATAGGTCAGCAAGCCCCAGTTTCTTGCTTCCTTCAAAGGACTTGTAATAGAGGAATAAAAGATTTGTGAGCTCATGTAAGTAAGAGAATGATATATGAATATTGAAGAAGGGATTAGAGTTGCTTAGAAAGAGATACCAAATATAAGTAATAAAAAGGTGCCCTCATGAAATTTTGACCAATAAGGCAAAGCACTAGGCCAGCAGTCAAAACTCAAGTTTGAGTCTAATGATGTATTCACCCAAATCTGGTTCTATGAAATGAAGCAAATTACTTTAACTCAGTCTTTCTATCTATGAAATAAAAAAAACAGAAAACTACCAATATTCTGACCTTCTCAAATCCTTGAGTTGGAAAAACTCATGATTGAATGAACAGATTTTTCTGAACACCAGTTACTCCACAGTTTTGGTGGTTGCATTAGATAACATAGGTGAAGTACTCTATTTCTTACACTAAGTATGTTCTCAATAAATGCTGAACCTTGATCTGAAGTAGGAAATAGTTGAACTAAATCTTAACATATTGGTAAGATTTTCATATACAGAGATATGAAGAAAGCAATGTCAAGCCAAAAGAGCAGGCTGGGGAAAGACATGGAATATGGAACATACAGAGTATGAATGGCAAGTAATCTCATTTGGCTTCACGCTAAAGTGAATTAAGTGGAGGAATAAGAGGTAAACTTGAAACGATGGAGCTGACCCAGAATATTTAGGATGCTGACGGCCACATAGAAGTGTTTTCCCTTAATGTAGTAGGTATCAGCGAGGCACTGGGGGACTGCAAAAGACATCAGCCTAAACATGTAAAATCTATACAAACCCTTTTCATCATTTGATGATCAAACGCCTCCAAAGAAAGCCAGTCAACAAGCTCTTTGGGTAATATATTTGATAGTAGCTCATATGACACCACTACCATTTCCAGTTAACATAAATGGAAAAAAAAAAAAAAAAAAAAAAAAAAAACTCTTTGAAGATTTCAGTCTCAAACGTTTGTAGTCACTTTCTTTTAGTAGGACACTGGTGAATGCCTCTCTCAAAATTAGATGCATTGCATTTCCCAGAATTTATCTTTAATTAAGCTATCTTAAAAACTTGAGATTCTAAATGGAAAGATTTGTATCAGTAAAGTATAGAGTTTATAACTTGTTTCAGAAAGACTTCACTATACCATTTATGAATGACTATGGTACTCCATATAAATACAAAAGAAAGCATGACAAAAATATGTTCTCTCAGCTACCAATATGCAGTGTCTTAAAATTACTATACAATATGTTTGTACTATGATGAAGAGGGTTATAATAAGAGAATGAAGAATAATTTGAAGGATAGTAAAAGAAAAAAGAAGCTAAAAGATAATTAATATCTAAGCTAAATAAAAAAGGAAAAACAAATGCATTTCAAATGTGGAACCCTGCCTTCTTTTATGAGTTTTTCACTCCATTCCATTACTAAATTCAGCCAAATTTCTTAACTGAAGTAAGACAATACTTGCTAAATAAACTTCTTTGTTTCTACTGTAGGAAGCATCTAAATTTATAGTTTCTTATTTTTACAAACCTCTTTCAAATGGAAGAAATATTTTCACAGTCATAATTCAATACAGTGAATAAGATGTTTTTACTCATATTATAAAAATAAGAAAACTGAGGCTTAGAGGGGTGAAGTGACTTGCCCAGTCAGCACACACCCAAAAGGGACAACTTTAAGACCCATATCCAGGTCCTCTGATTACAAATCTCTTGTTCCTTCTAGCATATCATCCTACATCAATACTAGTGAGCATGCTATGTGTCAGATAAAGAATAGAGAAAGAGATCTTGGCATTCACAGTAGTTGCTCTTTTGCACAAAGGGAGAAGAATGACATAGGGCCAGGGTGCACAGCAGCTTTGTTCCTTTTTCATTTATCTAACATAGTCCTATACCTTCCATACTGAGAATTGTATAAAAATAATCAAGTTCACAGAACCCTCGACACCATCTGCTGACACCACACTGTACAAACATCAAATGTAGATGATAATACAATTAAGTTTTAATCTACTTTGGGATACTATTCAATTTGTGAGCCATCTGGGGAGCATGTGTCCTCCACCTCAGTTCACCTTTGCTGTTTGCCTGATTCTGGACTAACTCTTTCTGTGTGAAGGTGTGAAGAATGAAAACTGATGATTGCATTAAAATATAATTCAGAAGGCAACGGTATGCTGGAAAACTGCATAATGGTCCCCAATGATAAACAGAAATAATTTGAAGTTTTCTGCTATTAGAACTTATAAGCATAGCATAGCTCTTTTCCTCCATTCATGCCAGTGACATGAGTGTTGGTATTCCATCATGTCTGAACAGACTTCATTCCACTTTCTGATTAAAGAGAATACTATGATAGACCCTCCAAGAAAGATGGAATAGGAGAAAAATTATTCTCTTCTCCTTTCAGATTTTTTATTCCTGTGCACATTAGATAGCATATCTAAGGGTACTATCTTCACTCCATCACAAGAACTAATCAGAAAGGAAAATAGAGTGTACAATCAATGGCACGCACTCAACTCTAGAAATAACCCCCATAGTTAGTCAAATAATTGGTTAACAGGCTATGCTTTGGGTAAGGCCTCCCTTTGTACAGAAGAAAGCATTTTTATCAAAGCCAGAGGTTATCTTCTCCTCTTTTAGGCTCAGACCTCCCTCTTGTCATTAGATTCAAACCTAGAATTCAGAATAAAAAATTTAAGGACACCTCACCCATTACCACGGGAGTTATATTACATTTGCCATTCTGGCTCTAATGTGTTGCCCCAGTTCTAAAAATTGAGCTTCTACCATTTTCCCAGACCTGACCCCTTTTCTTGGGTACCTGTAAAAGATCTCACTTTGTTCTTGCTACACCACCCCCCTGCCACCCCCACCACCACTCCCCCATGGAATGCTGTTCCTGAAACTTAGTCCTGCTCTTTGCTACCTCCAGACAATGTTTCTTCACACTGATTTCCCACTCATATCCCTCCTGCCCTCCATAAGAATACTGTGGGCTATATTGCTTTTGCCTTGTCCCTAAACGCCATGCTTTGCCTACCAGAATGGATCCTCGGAACACAAGTTAGGCCTGATTCCAGCACTGGGCCCTCACAGTGACAAGTCCTCGTGTGGGTCCCAGTGGTCCACATCTGTGTCCACTTTCTGGAGTTGATCTCTAAGGGCTTACAGTCTAATCGAAAGAGATGTACATTAACAAAAGGATTGGTTTTTGACTTTTGTTGTCTTATATTGTTAGCTCCTGTAAGAGCTAACAATATATCTTAAGGATAGTACGGTTCATGAATTGGTGGGCTATTGGCATAATTCAGCTATAATTATAACCAACTTATAATTGATGATGTAATGATAGTACTGAATAATGGGAAACTTGGGAACCCGACTTCCTGGACTCAAATCCAGCTTTGACATTTACCAACTTTGGGCCATTGGGCAAAATTAACAAATGCCTCAATTTCTTCAACTGTGAAGTGAGGAAAATCATAATACTTTTTCAAAGGGCTTTGAGGATGAAATGTGTTAAAATATATAAAATGCTTACAGCAGGACCTGCTCATAATAAATGCTCAACTAGTAGATGTATATTAACTCGGCGGGCTGCCATATCTAAAAAATAATTAAGAGTCACAGAGAAGACCAAGTAGGGAAATCAGTCCCATATTGAAATTCACTATTAATTCTTTCAAGAAGATTTCTCTGTCCTTCCCCAGGACAAGCTGAATTTGACTCCAATACATCAGTAACTGTTTGGCAGGGAAGTCTGGAGTACTAGGTCTACCTTGACAGCTTATTACCTACATGGATGTTTTTTATCTGTTAAATGTAGAAAATAATACTTCCTACCTAGTAGGGTTAGCCTTATTACAAAATAAGTTAAGACAGATAAAGCACTTAGAATAATGCCTGACATACAGAAAACACAAGTGTGAGCTAATTGCTATTATGAGTGTAGCCTACACAATGGTCATGAAGATGCTATGATGAAACCAGAATGTCCCTAAGTGATTAGAGCCTGGAGGATCCATGTTTCTGGCAAAGGGGGAAGCTCATTAGCTCCAGTAATACTGAGGACCCTTCCCACTGAAAGTAAATTCAAATCTTAACTGTACCTTAAAGAACATACCACATGGTTTAAAACACACACACACACACACACACACACACACACACACAAAACACTCAAACCAGAAGGAAGCAATCATAGCCACATTCTCCTACAGAGAAAGTGGGCAAAACAAGGATAATAAGTTTCCAAGGATAACAACTCACAGTTTGCAAAGTTTTTAAAGCATGTACTCTGAAAAATTCAGTGACAGGGTGCACTTAAAAGATCAAGTAGATAAAAATACTTTTTGAATAAAAATTAGGGTCCCCAAGCAAGGATGCAACAATCCAACACATACAGGTAGGAGGCCAAAAGTTGTGAACACAAAGGAGGATCAAAACAATCTAAAGGAAGAGAATTTCAGAGTAGACCAGCATGTGGTAATTGCCAGATTCTTAGTGAATAGGTCCCAGAAATGAATACCTGAGTTCTGCTCTATTATAAACATATATTAGTTTATTTCATGGTGAATTTCAGAGCCCATTTCTTATTCCGAAAGGTTAACTCAGTTATTTTCAACAAAAGCTTTTCTAACCCTACCCCTCTCCATTGGAGGCTAAACTCCCCCGGGGTGGTTGGAGACTGTGTGTTTCCAGCAGCAGTGGGCTGGCCTTGATTGCTAACTATCTGAGTGACCTTAGGAAAGTTACCACAACTTGCTCTTCATTCATCTCCCACCTACAGAGTAGACATAATGCTGGACTCTACCCAATAGAAGTAACACGATTATTGATTTAGCTAACACACCTGATGCACTTAGGAAGGTCCATGACGCACAGAAAGCATTATATACTTTCTGTTGTCTCATAAGGTACCAAGTTAAAGAATGTCACCATTGTTTTTTATGGATATCTAGACTAAGCTGACCATATTGAGTACCGCGGTCAAGATTCTAAAGGAGAAGACCAAAAGGGCAAACATGGGCAAATGACACCTCTCTTAAAATGTGTTCTTCCTTGTTCCCCATGGCTCAGTCTGCACCACTAGATTTAACAGGGTTCATTTTCTCTAGATGTATTTTATCTTACAATCTGGCTGACTAGGAATGACCTCTCTCAGAAGCTGGCTGGTTTCTTTGTTCTCTACCTTGCATTTAACATAGTTCCAGACACAAACTGGGTTCTCAAAAAATGAGTGATGAATAATCAACAAATGGATATCAAGCAGGAAAGAATTGTTCTAAATCCAAGACTACTTGCTAAAATCAGCAAACTTTTACATTCATTAATAGAACAAAATTATTATTTTAATATTCTTTTAATAGTTTACAGCTAAAAGCATCAGCAGTGCTGTTTAAAGTGAATTGTGTCAGCCGTTATGTTGGGAATGTTGAAATGTTTTTTTGCCGAATACTACTGCCATATCCTTCTGTCATTTAGAGGCTTTTTAAATTGTTTTGTCTGCCCCAAATGTTCTGAGACACTTTGTGTTCTCTATGCATTGGACTGCCTACACATAGAAAAATTATCCACTTCCCCATCAACCACTGACTTTTTCTATTACCAAATGAGAGGTTCTAAAGGCCCACAATGACTAGGATAAATCACTTCATTTCTTTTACTCTATTAAAGTAGATATTTTATGTTCCACTGCCACAAAATCCAAGATGAACACCAAAAATAGCCTGTGAGTTGAAGACTCTCATTTTAAAATGGCACCACAATTTATCCTATTTCTTACTGTACCATGAGCATTACATTATTCATTAGAAGATTTGGATTTTAGGCAGCCTTTGCTGCCTTTGCTGAGTGTGGGCTTCCCAGTGCAAACTGGTGATTTAAAGAGATATCTCCAGAGATAAGGTCACTTTGTGGATTCCCACCCGTGTGACCCCACTGTGTTTGCATAAATATAAATTTACTCTATGACATTCCTGTCATGTCTGCTCAGTGAACAAGTAATTTGCCACTCTCATTACTCCAGGTACAAGGTACCTTGTGAAAAATCAATCTTCTTTCTGCTTCATACATCACAGCTTCCCCCAGTCACCCAGTGCATTCTGACTCTGAATGCAGCTGTGAGATAAAGACACAGGTCTGTTTCAGCAGGCTGCATTGTCCAAAGGGGCTAATGAATGTTACACCTCACTGGGAAACCCCATCTTGGGGCAAGGAAAATGTCTATATAAAAAGCAAATGCGCTGTTTTGTGCAAAGCATTTCCTATACCAGAGGGAGGCAGGTCTTAATAGTAGAACAAATAAGTAGCCATAGGGGGTTTAGTGCACAGTTTTTCAGAAATATTAATCTGCCATCTCTTTAGGCTACAAATCATTTTCTCTACCTCTTGACAGGTTAAATTTTGACTTTGAAAGACAATCCATTGCAGGATCCTGACTGGCTATAATATGCCAGACTTCTCCCCAGGGACAGAGTCAACTCCCTCCAGCAGATGAAACCATTTCAGTGTTTTCCTTGGTGCTGATTGCTGTTTTTTCACCAATGTATCCTCCTCAACATTATAGCGTAAGTGCCAGTGGGAGGAAAAAAGCAGTGGAAATATTTTTGTTTTGTATCTATTTTCTGATCCAAAAAGGGGTTATATCCTGGAATTTTCTTGCTATATAGTAGCACAGATCTGTTTTAGAAAATCACTAATTCAAATGTCAAGAAATATGTATTGAGTACCTACTGTGTTCTATTTTTATAGCTGTAAATAAAGTAATTAACAGAAGTAACATAGTCCCTCCATCATGGAATTTATGTTCCAGAAGGGAGAAAATAAATGAATACCTAAATAAACCAATGTGACAATTTTAAGTATTGATCAGTGCTCGGGGGGCTAAAACATTAGATAGGAGGGTGAGAAAGATTTAGCCAAATAAACCAGCTGTGAGGAAGAAGAAAAGAAGCAGCAGAAGCAGAAGCAGCAGAAGCAGCAGAAGCAGAAGCAGCAGATGCAGAAGCAGAAGCAGCAGATGCAGCAGAAGCAGGAGCAGAAGAAACAGAAGCAGAAGCAGAAGCAGCAGAATCAAAAGAAGAATCAAAATCAGAAGAAAAAGAAGGGCGGGCGCAGTGGCTCATGCCTGTAATCCCAACAATTTGGGAGGCTGAGGTGGGCAGATCCTTTGAAGTCAGGAGTTCAAGACCAGCCTAACCAACATGGAGAAACCCCGCCTCTATTAAAAATACAAAAAATTAGCTGGGCGTGGAGGCACATGCCTGTAATCCCAGCTACTCAGGAGGCTGAGGCAGGAGAATCGCTTGAACCCAGGAGGCGGAGGTTGCAATGAGCTGAGATCATGCCATTGCACTCCAGCCTGGGCAACAAGAGCAAAAACTCCTTCCAAAAAAAAAAAGAAAGAAAAAGAAAAAAAGGAAAGAAAAAGAAGGTGGAGTAGGAGGAGGAGAAGGAGGAGGAGAAGGAGGAGGAAGGTAGGGGAGCATATAAGCATATTCTGGGCAAAATAAAAGGAATAGAAATAGTGAAACAGAGAGGAGGCAGTGTGGGAGGGGCAGTATGTATGAGTCAGTAGAGTGATCCTGGCAGCAGTCAGTCCACAGAAGCCTGTTGGCCATGAGAAAGAACTGGGAAAGAAAGTACAGTAGGAAGCCACTGGAAAATGAAAGTGGAGAGGGCTTTGAAACAACCAGGCAATTGAAATGATCTATGTTTTTTAAAGATCACATTAAAAAGTGCTGCTGCATAGAGTTGTAGGGGGTAAATGTAGTAGAAGTAGGGGGAACATCTAGGATGCTCGGGCCACAGTCCAAACAAGTTATGATGATGGCCTGACCTACAAAGCTATCAGTAGAGATGAAGAAAAGTAGACATATGTGTGATATACTTTGGATATACAGACCTTAGAACTTGGTCAGAGATTTGATGAGAGGGTAGCAAAGAGGACAGGAACCCAGGACATAGTCAAGATATTTGGTTTAAAAAACTAGATGAATATTGGTGTCATTACTACGAGGGAGAACAAGTAGAAATGAGTTAATTGTCTTTGGGACATATTAAGTTTGAGAAGACGGATGTCCAAGATGTTACGTAAGAAGTTGGGAACACAAACCCTAAGCTTAGGGAGAAGTAACTTCTAGAGCACACAAATAGTATTTAACACCATGTATGTGAATGAGCTCACTCAGGGCAGGAGTGCCAGCTAAAATATAAGACATCCAGTCAAATTTGAATTTCCAAAGCAATGAACAATTATTTAATGTAAGTATGTCATTGCATAGGACATACCTATACTAAAGTATATCCTGTCCAGGCATGGTGGCTCACGCCTGTAATCCCAGCACTTTGGGGGGCTGAGGCTGACAGATCCCTTGACGTCAGGAGTTTGAGACCAGCCTGGCCCACATGGCAAAACTCCATCTCTACTAAAAATACAAAAGTATTAGCCGGGCATGGTGGCACACACCTGTAGTCCCAGCTACTTTGGAGGTTGAGGCATGAGAATCGCTTGAACCTGGGAGGCAGAGGTTGCAGTGAGATGAGATCGTGCCACTGCACTCCAGCCTAGGTGACAGAGTGATACTCTATCTTGATAAATAATAAAGTACATCCTGATAGCTTATAGAATGAATAAGTAAATAAATAAATGTGTATATGTATAAAATATGAACATGTTTGCAGTTATAAAATCTGAAATTCAAATTTAACTTAGAATGCTATATTTTTATTTCCCAACAATCTAGGCAATCATAACTCTGAGTGAGATTATAAACAGAGAATACCCAAGGTCTCAAACACTCCTAACTTTAAAGGTGGAACAGAGAAAAAAAGAGGTAGCAGAGGAGACTGAGAAGGAGGTGCCAGTCAGAAGAATATGGTTTCACAGAGACTAACAGAAAGAAGGTATCCCAAGAAGGAAATGCTCAACTGAGTTCAAAGTTTTGACTACGGCTTAGGGGTTGAATAGGATGAGCTTAAACAACTAACCATTACACTTGGCAGCATGCAAGCAAGCCTTGGTGACCTTGAAAACAGCAGCTACAGGGAAGTGGGAGGAAAATGGGAGGAACAGAAGACCCTCTAGAGTGAGATAAAGAGATAAAGAAGTGAATACAATGAATATAGAAACCTCTTCCAATAAGCTTTGCTATGAAAGGGAGAACAAAAACTGGGAAGCAGCTATGGGAGCACCTAGGGCTGGGGAGATACAGGACAATGTGTGTGTGTAATGGGAATGATCTGGTAGAGAGGGAAAAGTGGAAGATTCAGGAGTGAGAGGCAAGAATGGCAAGACAAAAGCTCATGAGAAGGAATAAGATCCAGACCATGATGGATGGGTTGGCTTTGAATAGCAGTGAAGACAACTCTTCCATTTGAACAGAAAGAACATAGTGAATATGAGTGTGGTGTCTGTTGGTTTCAAATTTAATAAACAACTCCAAAAATACATGTACATAAAAAATTCCACTTATAATCAAATATTTTTTCTATGTTTTAGTTTGTGCAAAATTACCCCACTATTATATACTTACATAAACAAATATAAACATATTCAAAATTAGTTGCTTCAAGACATTTTGATAGCTAAATGAATGATTGTTAAATAATCATTTAGGAACAAATTATTCACGTTCTCTTTTACGTTCCTAGTTCCCTTTATTTTCCATGAATATGGGAAGTATAAAATAGTTACAACACCAAAGTTGAGGTTTTTCTAAATACAAATTAGACATTCCTAAATAACATTTCTCATAACTGTGCCATAACGTACATCATTAAATATAAAAGTTTTGCTAATACAAAGTGAAAGTAAATACTGCCAAACTCCAGAGAAACAAAGGTCAGTTGCTGTGGGAACCAACCTTTGGACCTCTTGACTTTTTTTGCATGTGTTGCATTAATGTGGATATTTGCATTGGATCTACTCCAAAATATAAATCAGGTATTCACTAATACAGTTATAAATGCAGATCAGCAGCAAAGAGACAGTGCTGCCTTTTGGGGAGCACAAAGACAAACAGTAAAGACAATTTTTAAAAAATAGATATAATATCCTTAAAACATTTCTCTCAGTATGATGCAGTCATCTGTCACTTACCTGAAGTCCTGGTGATATTTGTACATGAACGCAATTATTCCATAATACTTAATGTTCTTGTTAACAGAAGAGTGATAGTCTGGTAAACAGAATTCCCTGGTTTATTAAAGGGTAATTATTGCTCACATGGTTCTTGTAATTTTCAACTCAAAGCTCACAGCTAAAGCAATCTTAAATTCTTTTGAATATTTAAAGGAATTTGTCTCTTAGCCATATCCTGCATTTGAAGTCAAACTGATACTGCTTTTAGAAATGATAAAATATGGATGCAGAAAAACTCCTGATTGTTAAACTATCATGTGGTTATGTATCAATTTACACTATCCAGGCTAAACAGGCCTCTTTCTCAGCATGCTTACTACCATTTATATTTTCTACCTTCACTGTTTTTGAATAGTATTTATCTTAGTTTCCCTATATGAACCCAAGGAACACAGAGCAAAATTGAAGTTCCATTCCATTTTTACATAAGCCAAGGGCATTATGTACTTTCAGGGTCTGGTACCTAGCAGTCAGTCAATAAACATGCATGGATAGAAGCACAGATAGATGCATGGATGTCCAGAAGGACTATGAGGAGAGTAAGCTAGGAAATTTAGTCAGACAATAAAAATATAATCATAAATATATGTTTTATATCAGTTGAGAAAGATGAGACATAGTCAAGATTTTAAACAATCTGCTGTCCTTCTTAAAACTACAAGTAGGTGACAAATGTCTTAATTCCATAGTTTTTCTTAAAGAAAAACCTATTTATTCTACATCCTTTCACCATCTGTAAAGCATACACTAATCTATCCACTCACACACCAAAAAAGTGAAACAGTCCTCACAAGTATTAACTCAATGATACTCCAGGCTCTTATGGCTAGATTTAAAAACTTATACCTGAGATTTACTCAAAGTTTCCAAAGCAAACACAAATACAGTGTGGTAAACAGTTGGAGAGAACAGTTCACAAACGCCCATGTTCCCAAGAATAACATCCATGCTTACTTTAGATGACCTTAACAGTTCAGACGTTTTGCAATTCACACCTGTAAATCATAAACTGGGGAAATCTCTTCAGAGAGTGAACGTTTTAGAGGCTGGAAATATGTCATTCTCATCTTTGTATCACAGGAGTCCATGCTGCACAGCTAGATAGTAGGAACCCAACATATGTGTTTATTGCATGAATGAGTTAATGAAAAAATGAAGGCATCCATGCCTAGGTACCCTAGTAAGAAGTAAAACACAACCAGTAATCTAGTATCCTAACCATATGTGTCAGAGAACAGATTATACAAACTCTTCAAATATTTGGTTATATACAGAAGTTAGCGCTCCCCAAAAACAGATTGCCCTGTAAATAAGGATTTCATGAAACTACAAATCCACACAGCAATTAGTGAGAGAGAAGACAGAGGAGAACGAGAGAGAGAAATGAGAGAGAAGGGAGGAGGAGAGGACATAAAGGGAGGGAAGAAAAGGAATACAACTACTGAAGGGTGGTGGGTCAGCAGGATGGTACCTAAAATATATGCTCATTGATGAGGCAATGGAAAGACAGTTCTTTATTTTTGTTTCATTTTTTTTATTTTATTTAAACCCTTAAACTTAGCCAAAGCTAAGTATGAGGTTCACAAGAAAAGTAATGACTCTGGGGTTGAGAGTTAATAAAATTCTGGAATGAAAAAAAATTAACAATGGCAGTCAAAAGCACAAACTAAGCCAAGATCTAATTATATTACACTTTCATGAACGTAAAAAACATTATGAAATATTTAATAATCTATCAAACTCCAAACTTTTCATCTACCCAGGGATTCCATAGACTTGCACACAATTATCTCTTCAGTTAAATACACAGCACTTGGCAAGCACTTGGATTCATGTTCCATCATTGTTTCTGATATTACTAGGCCACTTCAAGTGCTTAAAGCTCTTCCCTTGCCATTCTCTGTGCTTAGAGAGGTTTAGGTTATAAGGATTTCAATCTGCTTGTTTTAATCAGTAGTTCTGCACTATTTGCCTATACCTTACATGTGAGCCTTTTGGCAGATGATTTATTTGATTTACTTTATTCTTATCTTGCCAACACTTCTAAAATTGAATAAAGGAGAAAAGAAGAGGGCTCAGCAGGCACTGAACAACATGTCACATTGTCAACCAAAATGCTAAATACATATTCTGATTTCTAAGAGACCCTGGGACCTAAAGTTTTAAAGAAAGATATAACTGTTTGTGTCATCTATGATATTTTCTTTCTTTTGCCTGCCATCAAGCTATCCATGATACAAATAGCAAATGGGGGATATAAACGTTATCTGATAACATGATAACCTAGATAGTATCTTATCTCTATTAAGGGTCCAGATGATCTCAAAAATGACTGATTTCATGTAGTATTACTTTTCCATATTATTTTATACATATAAAATAGGTAACATAGGTATATTTAGAAAGCAAAATAATAAGATAAATATGAACCACTACCTACCAAAACCATCGCCAATTTAATAACAACATTACCATTGGTCTTGAAAGACAAACCCCTTGCTATCTGCAGGGGACTCATTTTAGGACCCATGTAGAGTGGATGTGCAAGTCCTTGAGACAAAATGATGCTGACTGTACATCCTTAACTAATGTATTATTTCAATTTGTTTGGTTTGAGCTTCATAAATATTACATTATACTATGTGCAATTTTCTGAAACTTGCTTTTTTCACTCAACATTATACAGGACATAATTGTAGGTTCCGCAACCATGACACATTCATCCATTTTCACACTGCTATAAAGAACTGCCCAAGACTGAGTAATTTATAAAGAAACGAGGTTTAATTGGCTCACAGTGCAGCATGGCTTGGGAAGCCTCAGGAAACTTACTATCATAGCAGAAGGGGAAGCAGGCATGTCTTACATGGCAGCAGGTGAGAGAGAGAGGAATGAGTGTGAAGGAGGAACTGTCCAACACTTATAAAATTATCAGATCTCATGAGAACTCACTCACTATCACAAGAACAGCATAGGGTAAACTGTCCCCATGATCCAACCACCTGCCACCTGGTCCCTCCCTTGACACATGGGAATTCGGGGATTACAATTTGAGATGAAATTTGGGATGATTAAGGAGGTCGGAGCAAGATGGCCGAATAGGAACAGCTCCAGTCTCCAACTCCCAGTGCGAGCGACACAGAAGACCGGTGATTTCTGCATTTTCAACTGAGGTACTGGGGTCACCTCACTAGGGAGTGCCAGACAATCGGTGCTGGTCAGCTGCTGCAGCCCGACCAGCGAGAGCTGAAGCAGGGTAAGGCATCGCCTCACCTGGGAAGCGCAAGGGGGAAGGAAATCCCTTTTCCTAGCCAGGGGAACTGAGACACACAACACCTGGAAAATCAGGGTGACTCCCACCCCAATACTGCGCTGTAAGCAAATGGGCACACCAGGAGAATATATCCCACACCTGGCCGGGAGGGTCCCACGCCCACAGAGCCTGCCTCATTGCTAACACAGCAGACTGCGAGTAACCACAAGTCAGCAGTGAGGCTGGGGGAGGGGCACCCGCCATTGCTGAGGCTTAAGTAGGTAAACAAAGCCCCTGGGAAGCTCGAACTGGGTGGAGCTAACAGCAGTTCAAGGAAACCTGCCTGTCTCTATAGACTCCACCTCTGGGGGCAGGGCACAGTTAACAACAACAACAACAAAAGCAGCAGAAACCTCTGCAGATGCCAACGACTCTGTCTGACAGCTTTGAAGAGAGCAGTGGATCTCCCAACACGAAGGTTGAGATCTGAGAACGGACAGACTGCCTGCTCAAGAGGGTCCCTGACCCCTGAGTAGCCTAACTGGGATACATCCCCTACTAGGGGCAGTCTGACACCCCACACCTCACAGGGTGGAGTACACCCCTGAGAGGAAGTTTCCAAAGTAAGAATCAGACAGGTACACTCGCTGTTCAGCAATATTCTATCTTCTGCAACCTCTGCTGCTGATACCCAGGCAAACAGGGTCTGGAGTGGACCTCAAGCAATCTCCAACAGACCTACAGCTGAGGGTCCTGACTGTCAGAAGGAAAACTATCAAACAGGAAGGACACCTATACCAAAACCCCATCAGTACGTCACCATCATCAAAGACCAGAGACAGATAAAACCACAAAGATGGGGAAAAAGCAGGGCAGAAAAGCGGGAAATTCAAAAAATAAGAGCAGCATCTCCCCCTGCAAAAGAGCGCAGCCCATCGCCAGCAATGGATCAAAGCTGGTCAGAGAATGACTTTGACGAGGTGAGAGAAGAAGGCTTCAGTCCATCAAACTTCTCAGAGCTAAAGGAGGAATTATGTACCCAGCGCAAAGAAACTAAAAATCTTGAAAAAAGAGTGGAAGAATTGATAACTAGAATAATTAATGCAGAGAAGATCATAAACAAAATGACAGAGATGAAAACCATGACACAAGAAATACGTGACAAATGCACAAGCTTCAGTAACCAACTCGATCAACTGGAAGAAAGAGTATCAGCGATTGAGGATCAAATGAATGAAATGAAGTGAGAAGAGAAATCAAAAGAAAAAAGAAGAAAATGAAATGAACAAAGCCTGCAAGAAGTATGGGATTATGTAAAAAGATCAAATCTACGTCTGATTGGGGTGCCTGAAAGTGAGGGGGAAAATGGAACCAAGTTGGAAAACACTCTTCAGGATATCATCCAGGAGAACTTCCCCAACCTAGTAGAGCAGGCCAACATTCAAATTCAGGAAATACAGAGAACGCCACAAAGATACTCCTCGAGAAGAGCAACTCCAAGACACATAATTGCCAGATTCACCAAAGTTGAAATGAAGGAAAGAATCTTAAGGGCAGCCAGAGAGAAAGGTCGGGGTACCCACAAAGGGAAGCCCATCAGACTAACAGCAGATCTCTCGGGAGAAACTCTACAAGCCAGAAGAGAGTGGGGGCCAATATTCAACATTCTTAAAGAAAAGAATTTTAAACCTAGAATTTCATATCCAGCCAAACTAAGTTTCATAAGTGAAGGAGAAATAAAATCCTTTACAGATAAGCAAATCCTTAGAGATTTTGTCACTACCAGGCCTGCCTTACAAGAGACCCTGAAGGAAGCCCTAAACATGGAAAGGAACAACCGGTACCAGCCATTGCAAAAACATGCCAAAACGTAAAGACCATCGAGGCTAGGAAGAAACTGCATCAACTAATGAGCAAAATAACCAGTTAATATCATAATGGCAGGATCAAGTTCACACATAACAATATTAACCTTAAATGTTAATGGACTAAATGCTCCAATTAAAAGACACAGACTGGCAAACTGGATAAAGAGTCAAGACCCATCAGTCTGCTGTATTCAGGAGACCCATCTCACATGCAGAGACATACATAGGCTCAAAATAAAGGGATGGAGGAAGATCTACCAAGCAAATGGAGAACATAAAAGCAGGGGTTGCAATCCTAGTCTCTGATAAAACAGATTTTAAACCATCAAAGATCAAAAGAGACAAAGAAGGCCACTACATAATGGTAAAGGGATCAATTCAACAGGAAGAGCTAACTATCCTAAATATATATGCACCCAGTACAGGAGCACCCAGATTCATAAAGCAAGTCCTTAGAGACTTACAAAGAGACTTGGACTCCCATACAATAATAATGGGAGACTTCAACACTCCACTGTCAACATTAGACAGATCAAAGAGACAGAAAGTTAACAAGGATATCCAGGAATTGAACTCATCTCTGCACCAAGCGGACCTAATAGACATCTATAGAACTCTCCACCCCAAATCAACAGAATATACATTCTTCTCAGCACCACATCGCACTTATTCCAAAATTGACCACATAATTGGAAGTAAAGCACTCCTCAGCAAATGTACAAGAACAGAAATTATAACAAACTGTCTCTCAGACCACAGTGCAATCAAACTAGAACTCAGGACTAAGAAACTCAATTGAAACTGCTCAGCTACATGGAATCTGAACAACCTGCTCCTGAATGACTACTGGGTACATAACGAAATGAAGGCAGAAATAAAGATGTTCTTTGAAATCAATGAGAACAAAGATACAACATACCAGAATCTCTGGGACACATTTAAAGCAGTGTGTAGAGGGAAATTTATAGCACTAAATGCCCACAAGAGAAAGCAGGAAAGATCTAAAATTGACACTCTAACATCACAATTAAAAGAACTAGAGAGGCAAGAGCAAACACATTGAAAAGCTAGCAGAAGGCAAGAAATAACTAACATCAGAGCTGAACTGAAGGAGATAGAGACACAAAAAACCCTCCAAAAAATCAATGAATCCAGGAGTTAGTTTTTTGAAAAGATCAACAAAATTAACAGACCACTAGCAAGACTAATAAAGAAGAAAAGAGAGAGGAATCAAATAGATGCAATAAAAAATGATAAAGGGGATATCACCACTGACCCCACAGAAATACAAACTACCATCAGAGAATACTATAAACACCTCTATGCAAATAAACTAGAAAACCTAGAAGAAATGGATAATTTCCTGGACACTTACCTCTTCCAAGACTAAACCAGGAAGAAGTTCAATCTCTGAATAGACCAATAGCAGGCTCTGAAATTGAGGCAATAATTAACAGCCTACCAACCAAAAAAAGTCCAGGACCAGATGGATTCACAGATGAATTCTACCAGAGGTACAAGGAGGAGCTGGTACCATTCCTTCTGAAACTATTCCAATCAATTGAAAAAGAGAGAATCCTCCCTAACTCATTTTATGAGGCCAACATCATCCTGATACCAAAGCCTGGCAGAGACACAACAAAAAAAGAGAATTTTAGACCAATATCCCTGATGAACATCGATGCCAAAATCCTCAATAAAATACTGGCAAATCGGATTCAGCAGCACATCAAAAAGCGTATCCACTATGATCAAGTGGGCTTCATCCCTGGGATGCAAGGCTGGTTCAACATTCACAAATCAATAAACGTACTCCAGCATATAAACAGAACCAAAGACAAGAACCACATGATTATCTCAATAGATGCAGAAAATGCTTTTGACAAAATTCAACAGCCCTTCATGCTAAAAATGCTCAATAAATTTGGTATTGATGGAACGTACCTCAAAATAATAAGAGCTATTTATGACAAACCCACAGCTAATATCATACTGAATGGGCAAAAACTGGAAAAATTCCCTTTGAAAACTGGCACAAGACAGGGATGCCCTCTCTCACCACTCCTATTCAACGTAGTGTTGGAAGTGCTGGCTAGGGCAATCAGGCAAGAGAAAGAAATCAAGGGTATTCAGTTAGGAAAAGAAGAAGTCAAATTGTCCCTGTTTGCAGAAGACCTGATTGTATATTTAGAAAACCCCATTGTCTCAGCCCAAAATCTCCTTAAGCTGATAAGCAACTTCAGCAAAGTCTCAGGATACAAAATCAATGTGCAAAAATCACAAGCATTTTTATACATCAGTAACAGACAAACAGAGAGCCAAATCAGGAATGAACTTCCATTCACAATTGCTTCAAAGAGAATAAAATACCTAGGAATCCAACTTACAAGGGATGTAAAGGACCTCTTCAAGGAGAACTACAAACCACTGCTCAGTGAAATAAAAGAGGACACAAACAAATGGAAGAACATACCGTGTTCATGGATAGGAAGAATCAATATCATGAAAATGGCCATACTGCCCAAGGTTATTTATAGATTCAATGCCATCCCCATCAAGCTACCAATGAGTTTCTTCACAGAATTGGAAAAAACTGCTTTAAAGATTCATATGGAACCAAAAAAGAGCCCACATTGCCAAGACAATCCGAAGTCAAAAGGACAAAGCTGGAGGCGTCACACTACCTGACTAAAAACTATACTACAGGGCTACAGTAACCAAAACAGCATGGTACTGGTACCAAAACAGAGATATAGACCAATGGAACAGAACAGAGTCCTCAGAAATAATACCACACATCTACAGCCATCTGATCTTTGACAAACCTGAGAGAAACAAGAAATGGGGAAAGGATTCCCTATTTAATAAAGGGTGCTGGGAAAATTGGCTAGCCATAAGTAGAAAGCTGAAACTGGATTCTAGCCTTACTCCTTATACGAAGATCAATTCAAGATGGATTAGAGACTTAAAAAACCCTAGAAGAAAACCTAGTTAATATCATTCAGGACATAGGCATGGGCAAGGACTTCATGTCTAAAACACCAAACGCAACAGCAGCAAAAGCCAAAATTGACAAATGGGATCTAATTAAACTAAAGAGCTTCTGCACAGCAAAAGAAACTACCATCAGAGTGAACAGGCAACCTACAGAATGAGAGAAAATTTTTGCAATCTACTCATCTGACAAAGGGCTAATATCCAGAATCTACAAAGAACTCAAACAAATTTACAAGAAAAAAACAAACAACCCCATCAAAAAGTGGGCAAAGGATATGAACAGACATTTCTCAAAAGAAGACATTCATACAGCCAACAGACACAGGAAAAAATGCTCATCATCACTCACCATCAGAGAAATGCAAATCAAAACCACAATGAGATACCATCTCACACCAGTTAGAATGGCAATCATTAAAAAGTCAGGAAGCAACAGGTGTTGGAGAGGATGTGGAGAAATAGGAACACTTTTACACTGTTGGTGGGATTGTAAACTAGTTAAACCATTATGGAAAACAGTATGGCGATTCCTCACAGATCTAGAACTAGATGTACCATATGACCCAGCCATCCCACTACTGGGTATATACCCAAAGGATTATAAATCATGCTGCTATAAAGACACATGCACACATATGTTTATTGCGGCACTATTCACAATAGCAAAGACTTGGAATCAACCCAAATGTCCATCTGTGACAGACTGGATTAAGAAAATGTGGCACATATACAGCATGGAATACTATGCAGCCATGACAAAGGATGAGTTTGAGTCCTTTGTAGGGACATGGATGCAGCTGGAAACCATCATTCTTAGCAAACTATCACAAGAACAGAAAACCAAACACCGCATGTTCTCACTCATAGTTGGGAACTGAACAATGAGATCACTTGGACTCGGGAAGGGGAACATCACACACCGGGGCCTATCATGGGGAGGGGAGAGGGGGGAGGGATTGCACTGGGAGTTATACCTGATATAAATGATGAATTGATGGGTGCTGACGAGATGATGGGTGCAGCACACCAACATGGCACAAGTATACATATGTAACAAACCTGCACGTTATGCACATGTACCCTAGAACTTAAAGTATAATAAAAAAAAATTAAAATAAAAAAAGAAATTTGGGTTGGGACACACAGCCAAACCTTATCATACTGCCCCTGGTCCCTCCCAAGTCTCACATAATTTTTAATTTCAAAACCAATCATGCCTTTCCAACAGTTTCCCAGAGTCTTAACTCATTTCAGCATTAACCCAAAACTCCAAGTCAAAAGTCTCATCTGAGATAAGGCAAGTCCCTTCCTCCTAGGAGCCTGTAAAATCAAAAGCAAGTTAGTTACTTCCAAGATACAATGTGGGTACAGGCATTGGATAAATACTCTCATTCCAAATGGGAGAAATTGCCCAAAAGCAAGGGGCTACAGGCCCCATGCAAGTCCAAAATCCAGCAGGACAATCATTATATCTTAAAGCTCCAAAACAATCTCCTTTGACTCAGTGTCTCACATCCAGGTCACACTGATGCAAGAGGTAGGCTCCCACTGGCCTTAGGCAGTTCTGACCCCATAGCTTTTCAGGGTACAGCCCCACCACCACCACTACAATCATCCAACTGCTTTCACAGCTGGTACTGAGTGTCTGCATCTTTTCTAGATGCATTGTGTGGGTTGTCAGTGGATCTACAATTCTGGGGTCTGGAGGACAGTGGCCCTCTTCTCACAGCTCCACTAGGCAGTGCCCCAGTGGGGACTCTGTGAAAGGGCTCCAACCCCAGTTTTCCCTTCTCAACTGCCCTAGCAGAGGTTTTCCATGAAGGCTCCACCCCTGCAACACACATCTGCCTGGACATCCAGGCATTTCCATACATCCTCTGAAATCTATGTGCAGGTTCCCAAAACTCAATTCTTGACTTCTGTGAACCCACAGGACTAACATCATGTGGAAGCCACCAAGTCTTCGGGCTTGCACCCTATGAAGCAACACTCCAAGTGGCACCCTGGCCCCTTTTAGCCACAGCTGAGGCTGAAACAGCTGGAATGCAAGGTACAAAGCAGAGGCATCCTAGGCCCTGCCCATGAAACCATTTTTTCCTCCTAGCCCTCTAGGCCAGTGATGAGAGGGCCTGTGGGGAAGGTCTCCGACATGCCCTGGAGGCATGTTCCCCATTGACTTGATAACTAACATTCAGCTCCTCATTACTTATGTAAATTTATGTAGGTGGCTTGAATTTTTCCCTTGGACCTTTACTCCCGTTCCCAAGAAATTCTTCACCTCCATTTGAGACCACCTTAGCCTAGACTTCATTGTCCACGCCATTATCAGCATTTTGGTCAAAACCATTCACCAGGTCCCCAGAAAGTTCCAAACTTTCCTACATCTTCCCATCTTCTTCTGAGCCCTCCAAACTGTTCCAACTTCCACATTTTCAAGTATCTTTACAGCAGTGCCCCACTCTTGGTACCAATTTATTCTATTCATCCATTTTCACACTGATATAAATAACTGTTTCAGACTGCGTAATTTATAAAGAAAATAAGGTTAATTGACTTATAGTTCCACATGGCTGAGGAGGCCTCAGGAAACTTACTATCATGGAAGAAGGGGAAGCAGGCACATGTTACATGGCAGCAGGTGAGAGAGGAGAGCAGTATGAAAAAAAAATTGTCAAACACTTATAAAACCATCAGATCTCATGAGAATTCACTCACTATCACGAGGACAACATGGGAATCTGTCTCCATGAGCCAATCACAATTAACCACGTGCCTTTCTTGACACGTAGGGATTATGGGGATTATAATTTGAGATGAAATTTGGGTGGGGACACAGAGCCAAATTGTATCACATGGATTCATCCGACCGTGGATCAAAAATATTCAAAAAATTAAAAGCTCCATCTGTACTGAAAATGTACAGACTTTTTTGCTTGTTCTTATTCTGTAAACAATACAATATCACAACTATTTAGGTAGCATTTATATTATATTAAGTATTATAAGTGATCTAGAGATGTTTTATACTACACAAGAAGAGTTGCATAGGTTATATGCAAATAGTACAGCAATTTTATAGCAGAGACCTGAGCATCTGTGGGAGATTCTAAAATCAATCCTTCTCAAATGCTAAGGGAAGACTATTTTGTAGATGGATTTGTGTTGTTGCATCCAGTTGTAGTTCATTAATTTTCACAGTTATATAATCCATTGTGTGAATATAACAAAGTATACACATCCATTTCTTGTCAAGGGACATTTGGGATATTTCCAGTTTTTTGCCATTGTGAACAATACAACCAGAAGTATTCTCATACATATCTCTTGATTCACATGTGTAAGAGTTTTTCTAGGACTTATGCATGAGAAAAAATTATTGGTGATAGGAAATGCATATGTTTACGTTTATAAGATAAGCCTAAGTTGTTTTCCAAAGTGATTATCCTAATTTACATTCCCACCAGCAGCAATGTGTACATTTCCATTACTCCACACATTGCCAACACCTGATGCAGAAAAATTTCTATTTCTGTGGCATTACAGTGGTGTATCAGTCCATTATCATGCTGCTAACAAAGGCATAGCCAAGACTGGGTAATTTATAAAGGAAAGAGGTTTAACTGACTTACAGTTAAAAATGACTGGAGAGGCCTCAGGAAACTTACAAGCATACTAGAGGGGAAAGCAAACATGTCCTTCTTCAGATGGCGGCAGGAAGGAGAAGTGTTGAGCAAAGCGGGAAGGGCCCTAATAAAACCATCAGATCTCGTGAGAACTCAGTCACTATCATGAGAACAGCATGGGGGAACCACTCTCATGATTTAATTACCTTCCACCAGGTCCCTCCCATGACATGTGGAGATTATGAGAACTACAATTCAAGATGAGATTTGGGTGGGGATATAGCCAAACCACATCAAGTGGTATAAAATAATATTCATTTTTGGCCTTAATATGCATTTACCTGATTGTTGCTGAAGATTAATATTTATTTTTTAATGATTATTGTTTTTAACCTATGACTTTCATTGGTATCTATTAGTTTCTGAACAGTGAATAATTTTTCAAGTAAGCAGACAGTATCATCATTTCTTTGTTTCCATCAACAAGATCATGTCAAGTTTTTTTCATTAAATTGGCCAATCCGTGTGGAGTTTTGAGCTGTGTGTTTGATTACCTGTTTTGGTCTACTTTATTACAGGCATGTTGGAATCTCTTTTAAGAAGCTAGATACTTTTCCATGAACTTTACCAAATATATGTCTTTATAACAATCTTTAGCAAATATATTTTTACATATGTTCACTTGACTGATAATCTTTTCTGTATATTTTCTAAGAATAATTATTCTAATGTCATCAAACTTAATTTGCTTTCCAAGTTTTAACTCTTCAATTTCACTTTTTAAAAATAATTTTGGCCGGGCGCGGTGGCTCAAGCCTGTAATCCCAGCACTTTGGGAGGCCGAGACGGGCGGATCACAAGGTCAGGAGATCGAGACCATCCTGGCTAACATGGTGAAACCCCGTCTCTACTAAAAAATACAAAAAACTAGCCGGGCGAGGTGGTGGGCGCCTATAGTCCCAGCTACTTGGGAGGCTGAGGCAGGAGAATGGCGTAAACCCGGGAGGCGGAGCTTGCAGTGAGCGGAGATCCAGCCACTGCACTCCAGCCTGGGTGACAGAGCAAGACTCCGTCTCAAAAAAAAAAAATAAATAAAATAAAATAAATAAATAAATAAATAAATAATAATAATAATAATTTTAATTCTATTCTTCAACTTTGTAGTTGAAAAAATTCTATAAATTATATTGTTACTTTCCAACTGTGATGAAACAAATATATGGTACTGCTATAAAAAAAAAAAAAAGAAAGAAAAAGAAACACAACATAAACAATACCTGGAACAAAAACTTATTTTCTCCAGAAGCCATTTGAAGAAAGCATTAGTACTTGGCCTGTAAAAATTATTTTTTTCATGTAAGATCAGAAGAAGTACTACAGGAGTTAAAAGTTGAATTGAAGGCACCACACTAATCAAACATTTGGCTCCACACAGGTTTGTTACATTAATTATCTGTCTCACACAACATTGGGAGACAATTTTTGATTGTATACCATGCCAGTCACTGGTTATTATAATACAAATAGATATACATCCTGCCTCTGATCTGTCATTATATAATTTCTAAGAAGGAGTTTTGTTTCTTTGAATAGTTTCATGCATAGACATCACATTTTTCTTATTCATTGCACATGACTAGGATATCTGTATAACTTCTATCAAACATAGTTTTATGACTTTATAGGACTTAACTAGCTATAGCTGTGGATACAGCTTCCAGCTCTGAAACTCTGCCAGTTAAACTATTTTATTAAAATCTATTGATGTAATCATGGTGCAGGAATGTAAAAAAAAAAAAAAAAAAAAAAAAAAAAAACCCTGTATCTTTCTGGTATGGTACTATAGGAATCCAGCCTCTGTTAAGATAATCCTTTAAAATAAGATGTCCATACATGACTTCTTTCTATATTTGCATTCAGTTCAAGGCTGGAGATGGCATATAATCAATGCTCAGATTTTAAAATATCATAGAAACTATCTCCTGTGCTAGAGTTAACTTTGCTGTCCTCCTCTTCTTGGTCTCTCTGTAACATAAACACAGTTGAGCATACCCTTATTTTTTAACACTTTCCTCTCTTCTGGGAGTGAAGCATTGAACACTCTCACAATCTTGGCTCTCCTATTGCCTTACTGGCCTCTCACTGTTAGGGTGTTTTGCTGGCATTTGCTCTTCCTACTGCCCTCTGATGGTTATTGCAGCACCTCAGGCCCTGTTAGAGCCTTCTCTTCTGTTTATAATTTCAACCCAGATGATCTCATGGCGTTAATACAACCTCTTCAACTGCTCATTCACAAATTTTTTCTCCAGCCTTGATATCCTATCTGTGCCAACCCTGTACATTCAATTGAGAATTTGGCAATACCAGTTAGGTAGCTAATAAGCATCTCAAATCTAACATATCCTGAGTAGAGTGATGTATTTTCATCCATCTACCCTATCCACGATCCGTCTCCCATTCTTCATTGCACCACTGTCCAACCTAGCCAAAAATGTATAAGTCACCTGTGATTTCTCCCTTTCCTCATTCCCATTTTCACCCTGTAATCCCAACATTTTAAATATTTATTAAATCCATCTACTTTTTTATACCTCTATTCTTGCCCAGTGCTGACCTTCACTTCAACAATGAACTCCTATCTGATATATCTGCTTCTATTCTTCACAATTCTTTCTACTAACAACATACAAAGCCACCATTTTCTTCTTCATGTGTAGATCTCACCACTGCCTCACTTGAAAAATTACAGTGTAGTACCAATGTACTATGATTTACAATAAAATCCCAACCTCCTTACCATAACCTAATAGACTATTAGGCATCTGGCCTCATTCTGCCTCTCCCATTTGACCACCTATCCTTCTCAGCACTCAATTCATTTTTATCACAATGAACATTGTTATCAATAATTTATTTATAAATATTTTGGTATATTTTCTGACTCCAGCATCTAAGTTCCGTAAGAGAAATCTTTTCTGTCTTCTTCACCATTGTGTTACCAATGTACTGAGTCTAGAACACTGACTGGCTCAATAAATATTTATTAGATAAATAAATTTTTAAAGCCCCTTTGCTTAATACCAAACAACTACCAAGGCCATGTTTTGTTGGTATTTTTTTTTTTAATTTTCATGTCAAATTTTAAAATCTTGGATAAATTGCTTGATTTGCGTGCTATTCTTTAATTTTAAGAAGTAGTCATTTAAAAATTCTAGTTTTTTTGTATGTCAACTACTATATGTGAGTCAAAATGCAATTGCACTCACAAAGTCAAAAAGTTCACTTTTATTTTTCCTTCTGAGAGAAATTCAAGAGCAAAAGCCTCTTCTTTACAAAGTCAATAGTAATTTACACTCATTACGTTATCTGCCTTTCCAGACAATGGAATAATAATAGTCTAAGTAGTTTGAGAAAAATGCCTGGGTTTTGGCAAGTCCTGCTATTCTTCTCAAGATCTATCATCTGAAATTACTGAGGATTTCTGTATCTTCAAAGCTATTCTTTTCAGACACTAAGAAACTGACACAATATTATAGAAGTTAAAAGTAGAAACCTCAAAGGATCCTTCTGTATCAACTACATTACTAATTTGATAAACATAAAATATGTGTATTAGAGTCAATATACACCAGCAGCTAGTGGTGGTGTTCTACAAAATATAACACACGCAATGGGTCCTCAGACTGTGCAGCCACCATACCAGGTTGAATATAAACAATCTCCAGTATGGAATCTGGATATTTGGATCAAAAAACACTATAGATTTTTCCCTAGTGGTACAAACTCCCCGAAAATTCATGTATTTAAGAGGCAGAGTAGAAAAGTGAGAAGGTAAAGATTTTAGATTTAAATTAAAAAATGCAGCTCTGCCTTTTACTAGTTTGTACTCAAGCATATTACATGTTTCCTTCATGAAATATTCTCGAAGCAACCACTCTCCCAGGTGATGTGGTAGGTAGGTGCTAGGGCTCTAAACATAAAGTAAGATTTGGTCTTTGATTTCAAATAGTTTATAGCTTTAGTTTTCTCCTAGATAAAATGGGAAAACTACTACTAATCCCACTGATGATCAACCAAGTTAAAGAGAAGGCAACGTACTCAGCAAAAAGAAAAGATTCAGTAAATAACCTGTTTTTTTAATACTCAACTAATGGTCTATATGGGATTCCAGCTAGCAACTTACAGTATACATAAGAAACAAAAATTTAGACTCATTCCCTTTCCCTCATTCAATCCCACTGGGGAAAAGAAAATCACACTCTTATTATCAATTTGGGCATAAAATGAATGACACTAAAAAACAGTTTATTTGCAAATTTTCAGTGTGCCTTGAGGTTTAGTTAATAAATGTTTCATTGTCCTCAACTCTTTGATTCAAAAAAAGTTACAAAAATCTACTGTGTTAATTTTACCAATGAAGATGTTTTTAAACACAGTATCTTCAACAGGTTGCCATTAAAAAATAGTTACTAAAAAGCAGTCGGAGGAAAGTGTATCTTCAGTATCTACTGGACATTCAAAAGGTTTTGTTCCTTTTAATTTCTGGATCTCTACTTTATAATAATTAATTGGTTATGTCTAGGAATATGACCAAACAGTATTATTCTATTTTGTAGAGAATTACTATGCCAACTTCAGTAGTACATTATACTCCTATGGTGTAAAAAAGCTATTTTATGACTATCTTAAGAAGATAGTTTCTTATCTTCTCACAGCATAAGAGATTACTGTTCAAAAGTCTAGGCCATTACCAGGCCCTCTAATAGTGCTAATTATTTGAAATAACATAAATACCACAAAAGAAAGAGCAATAAATTGTCAGTTCTTTTGAAGCTATAGTTTAATAACCCAATGTTACTATTACCCTAACATCAAGATTCTAATTTAGAGAGTTATAAATAACAATGAGGATCCAAATTAAATAAAATGAATCATTAGCTTACTCCCTCAGAAGTTAAAATGGTCTTGATATTATTTCATCAGCATTGAGGATTAGGTTTCGTATTTTATGTAAACTGCAAAGTGCTAAACAAATGTACACAATTAGCATGACCAGATAATCTCAATATCACCAGATAGATTATTGTTACATATATCAAAGACAGTGGGGGTCACCAGAAAAAAATCCTCATATCCGATTAGTTTGAAATGAGATTTCAATCAAGGAAAAGCTTTTGTCCTCCTCACATATGAAAGCAAAGCATAATGCAGAATTTCTTTTTCATACACAGGGGAAAATAACTTTGAAAATTACTGAAAAGGCAAATACTCACTTTATTAAGTCTCTTAACAAAATGCCTTTGACAACTCTTGATTGCCACCAGGCACACAGACACACTCACACACAGGCCCCAGAGCTCTCTGCTTTTCAATACTTTAACAGTTCATCTGAGTATACATGGAGAAAGCCTGAACTCAGTAATCATGTTGTTAACATACATCTTTACTACTTTAATCTCTTTTAACGAAGAGAGTATACTAATTCAGAGTAACTTCAGAGACATGAAATTGGTTCTTAATGGGTTATCAAGAAAAAGTATGCCTATTCCAAATATTGAATCTTCATTTGCAAATACAAAAGAGCCACATGTAGTCCACCACATTGCAGAATATCACACTTGGTAAGTTATGAGGATGATGTCATAAACTCTATCACAAAGTGATATAGTTTGACTGTGTCCCCACCCAAATCTCATGTTGAATTGTAGCTCCCATAATCCCCATATGTCATGGGAGGGACCCCAGTGGGAGGTAAATGAATCATGGGGGTGGATTTTTCCTGTGCAATTCTCATGATAGTGAATAAGTCTCACGAGATCTGATGGTTTTATAAAGGGCAGTTCCTCTGCATATGCTCTCTTGCCTGCTGCCATGTAAGATGTGACTTTGCTCCTCCTTTGCCTTCTGACATGATTGTGAGGCCTCTCCAGCCTGGTGGAACTGAGAGTCCTTTAAATCTCCTTTCCTTTATAAATTACTCAGTCTTGGGTATATCTTTACAAACAGCATGAGAACAGACTAATACTGTAAATTGGTACTGGGTAGTGAGGTGCTGCTGTAAAGATACCTGAAAATGTGGAAGTGACTTTGGAACTGGGCAACAGGCAGAGGTTGGAACAGTTTGAAGGGCCCAGAAGCCAGGAAGATATGGGAAAGTTTGGAACTTCCTGGAAACTGGTTGAATGGCTTTGACCAAAATGCTGACAGAAATATAGACAATGCAGTCTAGGCTGAGGTGACATCAGATGGAGATGAGGAAATTGTTGGGAACGGGAGTAAAGGTCATGCTTGCTATGCTTTAGCAAAGAGACTGGCAGAATTTTGCCCCTGCCCTGGAGATCTATGAAACTTTGAACTTCAGAGAGGTGATTAGGGTATCTAGTAGAGGAAATTTCTAATCATCAAAGCATTCAAGAGGTGACTTGGGTGCGTTAAAAGCATTCTGTTTTATGTATTCACAAAGATATGGTTTGGAATTGGCACATATTTAAAGGGGAAGCAGAGAATAAAAGTTTGGAAAATTTATAGCCTGATGATGTGATAGGAAAGAAAACCCCATTTTCTGTGGAGAAATTCTAGCTGGCTGCACAAATTTGGATAAGCGATGAAGAGCCAAGTGTTAATCACCAAGATAATGGGGAAAATGTCTCTGGGACATGTCAGAGACATTCTGCACAGGCTCTCCCATCACAGGGCTGGAGGCCTGGGAGGAAAAGATAATTCTGTGGGCTGGGCCCAGGGTCCCACTGCTCTGTGCAGCCTCAGGACATGGTGTCCTGCATCCCAGCTGCTTCAGCTTCAGCCATGGCTAAATGGGGTCAATGTACAGATCAGGTCATTGCTTCAGAGGGTGCAAGTCCCAAGCCTTGGCAGCTTACACGTGGTGTTGGGTTTGTGGGTGCACAGAAGTCAAGAATGAGGTTTGGGAACCTCTACCTAGATTTCAGAAGATATATGGAAATGCCTGGATCTCCAGGCAAAAGTTTGTTGCGGGGGCGAGGCCCTCACAAAGAGCCTCAACTAGAGCACTGTAGAAGAGAAATGTGGCATTAGAACCCTCACACAGAGTGCCCACTGAGACACTGCCTTGTGGATCTGTGAGAAGAGGCCACCACCTTCCAGATCCTATAATGGTAGATCCACTGACAGTTGTAGCATTCACCTGGAAAAGCTGCAGACACTCAACACCCATGAAAGCAGGTAGGAGCGGGGACTGTACCCTGAAAAGCCACAAGGGTGGAGCTGCCCAAGGCTATGGGAGCCCACCTTTTGCGTCAGTGTGCCCTGGATGTGAGACATGGACTCAAAGGAGATCGTTTTGGAACTTTAAGGTTTAATGACTGCCCTATTGAATTTTGGACTTGCATGGGGCCTGTAGGCCCTTTGTTTTGGCCATTTCTGCTATTTGGAATGAGTGTATTTACCCAAAGCTTGTACCCCATTTTATCTAGGAAGTAACTAACTTGGCTTTTGATTTTATGGGCTCATAGGCAGAAAGGACTTGCTTTGTCTCAGATGAGACTTTGGACTGTGGACTTTTCAGCTAATGCTGGAATGAATTGAGACTTTGGGGGACTGTTGGGAAGGCATAATTGGTTTTGAAATGTGAGGAAATTAGATTTGGAAGGGGCCAGGGTGAAATGATATGGTTTGTGTCCTCACCCAAATCTCATCTTGAATTACAGCTTTCATAATTCTCATGTGTCATGGGAGGGACCTAGTGGGAGGTAATTGAATGATGGGGGCAGATCTTCCCAGTGCTTTTCTCATGATAGTGAATAAGTGCCATAAAATCTGATGGTTTTATAAAAGGGAGCTCCCCTGTATACACTGTCTTGCCTGTTGCCATGTAAGATATGGCTTTGCTCCTCCTTCACCTTCCGCCATGATTATGAGGCCTCCCCAGCCATGTGTAACTGTGAGTCTATTAATCTGCTTTCCTTTATAAGTTACCCCATCTCTCAGGTATGTCTTTATTAGCAGCATGAGAACAGACTAACACACTAAGATATGGATTCCAGGTAGGCTCTAAAAAACACAAAGAATATAGATTTTTAAAGTTTCTAACCTAGTGACATGCAGTGGTAAGATGTCTCAGAACTTTGAGTCTGCCAAGAACCAGACACCCAAAATATAATAACAAATTATGGTCTACTAAATATAACGATAAATAACATGAACCTGTTCAGAGTAAATTGAGGCAAACCTCTTTATGGAGCAACATAAACATAGTTTTGCCTGTATCTAAGAATGAGGGGATGAACTATATAATATCCCATGGTCTTTCTCATTCCAATATTTAACTGTGTGATCAGAATGTTGTATTCTCAGCAAACTTAAACCAAAATGATATCAGCTTTTCCCAAAAGTCAGTTTATTCTCCAGCCTAAAGTGTAATTTTTAATCCTAGAGTGATCCAATAGTGCAATTTCAGGAAGAGAGTTTTGCGTGAAGGAGCCTGTACTTCACTGTCGGACTGTTACAAGAGATGACAGTTTGTAATCCCATGGACACAGTGAAGGATGTTCACATATCAGAAAATCTAGAGAGAAAGACATCCAGGGCCCTGCACAGGATGAGTAGTCAGTCACAAATTCATAAACTATAACAAGCACTTTGACCTTGAAGTCACAGCATTTTCAAGGTTCTATTATTTTGTGTGAAAATGGAGGTGAGTAACAAAAGTATGAGGAAAGCTATTAAATTTTAGAGCATCCTAATAGTACATAGGGGTGCAAAGATAAATAAGGTACAGACTCTTCTCAGGGGCAAAGATAGTGAGCAAGACATCACATATAAGGCTCTGGACCTAGGGGAAGACATCTAGGTTAGGAAATACACATTTGGAACTTATCATCTTATGGGAAAAAGTCAAGACTGAATCCTGATGCTATCAGCCAGGAAAGAGCGTGGTGTTAGCAGAGCTGTGAAACAAAATCTATGTCTGTAGAGATGCCAGTATTTAAGAAGCAGCAAAGGAAAAGATGCCTACCAAAGACTGAGTCGTGAGATGTGCTAGGACAGCAGCAGGGATAGTCACATGAGAAGGAACTAACTGGCAGTGGCAGATGTAGTAAAGAGCACTAAAGGGATAGGAAACTACTCACTAAATGTTTCTAGAATGAGGAAACTGGGAACTGAGAGTGGTCACATCTAAAGGCCTCTAGTTTTTCCACAGATTAAGAGGCACCATAAATCTGTGAAAAATTAAAGTGGAAGGTTTTAGTAGAGTTTTAAAAAGAGTGATCTAAGTTTGGAATATTCCCTGAGAAGAATCTGCTTAAGGAAAAATTGTCTAGGCTACTAAAAGGAACAAATAGCATGCTGTCTTTTAAATGTGCACAGATGGGGCATTCATTTAACTAATAATTATTAAAGGCGGCTATGTGAAAGGATAAAAATACATTAAGACAAATCCCTGACCACAAAAATTCAACTGCATATGTAACTTTCAATGCAATGCAAAAAACAAAGCCCCGAAAGAGAGTAGTAGGATGGTGCGGGCATGCGTCTGTGTGTGTGTGTGTGTGTGTGTGTGTGTGTGTGTGTGTGTGTGTGTGTGTGTGTGTGTTTTGGGGGCTGCAGGTTATGCTAATCCATCTAACCTCCCTCTTTCAGTCACTCAGGACACAGGCATGAACTAACTAGACAATTCATGGATTTTACAGGTACAATCCACAGTGTAGAAGGAGATGTTCTCCCATGTTATGCATTGATCATACAATTTCAATGTGAAGAACATAATTCATATGTTCTTAACGTGAATTATAAGATATTACAAAATTATAAGAAATAACTAAAAACTGCTGAAATGAGACTCCCTCCTGACTTCCACAAAGTTCAGCTAGCTGAGCATAACCAATAACAGAAGAAGCTGGGTGACTGCACAGCTGTGACTCTCTACCAGCCTCTCAATTCAGTGGGCAACATTCTCCCCAGAGGTTGACTCCAAGATAAACATAATCAACAAGCACCTGCTGGTCAGGGCTGGAGTTAAAGTGGTATAAAAACAGCCCCTGCCTTCAAGGAGCTCCCATTTTAATTGGTAAGTAGAACATAACCATGAGAAACCTTAAGTGACAATAAGATTTTGTAGGCTGGTCAAAATAACTAAGGAGCTAGCCCCAGGTCATGCATAACTATGAAAGTGGCAGGAATTGTGCTAGGTCTTGAAACTACTTAAAGGTCAAAACTCCTTGCAGCAGAGCAATAAATAGCCAGTCCTATTCTAATTAGTATCCCTTTTGCCATCACTGCTGATAAACTCGCCCTGTGCAACTCCAAACCATCTGTGTTTCTTCAAAGCTCTAACACTGCCAGTGATTTGGACAACTCTATTTTAGGAGGCATTCATTTCAAAGATCAGATGTTTGACTGTTTCTTTGTCTTTAGGACTGGCAAAAATAAGAAGCAATTTGCCTGCTCGTTCCCTGCATGGCTGAAGAGTTACATCATGTACAGATGTTCACGAAGGTTGTGTTAATTGGTATTTTGTCCTCACAATTTTCAGAAGAAAATAGCCATATGCACTTTACCTTACACTTTCTAGGCCAATTATTTAAGATCAGATTGAAAAGTATTTTGGGGTTTAGATTTTATATTTTACTCCAAAAAATAGCAATTTACCATAATTAGCACTCACTCAGCAGCAAGAGGATCCGTTCCCTGATTCTTTACTCTGTACTCCTACCTTCCCTTCACCCCTCTAGTTTCAGAGTCTGGGCAACATTTCAAGCAAATAAGAATTGGGATTGGCCCAATCCTTTGAAAATTCCAGTCAACAAACCTGTCATTTATCTTACACTCACTATTCCCATGTCAAGCAACTTCCATGGAACATGAAGCTAAATTGTGTTTAACTCTTTCCACGTCTAAGTTAAACTATGACATTTTGAACTCACACAAAACTTTAAATTAGTTTTGCCTAGGCTACAAAACTAAATTCCATAAGGAATTCATTGTCAGAATGAGGTACAGGTACTGAAGATCACCTGAAATCTTCAGAAAAATTAATACTTCTCATGCATTTAATGAACAGAGTTTTCTGTCCTAGTTTGCTGTCTGGGACAGGGCAAGAAAAAAACCAGGTTTGGTACCAGAGAAGTGGAAAGGAAGCATCAGGTCTGGACAGAGAGTCACAAATAGAATTGAGGGTGAAATTGGGATTGATTACAGGGAATCTGAATGAGAGACACCAGAAGCTTGAGAAGGTGAAACATCACAATAACAGCCAGGAAACAAGAATCAAGGGTCAGATGAAGGAAGTGAGCAATCAAAACACAAGCAAAACAGAAACACAAAAAAAGATGTAGAAAACAAAAACAACAACGAAGAAAATGAAGAAGAACAAGAACCAAACACACGCCAAACTGAAGCTGATGTCTCCTCCTCCTAAGCTAAAAGTTCTCACCCATCCCTTTTTGAGGAAGAAGCTAAAATTTTTACCCAAACTCCCAGTGGAACCTAATGATACTTATAGTTAACAATTTATCAAGTGCCTGTGTGCTAAGCACTTTACATATTTTGTGTCACTCAAACTTCAGAACAATTCTGTAGTGTATTTATTAATTCCCTATTTTATGCAAGAATTCCAAGGTTCAGCAAGGTTAAGTAACATCGTTGATGTAACCCAGCTTATAATAAGAGCCAGGGTGGGGATTCAAAGTGCTCATTTATCTATAACATGCTATTTATGCTGAAGTTTACACATAGAAAAATGCATGCAGTTCTCATTCTGTATCTGTGCTGTTCAATATGGTTACCTTTAGCTATATGTGGATATTGACACTTGAGTTGTGACTAGAGAAACATGTTGCAATTACAATATTGGAGATATATCAAGTGAAATAAAATATATTGTGAAAATTAGCTTCACCTATATTATTTTTTAAAACATGGCTATTAGAAAATACAAATATATATGGCTCATCTTATATTTTTCATCAGTTAGAACTATTCTAGAATAGAAGTTAAGTCATAATGAATCATTTTTTAAAAAATAGAGAACCTCCATGCTGGGCGTGGTGGCTCACGCCTGTAATCCCAGCACTTTGGGAGGCCGAGGTGGGTGGATCACGAGGTCAGGAGATCGAGACCATCCTGGCTAACACAGTGAAACCCTGTCTCTATTAAAAATACAAAAAATTACCCAGGCGTGGTGGCAGGTGCCTATATTCCCAGCCACTTGGGAGGCTGAGGCAGGAGAATGGCGTGAACCCGTGAGGCAGAGCTTGCAGTGAGCCAAGATCATGCCACTGTGCTCCAGCCTGGGAGACAGAATGAGACTCCGTCTCAAAAAAAATTTTTTAAATTTAAAAAAATTATATATATATATATATATATATAGAGAGAGAGAGAGAGAGAGAGAGAGAGAGAGAGAACCTCCAAAGTTTTAGTAGTAGAAAAACAATATTCATGGGAGAAAAGAAAGCCAACCAAATGCCCAGACATTGCTCCCTGTTTCTCTTTTCTCAGTGGAATCCCTTTGCTTGCCACTGCCACCACCATGTCAGCATCCAAGAGTGGAAACCCACTCCTCTTCAATTCCCCCTGGTAAAGCTAAAAATTGTTTGCCTCTTCAAAAAGATTTTGTGAACCACCATGACAAAACACAAGTGAATTGAAGAAAATTCACAAAACATTAAAATAGACTTCATTACAAGCCAGGGGTTTTAATTCTGATCTTAGTTAGCTTATATAGGAGCTTGTAAGTTTCATCTTATCTCAGAAAAACAGCAGCCCTCTAGGTCTGGGTCATAGAGTTAAAAACGTATGGAATCCACACTGGGTATATAAATGACAGAAGAAGGTCTGGTGAAAACCATAAGGAGTAGTAATGAGTGTGGTAAATAGATGATTTACCTATTTATCTATCTAAAGACATCACACTTGAAATTTTAAAAAGTACTCTGCAATAATTGCCAAGGGGTAACCAAGAAAAATCTTCCCTCTCAGTTTTGAGGCTATAGGTTTTCAATTCACTAAAATGAAAGGCAACTTAAGAAAGAACAGAAAATAAATGCATAGGGAAAGAAGGTGTTAAGAAAAAAGAGTACACAGGGACAGAAGGTGTTAGAAAGAAAATTGAGCATAAAATGGCCCTGATTACTATATACAGTGCCCTTCCTATAGGACTCAAGGAATCTGCATCTTCACTTGACATGTATAACATAAAGCCTCTAACATTTGTCAAAATATTTTATGGATATGTGTTGATTATCATACACAATAATTCCTGAAGGTAACTTAAATTCAACAGCTTTTAATAACACAGAAGGAAACTGCAATTGATACTGGAGAAGAAATTTACTCAAAATTGTGTTATTTACAATGGCACTTTGACAGCCTGACTATGATTCTGGCCTCGGTCTATGGGTCATGTTCCTCTCTATGTTATAGGCTAGAAGCCAGGAGGGTGTGAATCACAGGAAACAAGTGGATAGGGATCATGGTTCCTGACTTCCGAGTATCTCTAACATTCCTAATTAATATTTGTTGTGCAACTTTGCTTTCTCGGTAATTTAATTCCTGAGAAAATGAACAGGGTCAGCAATAATGAGAGCTAATGTCCTTCATGCAGGAAATCCACAACCTGGTCCAAGAAGAACATATGCTTCAAAGGCAATATTCCCAGCCTGAAGAAGATTCCAGGACAGTCAGAAGACAGGAGACACTGGGTGTGATATATTCATAATCCTTCAACAGATCACAACACTTGAGTTTCAAGGGTTACAGTTTAGCTATATTCAGAATAAAGGTGACAAAAGAAACAATCATTTGAATATGAATTTTTGGAAATGGTTTTGTGATAAAGTAACATCAACACAGGGCTGAAAGAGGAAAACCCCAGCTATAGCGTCATACCAACACCACCCCGATTGACCTAACCCAGGGTGCTTAACTTTGCTGGAGTTAAACTAGATTTGTGGACACCAGGAAATCCACCCTAATCACTATATTATCTCCCCACACTCATAGATGATGCCCTAAGGATGAAGATTCGTGGGTAGAATTTCAGTCAGTATAAGGAGAGGACAGTGCTAAAAGTTCAACTGGGAAAGCATCATAGTCAGACTTCACTTACATCCTAATTTTGTCATGAAACATCCTTCTCTCAGGATCTAATCATGAATTTCTGCTTAGGTCTAAAGCTAGCCTCACGCCAGAAAAAGGAGGAGACCCAAAATATGGGTTGCACCCATCACATTGCACCCACTGTGGCTTGCTTAGAAATCAAATGGTATGGAAGTTCAGGCAATCACCCTGAATGCCTATAAGGTTGGAAATGCATTCTGTAGAAAGCCTGGATTTTTTAAATTAAGAATTACTGCAAACCTAATGAAAATGACTGCTGTTATTCCAGTTAAAGTCTCTATTGGCCCATCAATGAACAAAAACTACCTAACAGCAAATGTTAGACATGGAGACCTTCCTTCAGAAGAGATTTCCACAAATCACTCTCATTGCTAGATGGTAGTACCTGACATTATGTCCTCAAAATTGTATCCTAAAATTATTACATATTATTTATTCATTCATTTCACACTCATTTCAGCTGTGTTGTGTGCCAAGCAAGGAATCTGGAGTTGACAAAAAATTAGACAGATAAGATTTTTATTCTCTAAATAGCTTGCTTTCTAATTGGAAAGATAGGCTTAAGAAAAACCCAAAGAGTTATTTTATATATGTAGTATAAGAGAACGATGTGTTGGCCGGGCACAGTGCCTCCTGCCTGTAATCTCAGCACTTTGGGAAGCTGAGGCAGGCAGATCACCTGAGGTCAGGAGTTCGAGACCAGCCTGGCCAACATGGTGAAACTCCATCTACTAAAAATACAAAAATTAGCTGGGCTTGGTGGCGGACACCTGTAATCCTAGCTACCCAGGAGGCTGAGAGAGGAGAATTTCTTGGACCCAGGAGGTGGAGGTTGCAGTGAGTCAAGATCACGCCACTGCACTCCAGCCTGGGCAACAGAGCAAGACTCCATCTCGAATTAAAAATTTAAAAAAGAAAGAAAGTGATGTGGCATAGTCTAGACATGAGTTGTGACATTCTTTACAATTCTCTTTCTTAGATTAATAGAGTTTAAGGTTTGGAAGGATCCATAAAGATATGTAGTCCATATATTCATCCAATCCTCTCTACAAGGTCCCCACCAAGTGGCCATCCCATATATTCCAGAAATCCTTTGAAGACAAGGAACACGCTTTCTCCAATTTATTGGTACAAACTGTTTTTCCCAGTAGATCCTGGTTCTGAGTCATATGTATTAGCCAAAGTTCTCAAGAGAAACTGAACCAATAAGCGAAATAGAGATATTTAAAAAGGGGGATTTATTATGAGTATTGGCTTACTCAGTCATAGAGGCCACAAGGTCTCACAATATGTCATCTGAAAGCTGGAGAACTAGGAACTAGTGTCATAATTCAGTCTCTGAGTCCAAAGGCCTGAGAAGCAGGAGAGCCGATGGTGTAACTCTCAGTCCAAGGCCGAAGCCTGAGAACTGTGAGAGGGGAAGTTTAAGTCCCAGACTCCGAAAGCCTGAGAGTCTGTGGCTCTAATCGCTTCCAGAAACAGCCTCGCAGGCATACCCAGAAACAATGTTTTACCAACTAGCTCAGTGTGACACATAAAATCAACCATCACACCATGTAAATCAAGCCAGAGTTTCCATCATAAAAGATATTTTCAAATACTAGAGGACCTAGGTGATCTAAGCCAAGCCTAGGATCTTCAGCCTTTCTTCACAAGAAATATCACGGAGCCCTTTGTCATTGAGGTCATTCTTTTCTTCAACAGGTTCCAGTTGTCTGTATACCTCTTGAAATTTGAGATCCAAGACTAAACATAATTAAGAAGATAATATATGTAGTAAGAGCTAGGAAATAATTCTTGGGGTCTGATAGATCTGTGTGACTACCTCCGCTCTAAAACTGCAGTTGACTTTCTGCAAGTTTAACCTCTGAGTCTATGTTTCCTCAACTAAACTTCCATAGAGTAGAGATCAGAAGGTTTCATAACACTCCTCGAAGGTTGACTGTGAGGATTAAATGTGACAGAGCATGTATAGTACTTGGTACAGTTACCAACACATAGAAAAGGGTTAATAAATGGTCATTACTGCTCTATCGTTAATGTTTTTACTCTCCATCTTTAATCTGACTACCCCAAACTAACACATCACTGTTAAGTAATCTTTGAAGTTGTTTAAAATTTATTTGCAGACCCTCTATTGCCTATTACCATTTTTTACCTTTTGGTTGCAATTCCATGCTTCTGCTTATTCCTATTTGATTTTTAGGCTTAGTAACTCACCTACCTTTGGCTTTTGCTTTCATCCCACTCTGATTTAGAGAAAAAATTCTGAGTAGAAATACCTGAGCCATGAGTCACAGTTAATGTGGAGTGTGGATTCAGGATAAATATCATATTCCCATCTGATAGAATCACAGTGAAAATATCAAATTAATCTAACATGCTCTCCATTTTTTTCTTGAAAAATAATTAAGGAAGGCTATATTTCAGGTTTTATGCTTCCTTATCCAAATTATGTACAGATGCTGCACGGAAATATATTCTTAAGAGCTACATTAACTATGATAAGTTCACTCACATCATTGTCATTCATGTCTAATTAGCCTAAATGCCCAACTGGGAGTAGTAAGAACTTACACACGGCAAGGAGAGTGAGTCATGTGAGAACTCCCAGCCCCCAATCCTGCCATTTGAATATACAAGCATAGGAGAGGGAAATGAAAATGAGTGTTCAAGATCAAGAGGGGTAACTGTCAGGAGAGCCTGGCAGGACTGCCTTGACAGCACAGATCTGAAGTTGTTGAGCAGGGAAACTTTTTTTGTTTTTTGAAGGAAAGCATTTGCGAAATAAAAAAATAGTAAGAAAACTGTACAAAATGGTCCCTATGAATCCAAGTCTACATAGCATTTTGAAAGACATACACAAAATCATTTTCCATAATTTTTACCTGTCAGAAATTAAATATTTAGTTCCCTTTAATAATAAGGTCACAGTTATATCCGGTTCTTTGTGTAGTATTCCTAATAACTATGCATCCAGGATCTGCTTGATTGTGATCACTGATGAGAGGCTTACCACCTCACAAGGCAACAGATTCCATTGATTAGATCTCTTTTGGTTACACATTTCTTTCATTTATTTGATTGAACTCTGCACCCTTCATAACGTCCCCTCCTGCGCCCACCCAATAATGAGCCTGTGCTCTCTCAAGTGACATATCAGGAAACTTGGCAAGCGGATATTGAAGGGAAGGAGTTGCTGCCTATTTGAGGGCAGTGCATTTTTTCATGTTGCCTATTAAAGAAGGGTAGTCACTTATTCCTACTAGGAGAAAAGCAGAAAGTATGAGAATGTATGTTACCTTGGTAAAGGTCTACCAAAGTCACACAACTCCCACATCAGCCATGGATCTTATGGCCCAAGAAGCCACATAGTGAAAAAAGTACTTTGGCCAACAGGCTGGCAGAGCTTCACCCCATGAAAGAGAATCAGTAATTAAGTTCTGGAAACAAAGAATGAGACTTTATTCAGGAGCACTGTGAATCTTATGAATGTATAAAGTTCCGAGAGGCAGTAGAGGATAGCTAGGGATTCTCAAGTTACATGTTCATATATTGGGCATAAGAACCATGCTTATTATTTATTTTTAATTTGTCTGGGTACATCGTGGATGCATATGTCCATGGGTTACATGAGATATTTTGATACAGGCATGTAACATGTAATAATCACATCAGGGTAAACAGGACATCCATCACCTGAGGCATTTATTCTTTGTGTTTCAAACAATCAAATCATACTCTTTTAGTTACCTTAAAATGAGCCATTAAATTATCATTTACTATAGTCCCCCCTAACAAATACTAGGTCTTATTTATTGTTTTTAACCACTTTTTGTACCCACTAACCATCCCCCTTTTCCCCACCCCCACACCCCAACTACCCTTCCCAGCCTCAGGTAACCGTTCTTCTATTTCCATGAGTTCAATTGTTTTAATTTTTAGATACCACAAATAAGTGAGAAAACGTGAAGTTTGTCTTTCTGCGCCTAGCTTATTTCTTTTAACATAATGACCTCCAGTTCCATCTACATTGTTGCAAATGACAGGATCTCATTACTTCTTCTGACTGAATGGTACTCCATTGTGTATGTGTACATTTTCTTTATCCATTCATCTGTTGACGGACACTTAGGTTGTTTCCAAATTGTGGCTATTGTGAATAGTGCTGCCATAAACATGGCAGTACAGATGTCTCTTTGATATATTGACTGCCTTTATTTTGGGTATATACCTAGGAATGGGATTGCTGGATCATATGGTAGTTCTATTTTTAGTTTTTTTGAGGAACCTCCAAAATTAAGAACCATGCTTATTTAAAATGCATGCTATTGGCTTCCATCCTTGGAGATTCTAATTCAGTGCCTCTGGTGCAGAGCCCAGGAGTCCTTATATTTAGCAAGGGCAACAGGTGATTCTAAAGTTCTTTGGGAAATACTAGTGCCATAATTAAAAGCTCTGGAGTCAGAAAGACCTGAGTTAATACCTGGCCTTTGCCTGTGTTAGCCATATTTCCTCTTTAGTAAAATGGAGATGAGAACCATAGTTCCAATCTCTTTGGGTTGTTGCAAGGGTTAAATAAGAAAATGTGTGTAAGTAAAGCATATAGCATACTGCCAACAGTGGCCTGTTAAGTAACTGTAGCAATTATTTTTTTGTTTTTCATTATTACAATGTACTGATTTTGACTTTCCCCCAAGGAATTATTTACATTAATGACAACTTTTCCTTCTTGGCCTTCCCCTATTTCTGATTTTGTTTAAAACTCATATTTCTTTTGGAAATAGAGCATAGAGGAATCAACCAAAAGACTTGCTAATTTAGTGTTCATTATGTTTTTCACATCCAACCATTTCCAGATCTAACTTCCCATCCCCTGGCCACTACCCCCTGCATTCTCACTGCCATTTCTCTTGTTCAGTCCCTCTCATATGTCACTCTTTTTGCCTAGAAAACCCCTCAAATTGTCTTTCTGAATATCTGTTTCACAGATGGAAGCTTTGGTGATTTTGTGGAAGTTTAAGGTATGAGGATTGGGAAATGAGTCAATTTAATGGTCAAATACATACACTCAAGTTCATGGCTCCTAAGTTCCACGTCTATATCCAGAGCCCTGTAAGCCACTACCTATCTAGCTGATCCAAGGTAACTTAGGGTGAAACAGTCATATCAACAATCAATACAATCTTCCTGATCATTGTATTGTATTGTTTTTATATTTTTTATGTATTATATATTTTTATTTTATACTTATATTTTATTTCATCATCTGTTATTGTATCATTGTATTTTTAGCTTAATTGTATAATTGTCAATTTCTACATTTATCTCATTTATCACTGAAGCTAAATTTCTAATAAGAGTAAGAAGGAAGCAGAAAATGGTGCAATGAATCATAGTTAATCACTCAACCAAAAACAGTAAGTTCTGATTCAATTGCCTAATTCAGGCAAATGCATTTTTGCCTCGTCAGTATAATATCTTAAATTTTTCACTTCACTTTCTTGATGTGAAGCTAAAATTTCTCAGTCTCATTACCAATACGCAATTATTATATGCAAATTTTAAAAATAAAGTAATGACTATAATGGCAATTTTTGAAGTACTTGAAACATCAAACACTGCAAATAAAATATTTATAGTGTCCATATAAATATAACTGATGTAACAAATCAGCACTAACTTAGATGGTAAATGAGACAGCAACTGTGAAAGAATATTCATTTCTTCAATTGACAATTAAATAAATCATAAGTAAGTGTACTATTGTAAGAGATCAGCTTATGCCACCCCAAAATATTCTACTTCGGCATAAAGAGGCAAATGAGAATTAACGGATGCAGAAAGAAGCCTTCTTGGAGCATCCTTTATCTCACTAAAAGCAGAAACTTGAAACTTCTGAGAAATGAGGACTGCCACAAATCTCCTCTACCAGGGAAGTTTTAAGGCCATGAAAAAGATAGAAAGTTGGTACCAAATGGATCAGCAAACAAACCTTACTAAAATAAACCTTATCTTCCATTAGTTTGCCCCATATATTTACCTTCCCACAGTTTGCTGCTTCTAAAAGCCTAAAACTCTTTTCCTTTGTCTTGTCACTTTTCTACAAATGTATTGTTCCTTGTTACAATGATATGTAAACCCAAGTTCTAGCCAGTTCTTTGAGTAACTCATCACTGTTTCTCACACATGTATGTGTGCAATGCATGTTCATAAACTCTATTTTTTGCTTGTTAATCTTCCTTTTGTCAGTTTAATTTCAAGAGCCCTAGCCAAAGAACCTACGAGGGTAATGGGAAAAAAAATTCCTCCCCTATGCCATATATGATGAACAATTTTCAAATAATATAATAATAAGAAGGAACCTGATTCCAGTGCCAAGATGGCCAAATAGGAACAGCTCTAGCCTCCAGCACCCAGTGTGAGCAACACAGAAGACGGGTGATTTCTGCATTTCCAACTGAGGTATCGGGTTCATCTCACTGGGGCGTGTCAGACAGTCAGTGCAGGGACAGTGGGTGCAGCCCAATGAGCAAGAGCCAAAGCAGGGCGAGGCATCACCTCACCCAGGAAGCTCAAGGGGGAAGGGAATTCCTTTTCCTAGCCAAGGGAAACCATGACACAAAACACCTGGAAAATCGGGTCACTCCCACCCTAATACTGTGCTTTACCAAGGGTCTTAGCAAATGGCACACCAGGAGATTATACTCTGCGCCTGGCTCGGAGGCCTCCCTCATTGCTAGCACAGCAGTCTGAGATCCAACTGCAAGGCGGCAGTGAGGCTGTGGGAGGGGCGCCCACAATGCTGAGGCTTAAGTAGGTAAACAAAGAGGCCCAGAAGCTAGAACTGGGTGGAGTCCACCGAAGCTCAAGGAGGCCTGCCTGCCTCTGTAGACTCCATCTCTGGTGACAGGGCATAGCTAAACAAAAAGCAGCAGAAACCTCTGCAGATGTAAACATCCCTGTCTGACGGCTTTGAAGAGAGTGGTGATTCTCCCAGGACAGGGGTTGAGATCTGAGAATGGACAGACTGTCTGCTCAAGTGAGTCCCTGACCTCTGAGTAGCCTAACTGGGAGACATCCCCCACTGGGGCAGACTGACACCTCACACCTCACACGGGTACAACTCTGAGACGAAGCTTCCAGAGGAACAATCAGACAGCAACACTTGCTGTTCAGCAATATTCTCTCTTCTGCAGCCACCGCTGCTGATACCCAGGCAAACAGGGTCTGGAGGGAACCTCTAACAAACTCCAACAGACCGACATCTGAGGGTGCTGACTGTTCGAAGGAAAATTAACAAACAGAAAAGACATCTACACCAAAACCTCATCTGTACATCACCATGATCAAAGACCAAAGGTAGATAAAACCACAAAGACAGGGGAAAAGCAGTGTAGAAAGCCTGAAAATTCAAAAAATCTGAGTACCTCTCCCCCTCCAAAGGGACGCAGCTCCTCACCAGCAACAGAACAAAGCTGGATGGAGAATGACTTTGACAAGTTGAGAGAATAAGGCTTCAGTCAATCAAATTTCTTAGAGCTAAAGGAGGAACTACGAACCCAGTGCAAAGAAACTAAAAACCTTGAAAAAATATTTGACGAATGGATAACAAGAATAACCAATGCAGAGAAGTCCATAAATGACCTGATAGAGATGAAAATCATGACATGAGAACTATGTGACAAACACACAAGCTTCAGTAACTGACTCAAACAACTGGAAGAACGAGCGTCGGTGATTGAAGGTCAAATGAATAAAATGAAGCGAGAAGTTTAGAGAAAAAAGAGTAAAAAGAAATGAACAAAGCCTCCAAGAAATATGGGGTTATGTGAAAAGACCACATCTACATCTGATTGGTGTACCTGAAAGTGACAGGGAGAATGGAACCAAGTTGGAAAGCACTCTGCAGGATATTATCCAGGAGAACTTCCCCAATGTAGCAAGGCGGGCCAACATTCAAATTCAGGAAATACAAAGAATGCCACAAACATACTCCTCAAGAAGAGCAACTCCAAGCCACACAATTGTCAGATTCACCAAAGTTGAAATGAAGGAAAAAAAGTAAAGGGCAGCCAGAGAGAAAGGCCAGGTTACCCACAAAGGGAAGCCCATCAGACTAACAGCAAATCTCTCAGCAGAAACTCTACAAGCCAGAAGAGACTGGGGACCAATATTCAACATTCTTAAAGAAAAGAATTTTCAACCCAGAATTTCATATCCAGACAAACTAAGTTTCATAAGTGAAGGAGAAATAAAATCCTTTACATACAAGCAAATGCTTAGAGATTTTGTCACCACCAGGCCTGCCCTACAAGAGATTCTGAAGGAAGCACTAAACATGGAAAGGAACAACCGGTACCAGCCATTGCAAAAACATGCCAAAATGTAAAGACCATCGAGGCTAGGAAGAAACTGCATCAACTAATGAGGTAAATAACCAGCTAACATCATAATGACAGGATCAAGTTCACACATAACAATATTAACCTTAAATGTTAATGGGCTAAATTGTCCAATAAAACACACAGATTGGCAAGTTAGATAGAGTCAAGACCCATCAGTTTGTTGTATTCAGGAGACCGATCTCACATGCAAAGAAACACATAGAACTAGAACTAGAAATACCATTTGACCCAGCCATCCCATTACTGAGTATATACCCAAAGGATTATAAATTATGCTACTATAAAGATACATGCACACATATGTTTATTGTGGCACTACTCACAATAGCAAAGACTTGGAACCAACCCAAATGTCTATCAATGACAGACTGGATTAAGAAAATGTGGCCCATATACACCATGGAATACTATGTAGCCACAAAAAAGGATGAGTTCATGTCCTTTGTAGGGACATGGATGCAGCTGGAACCCATCATGCTCAGCAAACTATTGCAAGAACAGAAAACCAAACACCGCATGTTCTCACTCATAGGTGGGAATTGAACAATGAGATCACTTGGACACAGGAAGGGGAACATCACACACTGGGGCTTGTTGTGGGGTGGGAGGAGGGGAGAGAGTTAGTACTAGGAGATATACCTAATGTAAATGATGAGTTAATGGGTACAGCATACCAAATGGCACATGTATACATATGTAACAAACCTGCACATTGTGCACATGTACCCTAGACCTTAAAGTATAATAAAATATATATATATATAATAATAAATAAATGATATAGAATATCATGTGGTAATGCTAAGTTGCTCTGGGAAAAAAAAAGGAACAAGTAGAGAGTTGTCAGAGAAACCTGTAGGGAAGAGATTAAGACTTAAAGAAGATGAGTGAGTACCCAAGTGAATATTTGGGAAAAAATTCTCCCTGGATGAACCAGTGAAAATGCCAATAGGTTAGAGTGTGATTGGTAGGTTCAGAGGCCAGTGTAACTGGAGCAGAACAGAAGAGGAAAGCAGTAGGAACCAACGTCAGAAGTAACATGGTAGGCCAAGACATAATGGAAATGATCAGCCATTATGAAGAATTGCCTTTGACTTTGAGTGGCAAAGAGAACCACAGATGTGTTAAAGCAGAAGCATGACAAGATAAGACTTAGGTTTTAATTAATCACCCCGCCAGGTATATTGAGATATTCTGTGGGGTAGGGAAGAGAGCAAGTGAGCCACTTAGAAGACTAAGAGATATTGCTGGCTTAGGCCAGAGTGGTAGCAGTGGAAGTGGTGAGAAGTGACCAGCTACAAGATGTAAGGTGAACATAGAGCAAGAAGATTCCCTGATAGATTGAATTCTGTTTTTAAGAAATAGAAGACTCAAGGAGGACCTTAAAATTTTGGGGTTTGTGCAATGGAAAAATAGAATTGCCCCTATGTGAAATGGAAAAGGCTATGGCTGAAACAGGAGACTTTCTGTTTGGTGTGGTGTGGTGGGGTGTGGCGTGGTGTGGTGGGATGTGATTTGGCATGGGTCTTTTTGTGCAGTAGGATCAAGATTTCCATTTTGTACACATCAGGTTTGAGCTGTCTATTAATTCTGCAAGTAGAATTGTTCAGTAAAGTAACTGGATACATAAATGAGGAATTGAAAATAATCTGAATACAAACACTAATTTGCATATTGATGTTATTTAAAAGCATATAACTACACGGTATGACTATGAATCAATGTATACAGAAAAGATAACAGGAATAAATAATGAACTCAGGGTCTCACTAACATTTAGAGGTGAGGGAAAAGAGGAGGAACCAGTAAATGACAATGAGAAAAAAATGAGGTGGTAGAAAAATTGAGAATGTGGTGTCCTTCAAGCCAAATAAAGAAAGTTTATCAAAAAGAAATATGTGATTAACTATTTCAAATGCTGTTAATAGATCAAGTAAAATGAGGACTAAAAACTGAATGTTCAATTTAGCAACTCAGAAGTTTCAGTTGTCTTGACAATAGCAAGTTTAGAGAAGTACCACAAAGACCAGATTAGATTTTGTGTGGGAGAACAGAAGGAGAGCAAGGGTTGCAAAATAATGCAGCTGGTTGGGAGGTGTAGTCAAAATAACTTTAAAAAAATTGAAGAAACAATGCATGTTTGTATACTGCTGAAAATGATCCACTAAAAAGTCAATAACTGAAGATGAAAGGAAAAGGAAGAGTCACTGAAGTTATCTCCTTGGGGTGAAAGGAAATAGGATCTGATGCTGGTCAAGATGGCTGAATAGGAAGAGTTCTGGTCTGCAGCTCCCAGAGACCAACGCAAAAGGTGGGTGATTTCTGCATTTCCAAGGGAGGTACCCAGTTCTTCTCATTAGGACTGGTTAGAAAGTGCGTGCAGACCATGGAGGGTGAGCAGGAGCAGGGTGGGGTGTCACCTCACCCAAAAAGTGCAAGGGGTCAGGGAACCCCCTTTCCTAGCCAGGGGAAGCTGTGAGGGACTGTGCTGTGAGGGATGGTACTATCTGGACCAGACACTACACTTTTCCCATGGTCTTTGAAACCCACAGATCAGGAGATTCCCTAGGGTGCCAACACCACCAGGGCCTTGGGTTTCAAGCACAAACCTGGGCGGCCATTTGGGAAGACACCGAGCTAGCTGCAGGAGTTTCTTTTCATACCCCAGTGGCACCTGGAACACTAGAGAGACAGAACCATTCACTCCCCTGGAAAGGGAGATGAAGCCAGGGAGCTGAGTGGTCTAGCTCAGCAGATCCCACCCCCACAGAGCCCAACAAGCTAAGATCCACTGGCTTGAAATTCTCGCTGCCCCCATAGTAATCTGAAGTCGACCTGGGATGCTCGAGCTTGGTGGAGACAGGGGCGTCTACCATTCCTGAGGCTTGAGTAGGGGATCTTCCCCTGACAGTGTAAACAAAGTCACCAGGAAGTTCAAACAGGGTGCAAAACACATCATGCAGCAAAGCCACTGTAGTCACACTGCTTCTTTAGATTATTCCTCTCTGGGCAGGGCATCTCTGAAAGAAAGACAGCAGCCCCAGTCAGGGGCATATAGATAAAACTCTCATCTCCCTGGGATAGAGCACCTGGGGAAAGGGGCAGCTGTAGGTGCAGCTTCAGCAGCTATTCCTGCCTGCCAGCTCTAAAGAGAGCAGTAGATCTCCCAGCACAAAGATGAAGATCTGCTAAGCAACAGACTGCCTCCTCAACTGGTTCCCTGACCCCTGTGCTTCCTGACTGGGAGACACCTCCCAGCAGGGGTCAACCAATACCTCATACAGAAGAGCCCTGGCTGGCATATGGCAGGTCCCCCTCTGGGATGAAGCTTTCAGAGGAAGGAACAGGCAGAAATCTTTGCTTTTCTACAGCTTCTGCTGGTGATACCCAGGCAAACAGGCTCCAGAGTGGACCTTCAGCAAACTCCAGCAGACCTGCAGCTGAGGGGCCTGACTGTTAGAAGGAAAACTAACAAACAAAAAGCAATAGTACCAGCATCAACAAAAAGGATGCCCACACAAAAACCCCATCTAAAGGTCACCAACATCAAAGAACAAAGGCAGATAGATCTACAAAGATGAGGAAACGTCAGCATAAAAAGACTGAGAATTCCAAAACCCAGAATGCCTATTCTCCTCCAAAAGATCACAATTCTTCACCAGAAAGGGAACAAAACTGGATGGAGAATAAGTTTGATGAATTGACAGAAGTAGGCTTCAGAAGGTGGGTAATAACAAACGCCTCCAAGCTAAAGGAGCAAGTTCTAACCCAATGCAAGGAAGCTAAGAACCTTGATAAAAGGTTACAGAAACTGCTAACTAGAATATGCAGTTTAGAGAACACAGATGACCTGATGGAGCTCAAAAACACAGCACAAGAACTTCGTGAAGCATACACAAGTATCAATAGCCAAACTGATCTAGCAGAATAAAGGATATCAGAGAGTGAAGATCAACATAATGAAATAAAACATGAAGACACAGGATTAGAGGGGAAAAAAAGGAACAAACAAAGCCTCCAAGAAATATGGGACTATGCGAAAAGACCAAACCTACGTTTCATTGATGTACCTGAAAGTGACAGGGAGAATGGAACCAAGTTGAAACATGTTTCAACCAAGTTGAAAAGCACACTTCAAGATATTATCCAGGAGAACTTCCACAACCTAGCAAGACAGGCCAACACTCAAATTCAGGAAATACAGAGAACACCACAAAGACACTCCTTAAGGAGAACAACCCCAAGACACATAATCGTCAGATTCTCCAAAGTTGAAATGAAGGAAAAAAATGTTGAGGGGAGCCAGAGAGAAAGGTCGGGTTACCCACAAACGGAAGCCCATCAGACTAACAGAAGATCAACTCAGCTTCACCCCTGGAATACAAGGCTGGTCCAACATATGCAAATCAATAAATGGAATCCATCACATAATGGAACCAATTACAAAAACCACATGATTATATCAATAGATGCAGAAAAGACCTTTGATAAAATCCAACACCCCTTCCTGCTAAAAACTCTCAATAAATTAGGTATTGATGGAATGTATCTGAAAATAATAAGAGCTATTTATGATAAAAACACAGCCAATATCATACTGAATGAGCAAAAGCTGGAAGAATTCCCTTTAAAAATGGGCACAAGAGGCCGGGTGCAGTGGTTCACACCTGTAATCCCAGCACTTTGGGAGGCTGAGGCAGATTGATTATGAGGTCAAGAGATCAAGGCCATCCTGGCCAACATGGTGAAACCCTGTCTCTACTGAAAAAGTATAAAAAATAGCTGGGCATGCTGGCACACAGCTGTAGTCCCAGCTACTTGGGAGGCTGAGACAGGAGAATTGCTTGAACCTGGGAGGCAGAGGTTGCAGTGAGCCAAGATTGCACCACTGTACTCCAGTCTGGTGACAGAGTGAGACTCAGTCTTAAAAAAAAAAAAAAAAAAACTCGGGCACAAGACAAGGACGCCCTCTTTCACCACTCCTGTTCAACATAGTATTGGAAATTCTGGTCAGGGCAATCAGGCAAGAGAAATATATAAAGCGTATTCAAATAGGAAGAGGGTAAGTCAAATAGTCTCTGTTTGCAGACATGATTGTATAATTAGAAAACCCCATCAACTCAGCACAAAATCTCCTTAAGCTGATAAGCAAATTCAGCAAAGTCTCAGGACACAAAATCAACGTGCAAAAATCACAAGAATTCCTATATACCAATAACAGACAAACAGGGAGCCAAATCATGAGTGAACTTCTATTCACAATTGATACTAATGGAATAAAATACCTAGTAATATAACTTACAAGGGATGTGAAGGACCCCTTTAAGGAGAACTAGGAACTACTGGTCAAGGAAATAAAAGAGGACACAGACAAATGGAAAAACATTCCATGCTCGTGGACAGGAAGAATCAATATCATGAAATGGCCCTACTACCCAAAGTAATTTACAGATTCAATGTTATCCCCATGAAGCCACCATTGACTTCCTTCATGTAATTAGAAGAACTGCTTTAAAGTTCATATGGAACCAAAAAAGATCCCACATTGCCAAGACAATCCTCAGGTGAAAGAACAAAGCTGGAGGCATCACGCTACCCGACTTCAAACTATACTGCAAGGCTACAGTAACCAAAACAGCATGGTACTGGTACTAAAACAGAGATATAGACCAATGGAACAGAACAGAGCCCTCAGAAATAATACCACACATCTACAGCCATCTGATCTTTGACAAACCTGAGGAAAACAAGAAGTGGGGAAAGGATTCCCTATTTAATAAATGGTGCTGGGAAAATTGGCTAGCCTTAAGTAGAAAGCTGAAACTGGATCCTTTCCTTACTGCTTATACAAAAATTAATTCAAGATGGATTACAGACTTAAATGATAGACCTAATACCATAAAAACCCTAGAAGAAAACCTAGGTAATACCATTCAGGACATAGGCATGGGCAAGGACTTCATGTGTAAAACACCAAAAGCAATGGCAACAAAAGCCAAAACTGACAAATGGGATCTAATTAAACTAAAGAGCTTCTGCACAGCAAAAGAAACTACCATAAGAGTGAACAAGCAACCTACAGAATGGGAGAAAATTTTTGCAATCTATCCATCTGACAAGGGGCTGATAGCCAGAATCTACAAGGAACTTAAAAAATTTACAAGAAAAAAAATCAAAAACTGGGCAAAGGATATGAGCAGACACTTCTCAAAAGAAGACATTTATATGGCCAAAAATCATATGATAAAAAGCTCATCATCACTGGTCCTTAGAGAAATGCAAAAGAAAACCAAAATGATGCCAAGACAATCCTAAGTCCAAAGAACAAAGCTGGAGGAATCATGCTACCTGACTTCAAACTATACTACAAGGCTACAGTAACCAAAACAGCATGGTACTGGTACCTAAAACAGAGATATAGACCAATGGAACAGAACAGAGCCCTCAGAAATAATACCACACATCTACAGCCATCTGATCTTTGACAAACCTGAGAAAAACAAGAAATGGGGAAAGGATTCCCTATTTAATAAATGGTGCTGGGAAAATTGGCTAGCCATAAGTAGAAAGCTGAAACTGGATCCTTTCCTTACTCCTTATATGCAAATTAATTCAAGATGGATTAGAGACTTAAATGTTAGATCTAAAACCATAAAAACCCTAGAAGAAAACCTAGGTAATACCATTCAGGACATAGGCATGGGCAAGGACTTCATGTCTAAAACACTAAAAGCAATGACAACAAAAGCCAAAATTGACAAATGGGATCTAATTAGACTAAAGAGCTTCTGCACAGCAAAAGAAACTACCATCAGAGTGAACAGACAACCTACAGAATGGGAGAAAATTTTTGCAATCTATTCATCTGACAAAGGGCTAATATCCAAAACCTACAAAGAACTCAAACAAATTTACAAGAAAAAAACAAACAACCCCATCAAAAAGTGGGGCAAAGGATATGAACAGACATTTCTCAAAAGAAGACATTCATACAGCCAACAGACACATGAAAAAATTCTCATCATCACTGGCCATTGGAGAAATGCAAATGAAAACCACAATGAGATACCATCTCACACCAGTTAGAATGGCAATCATTAAAAAGTCAGGAAACAACAGGTGCTGGAGAGGATGTGGAGAAATAGGAACACTTTTACACTATTGGTGGGATTGTAAACTAGTTCAACCATTGTGGAAAACAGTATGGCAATTCCTCAAGGATCTAGAACTAGAAATACCATATGGCCCAGCCATCGCATTACTGGGTATATACCCGAAGGACTATAAATCATGCTGCTAAAAAGACACATGCACACATGTGCTTATTGCGGCACTATTCACAATAGCAAAGACTTGGAATTAACCCAAATGTCCATCAGTGACAGACTGGATTAAGAAAATGTGGCACATATACACCATGGAATACTATGCAGCCATAAAAAGGGATGAGTTCGTGTCCTTTGTAGGGACACGGGTGCAGCTGGAAACCATCATTCTCAGCAAACTTTCACAAGAACAGAAAACCAAACACTGCAAGTTCTCACTCATAAGTGGGAATTGAACAATGAAATCACTTGGACATGGGAAGGAGAACATCACACACCGGGGTCTATTATGGGGAGGGGGAAGGAAGGATGGTTGGCATTGGGAGTTATAACTTATGTAAATGACGAGTTGATGGGTGCTGATGAGTTGGTGGGTGCAGCACACCAACATGGCACATGTATATATATGTAACAAATCTGCACATTGTGCACATGTACCCTAGAACTTAAAGTATAATTGAAAAAAAAAAAAACACAATGAGATACTATCTCACACCAGTTGGAATGGCAATCATTAAAAAGTCAGGAAACAACAGATGCTGGAGAGGATGTGGAGAAATAGGAACGCTTTTACACTGTTGGTGGAAATGTAAATTAGTTCAACCATTGTGGAAGACAGTGTGGCAATTTCTCAAGTATCTAGAACCAGAAGTACCATTTGACCCAGCTCTCCCATTACTGAATATATACACAAAGGATTATAAATCATTCTTACTATAAAGACACATGTACATGTATGTTTATTACAGCACTATTTACAATAGTAAAGACTTGGAACCAATCCAAATGCCCATCAATGATAGACTGGATAATGAAAACGTGACACATATACACCATAGAATACTATGCAGCAAAAAGAAGATAAGTCTGTTGCAGGGACATGGACAAAGCTGGAAACAATCATTCTCAGCAAACTAACACAGGAACAGAAAACAAAACATCACATGTTCTCACTCAAAAGTGGGAGTTGAACAGTGAGAACATATGGGCACAGGGAGGGGAACATCATACACCAAGGCCTGTCAGGAGGTGAGGAACAAGGGGAGGAATAGCATTAGGTGAAATATCTAATGTAAACAACGGGTTGATGGGTGCAACAAACCTCTATGGCACATGTATACCTATGTAACAACCTGCACATTCTGCTCATGTATCCCCGAACGTAAACTATAATTTAAAAAAAAAGAAAGAAAGAAAGGAAATAGGATCCAAAGCACAAGTACACGGATTGGTGTTAGATAGGAAGGGACACATACTCTACAGCAATGATTGTCAGTGTCGGCTAGCAGAAATGTCCCCTGGGGACTCTTTTTTTTTACAAAAAAAAAGGTTAAAAATTTTTTTTTATTATTATTATACTTTAAGTTCTGGGGTACATGTGCACAATGTGCAGGTTTGTTACATATGTACACATGTGCCATGTTGGTGTGCTGCACCCATTAACTCGTCATTTACATTAGGTATATCTCCTAATGCTATCCCATCCCCCGTCCCCTCCCCACAATAGGCCCCGGTGGGTGATATTCCCCTTCCCATGTCCAAGTGATCTCATTGTTCAATTCCCACCTATGAGTGAGAATATGTGGTGTTTAGTTTTCTGTTTTTGCAATAGTTTGCTGAGAATGACGGTTTCCAGCTGTATCCATGTCCCTACAAAGGACACAAACTCATCCTTTTATATGGTTGCATAGTATTCCATGGTGTATATGTGCCACATTTTCTTAATCCAGTCTGTCACTGATGGACATATGGGTTGATTCCAAGTCTTTGCTATTGTGAATAGTGCTGCAATAAAATACGTGTGCATTTTACAGCAGCATGATTTATAATCCTTTGGGCATATACCCAGTAGTGGGATAGGTGGGTCAAATGGTATTTCTAGTTCTAGTTCTTTGAGGAATCGCCACACTCTTTTCCACAATGGTTGAACTACTTTACAGTCCCAACAGTGTAAAAGTGTTCCTATTTCTCCACATCCTCTCAAGCACCTGTTGTTTCCTGACTTTTTAATGATCGCCATTCTAAACCGGTGTGAGATGGTATCTCATTGTGGTTTTCATTTGCATTTCTCTGATGGCGAGTGATGATGAACATTTTTTCATGTGTCTGTTGCCTACATAAATGTATTCTTTTGAGAAGTGGCTGTTCATATCCTTTGCCCACTTTTTGATGGGGTTGTTTGATTTTTTCTTGTAAATTTGTTTGAGTTCTTTGTAGGTTCTGGATATTAGCCCTTTGTCAGATGAGTAGATTGCAAAAATTTTCTCCCATTCTGTAGGTTGCCTGTTCACTCTGATGGTAGTTTCTTTTGCTGTGCAGAAACTCTTTAGTTTGATTAGACCCCATTTGTCAATTTTGGCTTTTGTTGCCATTGCTTTTAGTGTTTTAGACATGAAGTCCTTGCCCATGCCTATGTCCTGAATGGTATTACCTAGGTTTTCCTCTAGGGTTTTTATGGTATTAGGTCTATCATTTAAGTCTCTAATCCATCTTGAATTAATTTGCATATAAGGAGTAAGGAAAGGATCCAGTTTCAGCTTTCTACTTACGGCTAGCCAATTTTCCAGCACCATTTATTAAATAGGGAATCCTTTCCCCATTTCTTGTTTTTCTCAGGTTTGTCAAAGATCAGATGGCTGTAGATGTGTGGTATTATTTCTGAGGGCTCTGTTCTGTTCCATTGGTCTATATCTCTGTTTTAGTACCAGGACCATACTGTTTTGGTTACTGTAGCCTTGCAGTATAGTTTGAAGTCAGGTAGCATGATGCCTCAAGCTTTATTCTTTTACCTGAGGATTTTCTTGGCAATGTGGGATCTTTTTTGGTTCCATATGAACTGTAAAGCAGTTTTTTCCAATTTTGTGAAGAAAGTCATTGGTAGCTTGATGGGGATGGCATTGAATCTATAAATTACCTTGGGCAGTATGGCCATTTTCACAATAATGATTCTTCCTATCCATGAACATGGTATGTTCTTCCATTTGTTTGTGTCCTCTTTTATTTCACTGAGCAGTGGTTTGTAGTTCTCCTTGAAGAGATCCTTTACATCCCTTGTAAGTTGGATTCCTAGGTATTTTATTCTCTTTGAAGCTATTGGGAATGGGAGTTCATTCATGATTTGGCTCTCTGTTTGTCTGTTACTGGTGTATAAGAATGCTTGTGATTTTTGCACGTTGATTTTGTATCCTGAGACTTTGCTGAAGTTGCTCATCAGCTTAAGGAGATTTTTGGCTGAGACGATGGGGTTTTCTAAATATACAATCATGTAGAGGACTGCGTGCTCACAAACGAGACGTTCCCGATAAGCCCTGCTCTTGCAGACAAAGCAGGACGGTCCTTCTCTGCAAACAGAAAGGACAAAGGAGCCAGCTGTAAACAGTGGGCTATGGGAACTGGTCAATGTTTACTGATCTTGGGAGTCAAGGAAAGGTCAGAGAAGCAACACATGCCCCATGACTTGGTCACATTCCACAAACGGCTGTATAAAATAAAGTAGAGTGGGCCGTTCGGCGCAGCCACCATGTATGTCTTGTTCTGTGTTGTCTTGTGTGTTCATTCCTTTGTTTAGGAAACACGCGGACCCCAACACAATCATGTCATCTGCAAACAGGGACAATTTGACTTCTTCTTTTCCTAACTGAATACCCTTTATTTCTTTCTCTTGCCTGATTGCCCTAGCCAGAAATTCCAACACTATGTTGAATAAGAGTGGTGAGACAGGGCATTCCTCTCTTGTGCCAGTTTTCAAAGGGCATGCTTCCAGGTTTTGCCCATTCAGTATGATATTGGCTGTGGGTTTGTCATTAATAGCTCTTATTATTTTGAGATACATTCCATCAATACCGAATTTATTGAGAGTTTTTGCATGAAAGGGTGTTGAATTTTGTCAAAGGCCTTTTCTGCATCTATTGAGACAAAACTGTGGTTTTTGTCTTTGGTTCTATTTACATGCTGGATTACGTTTATCTATTTGCATATGTTGAACCAGTCTTGCATCCAAAAAAAAGATTTGATGAATGGCTAACTAGAATAACCAATGTAGAGAAGTCCTTAAAAGAACTGATAGAGATGAAAACCATGGGCTGGGCACGGTGGCTCAAGCCTGTAATCCCAGCACTTTGGGAGGCCGAGACGGGCGGATCACGAGGTCAGGAGATCGAGACCATCCTGGCTAACACCGTGAAACCCCGTCTCTACTAAAAAATACAAAAAAAACTAGCCGGGCGAGGTGGCGGGCGCCTGTAGTCCCAGCTACTCGGGAGGCTGAGGCAGGAGAATGGCATAAACCCGGGAGGTGGAGCTTGCAGTGAGCTGAGATCCAGCCACTGCACTCCAGCCTGGGTGACAGAGCAAGACTCCATCTCAAAAAAAAAAAAAAAAAAAAAAAAAAAAGAAAACCATGACACGAGAACTATGTGACAAATGCACAAGCTTCAGTAACCGACTCGATCAACTGGAAGAAAGAGTATCAGAGATTGAAGATCAAATGAATGAAATGAAGTGAGAAGTGAAGTGTAGAGAAAAAAGAGTAAAAAGAAATGAACAAAGCCTCCAAGAAGTATAGGATTATGTGAAAATACCAAATCTACATCTGATTGGTGTGCCTGAAAGTGACAGGGAAAATGGAACCAACTTGGAAAACACACTGCAGGATACCATCCAGAAGAACTTCCCCAACCTATTAAGGAAGGCCAACATTCAAATTCAGGAAACACAGAGAACGCCACAAAGATACTCCTCCAGAAGAGCAACTCCAAGACACATAATTGTCAGATTCACCAAAGTTGAAATGAAGGAAAAAATGTTAAGGGCAGCCAGAGAGAAAGGTCGGGTTACTCACAAAGGGAAGCTCATCAGACTAACAGCAGATCTCTCAGCAGAAACACTACAAGCCAGAAGAGAGTGGGGGCCAATATTCAACATTCTTAAAGGAAAGAATTTTCAACCCAGAATTTCATATCCAGCCAAACTAAGCTTCAGAAGTGAAGGAAAAATAAAATCCTTTCCAGACATGCAAACGCTTAGAGATTTTGTCACCACCAGGCCTGCCCTACAAGAGACCCTGAAGGAAGCACTAAACATGGAAAGGAACAACCAGTATCAGGCATTGCAAAAACATGCCAAAATGTAAAGACCATTGAGGCTAGGAAGAAAATGCATCAACTAACAAGCACAATAACCAGTTAATAACACAATGACAGGATCAAGTCCCCACATAACAATATTAACCTTAAATGTAAATGGACTAAATTGTCCAATTAAAAGACACAGACTGGCAAATTGGATAAAGAGTCAAGACCCATCAGTTTGCTGTATTCAGGAGACCCATCTCACACACAGAGACACACATAGGCTCAAAATAAAGGGATGGAGGAAGATTTACCAAGCAAATGGAGAACAAAAACAAAAAAAAAAAAAAAAACAGGGGTTGCAATCCTAGTCTCTGATAAAACAGACTTTAAACCATCAAAGATCAAAAGAGACAAAGAAGGCTATTACATAATGGTAAAGGGATCAATTCAACAGGAAGAGCTAACTATCCTAAATATATATGCACCCAATACAGGAGCACCCAGATTCATAAAGCAAGTCCTTAGAGACTTACAAAGAGACTTAGACTTCCATACAATAATAACGGGAGACTTCAACACTCCACTGTCAACATTAGACAGATCAACGAGACAGAAAGTTAACAAGGATATCCAGGAATTGAACTCAACTCTGCACCAAGTGGACCTAATAGACACCTACAGAACTCTCCACCCCAAATCAACAGAATATACATTCTTCTCAGCACCACATTGCACTTATTCGAAAACTGACCACATAATTGGAAGTAAAGCACTCCTCAGCAAATGTACAAGAACAGAAATTATAACAAACTGTCTCTCAGACCACAGTGCAATCAAACTAGAACTCAGGACTAAGAAACTCAATCGAAACTGCTCAGCTACATGGAAACTGAACAACCTGATCCTGATTAACTACTGGGTACATAACGAAATGAAGGCAGAAATAAAGATGTTCTTTGAAATCAATGAGAACAGAGATACAACATACCAGAATCTCTGGGACATATTTAAAGCATTGTGTAGAGGGAAATTTATAGCACTAAATGCCCACAAGAGAAAGCTGGAAAGATCTAAAATGGACACTCTAACATCACAATTAAAAGAACTAGAGAAGCAAGAGCAAACACATTCAACAGCTAGCAGAAGGCAAGAAATAATTAAGATCAGAGCAGAACTGAAGGAGATAGAGACACAAAAAACCCTCCAAAAACATCAATGAATCCAGGAGTTGGTTTTTTGAAAAATCAACAAAATTGATAGACCGCTAGCAAGACTAATAAAGAAGAAAAGAGAGAAGAATAAAATAGACGCAATAAAAAATGATAAAGGGGATATCACCACTGACCCCACAGAAATACAAACTACCATCAGAGAATACTATAAACACCTCTATGCAAATCAACTAGAAAATCTAGAAGAAATGGATAATTTCCTGGACACTTACACTCTCCCAAGACTAAACCAGGAAGAAGCTGAATCCCTGAATAGACCAATAGCAGGCTCTGAAATTGAGGCAACAATTAATAGCCTACCAACCAAAAAAAGTCCAGGACCAGATGGATTCACAGCTGAATTCTACCAGAGGTACAAGGAAGAGCTGGTACTATTCCTTCTGAAACTATTCCAATCAATAGAAAAAGAGGGAATCCTCCCTAACTCATTTTATGAGGCCAACATCATCCTGATACCAAAGCCTGGCAGAGACACAACAAAAAAAGAGAATTTTAGACCAATATCCCTGATGAACATCGATGCAAAAATCCTCCATAAAATACTGGCAAACCGAATCCAGCAGCACATCAAAAAGCTTATCCACCATGATCAAGTGGGCTTCATCCCACTTCATCCCACTCCTCCCAAGTGGGGAGTCTTTTGAAAAACACAATACCCAGGCCTCAAATGACAGGTTTTAATTGGTCTGGTGCAGGAGTTGAGCCATCAGTAGTGTTACAAAGCTCCCAGGATAACTATGGTTGTGCCTACAGGTTGGAGAGCCACTGCTCCTTTTGGTGTAAGAGAGAATGGAAGGCAGTGGTGGGTAGATTTGGTGGTGAGATGGTTGGAAGTCCTCTCCTGACCCTTCAGTTTTCTCAAGATGGAAGGAAGCAAAGCCATCAGGGAGGAGTGAAGATGAGGAAGCTGGGATTTGAGAAGAAAAGCAGAATAATCAAATAGGCATGCAGAGTGTGGAAGAGCAAACAAATTGGTGAAGGCCAGTATTGTTGCCAAAAACAAATTCAAAGCCTGCAAGTTTTAAGCAAGGCCAGTAACCCTGTTTTTTCTTGAGCCTCAATCAGTTGCACAAGTGCAGAAACTGAGGGGATGGATTGAGAAAAGCCTCTTTCTCCAAGAAGTGTGAAGAAGCAAAAGAAGGGCAAGTGAGTTAAGAGTATGTGCAAGGCAGTGAGTATAAGGATTGACTATAGGATTAAAATTAGGTAAGGAGGGTTGAGAGAATAAAGAGACTGAAGAACAGTGAAAAAAAAAAGATGATAGGACTAATGAATTGAAGATCCTAGAGGGTTTGTTGGATTAATGACAGATATTAGAAGCCAGTTAGAATATTAAAAGAAAATAAATTAAAAGATCACAGATGGTAGCCAGAGATCAGCACAGCTGACACTGAAATTATATGTGGGTTGCAGTTATTGGTAATGCAAAGGCTAGAGCATAACCACGGGACTAAGTGTCTGAGTCAAGAAGCAAGGCAAGACTATTGGAGAAAGGGAGTTTAAGAAACTGAGCTAAGAGGTGTTAGAAGGATTATGTACATCTATATTATAATTGCCACCAATTAAAATGGGAATAGTAATAGACAGTGGAAGGAGGTAAAGCCATCAAGAAATGAGAAAGGATAATTCAAGGATCAGTTGATAAGAACACTGAGAGGTAGAAGATCATATGGTTTCTTAACATAAGACTCAGTATTACAGTATTTTAGGAAGGACAAAGGGAAAATGATCTACAAGTGGCAATAGTAACCAGGAAACCTTCCCCACTTTCAGCATTAATAGTAGGATATTGGAGGGAAGAAAACACCACTTGAGATACCTGTGGATGAAGCAACAGCTTCTGAGGAGCCAGTTTGTTATTAGTCCAAGAAGGTAAAGTCCAAGAGGTTGAGGATATGGGAGGATTTTGCTTCTGATAAACCGTGAAAGACCCAGTGGAAACATTATGGGAGATGGGTAAAGATGAGAGGAGATAGAAGATAGACAAACCTAATAGTAAGTGGAATATCTGGAGTTTCTTTTGGAGAATAACTTAAAAGACATAAAGGTCAACTGAAGTTAACCCCAGTGGACCTAAAGCAGAATGTGATAGTGAGGCTGCAAGTTTGGGGAAAAAAATGGAAAAAGAACCTAGAGTTCTCTCTTGACCCCTTTAGGATAATGGAGTCCTAACTCCCGTGCTCAGATCCCTCTTGAATCTGATGATCCAGGTAGAAGATCTAGTGGAAGTATAGTTTTGAAGTATAGTTTTACTTGGTGGAGTGCAGGCTCTCCCTTTAAAATATAAAGCATAATTTGGTTTTAAAAAGGATATCTGTTGGGAAAATCAAAGTGATGGCAACAATGAAAAGAACAATGAAAAGCAAAACAAAGGGCTAACACATACTATGTCTGTGTGCTTAGCACAATGCCTAGTTAGCACAATGCTAGCCTTGTTGAAAAGGGGAGGAGAAGGGCAGTTGAGAAAACTTGAATCTGTTTACACAAAATAGACTTAAGTTTCAAGCCAGAAGGGACTGCATAACCATAAATTGGCAAGATTAAGCCTTGTTTTTCAGAGTACAAATGAAGTTTTAAGAGCTAAACTAAGTTGAGATACAGAATTATAAAGAAGTTTATATCTTTGTACTCCTGAATGTTAATAAACCACTTCAATAATAGTAGAAGACATGCATTGGACACTTCATAGTTGGCTCTATGCTTAAACACTTTACATGCATTGTCACATTCCTCTTCACAATAGCCCTATAAGTAAACACTATTTTTCACTTTGCTTTGCAGACAAGAAAGCTAAAACCTCACACCTACACAAGGGCAAAAGCCAAGATTCAAGCTGCTGGATTCAAAGCTGCTGACCCTAATCACTCTAATCATCATGCTCTACACTGTTCCATTTAATAGAGCAACCATTTATATATTAAATATTTTAAGATATTACTTTAGGACATTAGACTTGGTGAATATCCCAACAGACTTACTTCCACACCAGATTCATGTTCCTCAAGCCTTGGAACATATTTTCAGAATGTTTTGGCTTCCTCTTACATCACTCTGCATGAGGAAGAGAATAAATAACTCCCATGAAGAGCAATGTCTGTAATCCAATTTGTCAGGTGCCATGAGGCACAATGGTACACATGGGATCAGCACTTCCTTTGATAGCCTTGATGTTAAATCCTAAGAGGATCCATGGCAGAAGTAATTTGGTGCCAACATCTCTGTAAACACAGTCAGAAGTTGTCTCCCATTCAAGCCTGGTGATAGTTGGCTTCATAAAATAAATGACTAGACAGACAGATGAGAGATCATTTATTTCCTTACATGACATGCCAAAATAGCTAAAGAAACTGCACTGTTCAAGTTCTTGCTTCTCATGCCACCATCAGTTGAACTGTAATCATAAATAATTATAGTTTTTCATAAGGTATTCTGTGATTAAAGTGTATTACCTGCTTTTTTCAATTTTAGAATTATTGGAAACTCTAATCTATTTCATGTGTTACCTTTCAGCACTCATAATTAATCTCTGCTATGAGCACCCCAAAATGAAACCTCATGCTGTATGCTCATATTAGATTGGAAATCTCAGGTACCTTGGTTCATATGATACATGAAAGTACTTTAATTTCAGATGAAAATATTGTAATATTCCAATTCAAATAGATAAAAAAGGCACAGTGTCTGATCTTATGCTGTGTGAGCACTTAGCACTGGCCAGCTGCTGTGAAATTGGATACCGTTTAATGTCTTTCTGTAATAAGCATATTCTATGGAAACAGTGAATGAGAAAACCACACACCTATCATGGAATTTTTATTGCAGCTTGCCTGTGGTCTTTTGTGAAACTCTGTATAATGCAAAAAATCTTGTATCTGTTCTGCTTCTCCCAGTAGTTTCAAAAACGGAAGGGCAATAAGCTACTTTAATCTCTAGTTTGGAAGGTACAGTTTAACTCTAGCTCCATGCATCCCTGGTGGTCATTGCCATTAAAACAGAACAAAGGCTTCTGTTTTAAAATGTGCTGTGGGCTTATATAGCAACTTTGTCAGATGAATTATCTTCTTTGGGAAATCTTCTGGACCACAAAAAGTAATATACAGCAGACCAATTTTTGTATCAGCTATGTGCCAGGACATTTCTAAAGATAATCAAAATTCTATATACAGGGCTCTTGCCTGCCTACAAAAATGTATTTGAAGATAATTCCTGCTTCACCAATGTTTTTATCCCTTACAAATTTTATACCTAAGTATAAATTTCCCCCTTTGCCTCATACCATTTTCACCTGAACCACATCAAATCACATTACAAATCATTGAATAATTTCAAATTAAATTTTGTACCAGAAAATTAATTTCCTCCTCCAATTACTAAAATAATGTATATTACTAGTATTCATAAATGAAAAGCAGCCAAATGGTATTTTAAAGGGAGAAAACTGGATTTTAGATTTTTCCTGTTTGGAGAATAGTCTCCAAAATGTCACTACAAATGTGGCCCATTGATTCCAGCTGACTAGCACCATTTATGGCAAAAAGATAAGGTGATCTGAGGCACATTCCTTTTCTGCTTGTGTTCAGATTTTGCAAAGAAACTTTAAAGTAGTAACCCTTCAGTGACAGTGATAAATAGATGCCTCCCAAGACAGAAAAGAAATCACTCGAGAGGTGAAAAGTGAAAAGTGGAAAGTGAAACAGCAAGGAGAGGCATGATATCATCCACACCCATTACTCTGTGCAGAGTTTTGTTCTTTCATCCAGGCTGGAGTGCAGTGGCGCGATCTTGGCTCACTGTAACCTCCACCTTCCTCTTTCAAGTGATTCTCCTGCCTCAGCCTCCTGAGTAGCTAGGATTACAGGTGCCTGCCACCACGCCCAGCTAATTTTTGTATTTTTAGTTAAGACAAGGTTCCACCATGTTGCCAGGCTGGTCTTGAACTCTTGACCTCGTGATCCACCCTCCTTGGCCTCCCAAAGTGCTGAGATTACAGGTGTGAGCCACCGCGCCTGGCCCCATAACTCTTTTAATGGCCCAGAACAGGCCCCCAAAGTACTTCTTTGCTATTCAACAAGTCTTCAGCTTTCTGCACCTAAACAGCTCCCTTAACCTTTCCAGAGCTGCCTTCTTCCTGGCAGAGAGATTTTTCCTTAATATGTTAGGAAGGTCCATTGGAAATTATCCTGTGTGGTAGACTCTGCTGTATTATAGAGCCAGCAAGTCAAGTGTTAGATCCTAGCAGGCTTATCCAGCCACAGACTGCTGTCTCCTAGAACTAAGGAACTAAGAAATCCAAACAGGGTTAAAGGCAACATGAAAGCTAACAGAAAGTTGAATTTACCCAGCTGAGGCTATTATTCAGTTTTCCCCCAAGCTACATCTACATAGTGAAAAAAGAGCAATGGAGTTCAGGGTAAGGGAGGTTGTTGTACTAAATCAGGAGAGAAACTTTGTATGAAAACCTGAATTTGTCTCATTTCTAGATTCATTTCTGAACCTTCATAGCACCAAGGAAGGAACACAGAATTTGGGATCAAACAGATTGAGCTCAAATCCTAGTTCGATCTGTTGAAGATTCTTTAAAAACATATTTAACAGCTATGAGCTATAGCTTCCACCTTTATGTAATGGATAGGAAACACCTACCTCATTTGCTTATCATGAGAATTAAATAAGATAACGTGATAAAGTTACTTGTGCAGAACTCTAACCCAGGGTCTAACAGATATTTTTCCTGGATGGGTACGGTCTCTTACACCTGTAATCCCAGCACTTTGGGAGGCAAAGGCAGGAAGACTGCTTGAGACCACAAGTTTGAAACCAGCCTGGGCAATTACAGCAAGACCCCATCTCTACAAAAAAAATTCAAAAATTAGCCAGGAGTGATGGTGCATACCTGTAGTCCCAGTTAATGGGAGGACTGAGGCCGACAGAAGACTAAGGATCTTTTGAGCCCTGAAGTTTGAGGACTGCAGTGAGCCATTATCACACCACTGCACTCCAGCCTGGGCAACAGAGATAGACCCTGTCTCTCTATATATCTATCTAAGGAGCAGCTGTTGTAATAGTCATCGATACAGTAAGAACAATAATGACCTTTTGTTGAATGCTTTATAAGCTAGGCATTGTGCTAAGCACATAGACATAGTATTTCTAAATCTCATTTTAAAACTCCACAACATAGATGTTATTTAACAGAAAAGTATCCCTGTTAAGTGGTAAAAGCAGCAAGGAGAAAACTGGACAGGTAGATGAAATTCCATCACTTGCTTTGAGTTGCCGTTCTGACAAATAAATTAGCATCGAATTTTATTTCAGAAAGGTTAAGTGACTTCCCCAAAGTCACACAGCCTGATGCCTCATTTTCATTGTATATCTTAAGTGTAATTGTTTTCCTAGTTTATGCAACATATCTCAAAACCTAAAAATAAAACAGATATTTGATACCCAAGTAAATCCATACAAACTCACTATCCTGAATCCTGTTGCTTCACAGCACAAGACAGTCAGATAAATACTGTTTTCCAAAACTTCCCTAACCAGAAACCAGGATTGTGGCCTTAGGTAATACTTATCAGAAAGAATAGAATACTAGCACCTCTAGTCTGCCCACAAAGTCCCCAGGAGCTGGGCTAACAGTGACCCAGGATCACAAAACTCCAGAAGAACTCAGAAATTCAAAACTCGGAAATAAAGCCTAATCCTCACCACCAGTAATGACACTAATTAAAGTTAAGTAGTGGGGGAAAGCCAACAACTAACTCATCAGGAATTAATGTTGAGTCCAGATATCAACTGAAATCAAGATAAGATCCTTCCTGTAATTCTTTATTATGCTAAACCGAACTCTGATATTTAAAAACTCTGGGACCATCAAACACATACCAAGATTATTGTTTGCCTGGGAAAACCCTGCCTAAACGCAGAAGATAAAATGACTTCAGCTTCTCCAGATGTTTCTCCATGCTGTTTCTCCATGCTCTATGACACTTGAAAGAGATGCTCTTTTGCATCTCAGAAGCTATGTTTCAAACACTGAGCAGAGTGAGTTTCTCTAGAGAGGACCTTTCACACTGTCTCTCTCTACATTTATCACATAGTGAATCCAATGGCTAACTCAGGAAAAGAATAAGTAAATAGACCAAAGTGTAAATACATAAAATTGATTGATTTTACAATATTCTCTACTTCTTGAAAGTATATATGACTCCACAGTTAGTACTTTTTGAGAAATATTTTTAATGTATAAAGTGAAGAACACATATATATCTCAGATCAGATATGATTTATTAAAAAGTAGGTTCACTTGACTGAGTTCATAAGCATTTACCAAGCCTGGCATGAGTACATGAAATTACTAATTATTGACTGTACAGCACCAACAACTGAATCAGGATGAGAAAAAGAACTGTGAAGTGCTATATGCAAAGTGCTAGGCTTTACTAATATATCCTTACACTAAGAATGTTAATTCTATGATGGCATATTTTATTTTTAGAATGTCTGGTTCTGACTACATTTTCCAAAAATAAGTATTCAATAGTAAATGGCAAGAAACTCAAGCACCAAAATGATAATGAATATTTCAAGCTACCTTTCCCAGAAATAAAATCTGTTTCTCAGTTGATAGAAATTCATCATAAGCCACTGTCTATATCATGGTTCTTTAGAAAATTTTACTGTGCAGTAATTCATCAAAAGTCACTAGACCAAACTGCCATTTAATCCTTGAACCAAGGAGACAATTCATATAGCTATACACTTATTAACATCTTACCAAGTACTTGATGTGCTACACCACAGCAATTTCAAAGTCTATCCAATATATCATCAACTCTAATTCTTGGTATAGTATATACTTACTTTCATTATGGGATTTATACAAGCTTAACAAGAATCACAGTTTTAAGAAAAAAATATGAAATTCTTCAGCATATTTATTATATAGAATAGAAAAAATGGTAAACGTTTCTCATTTTTTGAAAGATCAACTTTTGAGCAAAACACAAAGATAAACAGAGATTTTAAACATCTGAATTCTGACCTCTACACACACAAATTAGAAAATCTAAAGGAAATAGAAAAATTTCTGGAAACACACAAGCCCCCAAGATTGAACCAGGAAGAAAGTGAAAACCTGAACAGGCCAATAGTAAGTTCTGAAACTGAATCAGTAACAAAAAACTCTCTGGACCAGATCAATTAACGGCTGAATTCTTCCAGACATACAAAAAAGAACTGATAGCAATCCTACTGAAACTATTCCAACAGATTAATAAAGAGGGAATCCACCTTAAGTCATTCTATGAAGCCAGCATCACCCTGATACCAAAACCAGGAAAGGACATAATGAAGAAAGAAAATCACAGTCCAACATCTATGAGAAACATAGATGTAAAAATCCCCGACAAAATATTAGCCAACCTAAACCAATAGTACATAAAAAAGATAATGTACCATGATATAATGGGTTTCATTTCAGGAATACAGGGATGGCTTAACATATGCAAGTCAATAAATGCAATACATCACATAAACAGAATTAAAAACAAAAATCATATGATCATCTCAATAGATGCAGAAAAAAGCATTCAATAAAATCCAGCATCCATTGGTCGGGCATGGTGGCTAATGCCTGTAATCCCAGCACTTTGGGAGACTGAAGTGGGTGGATCACCTGAGGTCAGGAGTTTGAGACCAGCCTCACTAACATGGTGAAACCCTGTCTGTAACTAAAAATACAAAACTTAGCCAGGTGTGGTGGCGGGCACTTGTAGTCCCAGCTACTCGGGAGGCTGAAGCAGGAGAATCACTTAAACCCGAGGGGTGAAGGTTGCAGTGAGTCGAGATCATGCCACTGCACTCCAGCCTGGGTGACAGAATGAGACTCCATCTCAAAAACACATTAAAAAATATATAAATAAATAAATAAATCCAGCATCCCTTTATAATAAAAACCCTCAACAAACTAGACAGAGATGGAAAACACCTAAAAATTATAAAAGCCATATATGAAAACCCATAGCCAATACACTGAATAGAGAAAAGTTGAAAGTATTTCCCCTGAGAACTGGTACAAGACAAGGATGCTTTCACCAATTCTATTCAACATAGTACTAGAAGTCCTAGCCAGAGCAACCATGCAAGAGAGAAATGAAGGGCATCCAAATTGGAAAACAGGAAATCAAATGATCACTGTTCACCAATGATAAAACCATATACCTAGGACACCCTAAAGACTCCTCCAAATGACTTCTAGATTTAATAAACAAATTCAACAATGTCTCAAGTTACAAATCAAAGTACACAAATCGGTAGCACTGCTATCACCAACAATAACCAAGCTGAGAAGCAAGTCAAGAACTCAATCCTTTTTACCATAACTGCAAATAAAATAAAATAAAATAAAATAAAATAAAATAAAATAAAATAAAATAAAATAAAATAAACTACCTTGTAATATACTTAAACAAGAAGGTGAAAGAAAGGGAGAACTAAAAAACACTGCTGAAAGAAATCATATGACACTAACAAATGGAAATGCATCCCAGGTTCATGAACTGGAAGAATAAATATCATGTGGCTGGGCGCGGTGGCTCAAGCCTGTAATCCCAGCACTTTGGGAGGCCGAGACGGGCGGATCACGAGGTCAGGAGATCGAGACCATCCGGGCTAACACGGTGAAACCCCGTCTCTTCTAAAAAATACAAAAAAAAAAAAAAAAAAAACTAGCAGGGCGAGGTGGCAGGCACCTGTAGTCGCAGCTACTCGGGAGGCTGAGGCAGGAGAATGGTAAACCCGGGAGGCGGAGCTTGCAGTGAGCTGAGATCCGGCCACTGCACTCCAGCCTGGGCGACAGAGACAGACTCCGTCTCAAAAAAAAAAAGAACAAATATCATGAAAATGACCATACTCTTCAAAGCAACCCACAGATTCCAATGCAATTCCTATCAAAATATCAACATCATTTTTCACAAAATTAGAGAAAACATATTAAAATTCATATGGAACTAAAAAGAGCCCAAATAGCCAAAGTAATCCTAAGTGAAAGAACAAATCTGGAGGCATCACATTACCTGACTTGAAATTATACTACAAGGCTATATTTACCAAAACAGTATAACACTGGTGTAAAAGTGGACACATAGACTAGTGGAACAGAATAAAGAACCCAGAAATAAAGCCAAATACCTACAGACAACTGATCTTCAACAAAGCATACAAAAACATAAACTGGCAAAAGGACATACCCTATTTAATAAATGATGCTGGGAAAATGGATAGCCACGTGTAGAAGAACGAACCCAGATCCCTATCTTTCACCTTATACAAAAATCAACTGAAGATGGATCAAAGACTTAAATCTAAGACCCAAAACCATAAATATTCTAAAAGAAAACTTAGAAAACATTCTTCTGGACATTAGTCTAAGCAAATAATTTATGACTAAGACCACAAAAGCAAATGTAACAAAAACAAAACTAAATAAATGGGACTTAATTAAACTAAAAAGCTTTTGTACAGCAAAAGAAATAATCATCAGAGTAAACAACCCACAAAATGGGAGAAAATATTAGCAAACTATGCCTCTGACAAAGAATTGATATCCAGAATCTACAAGGAACTCAAACAAATCAGCAAGAAAAAAATAATAATAATAATCCCATGAAAAAGTGGGCAAATGGCATGAATAGAATCTCTCAAAAGAAAATATACAAGTGGCCAACAAATATATGAAAAAATGCTCAACATCACTAATCATCAGGGAAATGCAAATCAAAACCACAGTGAGATACCACCTTACCCTGTATGAATGACCATTATTACAAAGACAAAAAACAATAGATGTTGGCAAAAAGACTTCACCACTATACAATTCATCCATGTAATCAAAAATAACTTGTACCACAATAGATGTGGTAAAGAAAAAAAAAGAGAGAGAGAGAGAGAGAGAGAGAGAGAGAAAGCTTATACGTTGATGGTGGGAATGTAAATTAGTAAAATCTCCTTAGAAAACAGTATGGAGATTTCTTTTTTTAAAACCTTTATTTTAGATTCTGGAGTACATATGCAGATTTGTTATGCAGGTAAACTGCATGTCACGGGGGTTTGGTTTACAGATTATTTTGTCACCCAGGTACACAGAGAGGGAAACAACAGACACTAGGGCCTACTTGAGAGTGGAGGGTAAGAGGGGGGAGAAGATCAGAGATTTCTAAAGAACTATAAGTAAATCTATATTTGATCCAGCAATCCCACTCCTGGGTATCTACCCAAGAAAAAGAAGTCATTGTATCAAAAAGACACCTGCATGCATATGTTTATTGCATCACAATTCACAATTGCAAAGATATGGAACCAACCTAAGTGCCCACTAACCAGTGAGTGAGTAAAGAAAATGTGTTTGCATATATATGTACACACACACACATCATGAAATACTACTCAGCCATGAAAAAGAATGAAATAATGTCTTTTTCAGCAACTTGGATAGAGCTAAAGGCCATTATTCTAGGTGAATTAACTCAGGAAGGCAAAACCAAATACCTTATGCTTACACTTACAAGTGGGAGCTCGGCTTTTTGTATGCAAAGGCATGCAGAGTGGTATAGTGGACTTTGGAGACTCAGAAGGAGGAGGGTGGGAGGTGGGTGAGGGATAAAAAAACTACATATAGGGTACAATGTACACTACTTGGGTGGTGGGTGCTCCAAAATCTTAGACTTCACCACTATACAATTCATCCATGTAATCAGAAACAACTTCTTCCCCAAAAGCTACTGAATTCTTTTTTAAAAAAGGATACCTAATGTTACTGAGCATTGTGCTTCCAGGCACACCCTACTAGAAGTTAAACTACCAAAGACTAGCAGACGCATTTAAGTTTTTCAATAGTTATCTGGAAAGTAATTTGAATTTACCATTTAATCCATAAATTAATTTAAAAAGACATTAATGAGATTTGTGTGTGGCTAGATGTTACTTGTTGATTACAATATTACTCTTAATTTATATTGTCATTTTAGCTGGCTAGAAAATATGACTAGTTGGATTTCTACTCTTATGAAATTAATGACATTATTAAGCCCAAAATCTTGCTATTCAATTTTTTCCTCTGGTATTTGAGTACAATGTGTATCTTTGGTTTAATTGGCAAAAAATACTATCCATTTTTCTCTGTGTGGAATTAGTCAAACTTTCTAATACAGTTATTCAACATTAAAAAATAAAAAAAAATTTAAAAACCCTGAGTTCTGGCAGTTCTACCCTTAACTAGTTGCATGATCTTACCTGATTTGGTTTTCAAATTCTGCATCTATAAAGTAGGAAAAAGTATACTCTCTGTCTACTTCATATGCTTATTTTGTGGAGCAAATGAGATTAATTTGTGGTAGACATTAAATATGTAATGTTATCATAACAGCATTTTCAAATGAAAGAAAACAGCATAATACATTTAATGGCTGCCTCTCTTCACATGACTTTTCTCCTCACCCACTCAAAGCACAAGTGCCAAAAATAAGTTATTGCCTAAAGTAAGATCCTGGATAAAAAGAGCAATACCCTGGCAATGAAATCGCTACTCTTGGAACAGTTACTCAATTTCACTGAGCCTTAGTTTTGCCTTCTTTATAACAGAACAACTTACCTGCTCCCACCTACACAGAAACATGACAATAGATTTAACAGTGTTGTCTTACTCAGCTTCCTCATATGTAAAATTGGCTTCATGGATAATGTATTTAAAGTCAATAGCCTGGTGCTTAGTACATTCATTCATTCAACAAATAATCTGTTCTGGCTGCTGCAAAATATAACAGAGAACAGAACAGAAAAGCCCCAGGCCCCACTGAGGTTACTTTATAGTATGGGAAGATAGACAATAAACAGAATAAGTAAAATAGATAGTGGCAGTGCCAGCTTCATAGACACGTAACCTGTGTAATTGCATAAGGTCCCAAGCCCAGACACCCTGTGCTTGGTTTGATGCCCTGTTATTGCCATCTTGAAATTCTTAATACTTTGTGAACAAGGGGACCCACATTTTCAGCTCCTGGATGGTGGTAGATGGTGGTATGGAGAAAATAAAGTGCAAAGGGATTAGGAAATGTGTGTTGGGAGGTAGGAGGAGTGGCCATCAGGGCTTCAACGTCGTGACGTTACGCATTTTGGCACTACACAAAGATGCCCAGGTTGGGGAGACAGTAGGGGCTGAAAACTGCCTAGTGGGAGAGGCCTTACTCTGCACAAATCTGACTCCAGGTAATTCTCCAAGCACCTGGCTTTAGAGGTAACAATCACATAGATTACAATATGCATCAGGTATCTTTAGATGCAGTCAACCCAAGGCCTGCCTGCTTGTCCAGCTGTGAACTGCAGAGCGATACCCCCAGAGTGGGCATCCTTTTCTCATCTACACAGAGGTGCAAGTGATGCTAGCAATGGGCATGCTGGTCAGAAAAGGCCTCTCTGTGGGATGACACTTGAGTAAAGTTCTGAAGAGGTGAGAAAGTAAGTTGTGAGGAATGGAGGAAGAAGCAGTTAGGCAAAGGGAACAGTGAATGCCACTAGAATATTATGGTTATGAGCTTTTCATTTGGCTGCATTGAGGAAAATGGTAGTAATTTATTTAAGGGGAAAATAATTTAATACTAGATTATCCAAGATAGGAGCCACTAGCTATATGTGGCTACTGAATACTTGAAATAGAGCATCTGTGAATGAGAAAGTTAACTTTTAATTTTAATTTTAAAAACATATCTGATTCCGTTATTTCAAAGTTTTATATACGTTTTAAACAATATGGGTATGTAAATCTATTTTCTAACTGTAATTTTATAAAATTTAAATACAGATCACATATTTGTGATGAAAATCTAGACTCTGAACTAGGTATGTTGTTATCATAAACAGCATACCAAATTTTGAAAATACTACCAAAACAAAAACTTATTAATAATTTTTATATAGACTACATGGTAAAATAGTATTTTCAATATGCTGGATACATAAAACCTATCATTAAAATTAATCTGCACTCTTTAATTGTCTAATGTAGCTACTAGAAAACTTAAAATTATACATTGGCTCACATTATAGTTTTATTGGAAAGTACTGGTCTAATGAATTAATAGGGTAGGCAAAACAAGATCTTGCCAAAATTAAGAAATTTGTCATTCGTTTTATCTCAAGCTTCTCACAAAACCTGAAAAATAAGAATGTGTTCTGATGTTTCCACTTTGGAAATTAGCATATACACTTTTCATTTGGTCAGTTTGTTGAAAAGCCCACTCTGATTCACTGGGCCATTTTCTACCCATCCTGTCAAAGTTCTGCTCCAACAATACATGGTCTAAGAAGGTCAATTCTCTGGCCCCTGAAAATTAAGTTGCTCTCATCTCCTCGATATATAAATGATAACTGTAATACATCATGCTTCATATGTCTGTGTACCCTACAAGACTTTCCTACATTGAAGCAAGGGCGTGCAATTTGTTTTTGGATCTTAAGAGCCAAGCACAAATCCTGAAACAGTAAGCCTCAAAACGACTTGTAAAGAGGTGAGACGGGAGTACAGATACATAAGGATATATACAAGCATACTTTATGGAAACTCCCATTTATCCAGCTATCAGCCTTATAGAAACCACAAACATCTGGAAAGCAGCCACATAATCTGACAGTAAGGGGAAAATAAATAAATAATACTAAGAATGACTGAGTACCTACTATGCACCTTACAGGCACTCTGAAAAGTTTCTTTCATTTAATCTACACGAGAACCCTTTGCTGTTATAATAACTTAATAATTATTGAGCACTGTTATTTGCCAGGCACTGTGGTAAGCACTTTAAAGATTTTTAAAATTTCTTTCATCTTCACAAACTCCAAGCATGGGTTCTACTATTATGGCCATTCCTCAGAGCAAAGAGGTTAAGTAACTTTCACAAGATTACATAGGTAACAAGTATCAAAGCCAACATGAAAATTCAGGCAGTCCCTAATATTTGAGATCTGAAGTAAGCATGACCTTAATGCAAAGGGATTCTAATACAAACATTTACAAATCTGTAAGCCAAGAGAAATCAACTAGAGGTAAATGTTGTTCATAGAAGTATATGAGAGCAATAATGAGACACTCCAGGAGACCTTGGAAATAAGGCAAATAAGACAATTAGAGATGTAGAAGGCCACTTTAAAGATTGACTAATATATTCAGAATGATTCCATGCATATAGCACACAAAACTGGCAGAACAAAGTATATTTAGCAATATATACATAGATTATAAAAATATAAAGAAGCAAGCAAATGACACAAATGTCAGGATACTGATTTCCCTTAAAGAAGAGAGAATGTATTATAGCCAAGGGAGCTTCCAGGGTATTGTAAATGATCTATTTATTGACTTGAGTGGTTGATATTTGGTTGTTTGCATTGTAATCCTTAAATGATATACATGTTTTATGTGATAACAACAACAGTGACACCTCAGCATCTTAGCTCTAGAGCTCATGCTCCATTACACCCATAGGGTGAGCTAAGCAGAAGTCAGGTGATTGCCTGTCCCCATGGCTGAGTACTACTCATCACTCCTGACCTACCTTAAATATCATCTCTAAATCTCCCATTTCAGTAGGTCCTCCCAATCTGTTTACCATCATTTACTGCTTAGCACTTGTGATGGTTAATTTTACATGTCAACTTGACAGGGTCATGGGGTGGCCAGATATTTGGTAAGGCATTATTCTGGGTGTAGGTTGTGAGAGTGTTTTTGAATGAAATTAACATCTGAATCTGCAGACTGGTAAAGCAGATTGCCCTCTTTACTGTGGATGGGTCTCATTCAATCAGCTGCAGGCCTGAATACAACAAAAAGGCTGACCCTCCCATGAGTAAGAGGGAACATGTTCTGCCTGACTGTCTGAGCTGGAACATCAATCTTTTCCTGCTTTCAGACTCCAACGGAAACATCAGCTCTTCTTGGGTTTCAAGTTTGCTGGCTTTCAGAATGAACTTAATACCATTGGCTCTCCTGGTTCCCAGGCCTTTGGACTCAGACAGGAGTCACATCATCAACTCTCCCAGGTCTCCAGCCTGCCATCTGCAGAAGGAGAGCTGCTCTAGACCCAGCACCTATTATAATGACCAGTAGATAACAGCCAGCCAGTCAATGGGGATTAAAAAGCAAGAAATAAATAAATGCCATAGAGCTGGTCAAGTAGGCAGACACAGGCTTTGATCCAGCTAGCTCTCTACTATCAAGCCTCCTTACAAGTCACATATTCTTTCTATACCTTGGGATGTCTCAGCCTCCATAATCATTTCTTATAATAAATCATATATATATATATATATATATATGTATCCCACTGGTTCTGTTTTTCTAAAGAACCCTGACTAATACAACACTAAAGACCTTAAGACTCCTGGTAATTATTTTTATAATATGTTTTTGGTTTTGTTTTATGTACTTTTATTCTAGGAAAAAACATAAAATTTACTATCTTAGCCATTTTTAAGTGTACAATTCAGTTGTGTTAAGTACATTCACATTGTTGTAACATAGATCTTCAAAACTTTTTTCATCTTGCAAAATTGAAACTCCATACCTAGTAATCAACAACACCTTTTCCCCTCTTTCTCTAGTCCCTGGTAATCACCCTCTACTTTCTGTCCCATTAATTTAACAACTTTGGATACTTCATATAAGTGGAATCATACAGCATTTGTCTTATTGTGACTGGCTTATTTCACTTAGCATAATGTCCTCAACTTTCATCCATGTTGTCGCATGTGACAGGAATTACTTCCTTTTTAAGGCTGAATAATATTTCATTGCATAAATATACCACATTTTATTTATCCATTCATCCATGAATGGACATTTGGGTTGTTTTCACTTCTTGGCTGTTTTATGTAATATTGCTATGAAAAAGGGCGTGCAAATATCTCTTCAAGTCTCTGCTTTCAATCATTTTAGGTCCATACCCAGAAATAAAATTGCTGGATAATATGGTAGTTCTATTTTTAATTTTTCAAGGAACTTCCATACTATTTTCCACAGCTGCTGCACCATTTTATAGCCCTACCAAAAGTGCACAAGGGTTTGAAATTCTTCACATTCTTGCCAACATTTATTTTGTTTGTTTGTTTTGATGGTAGCCATCCTAATGCATATGAGGTAATATCTTATGGTTTTGATTTTCATTTCTATGATGATTAGTGATGTTAAGCAGTTTTTTCATATGCTCATTGGCCATTTGTATATCATCTTTAGATAAATGCCTATTCAGGTTCTTTGCCCATTTTTTAATTGAGTTATTTGATTTTGTGTTATTGAGTTATAAGAATTCTCTATGTATTTCGGATATTTAACCCTTATCAGTTATATAATTTGTTCTGGTTTTTAAAATAATAACTTTATTGTTTCTGGATGTTTTTCTCATACTAGTTTGGTAGCTCCATGAAGTCCAAGTCTGTTTCTTCTCTGCTCTACACGCAGCACCTATTATAATAACCAGTAGATAGTAGATAGCCAGTCAATGGGGATCGAAAAGCAAAAAATAAATAAATGCCATACAGCTATTAAATGGATGCAGGCTTTGAGCCAGCTCTCTACCATCAACCTTCTTTACAACACACATATGCTTTATAGGAAAGGTAGAGTCTTCTTTTGCCCTAAATGACCAATGCTGCAAATTAGATGCTGATAGTTCTAGGGATGAAAAAAAAGATCTCAGAAAAAGACACTGAGAAGTGAGACCTAATAAAAAGAAAGTGAGAAGAATCACCAACTTCAATACCAACTGAGGATATGTGATGCAGGATAAAGCAGTCACACACGTAGATTTTTCCCCAATGGCTTCATGGAACACTGGAAGAGTGATGCTTACACAAATGATCTTCCCAAGAAGAGATTAAATTCTGTGCTTTTTACAGGCAAATATGTTTTAGAAAGATTTTGTAAAACAAAATGGGTACAATAAAAGAAGCCTGATGTTTTAAAAAGAAGAAATTTCACCAACATGAACTGCTTTCTTACCCAAAAATCAAGTCCTGGAAATAACAAAGAGTAACATACATGCCTGCAATAAATGTGCACCTATATGCGTAAATGTCATGGCTCAAATTAGGCAACAGTAATTGGATGTAAGATGAAAATTAATGTCATGGTAAAGACAGGGAAAAGTCAGAATCACACAGGAAAGCCTTGGCAACTCTGTTTGGAAAACAAAAGCTATAGAAGGAAAGGACACAAAGGACATAGAAGAAAAAGGAAAAGTAAAGATGGTGTTTGAAGGAAACATAGTTTATCATTTTTTCTTTCTCCGGATGACACTAAGGCATATACTACAAATTTCAAAATAAACCAGGAAACCAGTACACAAAGCTAACAATGTGCCATAATTTCATTGGTACCCCTACCAAACTCATCACTGGGCACATCTATTTTGTAAACTGATTGATCTTAATGTTTATGGCTTTAGTCTGAGCTGTCTGTAAGGAGCAATATTCACCTAATTTTTTTAAAAAAAGCTAAATAAATATTAACTAATATACACTTGAGAAAACACATGAAGCATTTTAAACAATGTAATTACCAAAGATGGCCAAGCCCAGAGTAGCAACTTGACTTCTTCCTAGTGTTACTGATGGCTAAGTGCTGAGGAAAACTAATTGCCAAAGAAAATAATTCTCATCTATACTACTACATTTCCCCGCCCTTCTTTTTTTATGTGTGTGCACATATATGTAGTCCCAGGTCTCTGCAAATGCTATCATCTGTTTAGGTGATGACTGACAGGAAGGTAGACAGATGGAGCCAAGACAGATATCTACACAGCCTATTTTACACCCCAGACTCTCTGATGTAAAAATGACCAACCTAATAATATTTCAGTGTTTTCATTAATTATTTTTTCTCTATTAGGTAATGATAAAGAAGCTATGAGACTTTCAATGATAAAAGGATTAATAAAATGTAAAATGTTAAATACCTAAGGTTTATATCAAACTTTTTCATCTTCAATTCACTTTGCATGCCACTTTCAGAGTTTTTATATTTTTATTCCCTGTTCTTATGGTCAACTTTTGATATTAACTCGTTAACTTATTCTTTCCTAAATTTCCAGTAATTAAATATCTTTTCTTGCTCAGATCAACATGATAAACTTCAAGAACTAACACAGATAAGCCCATCAGAAACAAAAAGACTTTCAGAAACACAGTACTTGCACTCTACTGTTCACAGAAAAGATAAAAGCAACTGACATCTTTATCTCTTTATATATAAACTTCATGTATCTATACCATAGTTTTCCAATTGGTTAATGTTTAGGATTCTTTCTATTGCCTTCAAAATTGCATAACTAAAGCTACAGAAAATTGTATTATATAAATAAGAATTTAAGAGGTATCATTTACATGTCTCAGATCAGGCATTCTCCCAGATTAAATACATGATTATATGTATGATTATATATATGGTCATATAAAGAACCAAGCACCTGTTTTTGCACCCAAGATGAAGTTTTTTAGATCATTTCTCCTCTTTTATATTTTATAAAATTAAAAATGCATGTTATGTTAAAATAGCCCAGAGAACCAAGACCAAAGTCTGGCTAGATTTCTACTTAATTTAGTAGTCAATAAGAAGGCAGAAAACAATATCCAAGGCAAGACTATAAAAGTATCTCTTCATTGCATCTCCTCCTTATGTTTATTATTTCCTCCATGAAGCAATAGGTTCTTCTTGAGGTGAAGAGAGAAATAAATAGTGATTGAGCCAGTTCAGTGTCCTAAGAACCTATTGCCATGGGAGAGCACTATACACTTTCCAAAGAAAAAACTGACACTGCCCTAAAAAAAAACCAAAAACATAACTTTGTAGTGCTATCATCCACCTAGTCTATATTTTTAAGGTGGTTATTTTGTTTGGATTATAGGTCTCTGTAACAAAAAAGTTAAATACAAAAGATACTAATCCACTGCAAAACAGGTGAAGTAAACACCAGCTTCCAAGTCAAGAAGATAATTGAGTAACTCAAAAAATGGGGTAATTGCAGTGAAGTTACATTGTAGAAAAAATGAAAATAAAACACACTATAATTCAGCTTTTCTTTGAGACTGATAATTACTGTCAATCACTCACTGGGAAGTTCACATTTCTTAAAGTTTGCAATACCATTTATTTGCTACATTTTTGTGGGATTTTAACCTATACAAAAAAAAAAATGTTTATCCTTATTAACCAGTGGCCTCAGCAAAGAAGACACTTTATAGTAACACACAGGACATGACAAAGAGTTTTATGATTTCTGTACAATTGGAGGAGTCTGCCTCAGCATCTTCCCCAACCTGAAAGTACCCTATCCACCAAAACACCAGGGCATGGTTGGAGAAACCCAGCACCACATGTCACGTGTCACACTAACACAGAGAACTAAGTGTGACAAGATCAGGCACAGACATAGGACATTTCACTAATAGTGTGGTGTATTCACCGCACTACACAGGCATTTTTGAAAAGCATACTAAGAAAGGACATACTTTGAAACTCTATCATTACTAGAATTTTTTTCATGTTTACATTTGTTTTTTATTTTTCTTATTTGTATAAATTAAAGAGGTACAAGTGCAGTTTTGTTACATGGATATATTGCATAGCGGTGAAGTCTGGACTTTTAGTGTCGCCATCACCTAAATAGCATACATTGAAACCATTAAGTAATTTCTCATCCCCAACCTTCCTCCCCACCTCTCACCCTTCCAAGTCTCCAATGTCTATCATTTCACACTCTACAACTGTGTGTACAGATTATTTAGCTCCCACTTACAAGTAAGAACATGTAGTATTTGACTTGGATTTATATAGAAATAAAATTCTAGAAATAGATGCTGAAGTTAAAGTATGAACTTAAGACAACTACAGAGCTAGTAATAGGAACTAATAAAAGCACAGTGTTTTTTAATCCACTCAAGATTTTTAGGGAAAACACTAATTTATTTTCGGGGAGGGTAGAACACTATTATGTAGCATGTGGAATTTGTAATATAAAAATACAAGTTAAAGTTAATTGCTCGAAAAACAAGAGTCATCTCATTCATAGTATAGATTTGGTTATTCTTAATATTTTTCTTATCTGTGTAGTTACTAATTAAAACACAAAACACAGACACACACAATTTGGTATTATTGCTTAGAGATATATTGATGAGGTGGACTTGAGCTGACAAGACAATATACTTCCGTGGGTAAGGTGGGCACAGCAGGTAATCAGAATCCTTCATGTAACTTTGTCCAAGTGATGCTTAATTTTATTTTTGTGAGCTGCTTATCACAATGTTAAATTCAATCTCAATTTGGTGCAAAAAGAGAAGCTCATGTACATGAATGATACTAAGCAACCTCAGTATTGGACACTAGGACAGACAAAAACATCTCTAGCTATTACATTAACACAGATACTTCAACTGCAGGAACTTTTTCTCATAGGAAGCCCTATTTCAGGGTTCACTGACCTACACAAAATCATTAAACCACAGAAAAGATGTATTAACCTGAAGTTTCATTTATTTTATAACTGTCAGAAGCTTACCAGGTACTAAGATAATATAACCCTTCCTGAATACTCTTATATATCACCATCTCAAGAAAGAATATATTGAAAGTCTTGATATGGTAGACTACATTATCTGGAAATAATATTAGTTTTACTAAAAATGTTGAGTCTTAAATTTTACATATTGTTAGAATAATAAAATAGTATCTGGATTATAAACTTACTAGCTCCTATTTATTGCTTAATTTAGAGAAAGTGTTAACATAACTTTGGGCGACATATAATGTTAACTATACAATTTAGAAGAAAACCTAAAGCACCACGTTATCCTGTTTCCCTTCATAGAATAGGTGCTAGAAAAAATATTTAATTAAAACATTGTAGGCCGGGCATGGTGGTTCACGCCTGTAATCCCAGCACTTTGGGAGGCTGAGGAGGGTGGATCACGAGGTCAAGAGATTGAGACCATCCTGGCCAACACAGTGAAACCCCATCTCTATTAAAAATACAAAAATTATCTGGGCATGATGACGTGCACCTGTTGACCCAGCTACTCGGGAGGCTGAGACAGGAAAATCACTTGAACCTCAGAGGTGGAGGTTGTAGTCAGCCAAGATTGCACCACTACACTCCAGCCTGGTGACAGAGCAAGACTCTGTCTCTCTCTCTCTCTCTCTCTCTCTCTCTCTCTCTCTCTCTCTCTATATATATATATATATATATATATATATATATATATATATATATATTTTTAAAAATTAAATCTGTGTAAGAATCCCACAGTCACAAGGAGGGGTACGGTTAAAAAAAAAAAAAAAAAAAAAAAAAACACTGCAAAACTAGAACTCCATGAATCTCACAAATTTCTTATTTTAATGTACATGGTTTTCACAATGAACATAACAGTGAAAGATATGACTCAACCACAAGTTAAGTACATAGGGTGATTTTATTTGTAACAATTTTTGGGAGGCCAGGAAGCTCTCATAATGTCTCAAGTGTTATAATATAATCTTAGTGATTTTAAAACTTAAATATCTCAATCGTACGTACAAATTTTAAAATTTAGGCTCAATTATAATTCCGCTGTAAGATAAAGGCATGAGATTTAAGTGGCAGACAATAACACATGAATAACAGTGATCAGAAAGCTAGATGCCCGTTTCCCACCAATTTATGCATACTAGCTACATTTTTTAAAGACATTTTTGTTCTATATTTGCTAAACATTTTCAAGTATCCTATAGCAGAGTCAAAAAGCTCCATTTTATTGCATTCTATTTTAGTGGATTCTTTGTAAAGAATTCTTTAGCAATGTATTCCTTTATTGGCTTTATACATGCTGATTTTCATATACTAATGCATCTTGAGAAAAATACATAATCCTTATATTTTGTTGGTGGATAAAGAATTTCACTGATAAAGTAAAATAAAACATCTCATTTACTTCCATGTTCCTCCCCCTCCTCCATCTTCTTGAAATCAAAAAATAGGAGAGAAAATGAACAATAATATTGATTTGATAATTCTTTGCCTAGAGACCCTAATTTTCCTGACAATTAAGTGAGTTATAAAATGACTACATTTTCATTACACATAATAGTATCTGAAAATGTAGTTGAGTTTGTTTTTCTTTTAAAAATCTAAAGTTTTGTTTTCACAGAAAAACAGATGGTGTTTTTTGGTTTGAGGGTGGTAGTAGAATTTTGCTTTGTTCAAAAAAAAAAAAAAAAAAAAACAGGTGTGGCAATCATTTTCTCCTGCTACTGTATTAGCACATTTAATTGCTAAGTTCACAGACAGCCTTCTCAATTCTTTTACCAGCAGATGGTGAAAGTGATTTTAAAAGAGGAATAAGAATTTTTCAAGAACCATTTCAGAACAGCATGAGATCTGCTCTTTCTTCAATGGGTGTGTCAACGTCTGATGAACACTAAGAGAACTCATATCACTGCATCTACAGTGCATTTGCCTTTAATTACTTGACAGTTATCCAAGTTTTGTAAAATTACTCACACATTATCTACCAAAGTACTATCTGCTTGCAGTGAATTTCTTCGAATGACTTTATAACTATTGGCTAATTAAAATTTCACAATACTCCTACAAAATATGTAGGTAGAAAGTTTTACAAGCTTTGTTTCACTGTGTTCCCAGGTATATTGCTGTCAGAGATGGCAGTTAAATGTAAGTTCTGAGCTCACAAGGATTTATGCCCTGTGTCAGCATTTGCTTCTCAAATGGCAATGACTAGCTTTTAGAATAAGGAGATCTTTGGTGTCACAGACACAGTTACTTCTCCATTAACCATCTCTTTTTGCCTTCTCAGCTAATAGAACCCTAATTCTGTCCAGAATAGTCATAGACAAAGAAAAACTATGCTATGCCTGAACATGGAAGTAAATGAGATGTATTATTTCTCATACTTGTTAAAACAGTAAGGAAGACTTTATTCATGACTATTGCAATATAGGACAGAGATTGGGCCCAACTCTGAATACAGTGAAGACAGCTGGGGATTGTAGCCCAGTTTCAGAGTAAGGGTTCAGTCTATGAAAAGTTACCAAGAGGAGTCATCAATGGTAAAGGGATTCTTTCTGAAGTCAGGCCAAGGACATAAATTAAAAGTGGGGGATGAGGAACTTGATCAGATATCAAGGTTAATCAAGTATCAAAAGTGGGAGAATTCTCGCTGAACTGACTTAGCAGGAATTTTTGCTAAGATTGGACTGAGCAGGCCAAAGACAGGATTGGGAACAAGGTCAAGGCCCATTAGAGAAGAGGTTCAGAGGAGCCTGATGAAAGTTGGTCAAGGAGAGAGTCTGCCACTCTGTACTCAGCTAAAAGTCCATATCTCCCTTCCAGGTGAGTGCAGCATGTTGCATGGTTTTGAACAAAAACATGTAAGAGGAAAGTCTGCTGGAAAGTTTGGAGAAAGTTTTCACCTTTCTGATGCAGGCACTACCTCTTTCCCTTATTCCTTTCCTGGACACAATGCATCCCTATGGTGATCATTGGGATTAAAACCACATGCTAAAGATGATGAACAAATAGAAAGAGCTTAGGACACTGATGAAAATGTGGAGCCATTGACACAACCCTTATTCTTTGCTTGTCTCCTCCAACCTCCATCTACAATAGCATCTCACCCCAACTCCTCAGTTAACCTGCATTAGCAACCTGGTGTGTTTCCTCTCATATTTTCTCTTATACTCATACAAAGACCTAAATGTGAATAGAAATATTGTGTACAGATATGTATACAGAATTTATTTTCATTATTTTATTAAAATTGAGCCAAATTATTAATCTTCCATTTTTCTCACACAATAATACCTCATAACAATCCCTCCAAGATATCCAGTATCACTCTAACATTTGCTTTTTAACAGCTGCCTAGTATTCCAAAGTATGGATATACCCTAATGATGAATGCTTTCTTTTCTGATTTTTGACAGAACAAAAATGCCATAATAAATGTTTTCTTATATGTATATGCTTTTTTATTCTATGGTATAAATTTACAACACTCCATTTCTAAATTTTTCTAGAGACTTTTTGAAAGCATCCATTTATATCAACAATAGATAAGTAACTTTTTCGCTGTATTCCTACCAATAATTTGTGTTACCAGTCTTTAATTTCTGCTATTCTAGTATTTATAAAGTTATATCTCATTTTTACTTTTATTTGCATTTCCTACATGTATATTTAAGTATCTCTTTATTTGCTTGTCATTTGTATTTCCTTTTCTGTGAGTCATATATTCATAACATCTGTCTATTTTTCTCTTTGCCTGTGCTTGCCAACTTTCTTGTTTATATAGACATTAACCATCACTATTACATGTGTTTTCCAGATATTCTGTGTGTTTACCAACTCTGTTTTGGGTATGGATTTTCATACATAGGTTTTCAATTGGTAAGTGATTAAGTAAAACCCATTATTTTTTCTGTATAGATAACGGATTATTAGTCTAAGGAGATTTTCTAACCACCATATTTTTTAGTCATTTACACATTTTTATTTTTCTTTGTACATTTCAGTCCGCCTGAAATTTATTTCTGAACATGGTATAAGATGGGGTCCATTTTTATTCTTTTCCAGAATAAATTACAGCCACTGTATTTAGCAATATGAATTCATTATATTTATCATAGTCTTTATTTCATGTTCTCTTCTACTAATCATCTTTTCTTGTAATGACTTGATTAGAGGGGCTTTATTGTATGCCCTGATATTTTTTAAAAGCCTCCTTGTAATTCATCCTTCTTGCATTTTTATTGACTGTTCTCATACATTTTTTCCATGTAAAATATAAGATAACTTCACCCAATTAAAAAATTTGTTGGCTTTCTAAATAAAATACCATTAAAAATATATATTAATTTGGAGAAAGTTGATATTTTCATAATATTGCCTCCCTCATCCAAGAGCATGCTATGCCTAATCCTTTACTCAAATTTTGTTTGAGTATTTTAATTAGATGTCATATGGTCTTTGTATAGGTCTGCTACTCTTCTTTTTAAATTTAGTTCTAAGTATTTTACAGTTTTGTCACTATTATAAAGGTAGTGTTTGTACACATTTCTTGCTAGAGTAAAGAAAAGCTATTGATTCCTTTGTTTATGTAGTTCATATCTGGCCAACTCACCAAATTTTCTCATTAATTCTATTAGCTGTTTTTATTCAATTATAAATGTCTTAGATATATGCTTTATTGAGTAGGAGCAAAGAAGCGGAGCAACAACATGGTCACTGGAATTGACCATAAAGTATGTCCAGCATATTAACATTAACCATTATGCTTTTGTTTGGAGGGGGAAGGTGAGGACATCTACTCTGAGATATCAAATATGTGGATTAATTTAGCTGATTTTACATATTATTTCTGTTTCCACATTTTTTTCAGACTGAAATAAACATCTCTTTATCTTTTAAACATTTGCAGTGATTGCATATATTAGCAGTTTATCAAAAGTCCTACTGCATCACTATTTTTTTTTTATTTTTTTTTAGAGATGGGTGTCACTGTGTTGCCCAGGCTGGAGCACAGTGGCTATTCACAGATGTGATCGTAGCATACTACAGTCTTGAACACCTGGGCTCAAAGCAGTCCTTCCACCTCAGTGTCCTGAGTAGCTTGGACTATAGGTGTGTACCACCAGACCTGGCTTGCAGCACATTTTAATCAAAGAATAACATGGCTGGTGTGTGTGCTGAAGTTTGATTTAATTTTTAAGATTTTTTATTTGTGATTTCACATTTTAAACTTTATATTTAAATACCTTGATAATTTCCTTGTCATTCACCATTTTATGGGTGTAAATCTTAATAACTAAAATCTATATGCTGTTTTATATTATGATTTTTATCTTAAAGTCTTTCTCTAGAAAATATCGCTGGGATCAGTGGTCCTTCTGTGCTCCAAGTTCACTCTGCACACATCTATATTCAATGGCATCAAGATATCACAATAACCCATTACACTGTATGTTATTTAAAAACACAAACTATGTCTAATTATCATTGTGTGCCCAATATCTAACACTGCTGGACATATTTTTGGTGCTAAATATGTTTGCTATACAGAGTTTAACTATTTACTTAGTTTATATTGACTCATTTTGTCTTCAAAATTATCCTGTGAGAAATGCTTTGCCATTGTTCTAATTTCTCAATGAAGAAACAGACTATGAGTAACTCAGAGAGTGATTATTCAACTAAAATTTAGTCCTTTGGTTTCCCATCCCATACAATCATTGTTGTTACCCACGTCACCATGCACTGCATCCTCCAATTATAAGTCCATGTTTGGCTATTCAATCAATTGTATGATTCAATAAATCATGCTACCATTTTTATCATCCTTGTGTCTGTTTTTTAAAAGTTTGGCCACTTTGTCCTATTTCACCAAAAAAAAAAAAAAAAAAAAAAAAAAAAAAAAAAAAAAAAAAAAACTTCTATTCTGAAACTTGCTTTGCTTCAGCCATAAACTAAACATTTACACCATCTCCTAAGCATATACAACCTGATAAAAAATAGAAAAAAAAAATAGAGCTTTTTTTTTCTTGCTGTATTTGCTATTGTATGAGTCTGTTCTTGCATTGCTATAAAGAAATACCCGAGCCTGGGTAATTTATAAAGAAAAGAGGCTTAATTGACTCAGTTCTGCAAGCTGTACATGAATACGTGCCTACTTCCCCATCGCCTTCCGCCATGATTGTAAGTTTGCTGGTGAGGCCTCAGGAAATGTACAATCATGGCAGAAGGTGAAGGGAAAGTAGGCACATCTTACATGGCCAGAGAAGGAGGAAAGAGAGAGAAGAGGGGAGGTGCTACACACTTGTAAATCATCAGATCTCTGAGAACTCACTCACTATCAGAAGAATACCAAGGGGGAAATCCACCCCCATGATCCAATCACCCCCTACCCAACCCCTCCTCTAACAATGGGAATTACAATTTGGACATGAGATTTGGGAGGGGACACAAACCTAAACTATAATCAACTATCAACTTAAGTCTATAGTTTTTAAGTGGATAGGTACTATATACGCAAGTCTTAAAATTCCAGTAACTGTGGTTATTTTTTAAGTTTAAATTACGTGGTTTCTGATCAAAAATGTATTCTAGAGTTAAACCTTCACTTTTGTTATCTGGGAGTTTCTTTCTTGAAATAATGCCTCACATTCTATAGTATTTTTATATAAATTTAATGTCTATAAGGCAGCACCTTTCTCCCCTTATTCTAAGGTTAAGAAGGTATACCTTAAAAAGGATAAGTACCCCATCCCCGGTCACAGAAAAACTAAATAGCCGAACAAGAATTCACAACAGATCCTGTAACTCCAGTCCTGAAGCTGTTCCTTTTACTCCTTCTCTAGGTAGTAGGGCAATAATATTTCAAGTTCTCCATGTAACTGGTTGTTGTGTTTGTTTGTAAAACATGCATGACTTATGTAATTATATACATAGGTTCCCGATCTCATCTGTATTAAATTTTGTTTGTTTGTTTTTCTGGAGGATAACATCCTTTCCACATTTGTTTCAATCTCTTCTGTATCATCAAATGGTTTGTTTAGCAAGATTCCCAAAATTCATTTGGTTCTTTCTTGTTGTCTACTTGAGATAGGCAGATCTAATACTTTCTCCACAAACAGGATATAGCATTTAACTTCATTTTTATTTCAGAACATGTACTTATTTCCTCTAATCATCAGAAAACTTGGTTTTTCCCTTCACTAGAATTGAATAATTTGAACTTCGCTTATAGTAAACACTTGATTTACAACAATACTTTCACTATGTATATTGATTTACATTAAGGCCAACCAAACACCATATTTATTCATTCATTCATTGTTCATTGTTAAAGATTATGTGCCTTGTATTTAATATAGTACTTCTAGGAATTCCTGTTTATTCTCATATTTTAACCTAAATCCCTGAAAAGTAATTTATTTAAGTGTCAGCTTCTCAGCTTCAATTCAAAGCAGAACTCAAGTAAAACAAGTTGTCTTCTTTAGATACTTCTTATTTTATACATTAAAGGCTGGTTCTCATCATCTTTTCCTTACAGTTATACTCTATCTACTCTCCATGGTGCTCAAAAGCATGTAACTAAATAACCAACCTTATAATTCTGAAAAATGAAATCATGGTGGATGAGGATCGGAATCATGGATGTTTCTTGTTGCTTATTTGGTTTTTGCTTAAGTTTTTGTCATTAATACCTGCAGTCTATATTCAGGTTTCATTGTTTTTAGATTACATCCTCATGGAAATTCTTTTTTTAAAACATATACACATTTTATTGAAGTTGTCTTTTCAAATTTGAAAATGAGAACATCATTTTTTCAAAGTCAAGAAACAGAGTATATGAAACGTCAATTTTATGCACATCTTTTTACATTTCTTTCTATGCTCATGTAAAACATGCACGACTTATGTAATTATATACATATGTTCCTGATCTCATCTATATTAAAGTTTTTTTATTATTATACTTTAAGTTCTGGGGTACATGTGCAGAACGTGCAGACTTGTTACATAGACATATGCATGCCATGGTGGTTTGATGCACCTATCAACCCATCATCTACATTAGGTATTTCTCCTAATGCTATCCCTCCCCTAGTCCCCCACCACCCAACAGGCCCCAGTGTATGATATTCCCCTCCCTGTGTCAATGTGTTCTCATTGGCCAACTCTCACTTATGAGTGAGAACATACAGTGTTTGCTTTTCTGTTCCTGTCTTAGTTTGCTGAGAATGATGCTTTCCAGCTTCATCCACGTCTCTGCAAAGGACATGAACTCATCCTTTTTTGTGGCTGCACAGTATTCCATGGTGTATATGTGCCACATTTTCTTTAGTCTATCATTGATGGGCATTTGGATTGGTTCCAAGACTTTGCTATTGTAAACAGTGCTGCAGTAAACATATGTGTACGTGTCTTTATAGTAGAATGATTTATAATCCTTTGGGTATATACCCAGTAATAGGATTGCTGGGTCAACTGGTATTTCTGGTTCTAGATCCTGGAGGAATTGCCACACTGCCTTCCACAATGGTTGAAAAGCATTCCTATCTCGCCACATCCTCTCCAGCAGCTGTTGTTTCCTGACTTTTTAATGATCACCATTCTAACTGGCATTAGATGGTATTTCATTGTGGTTTTGATTTGCATTTCTCTAATGGCTAGTGATGATGAACTTTTTTTCATATGTTTGTTGGCTGCATAAATGTCTTCTTTTGAGATGTGTCTGTTCATATCCTTCACTCACTTTTTAATGGGGTTGTTTGGGGTTTTTTTAATAAATTTGTTTAAGTTCTTCGTACATTCTGGATATTAGCTCTTTGTCAGATGGATTGCAAAAGTTTTCTCCCATTCTGTAGGTTGCCATACTGCCCAAAGTAATTTGTAGATTCAATGCTATCCCCATCAAGCTACCATTGACTTTCTTCATATAATTGGAAAAAACTACTTTAAATTTCATGTGGAACCAAAAAAGAGCCCATATAGCCAAGACAATCCTAACCAAAAAGAACAAAGCTGGAGGCATCACACTACCTGACTCCAAACTATACTACAAGGCTACAGTAAACAAAACAACATGGTACTGGTACCAAAACAGAGATACAGACTAATGGAACAGAATAGAGGCTTCAGAAATAATGCCACACATCTACAACCATCTGATCTTTGACAAACCTGAGAAAAAAATAAGCAATGGGGAAAGGATTCCCTATTTAATAAATGGTGTTGGGAAAACTGGCTAGCCATATGCAGAAAAGTAAAACTGGACCCTTTCCTTATGCCTTATACAAAAATTAACTCAAGATGGATTAAAGACTTAAACGTAAGACCTATAACCATAAAACCCCTAGAAGAAAACCTAGGCAATACCATTCAGGACATAGGCATGGGCAAAGACTTCATGACTAAAACACAAAAAGAAATGTCAGCAAAAGCCAAAATTGACAAATGGGATCTAATTAAACTAAAGAGTTTCTGCACAGAAAAAGAAACTATCATCAGAGTGAACAGGAAATTCTTTATTAGAAAATTATATCACTCCTTCCTCACGATATATTCCCAATATCCTAATTTAGACTATTGTTTTAACCTAGATTTTTATAAAAGTCTCCTGAATTATCTCCCTTCTTCTGTCTTTACTCTGTGAGAAATCTCCCCTCCATGAACTGCTATCTGAGTAAGGCTGTCAGAATGTCCTGACCCATACTTAATTTTCCAAGCACTTCAGATTCACCATATGCCAAATGACCCTCCCTTCCCCTACCCTGCTCAAGTTGCCCCTGCCCCAGGCTCCCTCGATTTGACATTACGACATACTCAGCCAAGCAGGCAACATTAAATCATCTTTGATTACTCCCTTTTCCTCACCCCATACTTTTCTTCATTCATCCATCCATTCATTAAATAAATATTTAAAGAGCTCTGACTATAGGGCACAGTGTGAGGTATTATTAATTTTGTTCTTTCTGCCATATTTTTCTTACTCTACCACCTCTTTTCTCCACATGTCAAAATTCTATTCATCCTTCAGGACCCAGTCCAAAAGACATGTGAACTTCCTATGTGAAACCTTTTCTAACTTCTTCCCACTATCCCCGAATAACTTTTTGTAATGTAACTAATTATTTATTTACACACTACTATCATGATATTCATTGCAATTTGGTTTGTATTGGAAAGTAATCTATGCCTCCTTTACCAATTACCACATGATTTACATGTTTTTTAGGATCCCATCAAGAAGTTAGAATAGACGTTCAAAGGTCAATTACCAATGTATCCCCCAATTCCAAAAGGTTAGCTTCTATGAAATGTATGTTTGTGACTCCTTAGAAATTTATATCCTAACCCCCAAGGTAATGATATTAGAAAGTGGGGGCCTTTGAGAGGTAATTAAATCAGAAGGGTAGAGTCCTCATGGAGGGGATTAGTGCTCTTCTAAAAAAGGCCCAGAGGAACTTGTTTGCCCTTTTCACTATGTGAGGATACAGCTAAAAGCATCATCTATGAACCAGAATGTGAGTGCTCACCAGACAACCTAACCCGCCAGTGTCTCAGTCTTGGACTTCTCAGCCTCCATGACTGTGAAAAATAAACTTCTATTGTTTATAAGCTACCCAGCCATGATATTTTGTTATAGCAACCTCATAGGCTAAGAGATTAGCAGAGCACGAAATATTTGGGGAAATATCATACTTAAGAATCTGTGCAAATATGCAGTCACTTGGGAGATGGGAACTGGCAAGATTGAGTCCCTGTCCTGAAAGAAAAGTGATGTGCTAGGTGAATAACCAAGCAAAGACTCAACCAAAAAGCAAGCCAGCAAGTTCACTTTAAACACTAGACTCTGGGAGGGGACTGAATTTCAGCAGTAACAAGTAAGAAGTCTAATTAGCAGGAATGGACTAGTTCCAACAGTACTTTGACAATATCACATAATTACTGCTACTTGACTAGTCATAAATGACACTTGTAAACCAGGAACAAGACTGAGGTTGCAAACAAATCAGTGGTCCCAACTCCAGGAAGCTGAGAATGGCATGGCATTGTGCAGCCCCTGAATCTCCTAATCAGAAAATACACTCAATTGCATTTGGTAAACATTTGTCTTTGGGTTAAAGGCTAAATGAAATCCATAATGTACCTAGAAATTTCTGGGAAAAAAATTGAACCCTGCATTCCATTGATGGACATTTGAGTTGTTTCCACCTTTAGGGTATTTTAAACAACATTGCTGTGAATGTGGAGGTATAAATATCTCTTCAAGACCCTTCTTCCAATTTTTTGAGGAACTGCCATACTATTTTCCACAGTGGCTATACCGTTTACTTTCCCATCTACAGGGTACAAGTGTTCCAATTTCTCCTTATCCTCACTGTCCTCGGCGTTTTGTGCTGCTATAAAAAAATATAGCTGAGACTGGATAGTTTATAAAGAACAGACATTTGTTTCTCACAGTTCTGGAGGCTAAAAAGTCTAAGATCAAGGCATTGGCAGGTTTGGTTGTTTGGTAAGGGCTGCTCTCCACTTCCAAGATGGCACCCCGCTGCTGCATGTCCCAGAGGAAGGAACACTGGTGGAAAAGCAAGAGGGCTGAGGCTTCGGGGGACCTCTTTTATAAGGGCTCTAATTCCATTCATAAGGGAGGGCCTTTATGGCCTAATCATCTCTTAAAGACCCCATCTCTTAATATTACCACACTGAGCATTAAGTTTAAACATCTGTATTTTGAAGAGGACATATTCAAACCACACTGTTCACCAACACTCATTATATTCTGTAATTGTTGTTTTTATTCTTATGGGTATGAGGTGTTATTAATCATCTTTTAAATCATCCATGTCATCAAGTCTGTGGCTGGGCAAATAGTAATGTTGTTCAATAAATACTTATGCAATTAAATTGAAAAAGAGCTGAGCTCAGCAGCATCTGAAAAAAGCAGATGTGCATTAAATGATGTAATTCCATCTCAAGGAGATGGAGTGTTTTGCTCTCGCTTGCAGCTATGCTAATACAAATTCTCTCTTCTTTCTTTCTTATTTTGAGGTATTTCAAACTATGGACACATTTACAACACTGTGGGAGATTTCATGAATAATTGTGAAATTCCTTGTGTTTTGCCAGTCAATGAAATGGTCACTTTTCTATGTGTATCTTTTTCTATGTGTATATGCTATTGTGTTAAGTAAGTTTATATAAGAGCAGTAGATGTGTAGAATAATATCCATGTTGACCTGGGGCAAAATACATGTATATTACAAGCAAATTTTTAATTGCTCTAAATTAAAGGTAAGAAATGCTGAGAGACTGTATCACAGGAGGTTCTGATCTTTGCTTGTGGGTCAGGCTTCAGCGAAGAGGTGACATTTGAGAGCATCTTTTTCCATGTGCATATTCTTTGCCTTGTACTTTTCTGTAACCAGGCAAAAATTAATTCAACCAAGAGATACTGATTAATCACCTGCTAAACGTAAGCACTATGCTAGGCTCGGTGGGGTTGCAGAGAGGAATCTAAGGACTTGGCTTGCTCCCAAAAAATGACAGAGGCTGGAAATCATCCTGGTTCCACAGAGATTCTATAGCAGAGCAAGGGCAAAGTCCTTACATGCAAGAATATAAATGTAATGGGTAAGTTAAAGAGAATCTTATAGCCATTCATCATGCATCTAGTGAAATGATTTGATTCTAAAGAACATGTTACACTCCCATTGTCCTATCCATTTGTCTATTTGAATAAAACACATCCACATAACATGTGTATTATATCAAAATGCACTGGCAGACTGGCACTGTTCATTCAATCTATAATAATGCAAGGTGCTGGAAATTGAAGCGAAAGTTGAACCGACTCCTTGAACCACACAAAATAACGTTCAAAGAAGTGTCCATTTTTAGAATACCAAATATTTCCATTCTGAATTTGAAAATCAACCAAATATAGTAGCAGGAGGTACTGATACAGGAAATCAGAAGAGAACAGACTAATAAGTTGAAATTTGTGAAATTCCTGCTTTTGCATAAAATGAATGGGGAAAAATTATAAAGTTGATCTATTCACCATTGTCATCCATGCTCCAACAAAGAAGATTAGAGTTAGTGTAGATAGGACAGACACACAAGCAAGGAAGCACATAAGCAGGTCTGCAATCCCACATTTCTGTAATCTTGGCCCAGGCCTGGTAATATTATGGTGGTCAACCTTTCCTAATGAGTTCTTCTTGTTGGTTCAATGGGTATTCATTATTTAACACATATCACCACATTTTACTATCATTTAAAAACTGGTTGAAAACATGTTACCTGATCACTTCTGATATTAGATGCTCTTCTAGATGGCAGTAGAAATGGTGAGATAGTTAGAAAATGAAATTTTAAAAACTTCATTTCTGCTGCTCTGACCTTATTTTCTTTTTCTGTATACAACCTGGTTATTCCTATTTCTGGGCCTTTTGTCATGTTATTTTACCTACATAGCGTATCTTCCATACCACTCTACAAGCACTTCCATTGAAACCCTGTCAGTATTCTCAATCATTCTCCAAGCTGAGAAAAGTTGAACAGCATTTTCTTGGAGTTCCACTAGTACTCTACATATGAATTGTAGTATAATAAGCCCAGGCTTCAGGTCCCTACACTGTACTTAAGAATGCACATTAAATATGCTTGATCATTTTAAAGTATTATACAAAAACATGAGACATACACATAAGCTTCAATCTCAGCAACATTGTTTCAAGCCCCACATTCAGCATTTTGGGCTTGTTGTGTTTGTTTGAACACATTCAGGTCTGCTTTGCTTGTCTATATTTTCAGGGGTATTATGATTAAGTAATAACAATAACAATAGCTTCCATTGCTTGACAGCTTACTCTGTTCTAGTCACTGTGCTAATCATTTTTCATACATCATCTTAGTCAATCATTGAAACAATGCTATTCAGTTGAGTTGATATGAGGATTATTATTCCAATCAATCACATTAGGAAACTAATAGAGAAGATAAGTAGAAAGTTGTCGCAGAGTTCATGACTCTATGAACTCTTACTTTTCCATAGATGATATCATCTCTAATAAAGGTGGAATCAGAGTGTTGGCTTTACAAACATGTAAAACGGACTGATTTCACATTCTTTCTCTGCCCCTCATAAGCTAGGTTATGCTGAAGGCATTTGCTGATCACTTTGAGCCACACTTCTTCATCAATAAAATAATGTGATTGTGATTATTAAATGGAATAATGTATATGAAATGCAAAATAAATGATTATCACACAGGAAACACTGATCAAGTGTTCCGTTTTTCCCTTTCAAATACATTGTAAGTTCTTCAAGTCAGAAATATCGTTACTACATTGGAGCACTCTAGTGTTACTAGCACAATAACGCCACCATAAGTAATCAATAAATGCTTTATGACTGAACAATAAACATTTATTATGATTAAGAAACAAATGTATCCATATTCTAGCTAATTTTAAGGTTAAAAAATTGTTTTAATAATCTACTTTAAACTTTTTTCCTCTTATCTTTGAAGACTATTATTCATTAGTGAGACTCTGTAAAGAAGACGAAAAAGCAACACTTGAACACAGGCTAAGTCTGGAGACATATTAAATAACCAAAAAGAATCCTGACTCAGCTTCTGACCATTAAACTATTTTAAAATATTAGACTATTTTTAAAATATAGAGCCTGAAAAAATAAAAATACAGGACTTCGTCTGAGTACCTAAATCTTATTTTCCTCATTGTGTAAGAGGGCAATGCATAAGAGGTACACATCCATTAAATATCTCTAATGAAAGACCTACTAGTACTGAGTAAAAAATAAATGACAACATATATCTGATCTCCAGTGAACTCATAGTCTAATAGAGAAAACATGTGTGACATATGTGATAAATACATTTTTTAAAGTATGAAAATAATGATATAATAATGCAAAGGAAAGAGATATTCACTAAAATTGAAGGATCATAGAACTCAATACACATTTGAACTCGGCCTTGTAGAAGAGTACAAATTCACAAGGCAAAGATGATGACAAAAGAATATTCCACACAGAGGAAACTGTAAGAATAAGGCAGAGATACGCAAAAAAAGAAAGTTGCAACATTTTTGGAGAATGTCAAGAGATCCAATGTGGCTAAAGCAAAAGGCAAATTAAGCTACATAGTCAGAGAAAGGATGAGAAAGGAAATATGGTTGGACTATTAAGGATCTTGACAGTCATAATAAGAGGCCTAGACTCAAAGCAGAAGTTTGGACCCTGCCATTTCAACTCTGAGGATATTTTTACCCTGCCACTTTGACCCAGTTGTATACCAAATTCATGTCTTCATTCTTTAAAATATATAAATTGAATAAAATATTCTTGTTATTTCTGACACTAAGCATAAAAAAGAATAATAAATCAAACATTAATTAGCTAATTGATAATGGAGATTACTGGTAGAGATCATCAAATCAGAATACAACAGATAACGGCTAAAATTGCACAGGGTAAAATTTGTTAACAAGGATCTAATTTTCTTAGTAAAATTCATATCTGATTTTTTTGGTTCCCCAAATATTGGACTTGTTAGAAATAATGGCCACAAAAGAACAAATACCATGTTGGAAGCTATAATTGTTAAATATGTTAAGAATAAAACTGGCTGTGAAGGATAAACAAGAATTTAAATAAACAAAGCAGAGATAACACATCTGGGATATAAGAAATGAATCATTTTGGCCACAAGAATTTTTTTCTTCAGTAGTTATAATGTTAAGAATTAAATGGCACATCAAACCCCAATTTGGAAGGTTTTTACAACAAAGGAGTTTGGTAATAACAAAAACTATGTTCTTCTGCCAGAAAATGACATAACAGAAGAACCATTTTTAGATAATTGACTAGTTAACAAACATGCATTAAAGACCAAGAAATAATCACCGAGAAGTAATTATAGAAACAAGAGTCGGGCCGGGCGCAGTGGCTCAAGCCTGTAATCCCAGCGCTTTGGGAGGCCGAGACGGGCGGATCACGAGGTCAGGAGATCAAGACCATCCTGGCTAACATGGTGAAACCCCGTCTCTACTAAAAATACAAAAAATTAGCCGGGCGACCTGGCGGGCGCCTGTAGTCCCAGCTACTCGGGAGGCTGAGGCAGGAGAATGGCGTGAACCCGGGAGGCGGAGCTTGCAGTGAGCTGAGATCCGGCCACTGCACTCCAGCCTGGCGACAGAGCGAGACTCCGTCTCAAAAAAAAAAAAGAAACAAGAGTCACCAGTTTAAAAGCTAGTGCAAGAATCATCATGGACACCTAGACTAGAATGGTCACATAGACAGTGGTAAAGAAAAATTTGAAAAGCATTTTAAGAAATGAAAAAAAAAAAAAAACTGATCCTCAAAAGTTAATTCTATATAGAAAAAGAACCTAGAAGACTAAAGAATACTTCTTCTGGACTATCTGTATTTCATGTATTTAAAACAGGAGAGGGTAATCCATAATGTCTTATGACTCATTAGTTCTAAACAATGAAGATTGAGAAAAAAGTTATGAGATAGAGCAAAAGATCATTATTGAACTTAGAAGAAATGGAAGGAAGCTGGGAGGGTATGGAAAGCAGGGAAGAATAAGGAGTGAGTGGAAATCAAAGACACAAAGACAATGGATATAGAACGCTCATTTGAAAATCACACAAGAAAGGGTGACGAAGGAAGACTTCCTGGAAAGAAAATGGAAATGTTATCTGGGTCTTGAATAATAGAAATAAGACAGGCAGAGAGAAAGTGGTAAATTATACAATACTCTTGAATCCACACAAAGTCTTGTTATTGCTCTTATGGTAACAGAAATTAATAGAGAAACAGAAGTTATATTCAATAATGATCCAGGTAACCGGGCTAGGCATCAGTACTACCTATAGAAAAGGAAAAGTTGAGAAGGGAAGATCCCAAATTAGTTTCTTTAGGAGATACAAGCAAGTGGTGATAACTTCACTCTCTCGACCTTTCCAAAGTTATATAAGCCCTAAGTCCTTGCATTAAACTCTTCACATCTGTAATTTACAAAGTGAGTTCTGTTTTCTTGGCCAAATCCTGACTGATGATATGCATGGTATAGAGGAATTAGGACTGGGTAACTTAAGAAGGCTAGAAATGGGGAAAGGACTGAGTAAATGACTGGGCAGAATGAAGAATCTGTACTGGAAAGAGAACAACAAGTAGCATGACTTTTTTAAAAGATCAAATAACTTGTGCCTATGGACAAACTGGTCATTGGAAATAATGATTACTGGCAACAGTAAGTCATCCGGGGGAAAGAAACAGGGTAATGGGATGACCCACTAAGGGAAAAGAAGCATACAAAAGATATCTCAGGAAAAGTGAGAGGTAACATCAAACTGGGGTCAAGCAGATTACGGATAGTTCCAACCCATGATTAGAAGGCAGAACACTCATTTTGCACCACAAAAACTGGTGATCTACATTGAGTAACTCAGACTTCAGAAATGATTTTCCCACCTACCTACATACCCTATCCAAATGCTAGTACCAGAAAAATAGAACACTTACTATATTAGCACCCGAGAAAAAGATATTCCTGTGAATTATACAAAAGAACAGTATGTTTTTCCTTTTCAAACACATAACTCCCATTAAATTAAATGCATGTTTTTATATACCTGTCAAAATTAGATTATAGGCACTCTCAGTAAAGGTCATTTGGGTCTATTTCTTCTACCCAGGAGCGTACCTGTGAATGCAAATTAAAAGTGCACTGTACAAATGTTGTAAAATAAGAGTTCCAAGTGCCCTTAATCCTCTCACTTATACAATGTGAACAGTCCTGCTGAAAAAAGCATTTCATATCATATTTTAATCAAGTACATATCCCCCAAGGATGACTACAAGTTGCAAACATATGTAAGTTCTGATTTCCTTGGAAAATATCATTTAGATTATTTTTTAATTATAGATTAACACAGTAGTTCCCAAATTTGTCTTCACATTATTAGTAGAATCAAGTGGGATCTTTTAAAAATTTCATATCCCAAGCTATCACCCAGAATAATTACATCTCAATCTCCTAGGGTGAGGCAAAGACCTTGTTATTTTTTTGAAGCTCCCCAGGTGAGTCCAACACCCATCCAAGCTGGAAACCACTGTATTAAGATAGAACTCCTTAAAGGAAACCTGATTAACCTTTGAGAGCAGCAGGTCTCAGACTTAGCTACATATCAGAACCACCTGGGAAGTTCTAAAAATCCCCAGACCCTGGCTACACCCAAATTGTAATCCTTGGGGAAGTGAGCAGGGAGCCAACCATTGTTGTTCTTTAAAGTTCCAAAATGCAGCCAAGTTTGAGAACCAGTGCTTTAAGCCAGAAAATGGTTTGTAATACTTATTAAAACCATTAGATGTCTGGAAAAATAACTTCATTGGTGCAATAAAAATTCTTATTAAAACTCTCCAAGAAAAGAAGGAACAAGAGTGTGTATTATGTTATGTAAAGTGTGTATTATGTATGTGTATTATGTTAAGCAGACCAGCTATTGTGTTAACTACAATATTGAAAATTAGGACAGAGACAGAACAAGCCTAAGCAAGACAAAAAGAAGAAATATAACCTGTTGTCATTTAGAGAGGTATAATTGAATCTTTCAATCTCTACATAATATATTCCTGTTCTATTCATCACTTCTGCCAAATGCATAAGTTTAAGAAAATTTAAAGAGAAAGAATTTTACTGATAGAAAATGTTTTCCAAATACTCAAAATATGTAGATTAAATGATGGAATAATTTTGAAGCAAGAAAAGGTCATCTCTTATCCCCAATTCCAATTCTAATCAGTAGTTTCTGGCCACTCTTCGGTCCTGTTGAAAATTAGCTCAGCATGAATAAAGTGTATATTATGTTTCAAATGCAACAGAAGGGGTGGTTGAATTAAGATGATTTGATGCTATAACTTTTAAGTGTTTATTAAATGTTCACTTTCATGTAAATATATTTCAATGGAAGGTTTAAGTATCATTTAAAACAGATTTTATAAAGTATAATTAGATGTCTGTCAGATGGCAAGACAAATTAAAAGTGCCATTCACACTGTTGCAGCAGCAGTGCCACCAGGAGCAGCCGAGCTTTTGTACAATGCTCAAGGCATAATGTAATCCAGTCTCCCCAGCACACGTGATTATAGATCCCTTTAGGGATACTACTATTTAAATTATTAATCCATGCAGTTTCCTTTGGTAGAAAAACCTGTGTGCTACACAAAGGAGGGGAGAAAATAAGGTCTTTTTTAACTTTTGTTAATGGACTGCCTGGTAAAAAGCCTCTTACATCTCAATCTCCTAGGGTGAGTTCATCGAAGTATCAGCTAGGCATGCCCTGCCAATGGACAGTATATGACAAAGCTAGTGGGAAACATCCATTTAGCCAATTACTTTGGGAGGATTTAGTAGTTGTTACAACTGGAAATCTCTGGGTAGAAGCCAGATGAACCAACAGATTTTTTTTAACTGTATATATCTAAGGTGCACAAAGTGATGTTTTGATACACATATACATAGTGAAATGATTGCTATAGTCCAGCTAATTAACATAAAATCATCTTACATAGTTACTTTTTGTGTTAATAGCACAGTAAGTCTACTCTTAGCAAATTTGAAGTATACAATATTATTAACTAATATGTAGTCTTCATGCTATACATTTGATATCTAGACATACTCATCTGATATAAGATATAACTGCAACTTTGTACCCTTTGACCTACCTCTCCCCATTCCCCTTCTTCCCTCACCTCCACCCAGCCTCTGGTAACTACCATTCTACTCTCTGTATGTATTCTACTTTTTTTTAGATTCCACATATACATGAAATCATGCAGCATTTTACTTTCTGTGTTCTGTATCTGGCTTATTTCAGTTAGCATACTGTCTTTCAGGGTCACCCATTTTGTCACAAATAACAGGATATCCTTTTTAAGGCTCAATAATACGTCTGTATGTGTGTGTGTGTGTGTGTGTGTGTGTGTGTGTATCCCAACTTCTTTCTTTACTCATCTGTTGACAGACACTTAGATTGTTTCCATAGCTTGGCTATTGTGAATAATGCTGCAATTAACATTTCTAAATTATCCCCACAGCTTTTAATGCAGAGGTAGGTGCAATTCTAGCTATTGTAATCTTACCCAAAACATCAACAGGGACCCAATTGATGATTATTCCCTTTGAGGTTGTTGGTTAAGGGTACAAACTTGTAGTTAAAAGACAAATAAGTTCTGGAAACCTAATGTACAGCATGGTGACTACAGTTAATAATAATGTATTATACACTTGAAATTTACCAACACAGTAGATCTCAAGTGTTCTCAAAACCACAAAAAAGCAGAGAGGAGGAGGGACCCTAGGTGAGATGACTGATACATTAATTAGCTTGATTGTGGTAATCATTTCACAATGTATACATATATCAAAACATCACATGGTACACCTTAAATACATACAATTTTTATTTGTCCATCATACCTCAATAAAGCTGGAATGAAAAAATAAAGGGAATCCACTTTACTAAATGGTATAATTGCATAACTAACCTAAATCTTAGGCAAACCTTTAAAAAAAAAAAATCACTTCTCTTTCTTCATCAGCTGGAAAGAAGTCACTAATAGATGAAAAATCAAAGATGATATGTTTTGCCTTTTCATTTTCTTCACTGAGCCTCTATTGGACTCATTAATTACCCAATCAAAAGGCAATATACTTAGTTGTTATAAGACACTCCTACCAACATGATAGAACCTGCCACCAATGCCATCTAAGGTTTTGTTCTCCTTTCATTAAATGTATGTGTTATTAGTTGTTAAACAATGTATTTTGATATTTCTGGATTTCACAATTCATACACGACTGGAAAAATAAAAATCATAAAAAACAATTTTATAATGAACTCTCCTAACAAATAAAAACAAGTACACACAAATCATCTAAATAGGCATTTACTTTGAATCCGATCAGCAAATGTTTATTATAATCCAAATTTTCTTTTTCATTTATTATATTTTAAGTTCTAGGGTACATGTGCACAACTTGCAGGTTTGTTACATATGTATACATGTGCCATGTTGGTGTGCTGCACCCGTTAACTCATTTACATTAGGTATATCTCCTAATGCGATCCCTCCCCGCACCCCACAACAGGCCCCAGTGTGTGATGTTCCCTACCCTGTGTCCAAGTGATCTAATTGTTCAATTCTCACCTGTGAGTAAGAACATGCAGTGTCTGGTTTTCTGTCCTTGTGATAGTTTGCTGAGAATGATGGTTTCCAGCTTCATCCATGTCCCTACAAAGGACATGAACTCATCCTTTTTATGGCTACATAGTATTCCATGGTGTATATGTGCCACATTTTCTTAATCCAGTCTATCATTGATGGACATTTGTGTTGGTTCCAAGTCTTTGCTATTGTGAATAGTGCTGCAATAAACATACATGTGCATGTGTCTTTATAGCAGCATGATTTATAATCCTTTGGGTATATACCCAGTAATGGGCTAGCTGGGTCAAATGGTATTTCTAGTTCTAGATCCTTGAGAAGAAGATGGGGTCATTTAAAAACCTTTCAATGCACAAAACATTTTGCAGCATTTCATATGAATTTGCATTACAAACTACATATACTTTAATCCAAATGAAAGACTCAAGTATGCTTTTCGACCTAAGCCTCATTAAATGGGTAGATGTGATCAGCCTTTCAATTTTCCTCTTAGCAAGATCTTTGGATAAAATATATTGTCTCCAAATTTTAAAACGGTTCCAATTTGCTAGTATTAAATAAGCACTTTTAAAATTAATTATCTCCTTTCCTGATAGTCTATGCTTTTCACATCCACACTAGAAATATTATAAAGTGCTCCAGCAAAATATGAAACAAAGATACCTTATTGTTTGACTTTCCTATTTGACCTTGTTTGCCAAGTGTACACTGAATGTCATGGATTCCATTGCTAAATCCAGAAAATGAATGTGCTACTGTCAGAAAGCCCACTTGACTGAAACCTCTTCTTTTGTGAAATTCATTCTGTAACCCTATACCTGGTCTCTATAAAGAATAAAATTGTATTTGTATGTCTTATAGTTGGTAGACAAGCGAAGTAAAATTGCTACTCTTTTTAAAAGCCTAGCTTTCTCTTGTTTGCTTTCATTTAATTCTACAAGTCTTTGTAGCTTCCTACAGTATGAAACCACTCTCTCACTTTGTCTTTCTCAACCGTAAGATAAATCAATGCAAAACAGCCACTTTTGTGAACATCAGTCTTTCTTTCAGCCAGGCTCTCACAATGCAAGCACAGTGGTGCCCTCATCTTCTAATCAGTTTTCAGATATCATTTGATTGTGAAGGGGAGAGAATAGGAAATAAAGAGGAAAGAAAGAAAATCATTCCACTGATTTCAGTAGATTAGGGTTTTGCCTTCTTTTAGATTAAGAATTCCTTTTATAAAAATAATGAAAACATTCCTACAATAGTGACCATGATGAAGATGCTCAGAAGTAGCATTGCCCAGGTTTCGCTTAGCAATGAATATTTAATGAGCTACATGACTCTGTGCAAGTTACTTAGCTTCTCTGTGCCACATTTTTCCATGTAAAATAATATTGCCCCTCTCAATAGGAGACTGTGTGGATTACAAAGAGATAATGTATACAAAACACTAAATCCACCTGAGTAATTGCTCAATGAAATCAACTCTTACTTTAAAAGCAGAATTTAATGAAATTTCCAAAAAGCCTAACATCCTATATAAAGTCTTCTAAAATAAATTTGGTGAATTTGATATTCTTATCAGACTTCACCATATATCTCAGAGCCTATATTTCAAAACATGACAAATTAATGTTATAATATCTTATAACAAATACTCTAATCATAATTTTCAAAATGAAAATGTATTTTAAAGTTTAAAGAGAGGAACAGTTCCTACATGAGAAAGAAAGGAAGATTGACATATACCTACATCAGACAGAAGTACCATGGGGGATGAAGAAGAAACAGCCCCAAAGTCTCCACACATGCCCACACACATTAGAACTGGATTTCCTCTTGGTTCTCAGTGGTGCTCAGCATTGAAGATAACTTGGATTCACCTGAAAGCATTTGAGTCCATCTGAATAAAATGCAGATTTCAGGGCCTCATCCAAGACCTACTGAATTAGAACCCCTGGAGAAGCAGGAGGCAAGAAATTGACATTTGACAAGAAGCCCCTCCCAGGCTCAAAGTCCCACCAGTGATGCCAGTAGCTCATGTACCATACTTCAAGAAACTGCAAGAATTGAAGTCCCAATTGAGCAGTAGCTATGATGGCCAATTCTTGCCAATGTTGCCTACATTTGCATTGTTTTTCAAAGTAGGCATACATGGAGTGATCAATCTGTCTTTAATTAACACTTGTGACTGTCTCCCAATCAGAAAACCCAAGAGCCTAGTTCTCTAGTAACCAGGAAACTGTGTGAAATTCATTTTCACGGAATAATATGCATGGCTTCTTCAGTGCTAAACTATAATAGGTTACAATGGGAAACTAAATGACATTTGCCATTTTTCGGCAGATAATGTCATGTTATTCTCTTTTGCTATCCAATAATAGCCATTAAAATAAACTCTGGTCAAACAAACTCCCCCAAATACTAGAGTTACTTTGTGATTGTGCACTACATTGTCTAATTACCCTGCCACCGCATAGCACTTTCCACATAATTAGATAAATAGTAATTATTCTTTGAGGAGCCAATAACTCAGTGGAATTGGGGAATGGTAAAGTGAATCACTGCCTTACTGCGTAAGTATGGAAAAACATCTTCAATGAAGGTTTTAAAATCAGGCCACTGAAGCACATCTCAAAGGCTATGGGTTTTATATTATATCACATGAATAAAAATGGAACAAACAGAAAAAGGTTAGTGAAATGGCAGTTCATCTACTGCAACATCATTTCAGAAATTAAAGCTGGCAGCATAAGTTCATCCTTTTCCAGGGTATAGGAAGAGTGAGAAAGGAGTGAGGTAAAGTATATTCTAGCAACCCACTAAAGTACTGCCCAGAATATGTCCTAAATTGGACAAAGAATCATCAGACTTGAAAAAGGAAGGTGAGTAAGTAGGAAATTAAGAAAAGAAAGGAACAGAGAAAATAAGAGGAAATAAATAAGAAAAGAAAAACCAATCTTAAAGAGAAACAACACTGCTGCCACAAAGTAGGAGCATGGCACCACCCCCTCCCCGATGGCAGCTCAATCACCACAGTAAAGATGCCTAGAAAGTGACAAGTTAATGAAAGATGCAGATACGGCAAACGAGACTGAAAAGGAAGCCTCTACAAAAGAAGTTTCATGGAAATAAATAAGAAAAATTAATCACCCTCTTTGTCCATCTGCCACCCCATATCTCATAGGCAAGCTTTACCAATGCTGTGTCTCATAAAATTATACTTTAAAATATACTTTAAATGTCACACTGACTAGAAAAATTATTGCTAATACTTATTCAGAAAATTATTTTCTTTTACATAAATTACCTTTAAAATATATTTTATGTTTATGAACTGTTTAGAATAACTCCAGATACTTTGCCCCCATAGAAATGTGTCCCTCGCCATGCAAGCCTGGTTCAACATACACAAGCCAATAAACAAAACCCATCACATAAACAGAACCAATGACAAAAACCACATGATTATCTCAATAGATGCAGAAAAGGCCTTTGACAAAATTCAACAGCCCTTCATCCTAAAAACTCTCAATAAACTAGGTATTGATGGAACATATCTCAAAATAATAAGAGCTATTTATGACTAACCCACAGCCAATATCACACTGAATAGGCAAAAACTGGAAGTATACCCCTTGAAAACCAGCACAAGACAAGGATGCTCTCTCTCACCACTCCTATACAACATAGTATTGGAAGTTCTGGCCAGGACAATTAGGCAAGAGAAAGAAATAAAGGGTATTCAGTTAGGAAATGAGGAAGTCAAATTGTCCCTGTTGGCAGATGACATGATTGTATATTTAGAACATTCCATCGTCTCAGCCCAAAATCTTAAGCTGACAAGCAACTTCAACAAAGTCTCAGGGTATGAAATCAATGTGCAAAAATCACAAGCATTCCTATACACCATTAACAGACAAACAGGGAGCCAAATCATGAGTGAGCTCCCATTCACAACTGCTTCAAAGAGAATAAAATACCTAGGAATCCAACTTACAAGGGATGTGAAGGACCTATTCGAGGAGAACTACAAACCACTTCTCAACGAAACAAAAGAGGACACAAACAAATGGAATAATATCCCATGCTCGTGTATAGCAAGAATCAATATCATGAAAATGGCCATACTGCCCAAGGTAATTTATAGATTCAATGCCATCCCCATCAAGCTACCAATGATTTTCTTCACAGAATTGGAAAAAACTGCTTTAAAGTTCATATGGAAACAAAAAGGAGCCTGCATTGCCAAGACAATCCTAACCAAAAAGAACAAAGCTGGAGGCATCACACTACCTGATTTCAAACTATACTACAAGGCTACAGTAACCAAAACAGCATGGTACTGGTACCAAACCAGAGATATAGACCAATGGAACAGAACAGAGGCCTCAGAAATAACACCACACATCCACAATCATCTGGTCTTTGACAAACTTGACAAAAACAAGAAATGGGGAAAGGATTCCCTATTTAATAAATGGTGCTGGGAAAGCTGGCTGGCCATATGTATAAAGCTGAAACTGCATCCCTTCCTAATACCTTATACAAAAATTAATTCAAGATGGATTAAAGACTTAGATAATAGACCTAAAACCATAAGAACCCTAGAAGAAAACCTAGGCAATACCATTCAGGACATAGGCATGGGCAAGGACTTCATGACTAAAACCAAAAGCAATGGCAACAAAAGCCAAAATAGACAAACGGGATCTAATTAAACTAAAGAGCTTCTGCATGGGAAAAAAAAAAAAAAAAAAAAAAATTCCATCAGAGTGAACAGGCAACCTACAGAATGGGAGAAAATTTTTGCCATCTACCCATCTGAGAAAGGGCTAATATCTAGAATCTACAAAGAACTCAAACAAATTTACAAGAAAAAAAAAAACCCATTAAAAAGTGGGCAAAAGATATAAACAGACACTTCTCAAAAGAAGACACTTATGCAGCCAAGAGACACATGAAAAAAATGCTCATCATCACTGGTCATCAGAGAAATGCAAATCAAAACTACAATGAGATACCATCTCACACCAGTTAGAATGGTAATCATTAAAAAGTCAGGAAACAACAGATGCTGGAGAGGATGTGGAGAAATAGGAACGCTTTTACACTGTTGGTGGGAGCATAAATTAGTTCAACCACTGTGGTGTGGGGCTGGGGGAGGGATAGCATTAGGAGAAATACCTAATGTAAACGATGAGTTGATGGGTGCAGCAAACCAACATGGCACATGTATACCTATGTATCAAACCTGCACGTTGTGCACATGTACCCTAGAACTTAAAGTATAATTTTAAAAAAGAAGAAGAAGAAAAGAAATGTATCCCTGGCCAGCTGCAGTGGCTCACGTCTGTAATCCTAACACTTTGGGAGGGAGGCCAAGGTGGGTGGATCACCTGAGGTCAGGAGTTCAAGATGAGCCTGGCCAACATGGTGAAACCCCATTGCTACTAAAAATACAAAAATTAGCTGGGCGTGGTGGTGCATGCTTGTAATCCCAGCTACCTGGGAGGCTGAGGCAGGAGAATTGCTGGAACCCTAGAGGTGGAGGCTGCAGGGAGCCGAGATCACACCATTGCACTCCAGCCTGGGTGAGACAGCGAGAGAGCGAGAAACGAAGGAAGGGAGGGAGGGAGGGAAGAGAAGAAAGAGAGGGAAAGGAGAGAAGAGAGTGGAGCGGGGGGGAGGGAGGGAGGGAGGGAGGAAGGAAGGAAGGAAGGAAGGAAGGAAGGAAGGAAGGAAGGAAGGAAGGAAGGAAGGAAGGAAGGAAGGAAGGAAGGAAGGAAACAAAATTGTATCCTGGAATCACAATATAAGGAAATCAAAAAAGATTATTTGATTTCTAAATAATAGACCTGTGCATGACTTTCTTTTGTCTTTTGAAACTCCAGGTGCAAGGAGGTGAGTTAATCACACTCCTTTGTTCATAGTGAATTGTAATCGTTGTAAAGTTCCTCCTTTGTTTTAGTTTAATTTCCAATTTATTCCTAATGTCCTCTCATCCCTCAGGCCCCCTTTTCTAACTTGCTTGCTATGCGCATTATAAAATGCCCATATATTTATAAAAATAGTAAGTTCATACAAATGTATAAATGTAATTTATAGAAGTAGTATTAGATTATGCATCCTGTTTCTTTTTAATTTTTTTTAACTCATACCATGTTCCTAATGCCTATTCAGGTTCTTAATGTGTATCCATGTTGCTCTGTTCATATCCAGTTTGTTGCTTTTAAGTGTCCCATGTTAAACACGGATCTTTCACATTTTAATTCCTCAGTCCCCTCAGTATTGAGATATATATATCCTTTAGTTCTCAAGTACCACTCCCAGCAACAACAAAATATATGGATAAGAGAGAAAGATCATCCTCAAACATATTCATTAACCTTTGTGAGAATTTTCTGTAGGGTATACCTATGCTTGAGATGAGTAGTCATGAAACATATGTTAACTTCATTTCGCTAATTGCTACCAGATTGCCTTCCAGAATGACTATATTCCTACCAGCAAGTGGAAGGCAAAAAAATATATATTTTTTTTTTTAAAACTTCTGACCCAAATGCTTTCCATATATTTAAGAGTTCTTCAATTTCCTTCTTCATCCCATGGACCCACACTCTATTCAAATTTAGTTTTTTGTTTTATTTTTTAAAGGACTTATTTCAGAAAGCACAAGGTCAACAGCTGCTATGTAATTTGGGCATAGTAGGAAATAAAACATGCTATGGTTTAAAAAGATTCAGCAATGAAATAGACTATTTGGAAGCTAAAAAGCTATACAGCGCTGGAATATGACATATTTTCTATGGAACATCCTATTTTCCTTTACAATACACTACATCTCCATAAATCCACTCTCCCATTTTATACCCATAGGATTCAAAATCATATCCTTGGGCAAAAACAGCAGTACCGTTTAGAGTACCAGTGACTCTCAGAATGAAACATTTTCTGCTATTATCACCAAACAATATAAACCAGGATGGGGAAGAATTCTAGGTCCCAGGTTCCTGGGATTTTGTTTGTTTGTTTGTTTTGTTTTGTTTTGGGACACAGTCTCAATCTGTCACCAGGCTGGAGTGCAGTGGTGCAATCTCAGCTCACTGCAACCTCTGCCTCCCCGGTTCTAGCGATTCTCCTGCCTCAGCCTCCCAAATAGCTGGGACTAAAGGCACGTGCTACCACGCCCAGCTAGTTTTTTGTATTTTTAGTAGAGATGGGGTTTCACTCTGTTGGCCAGGATGGTCTCAATCTCTTGAATTCGTGATCCGCCCACCTTGCCCTCCCAAAGTCCCTGGGATTATTAATTAGTGCTCTATAAATCATTCTGGAACCCCAGCACTTTAAGAATCAGAGAAGTTGGTGCAATTTCCTTCTCAGAGCTGAAAATGAGCTTAATAGCCACTATTAGACAGATAAAGCTAATGGTCTCAAGTCCTAATACTAACACCTCTATGACTTCAGGTTTACTCATTGTCCTTTGTACTTATTATAATTACTGTTCTGTGACTACACCAAGCATCCCAGAGTCTCCTGCTAGTCGGTCTTCCCTGAACTATCACCATAGATCACATTGCTCATTCTCTCACCTCACCCCTGGCCTTGCTCAAATGTCATTGTAACAGACAGCCCTCTCCTACCACCCTCTGTAATGCTGTGCCTGACACATTCATATAAACATGCACTCATTTTACCAATAATCTGTATCCTCTAACACTGCTATATTATCCTTCATAACACCACGTATATCTTGCCACTAAAGTGTAAACACACTAACAGCAAGGATTTTGTTATTGTATTCATTGAGCAGTATGTAGAACAGTGCCTAGCACAAAGAAGTCATTCAAATATTTGTAGAACAAAAAAATTTAGATTGTGATAGACGCTGAAGATCCAATAATAAGAGAGCCCAGTCCCTGCCCTCGTGGGGCTTACATTCATGTGGTGATACAGATGATTAAGCTGTTGAATGTGCAGGAGGACTCCGGTCTTCTCATTCATGTAGCTCTTTCCACCCTGCCATGCTGAACACTGTACAAAAGATAGGGCTTGATTATTTATTAACAGCTAAGGGAAAACATTAGTGAACAGAGGACTGCAAAGGCTGAGTTAGTTGCCTTTTTCCATCACATATCTTGAAATCCTTTGTAGTTTTTTTCCAGAGACCCATTCAGATTAGAAACTGCAAAAGAAGAGGTAGCCATGAGGACTCTTTGAAGACTTGTATTATTCTAAAGAACATTTTCCATTATGTTTTTTGTACTTGGGATATTATTTAGATTTTTTAAAAAATCATCACAGTAGTAATGTAATCAATGTGCATAAATTTCCACATGAACATACCCTCATGTACAGTTTAACAGTGGGTACAAGAATGGACAGCTGGAAATGTTTCAGTGGTTATGTAACTTGTCCTTAATAAGTCATGATGCTTATTTCCTAACAATGCAAGTAATATCTACCGAGTCTTGTTAGAATTGTGATAGTGTTCTATTTGCAAACAAGTTAGAAAATAAAGCTTCTGTTCCTATGCTTTGGAATAGAAATAAACATCCTATTTTTATTGTATACCAGACTCTCTTTGACTAAACTTGAAGAAAGTGAAAGGAACTACAGTTTTAAATACTGTCCTAGAATTTAATTGAGAGAGAGGGAGAGGGTAAAAGTTGCTTTGAATGTGAAGTTGAGCTGATAATACAATTTACTTTGTAGAAGCCACATTCCATTTCTGTTGACAGACTATGATATCTGACATAAGAGAAGTCCAAAGAACTAATTCCTGCACTGAGAGCTTAGGGACTTATACACCAAGATTAAAGAAAACGTTGGACTTATTCTGAGTTACTTAATATGGCCTAAAGATTTTTGAAAAAAGGAACACAAAAATATGTTATGAATAATTTTCACTGGAAGTATATTTTGTCCTGTTTATACTTTCGCTCATGGGAGCCATATAGGACAAACGATTAAATAGTAGAGTCTTCTCATCTTAACCATTTGAGGAGAGGAAGGCAATAAAGATTGGTTTATTACATACAGTCTATTATTATGTGATAATATTGAATCATTACAGGAATGCTATATAGTTATTAGGGAGTAATTTTTCAAGTCTCAGTGGAAATTATCTCTAGTGAGAAGTCAAATTCTCAAGTTTCTGATATTGTGAGTCACAAGTCTCCCTGTTCGATATTAACATATTAGATTGAAAGCACAAAAATTCATTTAAAAATAAAAGAAATAAGTCACCAGCTCCTTGTACTTCAGAAGTTCTCCCAATTTCTCTAACTTGCTGATAACATCTTTCTCTTTCTCTTTGTTGCTCCTGTTTTGGAATGAGGGCAAAGGATCAAATTACATTTTTTCCACTGAATTATGATTTTCAGCACAACCAAATGAGATTGCTTTTTCTTTTGAAGATTAAGAAGTAGTGTTATGATATGTAAAATGATTTTCTGATTACTATATTTAGATGTGAAATACAGATCTACATGTCACCTGGTTATGCTTCATTTTTTAATGGGGCATGCATTGGTAATCATAGCTCTGGACTACTCAGATATTCACCAGGCTCCACAGCTGCCTCAGCCCACAACCATCACCCTTGGATACCGTGGTGCTCATAGTATACAATAGCTTCCTTTGGTGACCTTGAAATAAACAGCACATGCTAGGTAGCTCTGTGCCCCACTATTGTTTGTATTACGTTCAGTGTATTTGCTAAGTAGAAAGAGCGACAGAATCTAGACAAACAATGTAAGTTCTTTTTTTTTTTTTTTTTTTTTTTCTTTTGTCTCACTCACTCACTCACCCAGGCTGGAGTTCAATGGCATGATCTCGGCTCACTGCAGCCTCTGCCTCCCAGTTTCAAGTGATTCTCCTGCCTCAGCCTCCTGAGTTGCTGGGATTACAGGCATGCACCACCACACCCAGCTAATTTTTATATTTTTAGCAGAGACAGGGTTTTGCCATGCTGGCCAGGCTGGTCTCAAACTCCTGACCTCAAGTGGTCTGCCCACCTCAGCCTCCCAAAATGCCAGTATTATAGGCATGCACCACCACACCCAGTTAATTTTTATATTTTTAGTAGAGATGGGATTTCACTATGTTGGACAGGCTGGTCTCAAACTCCTGGCCTCAAGTAATCTACTCATCTTGACCTCCCAAAGTGCTGGGATTACAGGCATAAGCCACCACATCCAGCCCAAACGATCTAAGTTCTAAGAAAAAGTCTATCATTTACTGGCCATGAGACTTGGTTAAAAAAATAAATTCACTGAAACTGTTCAATAATCAAACTCACCCTGCCCTTCTAACAGGATTAATTGCATCAAGTTGCAACAAAAGGTATTGTATGGAATTTTAAAAGAGTGTGTTTGTACATATTTTGTTTTATATGCTTGAAAACTAAAATAATTCAAATTTGAAATAATTACATAAGAACATAGCATTATATAAATAGGCCTTGACAGAAGCAAACTGGGGAGAAGACAAGTAGACCATCTATGTCCAAGGCTCACATTCTTCAGTGCTGATGCTGCCATCTGCTAGTTATTCTCTTGGTCAAGTAAATGGACTTCAGCTGGCTCACATCTTGGGGAATTGTTTTAAATAGACCATATAAATTATTTCTTTTCATCTTATGTAGTTGATTCGCTCCTCCAAATATAAAAAGGTCACTAAAATAAAAAATGTTCTCTCGTTTTAAGCATCCAGTGTTGTGAGGAGAGAAAATACCTATTTTTTCTTTTCTAAATTTATAGAAAACAAGTTTGCAGTACAATCTTAAGATTCTTGTTAGTGCAGCACGCTCCACAACTCATAAATCATAATGTGCTTCCTTGCAGCATCCTCTTTACATGTAGCTGAATTTAAAAAGCAATAAGGGGTGAACAAAAGTATCTCTGGTTTCTGTTAGAATGAGTGCTATGTCTATACATCTCTGCCTGCTTTTCAAACCAGTAATCCATCAAGTCTCAAGACAAAGAAATAAATGGTCTGGTCAACTCATCACTGAACAAAGGTGCTAATGTACTTCTCTCTGGGTCTAGGTACCATTATTCCACAGCCAGAGTAACATGCACAATTTGTGTTTTACCTTATTTAAACTAATGATTGCCTTTGTTAGAAACTACCAAGGAAATATTATTCCCTGCAAGATGCCAAACTACCATGAGTCCAGAAAAGTCTGCACCCTTCCTAAACAATGGTTGACAGGTTAAAAATTGTACTTCCAAGAACACAAATAATATCTAAGCCAAAAATAAGCTAGTCTAAAAGCACTTAAATTATTCAGGCTGCTCTTTCACCTAAAGCAAATTGGCAGAATTGGTAAATTAAATAAGGTAACATCTTACAAAAGGCCTCTTTTGTGGAAGGAAGTGAATGGATGTTACGGGATGTTGCCCCATAACAGAGTGTCCTCAAAAAGCACCAGGGGAAAATCTACTGTTCTTGTAAATTGCCCAACTTAAATTCAAGCTCTCAGCAAATGTTTGTTGAAGCAAATTAAAATCAATAAATTTCTTGGAGGCTTAAATCACATAAAATAAATTGAAGATTATAAATTATCACCACAACGAATTATTCTTCAATTAATATTCTTCCACAGAAGACAACTATGTGCTGCTGGTGGATACAGTGGATAACAGCCAGGAGGAAGGTTTTCCTGACAATACCCACACTTTGAGAGTTATCACAGGAATGCTATCATGGCCCAATCTGAGCTCCAGACAGAACTTAGCACCCTACTTCATGGGTGTCAATGGGAAGATGCCTTTCTCATGAGGGAGGTGTTTAGGGGAAATTATTATATTGTTGGTTTCCTTTTCACATGTAATACATGCCCTTTTCACTTCCCAACAGAACTTAAAGCATTTCAAGGAGTAGACAGTGAAACAGATTAAATGTATTGTAAAATGCCCCAAGATTTGGAATCTAGAGAATATTATATAATATTAAAATACATAAAATAGTTAATAACTAAAATGGATCAGAAGCTGTTTAGGAAGCAATGAAATCAAAACCAGTATGTGAGTTCATATAGAAAGACAAATTCCGCTGGTAATAAAATGTTGGAGATTTTCAAGTGATACTTCCTTTGGAAGACCTTAAGAAACAGAGCACATAATGTCTTCAATCACTCATTTATTCAACAACTGTTTATTGAAAGCACCTACTATGCACACTACAATTTTGCTTAAGAAATATTTTGTTTTTTAGCTTGACTTCTGATCAAAGGGACATATAATTAAATTATCATTCCACAAACACATTCTACCAGAAAACTAAGGTTTAGTGATGCAACTTGGCCCAACAATAGAGATGTGTCGCTTGTACTCTCAAGTATCACTGCAAACATACTTCAGCAGGAGGCTGTCTGTGCAAGCTTGGGCTCTGTGATGAGTGCTACAGGATGTGGGAGCCTAAGTTTTTATCTGATGTCAAACAAGCAGAATAAAGATTACCTTTTGACACTTAGGGATACAACTTTCATCTTTGTTTCACGGAAACAATCCAACCTCCATATATAGACAGACTACGGGGGTTCTTGTGAGCAAGACCAATTTTGTTTTCCCAAAAATGAAAATATATTTTCAGCTGTTCTTACATTGTACATGATGTAAGTACCTTTGATCAGAAAAATATTTTAAGGCAGATATGCGTTAATAGTGTGTTGTATTGATCATACCTCTTTTACATGATAAATTTAAAGGAGCACTGCATCTTGATGCTCCTGACCAAGATGAGTTAGCTATAAATGGGTCCTGAAGGTGGTGATCCCAATTTTGTGCAGCAGCATGGAATTCTAAAATAGAGTTGCATGTGTCCTCTCACCAAGATGTAGAAAAATGCCTAGTGATCCATAGAAGAGAAGGACAAAAATAACATCTACCCTATACAAAAATGAACTGTTATCCCTTCTTCCCCAAAGAAGGTTTATGCCTAAGACATATTGAAAAGCTGGTCCCCCCATTTAATCCCCCAACTCTAAAACAGCAAAACGTTGACAAATGCTCATCACATTCTAAGTGTTTTGGCTATGTGAAATCACTCCTGGCTGACAAGGAATATAAAAATATGTGCTCCCTATTCTCTAACTCCTTATCAAACCTCTCAGCACCATCCTTGCCACTGCCTTCCCATTCAGAAAGAATGGTTACTGCCCTCTTCAGAGGGGAGAAGGCAGGGCCACCTCACGGCTTGTTTTAGAAGATGCACATGAGAAGCTGCCACCTCTTCCCCGACTCCCGGAATAGATGTGGTTCAAAGGTGTATCTGGCAAGCAGTCCAATCATTTGAAGCAAATGTGTAGAAGTGCTCCAAAATAGGATGTCAGAAAGCATATTGCCCTTATAGCCTGCTAAAATAAATAGAGAGAGGTATACGTGGAGGAAATGATACCAATTACCCATGCTGGAGCCTGCCCAAGTCAGAACTAACACACCTTAAATGTGTAAATAATCACCCTCAGTATTTTAATGAGTTCAGTAATGGAGAATCATCTTTTCTCCATCCATTTCACCTCCAGAACAGCACTCCCTACAACTCAGTCTCTGTTAACAATCTGCTGAGACATTAATTGAATATTGACCCAAAGAAATGTCTGCTACCTGTGGCATCACTACTCCCTAATCGAAAACCAGCTCTAAATTTGAGATACAGCAAGGAAAGAATTCCATCTCACCACTTTGATTATATTTTAACTGCTAGTACTTGGAAGCCAGTGAATTTTATTTAAAAAATAAGGAAAAAAACTCAAGACAGCTGCAGTATAATGAAAAAAAGCCCTGGATTAGCAGTCAGGAGTCTCAGCTTTCTATTACTGTTCTGTTCTTCCAAACTCTGTGACTATAACCATGGACCTTTCGTTAATTTACTCTTTTATTAGACTATTTATTAAGTGTCTACTCTGAGCTAAACACTGGGCCAATTTTTGTTAAAAGGCAATATTTATGTCTATTCTGACAAACACACATGGTTGTCATAAGAATTAAACAAAATTACTTATGTGGTAGTGCTTAGCAAGCAATAAAGCACTGTGCAATTATGAAGCAACCATTATCAAAAACATTCCAACTGCTTGAATCTGCATCTGATCACCACGTGGAGGAGTGTATAGGTATATAAACGGAATTTGTGGGTACATGATATGTAAATTATGCACAATGAGAAAAGTATTATAAGATATGTCAGTTATAACAAATGAAATATAATTTGGAGAATGAATGGAAATGGAGAAGCAGAATATTTAGGTGAAGGAAAATAGTGACCTTTGTAAATCCCCATAAATTAACTGTGCATAGGGCTAAAAGTAAGTTACAATTTAGAAGACAATAAACTGAGAGAAGCAATAGAAAAAGGTACTTTATGCTCTATTCTGGAACCAGGTTGTCTCAGTTTAATTACTTGCTCTACCACTTACAGCTGTTGCCTAGGAAAAGTTGCTTAATATCCGTGCCTCAGTTTCCTCACCATCAAAATGTGCTCAATTACAGTATTCACCCTCTGGAATTGTTGGGAGGATTAAATAAGCTAACACATATAAAGTAAGTGTTATATAGTGCATTGTAAGTCTACCTAAAGATGAGCTATTTAACATGCAGATACTTTTCTTTTACACTTAAGGGGGTTATTAGAAATAATGATGCTTAAAATTATTAAATCATAAATCAATTCAGTGAATGTTACTATAAGCACATATGTAGGTTTTTATGTCATTCCTTATTCAGAAATCCACAAAGGCTTCATTTTATCTACCATAAACTGTCTAAAGTCACTTAAATCACTATATTTTCATATACTATCCAAATATATCTCACAACTTCTAATATGAATGCTACATTTCAGTTAAGTCAATTTATCCCGCTGTTGGTTCTTTTCCATTAGCGTAAATACACACTAAATCTCCCGTCTTTTTAAAAAAAACTTTTTGATCTTCCTTATTTTTTGTTCACTTTCACAGCAAAACTCCTTAAAAGAGTTTCTGTGCTTGCTGTCTGAACTTCCTGTTTTATTCTCTCTTGAACTTACTCTAATTGGGTTTCACTCCCTGCTAGTCTCGCTAAAACAGCTCCTGTCAAGGTCACCAATGATTTTAACATTTCCAAGTCCAACTGTCATTTCTCAGGGCTCCTCGTACTCATCTATTCAGCAGAATTTGACATTGCTGATGACTTCCTGCTTTTGAAACAGTTCCTTCATGTTGGCCTGTAGAACAGTTTTCAATTCTTCTCCCATATCACTTTCAGTCTTCTTTCCTGGCTCTTTCTCATCTTCCTGCCTTCTAAATACTGGTATAACTCAGGACTTGATCCTCACACCTCTAGTCTCTTTCTACTAAACCCCCTAGCTCATCTCCTCTGGTCATACGGTCTTAAAAATTATCTAAGGGCAGCCTTCTCTCAAATTTGTATTTGCAGGTCATTCCTACCTTCTGAAATCCAGAAACATAACCTGCTACTAGTGTTTGGTTCCATTTAGAAGTCCATAAAGACCTCAAAGCTAATGTGTCCTATAGAATGTTTGATAATTCCTCCCAAACCTCCTACCACCACCATCTCCCTAATTTCAGCAAATGGAAACTCCATTCAGAAGAATCTTTACTGATTCCCCTCTTTCTTTCACACTCCATAGGCTTCAATCCATAGGCTTAGAGTAAAGCCTATAAGATCCTTGTTGAAAACACATCTAACCAATTTTCACAGCTTCCACCACTCCCTAACCCTCTGCCTCTCACTTGGTCTTATTGCAGGAACATCCTTGCTTCTGCCCTGTTTTCCCTACAGTTTGTTCCTTCATAACAGCCAGAGTGAGCCTTTAATATAAGTCAAACTGTGTCACTGCTCCCATCAAAATGTCTAAATGGTTTCCCACTTCACTCAGAGTCAAACCCAACATCTTCACCATATACCTAAGGCACTACTGAACTGGCTGCTACTTCCTCTCTAACCTCATTCATCACTACTCACCACCTCCTCCAACCCCCTTTTTCTGCTCTAACTATACCACTCTTCCTTTTCTTGTAAAACATCCCTGTGCAAGAAGACAAGCTCCATGAGAGTAGATTTTTGATGTTTTATAAACTGCTATATCCCGTAAACCAAGAAAAATGCCTTGTGATTTCCTATATTTATTGAAAAAATAGACTGAATGATTAATCTCTCTTTGTATTGTGCAAAAATAATAGCTCCTACACATCGACTGTCATGCCCAATGCCTGCATCATGTCAAACCTTCATGAAAACTCTGAATACAAGCATTATTATTACTATGTAGATGAGTAAAATGAAGCCCAGGAAGATTACATTTCATGTCTAAAATCACACATCTAGAAAGCGTCCACACTGAGTTTCTAACCAGAGGCTGTCCTCTTTTCATTAAACCTCCCGGCTCAGTAAATATTCTGTGCTCATTACTGTTCCCTAAACTGGGCTGATGTTCTTACCATGCCTAGAATGCCCTCCTTCTAACTCTAAATCTCAGATGTCAACTACAAATCAATGCTTCTCATTAATTTCCTTTATTGACATCCCACTCATCTATATGTCATTCCAATTTTTATCAATGTCTCCATTCTCAGAACTAATGCTCTTAAAGTTTATAAAGAATGAAAATAATCTCAAGTATACATGCTTTTCCACAATTTTCTAATGCATATGTGTACGTTGGTCTGCCCAAACACAATTGGGGGCTTTACTATAGAACCTATTTCATTAAAATGTCTGTCTCACCTAGTGGTTGAGAATGTTCATAGCAAGGGTTAAATGATGTATTACCTTGAAGATGCACAAATATGTAAAAGAACACAAGGTTCTTTTGACCTAGATGTCAAAAGCTACAAACTTTAGTGTTGCCATTCAGAAATTTCTGTCATTGACCATAAGAGCACAAAGAGTAGATGCCCATTTGCTCAGACTCATGAAAGTCTCATAGATCAGGATTTTCCTTTCTGTTCATGCTAATCCCTAATTTTCCTCATGGTGTAAATTGGGGACTCTTCACAAATGGTCACTGTTAAGTACAGACATGAAAATAATCTTTAATTTTCTAACACAGAGACTAAAGTGTGCATGTTCGTGGGATGTATATTTGCCTCGTGTGCTGCCTCTCGGTTCTCCTCCAAAAGGCAGATGAAAGATTCGTGTTCCTTAAGCACTACTTCCCTCATAGTGCTCCCTCTCCCATAACACCCTGCACAGCTCTCTACTACTACCTGTAGATGAAATCTAGACTTCTCAGTCTGACACTAAAAACCTCTCACAACCAGATTCTGCTCTCTACGTACTAATGGTCCACAACTTTGTAACTAACACCCTTGCCTGCTTTTAAGGAATACAATTAGATATTATATGCATATGATACATTTACTCTATCCTTTGTCCCCTTGCACAGATAGGTTCACTTGACCCATTCAACCTTTTCCACTCTTCACTTTAACATCAACATTGTCACCATCTTTCAGAGTCCATATCTCCACTGAGAAAAGGGAAGCCACCAAAGTGGAGCTCTGTCACCGTCACAGCTTCATTCAGACAAACCCATCTGTTCAAGCCTGCTTTTCCTTCTTCTCTCTTGACAGACTGAGAAAATATCACTATCTTATTAACAATCAATGTTTCCAGCCATGCTCTGGATATCTCCTTCCCTCTGTTGCCTTTTCAAGACTTCTCTCAAGACCTCTCTCCTGAAACTCTAGTCTCTCACCTTCTCCTAAGTAATTCTCACCAACATTCAAATATGCTCCAAAATATCCCACCTTAAGGTGGGGAGGAAGACCTCATTTAATTCACCCCTCCAATTCCTACTCTATTCTTCCTCATAGCTAAATTCTCAAGAGTTTCTACACAAAGTGCCTCCATTTTTTTCATGCCATTGTTCAGTCCATTCTAATCATATTTCTAACCATTTTTCCCTCAAAATTGTTCTGGTCAAAGTCACCAATGACCTCCATCTTTCCAAGTTTAATGGACTCTCCCTTCCTCATTTTTGTTATATTCTAGTAGCTTTTGACACAGTTGTCCACTCAATCTCCCTTCGTTTCCATATCTGTGTATTCACAGCTTTCTTCTTACTTGCCCAGATACTTTTTCTTAGCCTCTTTTCTGGTTCTTTCTCTGCTATCTCAACTCTGAATTTTTATTTTGGGTTTGAGCCCAGGCCAGCTCTTCTCTCTAAGCTCTAAAATACATCCTGGGCATGTTCACTTGTCTGCATCTCCACTGACATCATTCCATTCTAGACCATCCTTTTTACTAGCCTAGTTCACTGCAACTGTCCCCTAATTTGTCTCCCTGTCTCATATTTCTCCAATTAGCCACTCAACAAGAGCGATCCTATTAACATAAATTAGTCCACTTCTGTCTACCGTGTCATACTCTCAGAGGCTTCTCATATCCACAGAATAAAACTCAACTTCCTTATAATGATCTCCAAGGTTTCATATAATCTCCCCCTTTCTCCTATGAGACTTCAGTCATCTTGTGCCACTATCACTCCTAGCTCATTATTCTTCAGACACAATAGTCTATCTTTAGTTTCCCAAATAACCTAAGTTCTTTCCCATATCAGAGCCTTTATGCTTCCCACACCCTCTTCAAAGAATGTACTTCTCCCATCTCCACATGGCTAGTTCCTTCAAAGTCATCAACGTCACCTCCTTAGAGATTTTTTTAATAATCAAAGAGGTTTATTTTAAGGAATTGGTTCATTTGATTGTGGGGCCCGGCAAGTCTGAAACTGATATGGTCAGTAGGATAGAAGCTCAGGCAGGAACTGATGCTGCAGTCTTGAGACAGAATTTCCTCTCTGGGAAATCTCAGTCACCAACTGATTGGATCAGGAACCTCCTATTCTCAAGGCAGTCCCCTGATCTCACAATTCGTTCCAAATGTCTTCTTCACTCCATTTTCTCTAATTGTATACTGTGTTTTATCACAGCACTTCTCTCAGTAATTATTTTTGTTTGTTTTGGGTTTTTATTTTTTATTTGTTTCATCTGTCTTCTCTATTAGAATACAGCCTGGGACCAGGTCAGCCTTTTTCAATGTTGTGTCTTTCCATGGCTAACATTGTGCCTGGTTCATAGGGTACTCAGGAAACACATGCTGAATGAATTGATAATTATGTGCAAGATTTAAGGGTACATTTGATTACATAGTATGTGATTCCATTTATATGAAATATTCAGAATAGGCACATCAATAGAGACAAAAAGTAGATGAGCAGTTGCTAGGGCTTAGGGTGGATGAGAGAAATGGAGAGTGACTGCTAAAGAGTATAAAGTTTCCTTGGGGGTTGATAAAACACGTTCTAAAACTGATTGTGGTGAGCAATAAATAAGCAACTCTGTAAATATATAAAAATCATTCAATTGTACATTTGGGGTGAATTTTATGGTATGCAAATCATGTCTCAATAATGCTGTCCCCGCTGTCCCCCTCCTCCCCAACATAAAGACATTTGACTAATCCATTAGTTGATTTTTATTTCTTTTGACATTGTATTGATAAATAAAATATGTGTTATTAAATATTTCTTGTTTTTATAGTCCTTAAGGGTACTATAAAAAATAAATGACTATAGGATAATGCTAATAAGGCAGTCAAATAATAAAGAAGTATTTTTTCAACACTTGCTACATACAATGCAAAGTATTGGAGATAATCAAAAAGAAAAATGTCTCCACACTGCCATTAAAGAGTTTAAAGAACCAATTTAATTCAGATTAAGATGATTAAGAGGAAAGAGTGAAGATCACTGTATCAGAAACCTCCTGTGACCCATCTCCCATCCTCCCACAACCCTTTTCACTCCAACCAATGCTTCAGTAACAAGCTGTGAGCAGGTGCAGTCCTTCACCTCAGCTCTCTACCAGGGGCTTCCACTCAGCCAAGTGGGACACTGCAGAACCGCTCAGCCATTTCAATGTGTGTGCAAAGTTGGAGGAGGTGGGAGTTAACAAATGTTGCAACTCTTGCCTACATGGGAGCTGATGCATAAATACCCCAGTCTTCTGTGTCTCAGGTGCACAATTCTCCGATGTACTGTACACCAATTCTCAAAGTTTGATCAGTGGGACTGAGTCACAACTGCCCACAGTTGTAAGCAGTTCAAAAATGCACCTCAAATAGGCTTTCACTCTTCTCTTTCTCTCTTCCAAGCACTCCACTTATGTACCCTGGCATCACTTCCCCAAATAAGCTACTTGTATGAAAGCCGTTGTCTCAAGTTCCACTTTGGGGTGGGAGGAATCCAAGTCTCAAGCAATTTCCAAAGTCTGTTTCTCTATTTTTATAACCTTACCAAGAAAAACCAAAATTTCTGAATCCAAAGCATAGCATACTGTCAGTCAGATTAGATGACCGTAAATCCTACTTAGTCTGCACATTTGCCAAGCTATTTCATTCAACAATTCATTCATTCCTTTATTAAATATTGATCATCCACTATTAGCCAGGCTCTCTTCTGGATTCTGGAAATATAGCAGTGGACATAAAATCTACCCTCTCTGGAGGTTGTATTCCAGCAGGAAGAAACAAACAATAATAAACAAATATACTAAAGTGTATATAGGTATGTGTGTGTGTGTGTGTGTGTGTGTGTGTGTGTGTGTGTAGATACATATTAAAGTGTAAGTGGTGGTAAGCGCAATTTAAAAAAGTAAAATAGGCCGGGCGCGGTGGCTCACGCCTGTAATCCCAGCACTTTGGAAGGCCGAGACGGGAGGATCACGAGGTCAGGAGATCGAGACCATCCCGGCTAACACGGTGAAACCCCGTCTCTACTAAAATACAAAAAAAAAATTAGCCAGTCGTGGTGGCGGGCGCCTGTAGTCCCAGCTACTCAGGAGGCTGAGGCAGGAGAATGGCGTGAACCCGGGAGGCGGAGCTTGCAGTGAGCCGAGATCGTGCCACTGCACTCCAGCCTGGGCAACAGAGCGAGACTCTGTCTCAAAAAATAAAAATAAAAAAGTAAAATAATGAGTGATGGCAACAGATTATGATCAGAGAAGGGGTATATAGAAAACCGATATTTGAGCAAGGATCTGAATAGAGTGATTCATGAGAATATCTGGGGGAAATAATCCCAGGCAAAGAGAACTGCAGGGTAAAGGCTGCAGTTAGTAATGAGCTTGGTATGGTCAAGAAGAGCAAGAAGGCAGTACAGTTAGTGTCAAATGAGCAGGGGCAACAGTGGAAAGAGAGGTCCAGTGGCTCTCACAGCCCGAGGTACAAAAAAGTTAGATTTCATTCCAAAAGTAAAAGGAAGTATCTGGGAGTTAAGAAAAGCAGGGGTGACAAAATTGGATTTACATTTCTGTAAGATGATTCTAGCTGTTATATGACAAATTCACGGTGGGAGGACAAGAGAGGAACAAAGGAGATCAGTGAGAAACACTAAACAGCGATCCAGGAGAGATATGACAGTAGAGAAAGATGAAGGGAGGAAGAAACCATTCCGATGACTTCACGTTTTAAAAAAAAAAACGGAGGGACATGTTAGTTCCACTTAAGCATTGTTTTTTGGATTTTTTTTTTTTTCAAATAAACATTTTGACAAAAAGCTGTTCACATTTGAACAAAGTTAATTTTAAATGTTTTTTAAAACAACACAGTAAACAACTGTTCTGAGATATGACATAGTATTCCTACCACTTACAAAGAAAAGTGGAGACTAATTTCTAAGCACCTATTTTAAGAAAATAACTTAGATCGATCCCCCTCAGTTCCAATCTGCAAGAAATCACGGGTCAGATGTAAATTATGCAGTCAGGAGGGAAAAGAAAATCCTAAACACACTGTTCTAAAGATTAAAAAATCAGAAGGAATTTGATGAGAACAAATATAAGGAAAGAATTTAAGGAATAAGTCAGAGCAAGTAAAAGGAGAATGGAAATTTTCCTTTAAAAATGCAGTTGCCCATTCCTGTCATTCAGGACATCATTATGAGGGGAAATAACAGGTTTCAAGCGAAGCTACAAGATTACATCTTCACAGTTTTCTTAAATAAGTGCAATATAGCATTATATTTTTAAAATATTTCCAGAAAACTTTATTTTTAAAAATACCTTTTGTATGTTCATTTATGTTAACTCTTCCCCTTACCCTCATCTTAAAAAGATAGTGCTCTCATGAAGATTGAACCTAGACATAAAAATGCAAACAATACTTTTTTATACCACAGGTAAGTATCTTCCCCCTCTTTAACCAAAATTTCAGTTATTAAAGGCCAACATTTCTAACTGATATGCATATATAAAAGCATTTAATTAAGTGTATACTATTATGTTTCCGATTTTACAGATGGGGAAACTGAAGCTCCAAGAAGTTAAATGTCTTGACCAAGGTCTCACAGCTGGAAGCCAGAATGTAAACCCATGAAGTCTGGCTCCATACTCTCAACCACTGTAAATATCACCTTGTAATATACTACACAGATGGTAGCTTAGTTCAGAAGAAAAAACAAAAATAGAAGCAACACCTAGAGATGTAATTGAAGAAAAACAAGGAAGGGGCTGGGAATACACATCTCTCCTCATCAGCTAATTCTACCAACTGCAGGGAAGGTACAAGCAACATCTTCTGATCCTGCCAAACATCTCACCTAGAAGTGTGATTCACCTCCCATATTGCAGGCAGCAGCTCATATCCTGAGGATTTTCTTCTAGTAGTAGCAGTCGAGTGCTAACCTGCTCTGTAACAATATAGGGCATCCTGCCAAGGAAGCTGGGTTTTTATTCAGCTGCATGAATGAGATCTAGTTTCAAATACAAGACTTCCTTACTACTTATTCTAGAGATTTCATTTGAGACTGAAAAATATACTGGCCATAAAATGATCTTAGTATGAGAGGAAATCATTCTATTTAATTCTAGGGGGTAGTTCCCAACCTAACTGAATGACAAATTCAAAATATCATTCAACTAAAGCATGCCCCTTCTTCAGAAATGGCTTCATGACCCATACACTTCATGCAATAGCCTCAGGACAAGAATACAATGAGCTGACTTTGTTATAAACAAAGGCTTTCATTCACCAGTATCCAAACTTAACCTCATGCAAATCCAACTAAGAAGATTTGTCAGGTACTAATATCTACATTTGCTAAATAAGAAAGCAAAAGGACAGGGAGCTTTAAAGTCTTGCATTAGATTATATAACTAGGGGAATTATGGAGAAAATATGTGGATATGGCTTCCTAAAATTGAAGATTAGGCCATTCGTTCATTCATTGTTGGTGAACTGGCAAATCAACTGGTGACTGAAAGCCTGTCATGTGCCAGCTCCATGCGAATCAACAGACTTCTGTAGAGAACAATTTGAAACTCCCAAGTAAGTATTTAATCCACCTGTGCCTGTTTCTCTATCCATGTGCTGAAGCAAATACTAGTACTATATCCCAGAATTGCTGAGAAAATTAAAAGAGGCATTGCATATCAGCATTTAGCACAGTATCTGGCACAAATTATTATCATATTTTTTAAATCCTGCAATTAGAGCTGTCTAATAATGATTGAACTCCTCTCACCAGAAAGGCAGAGATACAGGCTGTATAACATTTATCAGAAATAATGGATAAAGCCTGTTCCAAACCTATGAGACTGTGGGAAAGAGGTCGCATCTTGGCTCATATAGGTTCTTTTCCTCTCTACTTGTTGATATAGGAGAGCTTTCTCAGAAATTTTCATACATTTCCAAAGATAATACAAACAAATGAAAAATTAATATGATTTTCAGAGACACACCAAAATAAATCAGATGTTTGGATTAACTACTCATTTATTTTTCCATTAAGGTCAATGTCATTTTCCATTGCTTATACTTTTTTAAAAGAAAACCAAATACAGAAACTAAAACTAAATCACAGGAAAAAGTTAATAAATGTGGCTGTTATTAGTTTAACCCTGTACATTAACATTCTAACGCATACTGCCTGTGTAGTCCTTTCGTTTCTCCAGAGATTTACATTATCCCAGCTATATTAAGAGGAGCTCAAAGAAAGCGACTACATCATATGTTTCTCTTAATTCCCTGCCATACTTTCCAGCATATAGTAGGTGGCAAATACCTTGATACAGCCATGGTAGTTCACAGCCACCATGGCTGTGAACCAGATTCCATACCAAATGTTGGCAAGGATGTGGAGTACATGGACCTCTCATGCATTGCAGGAGGGAGTCAAGATTTTTACACCAATACTGAAAGAGTGTCTGAAAGTATTTTCAAAAACTGTACATATACGTACCCTATGACCTAACAATTTCACTACTGGCATGTGTTTATGTGGCAATTCTACAGCAATACTACAGTGATGCATCATGTATTTAAACATGCATAAATATGTGCACACACACAGAAAATGTACAAAGGTGTTTAAAGCAGTATTATGTGGAATATCCTCAAACTGGAACAATAGAAATATTCTTCCAAGGTATAATAAATGAATTGTGGTATATTGATATGATAGAATACTATGCAGCAATGAAAATAAGGTATTGCCTTTCATATCACTCTCACCTACATGCTAAGCAAAAGAAATAAGGTTCAAATAAGTTTATACTCTAAGATTTCATTCATGAAAAGGTCAAAAGCAGGTAGGATGGATCTATAGTGATACGATGCAGAAGAGTAATTGCCTGTGGGAGAGGGACATAAGAGTAACTTCTGGAGTACTAGCAATAAAAATATTTATAGGAGTAAAAAGCCACAGGACCAATATCATTGTGTTCCACTGCTCTCTTCCCCCTGCCTATTGAATCAATGTAATTTATAAATATTCTATAGAAATAACAAAAGGCAGGGAAAGAACATTGTAGCAAAAACCCTGGAACTTCTTTGAGGTTCTATTGCTGCTTCCAACTAGCTACAAGGTTACTTAAGTTGCTTAAATATTTTGTTCCTTCTCATCTCTGAAATAAATGTATTGAACTGATCTCTTTTATCCATTCAACAACACAATATATAGCAGAAGTCCCCAACCTTTTTGGCATCAGGGACTGGTTTCATGGAACACAATTTTTCCATGCACTGAGGCAGTGGGGAGTTGTTTCAGATGACTCAAGCACATTACATTTATTGTGTACTTTATTTCTATTATTATTACATTGTAATTAACATATAATGAAATAATCACACAACTCATCATAATGTAGAATCAGTGGGAGCCCTGAGCTTGTTTTCATGCAATTAGATAGTCCCATCTCGGTGTGATGGGAGACAGTGACAGATCATCAGGTATTAGATTCTCATAAGGAGTGCACCACCTAGATCCCTCACATGCACAGATCACAGTAGGGTTTTTGCTCCTATGAGAATCTAATGCTGCCACTAATCTGACAGGCGGTGGAGCTCAGGCGGTAATGCAGGCAATGGGGAGTGGCTGAAAATACAGATGAAGCTTCGCTTGCCCTCCCACTGCTCACCCCCTGCTGTGTTGCCCAGCTCCTAACAGGCCACAGACAGATACCCATCTGTGACCCAGGGGTTGGGGACTCCTAATATATAATGATTCACATTGTATATCAAAAGTAAATAAAAAAATTATAATTACAGCTAATTAAAAGCTATGTAAACATACAGATGAAAATAAGATATTATGGAGAGCTATAATTAGCTGCTGTTAAGTGATGATGTTGTAGAAAAGTTTTAATACAAATAAAACTTGGAATCAAAAGATCCCATGATAACAAGAACAAAACAGTGTTACCAAAAAACAAAAGCCATATGGTTTGATCCCCAACCTGGAGGACCCTAACGCTCCAATGCCTCTCTCTTCTGTGGAATCACATCACTTGTCCCCTTTGTCCAACCAATGAGAAAACCCTTCAGAGACTGGTGATAATACGGTGGGGAAGGTAACTGCAATTAGGTCTTGTAGTGGCTTATGTTTCACTGCGTTTTCATGTAGCCTAGGACATAGTACTCTGTATATTACAGTCATTCCATAGATATTTCTAGATTTATTTATTTGGGATAATAAAAAGGGAAAATTTCTGTGAGACACACACTTGAATCATAAGAGACCTTTTTTAGTTTCTCCTTTCCTTACAAATAGCCCTCCTGTAACCTCAGTGTTCTTTCTCTAACTGAAATCTTGGCTACTCCCTGAGCACCCTGCTTCCCTTGCATCTCAAGTATTGGCTTTCTCTCACTTTTGCACAAAGGGCCCAGCTACAAGTGAGGTGCACTCTTTGCTTCTCATGATAGCTTCTTGATTATTCTCCCCATCTCTTCCATAAAATTTTCTAGCTTAGAATCTCATCTCATCAGATTACATCACTCGCAAACCCTCATTGTTGATGTAGTCTACTGATACCTGAGTCATTTCCAATTATTGCCGGACAATTTTAGCTTCTGGTTTACTATGACTTTCTAAAACACAACCCCTATCTTAATTTTTGGCTATTTCAGTTCATATAGAGATAGTCCTACCAACACCCTGGCCCTTTCCTGAATTTCTCTCCTCTAATAATCATATCATACTCCCTATTCTAGGTTCTCATTCCCAAGTCATATTCTTCACTTTGTTGTTACCTATAACCTCTTAAAATCTAAATTTTATGCATCCATCTCCTGGCATGCATCTTTCTATCTTTCTACCTTATTCCTTCCAGTACATCAATTCACTCTAAAAATGCTTAAACCCCACAAGTTCTTGCAAAGCATTAATTCTACTAATTTTTTATGTCTTTCACCCATCTGACATCCTCTCTACCCTTCTTACTTAAATTCTATTGCCAATCATTGGAATTACTCTCTTGCATACATCCTTGACTCCTTTCCCCTCTCATCACCATCATCTCTCACCACCATCATCTCTCACCACCATCATCTCTCACCACCATCATCTCTCACCACCATCATCTCTCACCACCATCATCTCTCACTATCATCATCTCTCACCATCATCATCTCTCACCATCATCATCTCTCACATGGATTACTGCATTAGTCTCCTAACAGGTTCCCCAGCTTCTGTCTTTCTCCATCTACAGCCTGTTGTCAACACGGTAGTCAAAAGGATCCTTTTAAATGTAAATATGGACCTGTCATTCACCTATGCAATAATGTGGCTTCCATCTCAGAGAAAAACCAAAGTCCAAGCAATGGCTTACAAAGCCAGCCATGAACCGCACCCATTATGTCTGATTTCCCCTCCTATTCTCATCTGCTAACTCAGTCCAGGAAGCTACACTGGGCCCCTCACTTTTCCTCTATCCCACCAGAAATGCTCCTACCTCAGAGCCTTTGCACTGACTGTTTTCTCTGCCTAGAATGTTCTTACCCTAGATATACTCTCATGACTTCCTCCTTTGCCTTCGAATTTTCCTTAAATCTCAGCTTCTGAATGTGGCTTACTCTTAAATACAATTTAAAACTGCAACCCATCCACCTCAGCCTGGGACTTCCCATCCTTCATATCTTGCTCTATTTTTCTTTTTACCACTGTGCTTTTAAATGTCTACTCTACTACACAATTTGTTTATTTATTGTGTTCATTGTTTCTCCCTCGTCTACCACCAGTAGGATTTAGACTCCATGAGGCACAAAGATCTTAATCTGTCTTGTTCTCTTATATATTCCAAGTACCATGAGAGCAATGGCTAGTATATAGTAGATGTACAATAAATATGTTTACATAATTTAAACATAAATACATTTCTATGTGTGACTTGCTGGATTTCAATAGAAGCAGAACCAGACTTGAGTAAAGACTTTCACATTTCTCATTTCCAATTTTTCTACAAGAAGAGCATGCAAAAAAGGAGAACGTTTCTAATTGACCCATATGTTACAGTCTAAAAGTTAATCTCTACATTTGCTTCCCATACAGAAAAAAAACATTCTTAATTGTAGATCCACGGTATATCTATAAAATCACTTTTGGTTTATAGTTATCTGAAATATTATATATTATAAATGAATAGCAGTTACCAAAATCATTACGATATCAATTAAGCAAAATACAAAATAAATAAGTTATAAAGGTATTATTTTATCTTAAATACCAACACTTAAGAGCAGCCACACATAATTAAAGAAAGTGAGAAGATGAAAACTTTTATGCTAATTCTGCAGGAAACTTCAAGCCTCTTCTGAAGTTTTAAGAAATGAGGTCTTTGTTATGTCTATTTTCACTTCAAAGTATGGCTTTCTTTATCCCTGTTACAAGTGGATCACCAGCACTGCTCTGATGTGGTTAGATTCTTTTCAACTCATTTAAATGAAATAAAGAGAGAGCTAGAAAGGTGTTTCTGATATTACTAGGCAACAGCGAGAAGAGAGACGAAGCAAAAAGGTGTTAAAAAGAAGAAAAGTTACTTGAACTGAAAACAGCTGTATTGTAAAATAGGAATGAGCTTCTAGTCTCTGCTCAGATATGAGTAAAGAGAGGGAAAAAAAATGAATGTCTCCAAGTTTGGTGGGGAATGTGATAGGGTATAAATTGTCTTTAAGATAAGTGGGATGGGCAACTACTATATGACCCAGAATTTCCTCTGTCAGATATGTACCTAAAGGAAATGAAATGAGTACCACATAGATATATCAGTGCTCCCATATCCATTGCAGCATTATTCGTAATAGTCGAGATATGAAAACAACCTAAGTGTCTATCGATGGGTGAATGGATAAAGAAAATGTGGTACAGATACACAGTAGATATTAGAAAGCCTTAAAAATGAAGAAAATTATATCATTTGCAACAACGTGGATGAACCCAGAGAACATTATGCTACATTAAATAAGCCAGGAACACAAAGCAACATAATGTATGATCTCACTTATTTGTGGATTTTTTTTAAAGTCAAATACATAAAAACAAATAGAACAGTGGTTACCAGGGATGGGGTGAGGGGGATAAACTACATGGAGAGATGTAGGTCAAAGAGTTCAAAGTTGCAGTTATGTAGGATGATTAAATATAGAAAGCTAATGTGTAAGATAAAGACTATAGTTAATAATATTGTATTGTACACTAGATTAGAATTTAGATTAATCTAAAAGATTAGAATTTAGGTGTTACCACCAAAAAAAGACAACTATGTGAGGTGATGGCAATGTTTATTTGCTTGACTGTAGTAATCATTTCTTTACTATGTATGTGTATATCCAAACATCATGCAATATACCATACATATACAATCTAAATGAACGAATGGAAGAAAGGTTCTAATTTTATTGCTGTCGTCTCCACTTTAGCCTTGCTTCTTCCTTCCATTTCCAATGAGATCTTAAATATAGATTATTTGTGACTTCAGAATACAGATATGTTTCTGGAAATTCATATAGAAGATAATTTAATTTAAAAATACAGGAAATGCATGTTTAATTCATTTATATGCATATAGCATTTTCTAGCTTACTGGCAACTTTAGTGTGAAATTTTAGCATAAAAATGCTTTCAGGGACTATACACCATATATATTTTAGATAATCTAGTTCAAACTACTCATTCTGAGAGCAGGAAAATTAGGACCAGAGAGGATCAATGTCTTCTCTAAGGTTATAGGGATAAACTAGAAAGCAGGTTCCCTCTCTGTCATCCTGCTTTCTTTCCATTAATCCACAAAAATACTATATGTATTTTACAGATAAGCAAAGTGAGGTGTAGACAGTTCATTTGCCCTAAGTTGCACAAATAGTAAGTGATGCAACTCAAGTTCGATGTCCTTTCTGATTCATATACGTGCCAATGAAAAAACATGTCTAAGAAAGCAATAACTGCAAAATCCAAAAATAAGCCTTAGATAATCTACCCTCAAATCATCTACTTTTTAAAATTTACAATTCATCATTTTCCTATCAAGCTCTATTAAGCAAAAGAAACATTTTCATTTTTATACTATGAAGACTCATAGCACAGCTTTAATGTATTTTTTCTTCTCTCGATTTATTAAAACTATTTCAATCTCTCTTAGATGATTTGAAGAGTATAAAATCTAGCCTGGTGATGGTATAGTGCTGACTAGATCCTAAATTGTTTTCCATTTTGATGATACTTTTGTTTTGTAAACCAAGCACATGAGATTTGAAAGGTTTTCGGTGCTTTGGGGTTTTTGTTTTTTGTTTTTTTTGGTTTTGGGGTTTGTTTTTCTCTTTAAACCTTCCTGTTTCATCACTGCTTTTTGTTGGCAAAGGCAAACCAGGTTGTGAAGCGTGCCCTCTGCTGGTAAGAAGAGGAAAACGGTCATACTTCAAAGCGATCTTATGAATTTCATGTGGATAGCAGATGTATCTGAAGATCCGAAATATAGTAGCCTACAAATGATTGATTTAAAAATAACTATCATGCTATAATAACATAATTATATATAATATTCACTTAAAATTGGAGAGAAAATAGATTTACAAGACATTGAATAGTAATATTTATACTTGTTTCAGCATTTTGTCTGCTTTACTACTAACTAACGTCTAAGAGAGGCTACAATTGGGAAGAGAAAGGGAAATCATGCTCAGATGGATGGAGCCACCCAGTGTTTTTCCATACTTTACCGAGGAAACTGTCAATAGTTTATCAACTTCAAAATATCAATTGCAAGCACTGACATTATCATTCAAATGGAAGTCACCAAATTCAGTGACCAGTATATCTTCTCCCCAACACATTTTCTATCACAATTCATCAATAAGTCCCCATCAACCCTTTTAATATCTCCTTGCAAGGCAAAAAGGGAGACAGATCCCTAACTCATCACAAATGTTCATTACAAGTGTGTGCTTCAGACATCTGCAAGTTACTTAAACTAACAACTATAAACTTATTATAATATTTCTTATCTCATAAGACTAGATGGACTATATATTTCTTTTTATGAGGTGTTAAGAAATGAATCTTGCCTGTGACGCATGTTTGAAGGAAACTCTGGGAAGGGTGATGAAGATGCGTCCTGTGTGATTTGTCACCTGGCCACCTCTCTACCATTCTTCCTGGCCCCCTTGCTCCTTCTGCTCCAGCCACACTGACCCCTTCCTATTCCTGGAGCATGCTGAGCACATCATCTCCCAGGGGCTTTTGCATTTGCTGACCCAACCCCTATGATTGTAATGTTCTTTACACACACAGACACACAGCCTCTTCTTACAGCTCATTGAGGGCTCGGCATAAATATCCCAACATTAAAAAGACCTTCCTTTATTACCCTATATGAAATCACCACATCCCTTTACCCCGATCTTCACAATATTTATTACTTGTTATTATCACAGTGATTTTGTTTAATTTATAATCCATATCTTCCCAGGAGGAAGCAAGTTTGTGAAGAAGAGACTTATGTGGTTCACTGTTCTGTTCACAGTAACTGCAAGAGAACCTAGTTCATAGTAGGTCATAAATATTTGATGAATGGATAAGTAAATGAACTTATCAGGAATACTACAAAGATAATTTCTGCTTTGGATGGGAGAGTGATCTAACGACTTCCAGGGCACCATCCTGTAATTTTATAAAGATAGATCATCTTGAAAAAACAGACCCCATCTTCTTTCTTTTGATTGCTAGTCGTACACTTTCAGAAGTCCTTATAACTTTTTTTAAAGTTTTACTTTTTTTAAAATTGATACATAACACTACAGGGTACAATGGGATATTTACATACATGTATACACTATATAATGATCAAATCAAGGTAATTAGCAAATCCATCACCTCAAACATTTATCGTTTCTTTGTGGTAAGAGCATTCAAAATTCTCTCTTCTAGTTATTTTAAAATATACAATTCTTTATCATTAAATATAGTCAACCCTACTGTCCAAAAGAACACCAGAACCTATTCCTCCTAATTGGAATTTTGTACCCATTTGCAAACATTTCCCCATTTCTCTAACCTTCCCAGTCTCTGATAACCACTATCCTACTCTCTACTTCTATGAGATCAGCCTTTTAAAATTCCACATATGAGTGAGATCATGTGGTATGTCTCTTTCTGTGTCCAGCTTATTTCACTTAACGTAAGGTCCTCATAACTCTTTACAAAGAAATAAAGTATAAGCAAATCAACTAAATGAATTTGGGAACACCATGAAAAAAGTTTGATTGGATGTTTAAATAATTCATTGCACTACCGTGTAAGGTATTTTTTCTTCTTTGTTACTGTCATTTCCGTTTGATCATGTATTTTAAGACAAATAAAATACAGCAACTATAAATAATCTATAAAAATATCACATTACTGGACTTGATTAAGTGGTTAAATATCAAATATTTCACATAGTTTCTATGCTTTCTAAAATTAACATTATAATAGAGTAATGTTTTTCAAGAACTGAAAAGGTAAAGCAGTAACAGGAAGAAAACAAAATTTAAATGTGTGAGTATATGCTAGTACTTACTATTTTTTTATTATGATACTGCCAAACTCTATTAAAAGTATCATCACACAACACAACATCTTCTAAATCTAATTCAAAAATGACATACCTAAAATTTATCATAAAGAAATATGATATTCTATTTAAAATATTACTACTGTAACACCCATCTTTGAGATGAACACATTTTCGGTATGCTTGTAATCCCTAAGGAATAAGCAAAATAATGAAAATGGTAACATGTCCAAATATTCCTACCTGGCTTTCTGGCATTGCCGTCTGTCTAGATGCATCAGGATTACACACAAGAAAGATGATTGCAGTTATCTGGCGTTTTGACAAATGCCTGACACTATCCATTTTATTGCCAACATTTTAGGCCCCTTATTGTACATGATGAGAGAACTGACCTTTGAAAGAAAATTGTTGGGTCGAATAGAGAAAAATCAAACGACAGAAATTGATAGAAAAAGGACTGTTGCTGCAATCATACTTGGATCACCTCAGATGACCAACTTTTCTAACTAGTAAATTTTTGTAACTTAATCATGTTTACCAGTGAAAATCTCCTATTACAAACATACACACATTACACAAGGGAGAATCTTTTAGCCCATGTAGTCATTTTTCGGAAGAAAAGCAGAACAATGAGAACTTCAGTATCTGGACACACATAGAATAATCACATTAAACACATAATTTCAGATCTTCATAGCATTTTGCAAAACACACTGCTTAAATTATTTGAAAGTCAATTAAGTAAATTTGGGGGACATCATAAGGCCAAAAGATGATGCAGGTCCCCTTATTTATAAAATCATCATGTTCTCTTTTACTCATCCTTCTTACATTGGTATCAAGTAACAGCAGAGAAAGCTCCACTTTCTTAGATGTATTCATTTATTCATTTGAAAAGCATTTCTTAGGTGTCTACTATGTACCAGGAACCAATAGCTTCTGGGAATTTGCAGATTATACATAATCCCAATCTCTTTAGAGCTGATAGAAGCTATAACATGGATGATTTCTGATTTGTGTTTGACATTGCCACTATGAAACGCTCTCAAAGAAAAGTCAAAAGGACACTAGGCATTTAGATACGAGCAATTCAGAAACACTCATTTGGCTTTATCAGATATAAAAAATAGATAATTATGTGAAAGTCTAATATTATTTCAAGTGACTAAGCCATCCAAAGTGAAGCATTACGTCATTCCATCCATTTATTACTCACAGAAGGTAATCAGATAATTCTATTCCTTGTTTTGCAGATGATGAAACCAACATTCTGAAAATTTGTGACACATACAAAGTCAAAAAATGAGCAGTTCTTAGACATGAACTGAGGTCCACTAGCTCCTAATCCATGTTTTTTCCCATGAGAATAATTATCCAACCATATAGAATAAACTCATCTTCCTTCTCTTTCCGTCTTCAGACACTGATAGGAATGCTTTGGCGACAAAGTACTGTATGTTTAAATAATTCAACATTCTTTGAAAACTGCCCCCAAATAGCTACTCCAGTGCCAAAAAAGAATAAAGGATACTGGCCAGCTGAGGTAGTCTCATAACATACTTAAATGTGCCTAAGAAACACACCATTCTCCATTAGTTTTTACATTTTTGTTTTTTGTTTACTTTTGTGACATTCAAAATACCTATATAAAAACATTAATTTGAAACTGTAGTATAAGGTAGCCAGTGGCTTGTATAAAATAGACCAGGGTTAAATACCCTGCAACTGCACTGAGCTCTTCTGTAAACTTCAGTTTGCCTCATCTGTAATACAGAGCTAAAGCTGACTTCACATTTGTAAAATACTTGCTTGACCTCTCAGCACACAAATGCTAAGTAAATCATAAGCACTAATAGGGATTCTATGAGAATGGCTCCCTAATAGTGCTTATACGCTACTGACAATTGTTTGTACTTGATTTTCAAGTGTTCTTAAATCATTTCATAGTGCATGCTGAACATTACTGCTAGAATCTGTAGAAATCTGTAATTTCTAAGGCTTCATATTTTTGGTCACTTTTAGTGGAGATTAAATAAAAGTGATTTAGTGGTGACAAGAAGAACTCCAACTCACCTCATATACACTGGTGCATTGAGAAACATCAATAAATGTTAATTATCTGACTGTCACATTATTAAAACTTTGATAAGTCTGTTCTTCTCATAAAGCAAATATAAAAAATAAAACATTTGTCTAACAAAACTCTTATTTTTATCACTTCTATTTTCCTTTAGGTGATGTGCCCTATTGAAGGCAACGGGAGACACGTACATCATCTATCTCATATTTCAACATTTTTCAAAAAGAAAAAACAGACTGTTGATTTGTTTTAACCTTCACAGATGCTTTGTGAAGGTACAAAGGTACATATGGTCAGGATGAGACATTTCCTATTTTTATAAGCACCTTCAAACTTCCATTGCTTACATTCGTATTGAATTTTCTCAAAGCACAAAAGTAAAAAAGTCTCTACAGGAATAAAACTGTATCCAAACTATTCCATCTCAGACTTTGTCTTATTCCTAAAAGTACTCTACAGAAGCAAATATTTGAAAACGTAATGGGAAATAATCCAATCTAAAACACAGTACCCAAAATGTAACCTTATCAATAAAAAAGAAAATCAGTATTTTGGTACTATGATAGTACTAAATATTCCACAAATAACACACTCAGAAGAGAAAAAATAAAATTCTATATTCCTGATTATTGCAGGGTTTAAAAAAATCACTTAAATCTAAATACTGGAGGGAAATGTAGTTTGCAGAAAATCATGGAAGCACAGTCACGCTGCAGACAAAATTGCCCTGAAATTTGCCCAGTTCAGAGCCTCAATGTATACTTACATATTCTCCTTATTAAAATGCTGGAAATTAATTTCTTGCCCAAGAGGAATTCATAGTCCCATGTTTAAAGCACAAAGATTACAAGGGAAACATTTAGATTGTCTACAGATGCCATCACGTGAATTTAGCCTATTATTATTGAACATTTGCAGTTTATGGACAAAAAAATAGTAAATCAGTAAGTTCAGCAGGATAGGCTGCTTAAGAAGGATTACACTATCAGACTATAAATGAGATAGAATTTTACTACATGGAAATCAGTGAGATAAATTTAAGCTTTGTAGCTTACAAATTTGTGGTATTTACTGCAAGGGCAGCACAATAGAAATCAATGCCTGCCACTACCCACTCATAAATCTCTAATCATAGCATGTAACAGGTTTGAACTAATGCAGGATCAAGTAGAACACAATTTTCCTGGTTAACATATTATAAAAGTAGGTGTGTTCATAAACATACAACAAGAAAAAGGAAAGAAGGCTTCCTACTGCTAATGGGTGCCATTTGAGACTTAAGTTAATAGTGAGTCTAAAATTCCAATAGCTAATCCTTCAGGCAAATACTGCACCCAGATATTAAATACTACACACATCATCATCACACAGCATGGTGGCTCTGTTGGAGTTACTCTATTAGAAAAATCACCCTTATTACTAGTCTAATACCACAGTGTGAGTAATGAACTGCACTGTAAGTTGTATAGAATCATTTAATGAACTGCAATAATATGAAATTTCCTTTTGGTCTGTTTAATAACTTATCTTATTCACTCAACTACTCAGGCTTCAAATCTTGACCATTTAATATTAGACACAGGGAGATTCACTGTGTAAATATAACCAATTAGTTGTAAGTTAGTTGATAATTTAAGGTCACCTTCAAATATAGCACAATCGGGGGGCGGAGCAAGATGGCCGAATAGGAACAACTCCAGTCTCCAACTCCCAGCGCGAGCGACACAGAAGACCGGTGATTTCTGCATTTTCAACTGAGGTACTGGGGTCATCTCACTAGGGAGTGCCGGACAATCGGTGCTGGTCAGCTGCTGCAGCCTGACCAGCGAGAGCTGAAGCAGGGCGAGGCATCGCCTCACCTGGAAGCGCAAGGGGGAAGGGGATCCGTTTTCCTAGCCAGGGGAACTGAGACACACAACACCTGGAAAATCGGGTAACTCCCACCCCAATACTGCGCTGTAAGCATACAGGCATTCCAGGAGAATATATCCCACACCTGGCCGGGAGGGTCCCACGCCCACGAAGCCTCCCTCACTGCTAACACAGCAGTCTGCCTCGATCTATCCGCAAGGCAGCAGCGAGGCTGGGGGAGGGGCGCCCGCCATTGCTGAGGCTTAAGTAGGTAAACAAAGCCGCTGGGAAGCTCGAACTGGGTGGAGCTCACAGCAGCTCAAGGAAGCCTGCCTGTCTCTGTAGTCTCCACCTCTGGGGACAGCGCACAGCTGAAGACCAACAGGGGAAGTAGCGGGAGCCGGTGCAGACGCGAACGACTCTGTCTGACAGCTTTGGGGAGAGCCGCGGATCTCCCAACGCGGAGGTTGAGATCTGAGAACGGACAGACTGCCTGCTCAGGTGTGTCCCTGACCCCTGAGTAGCCTAGCTGGGAGAAATCCCCCACTAGGGGCAGTCTGACACCCCACACCTCACAGGGTGGAGTACACCCCTGAGAGGACACTTCCAAAGGAAGAATCAGACAGGTACACTCGCTGTTCAGCAATATTCTATCTTCGGCAACCTCTGCTACTGATACCCAGGCAAACAGGGTCTGGAGTGGACCTCAAGCAATCTCCAGCAGACCAACAGAGAGTCCTTCTGACTGTCAGAAGGAAAACTATCAAACAGGAAGGACACCTATACCAAAACCCCATCAGTTCGTCACCACCATCAAAGACCAGAGACAGATAAAACCACAAAGATGGGGAAGAAGCAGGGCAGAAAAGCTGGAAATTCAAAAAATAAGAGCGCATCTCCCCCTGCAAAGGAGCGCAGCCCATCACCAGCAACGGATCAAAGCTGGTCAGAGAATGACTTGGACGAGAGGAGAGAAGAAGGCTTCAGTCCATCAAACTTATCAGAGCTAAAGGAGGAATTACGTACCCAGCGCAAAGAAACTAAAAATCTTGAAAAAAGAGTGGAAGAATTGACAGCTAGACTCATTAATGCAGAGAAGATCATAAACGAAATGACAGAGATGAAAACCATGACACGAGAAATACGTGACAAATGCACAAGCTTCAGTAACCGACTCGATCAACTGGAAGAAAGAGTATCAGCGATTGAAGATCAAATGAATGAAATGAAGCGAGAAGAGAAACCAAAAGAAAAAAGAAGAAAAAGAAATGAGCAAAGCCTGCAAGAAGTATGGGATTACGTAAAAAGACCAAATCTACGTCTGATTGGGGTGCCTGAAAGTGAGGGGGAAAATGGAACCAAGTTGGAAAACACTCTTCAGGATATCATCCAGGAGAACTTCCCCAACCTAGTAGGGCAGGCCAACATTCAAATTCAGGAAATACAGAGAACGCCACAAAGATACTCCTCCAGAAGAGCAACTCCAAGACACATCATTGCCAGATTCACCAAAGTTGAAATGAAGGAAAAAATCTTAAGGGCAGCCAGAGAGAAAGGTCGGGTCACCCACAAAGGGAAGCCCATCAGACTAACAGCAGATCTCTCGGCAGAAACTCTACAAGCCAGAAGAGAGTGGGGGCCAATATTCAACGTTCTTAAAGAAAAGAATTTTAAACCCAGAATTTCATATCCAGCCAAACTAAGTTTCATAAGTGAAGGAGAAATAAAATCCTTTACAGATAAGCAAATGCTTAGAGATTTTGTCACCACCAGGCCTGCCTTACAAGAGACCCTGAAGGAAGCCCTAAACATGGAAAGGAACAACCGGTACCAGCCATCGCAAAAACTTGGCAAAATGTAAAGACCATCGAGGCTAGGAAGAAACTGCATCAACTAACGAGCAAAATAACCAGTTAATATCATAATGGCAGGATCAAGTTCACACATAACAATATTAACCTTAAATGTTAATGGACTAAATGCTCCAATTAAAAGACACAGACTGGCAAACTGGATAAAGAGTCAAGACCCATCAGTCTGCTGTATTCAGGAGACCCATCTCACATGCAGAGACATACATAGGCTCAAAATAAAGGGATGGAGGAAGATCTACCAAGCAAATGGAGAACAAAAAAAAGCAGGGGTTGCAATCCTAGTCTCTGATAAAACAGACTTTAAACCATCAAAGATCAAAAGAGACAAAGAAGGCCATTACATAATGGTAAAGGGATCAATTCAACAGGAAGAGCTAACTCTCCTAAATATATATGCACCCAATACAGGAGCACCCAGATTCATAAAGCAAGTCCTTAGAGACTTACAAAGAGACTTAGACTCCCATACAATAATAATGGGAGACTTCAACACTCCGCTGTCAACATTAGACAGATCAACGAGACAGAAAGTTAACAAGGATATCCAGGAATTGAACTCATCTCTGCACCAAGCGGACCTAATAGACATCTATAGAACTCTCCACCCCAAATCAACAGAATATACATTCTTCTCAGCACCACATCGCACTTATTCCAAAATTGACCACATAATTGGAAGTAAAGTACTCCTCAGCAAATGTAAAAGAACAGAAATTATAACAAACTGTCTCTCAGACCACAGTGCAATCAAACTAGAACTCAGGACTAAGAAACTCAATCAAAACCGCTCAACTACATGGAAACTGAACAACCTGCTCCTGAATGACTACTGGGTACATAACGAAATGAAAGCGGAAATAAAGATGTTCTTTGAAACCAATGAGAACAAAGATACAACATACCAGAATCTCTGGGACACATTTAAAGCAGTGTGTAGAGGGAAATTTATAGCACTAAATGCCCACAAGAGAAAGCAGGAAAGATCTAAAATTGACACTCTAACATCACAATTAAAAGAACTAGAGAGGCAAGAGCAATCACATTCAAAAGCTAGCAGAAGGCAAGAAATAACTAAGATCAGAGCAGAACTGAAGGAGATAGAGACACAAAAAACCCTCCAAAAAATCAATGAATCCAGGAGTTGGTTTTTTGAAAAGATCAACAAAATTGACAGACCGCTAGCAAGGCTAGTAAAGAAAAAAAGAGAGAGGAATCAAATAGATGCAATAAAAAATGATAAAGGGGATATCACCACTGACCCCACAGAAATACAAACTACCATCAGAGAATACTATAAACGCCTCTACGCAAATCAACTAGAAAATCTAGAAGAAATGGATAATTTCCTGGACACTTACACTCTCCCAAGGCTAAACCAGGAAGAAGTTGAATCCCTGAATAGACCAATAGCAGGCTCTGAAATTGAGGCAACAATTAATAGCCTACCCACCAAAAAAAGTCCAGGACCAGATGGATTCACAGCTGAATTCTACCAGAGGTACAAGGAGGAGCTGGTACCATTCCTTCTGAAACTATTCCAATCAATAGAAAAAGAGGGAATCCTCCCTAACTCATTTTATGAGGCCAACATCATCCTGATACCAAAGCCTGGCAGAGACACAACAAAAAAAGAGAATTTTAGACCAATATCCCTGATGAACATTGATGCAAAAATCCTCAATAAAATACTGGCAAACCGGATTCAGCAGCACATCAAAAAGCTTATCCACCATGATCAAGTGGGCTTCATCCCTGGGATGCAAGGCTGGTTCAACATTCGCAAATCAATAAACGTAATCCAGCATATAAACAGAACCAAAGACAAGAACCACATGATTGTCTCAATAGATGCAGAAAAGGCTTTTGACAAAATTCAACAGCCCTTCATGCTAAAAACGCTCAATAAATTCGGTATTGATGGAACATACCTCAAAATAATAAGAGCTATTTATGACAAACCCACAGCTAATATCATACTGAATGGGCAAAAACTGGAAAAATTCCCTTTGAAAACTGGCACAAGACAGGGATGCCCTCTCTCACCACTCCTATTCAACATAGTGTTGGAAGTTCTGGCTAGAGCAGTCAGGCAAGAGAAAGAAATCAAGGGTATCCAGTTAGGAAAAGAAGAAGTCAAATTGTCCCTGTTTGCAGATGACATGATTGTATATTTAGAAAACCCCATCGTCTCAGCCCAAAATCTCCTTAAGCTGATAAGCAACTTCAGCAAAGTCTCAGGATACAAAATCAATGTGCAAAAATCACAAGCATTCTTATACACCAGTAACAGACAAGCAGAGAGCCAAATCAGGAATGAACTTCCATTCACAATTGCTTCAAAGAGAATAAAATACCTAGGAATCCAGCTTACAAGGGATGTCAAGGACCTCTTCAAGGAGAACTACAAACCACTGCTCAGTGAAATCAAAGAGGACACAAACAAATGGAAGAACATACCATGCTCATGGATAGGAAGAATCAATATCGTGAAAATGGCCATACTCCCCAAGGTTATTTATAGATTCAATGCCATCCCCATCAAGCTACCAATGACTTTCTTCACAGAATTGGAAAAAACTGCTTTAAAGTTCATATGGAACCAAAAAAGAGCCCGCATTGCCAAGACAATCCTAAGTCAAAAGGACAAAGCTGGAGGCGTCACGCTACCTGACTTCAAACTATACTACAAGGCTACAGTAACCAAAACAGCATGGTACTGGTACCAAAACAGAGATATAGACCAATGGAACAGAACAGAGTCCTCAGAAATAATACCGCACATCTACAGCCATCTGATCTTTGACAAACCTGAGAGAAACAAGAAATGGGGAAAGGATTCCCTATTTAATAAATGGTGCTGGGAAAATTGGCTAGTCATAAGTAGAAAGCTGAAACTGGATCCTTTCCTTACCCCTTATACGAAGATTAATTCAAGATGGATTAGAGACTTAAATGTTAGACCTAATACCATAAAAACCCTAGAAGAAAATCTAGGTAGTACCATTCAGGACATAGGCATGGGCAAGGACTTCATGTCTAAAACACCAAAAGCAACGGCAGCAAAAGCCAAAATTGACAAATGGGATCTAATTAAACTAAAGAGCTTTTGCACAGCAAAAGAAACTACCATCAGAGTGAACAGGCAACCTACAGAATGGGAGAAAATTTTTGCAACCTACTCATCTGACAAAGGGCTAATATCCAGAATCTACAAAGAACTCAAACAAATATACGAGAAAAAAACAAACAACCCCATCAAAAAGTGGGGAAAGGATATGAACAGACATTTCTCAAAAGAAGATATTCATACAGCCAACAGACACATGAAAAAATGCTCATCATCACTGGCCATCAGAGAAATGCAAATCAAAACCACAATGAGATACCATCTCACACCAGTTAGAATGGCAATCATTAAGAAGTCAGGAAACAACAGGTGTTGGAGAGGATGTGGAGAAATAGGAACACTTTTACACTGTTGGTGGGATTGTAAACTAGTTCAACCATTATGGAAAACAGTATGGCAATTCCTCAAGGATCTAGAACTAGATGTACCATATGACCCAGCCATCCCACTACTGGGTATATACCCAAAGGATTATAAATTAGTCTACTACAAAGACACATGTACACGTATGTTTATTGCGGCACTATTCACAATAGCAAAGACTTGGAATCAACCCAAATGTCCATCTGTGACAGACTGGATTAAGAAAATGTGGCACATATACACCATGGAATACTATGCAGCCATAAAAAAGGATGAGTTTGCGTCCTTTGTAGGGACATGGATGCAGCTGGAAACCATCATTCTTAGCAAACTATCACAAGAAGAGAAAACCAAACACCGCATGTTCTCACTCATAGGTGGGAACTGAACAATGAGATCACTTGGACTCGGGAAGGGGAACATCACACACTGGGGTCTATCATGGGGAGGGGGGAGGGGGGAGGAGGGAGGGATTGCATTGGGGAGTTATACATGATATAAATGATGAATTGATGGGTGCTGACGAGTTGATGGGTGCAGCACACCAACATGGCATAAGTATACATATGTAACAAACCTGCACGTTATGCACATGTACCCTAGAACTTAAAGTATAATAAAAAAAAAAAAAAAAAAAAAAAAAAAAAAAAAAACAAATATAGCACAATCAGAAGCCAAAATACTATTTCACTTTTACAACAATTGGTATAATGGCAACAGGTTCTATCTTACAAAGTCTACGTAATAGGCCTCATCAATACATGCAGAAGGGAAATTAACTATCTTGGACCCACTTTGCAAGAATAGTGCCAGGGTCATGCTAGATGCTTCTTAAATACTTCATATCTGACTATTGACTGATATCTTAGTGAACTACTGTGGAATGCATTTAACAAAAATCTTTAAAATATATATTGTTCCACTGGGCTATATAAACACACATCAAAACATCCTACTGACAGCAAAAACCTTAATTTTATAATTCAGGCAATAAAATACAAAGATTATAAAACTACATTCTCAAGAATACAGGGTAAATTTAACACATTAGTGGACCAACTTTGACAGCAAGATACCAACATTTACAACCCAATAAGATAGTATATTAACCAGTGTTGCTGTGTAATTTATTTTGTGTTTGTGAGCTGAAAACAATTCAAAATGATGTTCAGGCTGGGCGCAGTGGCTCATGCCTGTAATCCCATGCTTTGGGAGGCCAAGGTAGGCGGATCACTTGAGCCCAGAAATTCAAGATCAGCCTGGGCAACATGGCTAAATCCCATCTCTACAAAAAAAAAATACAAAATTAGCTGGGCATATTGGTGCATGCCTGTAGTTCCAGTTAGTCAGGAGGCTGAGGTAGGAGAATTGCTTAAACCTGGAAGGCAGAGGCTGCGGTGAGCAGAGGTAGCACCACTGCACTCCAGCCTGGGTGACAGGGCCAGACTCTGTCTCAACAAAATAAAAAATAAAAATAAAATAAAATCATGTTCAGTTGTCAGTACTTTTCATCTTGGCTGCCATACATAGGCCATAAAGCAACTTAAAGTCAGATTCCACTAGCATTTATTAAACAGAACTATTAAGTATCAAGTATTGTGCTAGACTTTTCCACATAAATTGATAATTCTCATGATCAAACAGATTTGGAAACCACCCTGCCAATGGTGGGCAACATAACTCCACAATGCTATGCCCAATAGCTTCAATGATAGGACAGACAACCTCCTAAAAATAAAAAGTCCATTCATTTCATCGTGAAGAGTTCTATTAGCAAATTCTACTATAATTAACCAAAGTCTGTTTTCTAAAAAGGTCTGTCCTAGCACCTCTTCTAGTATTACAAATGAGCCCTCTTCTCTCCTATACAAGAAGACAGCTATTCACATACATGAAAAGTTATCATGTCTCCAACTTGCTGCAATTTAAACTTGTCTGCCCCATCCTTGATCTTTCTGGTAGCACTCCGTCTTTTTCCTTCTTATAATTTATAACCAATATATCATTTGTTTGTTCAGTTTTTATAGCTTGCGTTCTCTGCTAAACAAGGGCTCTCCGAGTCCAAGGATCGTGTCTATTTTGTGACATGCACAGCCAGTATCTAAAACATAACAGGTACTCAATAAATATTTGATGAATAAATTAAAGAATAAATGATTTTGATGTATAAGCTCATAATCTTTGGTTTATATCACCACACTCATTTTTAGAGATAGAGTCACAGGAGAAGAGTAAGAATTCCTCAATTAGCTGATCTCCTACATAGTAGGAAATCTCAGTAAATGGTTTTAAAGTAGATTTTTTAACGATAAAGATCAGCAGCATTTATTTATTCTATAAATACATATATTGATTTTCTACAAAGTGCAAACAATGCACCAGACACTGATGATATAGTGGTGAGCAGAGTAAATATAGTTCTTGCCCTCATGATGTGATAATGAAATTTAAGAGGTTACTATATAGAAAAGCAAAGTACACTATTTATTGGAAGAGAATTGCATTAAGTTCACATCCTCACATAGATCCGGCAGTGAGACATCAATTAACTATCTTGTAATCAGATAATAACCACAGCAAGGAAAAAGAGAAGATGGCAGGCCTCAATTTAAACAAGTAAATCATGGAGTCATAAAGCTGAGACATGAGTGGTCCAATTCATAAATGCAGAAAGTAGAATGGTGGTTGCCACGGGTTGAAGGGATAGGAGAATGGGGATTTGTATTTAACGGGTATAGAATTCTATTTTGGGAAGACGAAAAAAGTTTTGGAGATGGATGGTAGTAATGGTTGCACAACACTAATAGATGTAATGCCACCAAATTGTACACTTTAAAATAGTTACAATGGTAAATTTTATATTGTGTATATTTTAACACCACAAGGAAAACTACAAAAAGAACTGTGTCACACATGGCAGTTATATTTCAAACAATGTAGTAGTCATTTACCATGCATATGTACAGAACTCGGGGTCGTGAGTTTGTTGTTGAGTTCCACGTGCACAAATAAGGAGAAACACTACCAACAGCAGGAACTCAAGTTAAGGAAGACGACCACATTTGACAAATGATGTATCATTATGTGACCAGTGAGAAACCTCAAGGATGCCGACAGTTCATTTTTTACTTAAATTCCCTTTCAGGAAAACTCTCTAGGACTGTGAGGCTCGGTGATTATTGTTTAATTCTCTCACCTCCAAAACACAAAGAAATCTTTACCCCTCAAGTGAAAAAGCTTAACTTTGCAAAAATCCTAGGGACACAACTACCAGAAATGACTCAAGGATGAAGTTGGGAAATACTGGCAAAGCTAATTGGAAAATGTTAACTCTGTCTTAACACTCCAACTGCCCTCAGACCCTTCTTCCCACAGGCGACAGGGAAATCATATTTAAAATCAAGATGCAGGTGGCATATGACTGAGGAGAAAACCTCCATTCCTAATATAAAATGTAAGGCATACTGCAACAACACTCCTCTGAGCCCTTCTCATAATCGGCCATCCTACCAATCATTCATACGGATAGCAAAACCAGAACAGTGTCACCGCCAAGCCAGTCAAACTGTCAACAACATTTATTATTGTGTGTACAGGGTACCAGTAAGTGATACAAAAGAAAAAGTCTCATCCTTTGCCCTTCAGGAGCTCATAATAGGAAGAATAATTATTTCTGCCATACATGTAGGGCAGGGGAGTTGGAATGCAATGAAGAAAAGAGCATGAGCTCTGGAGTGAGACAGATCAGTGATCTAATACCAACTCTATAACTTTTTAGCTGTATGACCTTAATGATAATACATAGCTAAATTACTGAGGGCTTACCACGCACCACGAAGTTTGGTCCATAATCCATCCCAGCTAATCTTCACAAACCCTATAAAGTAAATACTATTATTGTTTCATACATAAACTCAAGCTATTTAATTTCCCTGAGCCTCAGTTTCCTTGAGGGGATGGAGGATTAATACCAACTTTTTATCATTGTTCTGAAAGTTACATGAGCTAATGCATTAAAAAAATAGTTTAAGATACAGTAGACTCTCAGTATATGAATACTGATACCAATATTTCATTAAATGTCTATAAAATGCACATATTTAGAAAAATTACTCTAAGAAAGCATTTTAGATGTCAGTATTTTGTTATAAATAGTCTGAACTATTTTTAAATGCAATTTAATTCAGCAAGTATATGTATTCTTGCTATATACAAGATACTGTGCCAGTTACTGCAATATGCACGCCAATATATGACACAATTTCGTTCATTAAGGAGTTAGTAATCCAGGAAATTAATAGCAGAATACATTCTATCTTAAAATTAACTCAACTAACCAAGGCCTAAAAGTTGGGGATGTGGTGAAATATTTTTATTCTGGAGTGTATTTTGTTATATTCTCCATCACTGTTTTGAACCATAACTGCAAGATGACTTTTTCCCTGAAAAATATAACTTTCTACAAGTTAAATACCAGGTTATTTCACTAAAGTATGGTTCCTCTTGTTTTTCATATTAATATAGCGTATATTTTTATAAACACCTGTACCAAGTGAGCACTTGCTGATTTTCAATCATCAGCATGCAATTCATTCAATAAAAGAAAACAAGCAGCCAATATTCAGGCATTCTGTTTATAACGACAACCTAAACTGCCATTCAAGCCCACTGCTGTCTGTTATAATTATCAGAATGAATGGAAATAAATGATCAATAATGGGAAAGCTTCTTATTCATCTCCCATGGCAATGTGCTTTCAGTGCCTAGTGAGATTTCCCAAGATATTTATGGAGAAATCTTCCCAGAACATTGATCTCAATTGAAGATCTTATAGTTTGGGAGAATGCAGGGAATTTCCCCATGGAAATGGGGAAAGTTATGATATAAGGTACTGGGCATTCCTGCAGTAAACAAGTACTGAGCATTTATAAAATGTTTGACAGAATTGATAACATAGATACTGTAATTAGCGTGCATTATAAAATGTTTCCCATCCCTCCAGGTAAACTCCATCAAACTATAGTTTTAAAAGCAGTTAACATACTGGAGTAACAATCATTAGTCAAAACCCATTACATTTCATTGTGAAATCCCCAGTATTATCATTCTCTTTCATCCTTCCAGGAAAGAATAGCAATCCATGTGATTAAATGATATCACCATTTATTCACACAAAATCAAGCAAAGGCTTAAAGACAGTATTTAATATATTAGAAATGTCCATTCAACTAAGCTTAAAGTTAAGTTTTAAAAAAAAAATCATGTTTTACACCACAAATGATGCTTCTGGTTCTTAAGTTTCCAATTTAATTATTTTTAATTTCTTAATATATTTGTATTCAATTTTAGTGTTATTCATTTTAATGCTCAATGTTCAGACTACCTCACTATAAATATTGAAAGACAATCTCATCATTGTAGATTAAACTGATTCCAAATCATCTCAACAGGATATTGAGAACTTACCTTTAACCGAAAATGTTTCATTTTATTAAGTTGATACTAAATGGCTACAAATGCCAAGTTCTATACCGGCACTAAACATATAAAAATGACTTCAGAACATAGTAAGAAGGAGAAACACAAGAAAGACAAGAATTAAAATACAACATGAAAAGTGCCACACTAGTATTATTATACCAAAGCCCCACAGAAACACAGAGGGAATATGCCCTCATTACAGCCCCCTTCCTTTCATTTCTACCTGGAAGAAAGGAGACCCTACATTTCCAAAGGAGGTAGTTTTAAGCTTAATATTAGGGGACAAATAATAGCTCACTAAGAAAACTTAAAAAGAACGAAAGAACATTCCAAGTAAAGAAAAATGTAAGACACAAAGCCCAAAGGTAGAAATGGGCATGGTGTTTTCAGAGAATGTCAATTAGTTGTGTCAATGAGTTGCAGCACAGATAACACTGGGATATGGACAGGGAGTCAGATGAAAAGGGTGAAGGTGAAAATTAACTACCTACAAACCAAACTGTAAAGACAATTCTATTTCATGCTAAGGAGTTTACTCTACACTACAGGCAAGAGCTGCTCATTTGAATTTTCTTTGTGTTTGAAAACGATTTCAGTGAAAACAACCCTTAACTCACTTCTCATTCACTGAAATGTACTGATTGAGTACCATTTCTCTGACAGGATTGGCAAATACCACAATGGCCAAAATTTTTCTGCAGCCTGGTTTTATATGGCCCACAAACTGAAAATAGTTTTTACATTTTTAAATGAATGAAGACCATCAAAGTAAGAATAATATTTCATGACATGTGTTTATACAAAATTAAATTTTAGTGCCCCTAAATAAAGTTTTATTTGAACACAGTTATATTCACTCCTTTGCATATTGTCCATGGCTGCTTTTGGGATATGGTAGCAGAGATAAGTAGTTGCAGTAGAGACAGTATGGCCTGCAAATCCTAAAACACTTACTAAAATAGAAAAAGGTTGCTGATTTCTGTGCTAGATATTGGGAAAACAAAAGGTCTAATTATGGAGATGAACAGAGAAGCAGATCAATACAATTCAATATGATAAGTAATGTGGTACAAATAATCTCATAATATTAGATTAACAGATGCTTGGGACACATAGCCCAAATTGTGGGAAAGGACTCTGAATAAGGAAAGTCTTCTTTTGTTTAATTATTATTATTATTATTATTATTATTATTATTTATTATTTCCATAGGTTTTGGGGGAACAGATGGCATTTGGTTACATGAGTAAGTTGTTTAGTGGCGATCTGTGAGATTTCGGTGCACCCATCACCTGAGTGGTATACACTGTACCCAATTTGTAGTCTTTTATCCCTCACCCCCCCACTCTTTCCCTCAAGTCCCCAAAGTCCACTGTATAATTTTTTTTTTTTTTGTCTTTCTGCAATATTTTATTAAAGGTCTTTACAGAGCAACATTGAGACTCCAGAATACAGCTGCCAAGGAGACTCTGTTACGCTGTGGGGACTGACTGGGGCATGGCAGGTGGTTCTGGCCTCCCACCCTTCTGTTCTGAGATGGGGTGGTGGGCAGTATCTCATCTTTGGGTTCCATGATGCTCATGTGGTCAGGCAGGGGCTTCTTATGGCCAATCTTACCAATTGGGTCCCAGGGCAGCATGATCTTCACCTTGATGCCCAGCACACCCTATCTGAGCAACACATGGCGCACGGCAGTATCAATGTAGTAGTTAACAGGGTCTCCGCTGTGGATCATCAGGCCACCCACAAACTTCATGAATTTAGTCCTCTGTCCTCGGAGTTTCCCAGACACCACCACCTCGCAGCCTTTAGCCCCACTCCTCATGATGAACCGCAACACACCATAGCCAGGCCCTCCTCACAGCAAGCCCTCCTAGGAACTTGTAACGCAGAGACTGCCTGGGCAATGTCACAGGCCCCTAGTGGCCACCTTGTCAGCATAAAGCTCTACACTGCCCTCCGGAAAGTCAAATGTCTTCTGAACTACAGCAGTCAGTTCCCGAATCCACCAGCCCTTCTCACCAAGAACATTCTGTGTTCCAGTGGCTAAGATAATCATTTCTGTCCTGGTTGGTATAAAGGAAAGGTTTCTAAAACTGGATTAGATAAAATTTAGAGACCAAGCAATGAAGAGCCTTACATGTCCTGCTAAAGACTTCCAATATCATACTGAAGGCAATGGCAAGCCTTTGATAGGTTTTAAGAAGGTTTATGACATGATAAGTTTTACATTTTAAAATGGTGATCCTAGAAGAAATTTATATAATTATACTTAATGCCATTTTCTTCCATAGCAAACACAACACTGGGATGTCAGGATTATTTCCTCTAAGAAGAATTAACAAACATTCCGATCAGGCAATCATTCTTATTCACTTTTTCTCTCTTAATAAAATAATAACAACAACAATAATAGCTAGTACTTTTTGAGTGTTACCATGTGCCAGGCACTTGCTAAGTGCTTCAGTGTATTAATCCATTCAATCCTCACTCATATAATCTGAGCAAGTAATTCCTGTCAAACTGGGTACATAAAATAATGTAATTAGATTTAACCCTTTCTAGATGAAAACATTTCTAGTGCTCAAATCACATATTCTTATCTGCTCTTAGGCAAATGTACTGAACAGTTGAAGCATAAACTTTAGCTCCCTTTATCAAGCAAAACAGGTAGTTATGTAATCACTCATTTATCCACTCCAATTACTGACTGTCTGTCATGTGCCAGTAACTGTGCTGGGACGATATGAGTGTATACCAGCAAGTAGTTCTCATTCCCAGGGGTTCCTATGGCTGAATGAGGGGAGGAACCATATCACCAATCTCAGACCTGAACCACAGTCATTGTTTATCCCCCTCCGCCCAGGATTATACTGTTGGATACATCTAATATTTGAAATTCTTATTAAAATATCTACCTTCTAAGCAGTCTTGTGAGTTGATGTTCTGGTAAGAGAGAAAAAGACAGTGAGAGCCAAAGAGAATCAATGAGCATCAGCGATGAAAATGAAGTCAAGAAAGACAGAAATCACTGGTTCCTAAAGAGCCAAGGATTGGTATTTCGGCCTGTTTTCCAATAGCAATATGAATGAAATAACAATGGATTGTTACCTGGAGTAACTAGGTTGGAAGTGGAGGGAAAGGGGCTTAGTGAGGGGAGGGTGAACAGTTAATGTTTGGACTAGAGGGGGACCTCCCTCTGTGATATGTGGCATTTGCCTTGATTTATGCTATAAAAGGTGCAGGAAATTTTTTATACATCTAAATATTTTTTGTATTAGATAAACTTTCTTTTGAGTTTAGATCTGAATTTAATAATCATATATACATCTAGGATATAGGATATACTATGCTTTACGGGCTGAATAACTTTGTTGGAAAATTAGATAAAATCAGATGAAACAAAGAATTTGCCATAAGTCAAACCAAGACTTATGAACCACGAGCTTAAAATCAAGATTTTGTAACTAAAAAGATGCCGAAGTGTATCTGGAATTTCCTCTAAATTTCCAACAGCAGCTACATATCTCTGAGCTTCACCAGAAATCAACAGAGAGAGAGAATGATGGCATTTTGTAGTTCTGTACTCTTTCAATTCACCTGAGATGGATAGCTTCACTACTACATCTACTCTTTACAGTCTGAACTGGACCTGCTGCCAAATGGAAGGAGAAAAATTAGGTGCACAAAAAAACACAAATCTCCCAAAAAACTTTCCACATACAATTTTCTCTCATTAAATGTTTTTCTTCTGCACATTATCTTTATCCTCAGTTATGTTATTAGAAGACTTATAGGAGAGTTAAACAGGCATTTGTTAAGATTGTGAAAAGTCAAAAGTTTAGATAACTTTGAAAGATTCTTTTTGTGTCTGATTTAATTGCAAGTTTTTCAATGTTGGAATCGGTGCTACTGCTTGAAAACACTCTTTGTTCCGATTTCTCTTGCATGCTTCCCATTTGGAGACATTTTCTACTTCATGCAGATCCCTTTCCCCTCATCCCAACAAAATCTGGTATAATCATCTTTGTCGCTACCAGGAAAGTCAGTAAACAACTCCTTGATCTCAGCATTCATTCTCTTTCATTTTCTGTGTATTCTTGATACATGCTATTGGAAATAGAGTTCCCCAAAATCCATAGCATAAGTAACCTGACTGTAGCATATTAATAAGAAATGAACTCTCCTGCAAAGTTAGATGAATAGTTGCCTGGATAGAGATACAGGTCCCATTGTGCATACCTTCTTCTAAAATGATTTAGTGATAATGTCCAAAATGCCTATTGGTTGGTTAGAGCACAATCTCTGCAGATTGGTTTTGCATTGCAGCTAGACAAAGTTAATGTCCCATATGAGAAACCATTTGGGATCTCAAACTACTGAGAATCCTAGAATGAAACTTAGAAAACACAGATTTGGACATTGGCCTTGGGAAAGAATTTATGACTAAGTCTTCAAAAACAATTGAAACAACAACAACAAAAAAAAAAAACACAAAAATTGACAAGTCAGCGCTAGTTAAACTAAAGAGCTTCTGCACAGCATAAGAAACCATCAACAGAGTAAACAACCTTCATAATGGGAGAAAATATGTGCAAACTATACATCCAACAAAGATCTAATATCCAGAATCTATAAGAAACTCAATTGAACTAGCAAAAAACAAATAACCCCATTAAAAAAAATGAGCAAAAGACATGGACAGACACTTCTCAAAAGAAGACATTCAAGCAACAACAAACATATGAAAAATGTTCAACATCACTAATCATCAGAGAAATGTAAATCAAAACCACAGTGAGACACCATCTCACACCAGTCAGAATGACTATTAGAAAGTCAAGAAAAAGAACGCTGGCAAGGCTGCAGAGAAAAGGGAACACTCATACACTACTGGTGGGTATGTAAATTAATCCAGCCATTATGGAAAGTAGTTTGATTTCTCAAAGAACTTAAAACAGAACTACCATTCAACCCAGCAATCCTATTTCTCTGTATATATCCAAAAGAAAATAAATCATTCCACCAAAAAGACACATATACTCATATGTTCGTCACAGCCCTATTCACAATAGCAAAGACATGTTGCCTATCAATGGTGTATTGACTAAGGAAGCTGTAGTACATATACACAGTGGAATACTACACAGCCATAAAAAAATGAAATCATGTCCTTTGCAGCAACACGGGTGCAGCTGTAGGCCAATATCCTAAGCAAATTAACACAGGAACAGAAAACCAAATAATGCATGTTTTTACTTATAAGTGGAAGGTAAACATGGGGTGTTCATGGACATAAAGACGGCAACAATAGAAACTATGTACTACTAGAGGAGGGAGGGAGAGAGGAAAACAAGGGTTGAAAAACTAACTATTGGGTACTATCTTCAGTACCCAATAGTTATATTTTTAGTAGGCTTCTTTTTGCCCTTGGAACTTAAATTATTAACGATCCTCATTGATTGGGTTCTGGCATGTGCTGAAATATATATGGTATAAAAAATGAACAGGGTTGGTTGTTTGCCATGTTAATGTGTATTACCAGTTAATTTAGCGTCTTGACTACTTCTTTATTCTGGGTTTTAGCTCCCACTTATAAATGAAAACACGCATTATTTGGTTTTCTGTTCCTGTGTTAATTTGCTTAGGATATTGGCCTACAGCTGCACTCATGTTGCTGCAAAGGACATGATTTCATTTTATAATGGCTGCATAGTATTCCATGGTGTATATGTACTACAGTTTCCTTAGTCAATCCACCATTGGTAGGCAACATGTCTTTGCTATTGTGAATAGGGCTGTGATGAACATATGAGTATATATGTCTTTTTGGTGGAATGATTTATTTTCTTTTGGATATATACAGACAAATAGGATTGCTGGGTTGAATGGTAGTTCTGTTTTAAGTTCTTTGAGAAATCAAACTACTGATCTTGTAATCTGATCTTGTACTCATCTCTTGTTACTAGAACAAGAAAATCTGGGTGATGGGATCAATCATACCCCAAACCTTAGCATCATGCAATCAACCCAGGTAATAAAACTGCACATGTACCCCCAAATCAAAAATAAATGTTGAAATTTTAAAAATTAAAAAATAAGTGAAACCCCGTCTCTACTAAAAAATAGAAAAAACTAGTCGGGCAAGGTGGTGGGCGCCTGTAGTCCCAGCTAGCCGGGAGGCTGAGGCAGGAGAATGGCGTAAACCCAGGAGGCGGAGCTTGCAGTGAGCTGAGATCCGACCACTGCACCCCAGCCTGGGCGACAAAGCAAGACTCCGTCTCAAAAAAAGAAATAAATAAATAAGCAAATAAATAAATGAAACACTTTTTAAAAGAGAAAAAAATCTGATTTCTAATAAAAAGCTAATCTTTGACAGCCTTCTCTCAGTATTAAATGGATTTTTAAAATATTATGGACTGTTTGTACTTAAATGAAACAGTTTCTGCATGAAATCTATCATTCGTATTTAAGCAGAGTGGGTAAAATTTAGCCAGAACATTGGATGGCTATTGTTTTACAATTGCTATTGTAAAAATAATAAAATCTGTTTTAACTTGCTTTGTATAACACTTAGTAGAGAATAAGCCTTGCATTTTAAAGGCACCTAATAACGAAAAAGATGTTTTATAAGAAAAATTAGAACAGTTTTTTGTATTCTAGCACTGATTTTTGCAAATTGCTTGCTCCATCTTAATTACAATGCATACTAGAGTTTTTACCTAAGGAAAAAATATATTAATAAAATTATTGAGCATCTACCATATGTACTACAGATGAACCCAAAATAAAGAAGTAGTCAAGACTAAATTAACTGGTAATACACATTAACATGGCAAACAATCAACCCTGTTCATTTTTTATACCATATATATTTCAGTACATGCAGGAACCCAATCAATGAGGATCATTAATAGTTTAAATCCCAAGGGTTAAAAGAAGCCTACTAAAAATATAATTGGAAGAGCTTTCACATCATCCTGTTTAGGTGAACATAAACATTAACCATGAAAAGGATTAATTAAAATCAGTTTATTGTCTTTCTCTAACCCTCTGATACACTAATGTTGAAATGGAATGGTTGCTAAGGTGTTCCACTGGTGTGGTTTCCACTCCTCGCTTGTTTCAGAGGTTTACCTGAATAGATACCCAGTCAAAGAAGTCACATAAAGAAGACAGAGAGAAAAACATAAGTTCCTTTGAGGTTTGCCCTTAAAGCGCCCTGCCTGGCTTCCCCACAAGATGCAACAGGGCAAACCCAGGATGGATTTGCTTCCTTCTTGCTGATACAGACTTCTAAACTTTCAGGTTTTTGGCAAAGCCTGGAAACATCTCTTGTCACTAGAACAAGATCTGCTTCTTGGTCTGATTCTCTTTCCAGCTCCAGCTCAACTTGACCTTTCATAATGTACACTTCCTTGTTTGTCTCACAAACAGCTCTGATTCCTCTATCAGCTGGCAGACAGTGCTTATTCTGTCCAGCTTTGTTTTGGTTTGCAGAGCCTGGGAGACAGTCTATGTTTTGAATTTGCTGAATAATGCTATTATTTGGTTTATTCTCTGTAATCTTCTATTTTTAGCAAAGGTTTCCATTTCTAAAAATACTCAAAATTATGATAAATATTTTGGGGATTTGGAGCTTAAACAAAGTGACTTCAACAAAGGAAACCATTTAGAATTATAAATTTGCATTTAAACATTTGACCATGCTGGTATCACTTATGTGGCAATATCAAACAGCATGAGATAAATCAGAACACAGCTTGAAATTATAGGCCTAACTTATTTGATTTCATAATAATTTTAGGGTCTTTCCTTTAAAAATCAATAGCTCAAAGATGTATTTTTTCCCAGGGAATTCTCTTCTCTTTTTGAATAATGACTTTCCCATGGTTCACAGAATGGCGTATATAAAAGCACTGTTTCTACAATAATTATTCCTAATTTTTAAATTTAGCTAAATAACATTGGCCACGTATTTGTAAGTATAAAATCAGACAAAGTCATTGAACTGAAAGCAAACTAATTCAAAATATGTAAACTGAAAATGTTCTAGGCTGGACCAAGGATTTGCATAGAAGTTACTATTTTGAACTGCACTTGTGTAATTGCAAGATAAAGAATTAACATGCAGCATAGAGCCCTTTGGCATAGCCCTGGAAAAAGGAAAGGAACTAAGAACATAATATTCACAATCAAACAAATTAATAAACTGGAGTGTTGATCATGGGAAAGTGGAGTTGTGGTAAGAAAAGCTACTAAAGAAGATTAAATTGTTCTCAAAAGAAATCATAAAATTTAAAAATTTCTAAGAAGGTGAAATTTGTTGCAACAAACAAAGCAAAAACCATTCCTAGTTTTTTGTGTGCTAATGTTGTGATTGATAATATTTATATGTGTGTAGCACCCTTCACATTAGAATCGCAAAAGTCTAATGTTTTTTTCTTGCACAGAACATCAATGTTGTCCTACTATACACAGAGTAAGTTGTACCCCCTTCCTTAAGCAGAACCCCGTATGTGGCATTTTGCCATATGCCAGCCTCTGTTCAAAGTGTATTTTTTTATTCTAAATCTTCAGTGGCAGCAGATTATATTTCCCTTTTAGAGATGAGAAACTAAAGTACACAGGGATTCATTAATTTGCCCAGTTTTTCATGGGTGGAAAATAGTAAAGCAGAGACTTTATCCTGGTATCCGCCTGTAAAATTCACTAGTTTAATTGCCATGTTTTGCTGCTTCTGCTCTACCAAATCCTTCAGGGAACCACAAAATTAGCTCCAGATTTCTAAGATGCAGTCAGCTAATCCCCTGGTTCCATGTTATCCAATTCAGCCTTCGTTTTCTATGTTGAAGGACTTTGAATCTCCAGTCTAGGTCTTGACTTCCTAACTCATCTGCTATAGAGGTAGGCTCCAGTGTCAGACTGGCTGAGTTCAATTTTCGTGGGGCCATATTACGGTTAGAGGAAGACAAAGTCTCTTGTGTTTTTGTTATAAGAGAAAATTCTCAAAATAGCTCTCTAATAACCTAGTACTATATCAAGTTCTCAAAGAATCTATCCAAAGGCAAGTGTGAAAACTTGTTTTCTGTGGATTTAGTCTGGCCCTCTGCTATGGTAAGCCGAGCTAGGATCAACAACCTATCTAGCATAGTACTATCTAGACTAGTACCTAGATTCAAGAACTAGCTACACCCGTGACAGAAAGACAGTTCTTGGCTCCTTCACAGTGAGTCCCCACTTCTTCCTCTCATCTTTATCCTTTGCACTTCTCTCTGTCTGCAGGAGAGGGAAGCCAGTAAGCCTTGGAGAAAGAACTCTTTTCTCTAAGGCTCAAAGCAGAGAAATGTATGAAATAATTCTCAGCTCTCAGCTATTGAATGCTTACTACATGGCTGATTCTAGAGTTGTGCATGGTCAAACATATCAACACAGCATAAAAGTAAAGCATTGTGAGAGTCACCAGAAGCCATCTTAGCTTATAAGTTCACATAAATTGTACAAACTCGAATAACTATCCTACGTTTCCTCTAAACTATTGCTTTAATCACAGCAGAAGGCTCTCAAAGCTTCTGACAACCAGCAGTTGTAGAGTCGAATGCAGTCTGACTGGCCACCTGTTGCGAGGTAGAAGCCAAGAATAAATGTGAGTAAAATCAACTTTATTAGTCAGAAAAAGAGACATCTGCCATAACAGCCAGTACAACCACCCCAAAGGACAAACTATAGTCCAAACTACTTTCCAGTTCCTGTTTGCTTCTCTTCAACCCTCCTTCACATCTAATATAGGAATCTCTGCCATTCATTATCTGTATGCTACCACAGCATCATTATTTTCACTTTTTAAGGTATAGGCTAAAATACATCGATTTAATATGTAACTAATAGATATGCATTAGAAAATTTTTGAAGAGATTTTTAACTGAATAATATGTTAAATACTGAAAATGGAAAATGTTCTCACCATATTTAATTTTTTAATTAAAAATTAATTAGGTGACATTTTAACTTTCACTAACTGGTTTTAAATAATCCTTTTGTTTTGATTCTAAATGAAATCATTCAAGCTATCTCAAAGCATTCAGTTAGGATTTATAATCTGTAAGGGAAGCTCCTACTGGCAGCAGGGATTTTCTTGATGGAAAGAAGAAAACTATTAATTGTAAAAGACCGAGTATGTGTCTGATGTGCACAGGTTTACCTACATGTTATCTTTTTAACACTAATATTATGTTTGTTAGGGAGGTATTATCAGAACCATTTTATTGATAAGAAAATTATGTTTCTGAAAAGTTAATAAACTCATCTAAGGTCCCATAGCTAATAATTAGCAGGTTGCCTGCTTGCAGAACTGCCAACCCTAGTAAACAGCACAGTATATAGTTTCCATGTCCCATGCCTGAGGAATTCAAACTCATGTGATAAGATGGCCAAGTATCAGAAAATATGGCAGAACATCCCATAATGACATTATATACAATTAATTTTTTTAAAAAGCCAAAACACGGATTACTTGGATTATAAAGGCAAAGGAAAGTGCAATCACCCTGTGCTTCTATATCACCATCACCTCATTAGTTAAGCACAGGTCAGGTTCTCCCTAGAATAACAATGAACCCAGGTGAGGAGAGTTGACTCCAGCCCTCATGATCATGCCAACATGGAAGAACCACATTAAATGTCTCTCTCTCTCTCTCTCTCTCTCTCTCTCTCTCTCTCTCTCTCTCTCTCTCTCTTTCACATGCAGACACACACACACACCATGCAGGACTCTAGAGAAATTTCTAGAGAGTCAAGATAAGAATAGCAACATTACCACAGCAATGTCTAAAAGAAAAATGATCTTAGAATTAACACAGGGCACTGCTTTCAGAACTACATTTACCTCCCATTGAGGTCTCATCTGGCTCCTCATGTAAATAAGGAATAATCACAACTACCTCTTCCACGAAGTCACCCAAGTGTATTTTAGAAACGTAAAGGCACAGAATCTAACCTATTATCAGTCACTGCTGAGGAGGAAAAGCTCAGAAAGGATCAAAGACACACTGGCATCCTTGGGGACCCGAAGATAGTGGTCAGAGTAGAATGCCTGAAACTGAGATGAAGGCGAAGTTGCCATTACTGGCAATGATAACGTCTGGGTATGAGTGAGGAAGCAATTAACTGAGGTTGGAAGATAAGGTCATGGAGAAGTGGAATCCTAGGAAGTGGGAGTGTGTAGGAAGGATCGTCTATATAATATTTAAGTGGCCCCGAATTGAGATCATGTTAATATGGGAGAAACAGAATAAGCCACAAGAGAAGATTGCTGGTTAAAGAGGAGAGAGGACCCAAGGGTTGGGTAGGCAAAAGAAACAAAAGTAGTTTAAGGGAGTTTAAGAGAAAGGCAAGAACATGATCTGAAAACCACAATGACAAACAAGGAAGACATCTATTCTACTCCCAAGCCTAGTGGTATGAAGTATGGTTATAAGAGGAAAAAACAGCCACCTCTTGTCAGGCTTGCAGTGAAAGCAGCAACCTTAGGGAGAGCCAGCTGTCAGAGAAAGAAGGTGAAAGGAATATTTCAAGAGAAGTTAGCTTCTCTTACTCTATATGAATCAGACAAACAGAAACAGAAGAGTATGTGAAGCTTCCCATATTTTTCAACTTATCTAAAAAAACTAAAATCAGAAAAGGAAGCAGCATTCTCACCTAAGAATATCCTCCCCCCTCAGCAATGATTCACATTTTTTCATGGATTTCTTATTATTATTCTATCCTCAGAGAATTCCGAGAGTAAATAAAAATTTATGATCCAAACTGCAATCTCTTCCTCTCCCCCAGCTAAGGATCTGCCCTGCATGGAAACACGTACATGAACTGCCAGCCTACTCACACAGCCATGTCAGACTGGCACCTGGAAAGTTATTCCACCCTGGCCAGGGAGCAGAACGACACTCAAGCTGTTACTCTTGCTTTTCAAAGGCTGGAATTATTGTGGGTTACATCACCGTTTGGCAGAAATACTACCCTTCCTGCGTCACCTTATGAAACATCACCATATGCCCACTCACATTATGGGGCTTTTTCATGAACATACATATATTCCTGAGGGTCAAATGTCCATGAACTAAGGAATTCCCAAAACCCTAAGATTAGGAAATAGATAATGACTAAAAATGACGTTCATTCAATGCAGACCACTGATACAGACTACATCAGCCCTTAGGAAGGAGGTTTGCTTTTTGTAATTCTGCACATTTTTCCCACATTTGATCAGATCCCAAAGACTCTGCTCCCTGGACAAAGGTTTTCGTTCATCAAAGAGAGTTAATGCCTCAAGAAGAGAGCAGAGTTTCCAACAACGCTGACATTGTCACCTAATTCTCTATCCATCCCTAATTACTAGTCCAAGATCAAATGACTAGAAAATCAATTTCTGTTATTTATTCTATCACAATATGAAGAAAATTCTTCAAGGTGTCATGATGTATGTCACCAACCCGTAAATATGTTATATACCAAACACTCATATATGAGTGTTTTTAGCCTGAGATGCTTTTCCCTAGAGAATCACTGGTTTAAATTATAGCTATGTTCTCTGTTTAGCCTATAAAAATCTATTTGAACCATTATGTACCTACTCCAAGTACACATAGAACTATTTCAACTTTGTTTCACTATTAATTAGAATATTTCTTTTATGAAAAAAGTGAATACGTTTGTATTTATTTTAAGCTGAACCATATGAAAATGCAATTTTCATACGTCAAAAATGGCTGAATATCGGCAATTTCATGTGGTTCAACCTAATCCATTTATTCAAAAAGCATTAACTGAATAATATGCACAAGAGTGAAAGAGGTTGGGGGAAAAAGAGTGGAAGACATAATGCATGTATTTAGAGATCATCACATCCAGTTAACACATAAATGGATATAATGGGTACATGACATGATGAGCAGCAATTTGATGCGTTTTGACTCCAGGACAACTAAACACAGACCATGCATGTTTTATATTACCAAGCAATGTCAGCAGATATTGTCACCTTGAGCCCAGCCCCCTTTGCCAAACCCATACTCTAAGGGACAGGATGAAGATCAAGTACCACCTGGCAGATAAACCATATGAATAGGAGTCAAATGTTTACTAGACTTTACCTACCTTGGAAAGGGCCAATGAGTCAGCCATTCTCTATAAAAGTACTCATACATAATGTCCTGTAATTTAAATTTTCCTATTACTCTCTTTAGTTGTAATATTCATTCTAATTTGTTTTGGGTAATAAATAGATTCATCAATTTAATAAGGATATTCAGTCTATTTTCTATTTGAAAAATCCAGAGAACAAACACCTCTGCTTTGTGTTGGCTGCCTATTTATGCTAACTATATTTGACTGAGTATATATTAGACAGAGAGTCAAGCAGGATGTTTGGATCACAAAATGAACCCTTATTCTCAACTCCAAATTACACCATTAATCTTCAATTTAATTTCTCACAGATTTCTCCATAGTCAATAATATGTATATATTATATTAATACTATTAAACTCCTGTAAAATTATAGTTTGGGAAATTCAATGATACAACCTTAGAACCTAGTTCAGCATCAATATAATTTTCAAATTTTAGTCATCTTTCTTAATATAGAAGCAATGCTCATTAAATTTTTAAAATCAAACAATGCAAAACTACAGTAGAAATTGAAAGTTACATGTAATTGAGGTGAAAAGGGTGAAAGAGAGAGCAAGAGATGGTGATTTGAAAACAGACTGACGTTACATTGTTGTATCAAAATAATCACATCCAAAAAGCCATGACATATACTGTTGGGCCTACAACTACTGCATATAACTATATATGACTAATACCAAATATTGGTTTACAAAGAAATGCCTTATCAATGTAAAGGAGGGAGGTCACCCCTCTACATGTCAAAAATAGTTGATGGGTCTAATTCTTTGTATATCACTGTAATATACATTATCTTACTTGATGACTCATTCATTGAAGAGATATTTATTGGGTGACGACCAAGCACAAAGTACTATGCTGGCCAATGAGGGAACCACAGTGAATAGGCCCTGACCTCCTGAAAACTGTATTCCAATGGGAAAGATAAGACATGAACAACCAGTCACACAGTGAATTAATTAATTAGAATTGTTAATAATGTCCAAGGACAGGAATATACAGTGCTCTAAGGGAAAAGCAATCTAACCCAGTGGAAGAAGTACAGAAGGCTGCTTTGAGGAGTGCCATTCGCCGAGTTCTGAAGTTCCCACTCAGCAAATGAAAGAAGTGGGAAGAGGGTTGATATAGGGAGAGTCACAAATACAAAAGCCCTAAAATAAAAAAATTGGGGAAAAAAAAAAAACCACACAGGCTATTCAAAGAACTGAAAAGAAGCTAGTGTGCCTGGAGTGGAGAGTACAATGGGAAAATAGTCAAAGATAAGGCTGATGAAGCAGGCAGGGGCCAGATCCTCTAGGCCAAGGTTTCTGAACTTCAGTGCTATTGATGCTAGGGGTCAGTGATTCGTTTTGGTGACCTGTCCTGAATACTGTAGCATGCTAAGCAGCATCCTTGACCTCTACCCACTAGGTGCCAATAGCACCCCTTTCCCATACCCAGCTGTGAGAACCAAACATGCCTCCAGGCTTTGCCAAAAGTCCCCTTAAGGACAAAATCATACCTGATTAAGAACCACTACTATAGAGACTTACAGATGGTATTAATAAATTTGACCTTTATTCTGCCAGCAATAAGAAAACATTGAATATTTTAAGAAAGTGATTGATTTTTAAAACTATCTGGGTAGGACAAGAGGAGGTTAATTAAAAGAGCAAAATGCTTGCAGTTGCCAGATAAATAAATGCTCTCTAAGCCTACAGAAGAGAAAGCCTACAGAAGAGAAAGCAGGCTGATAGGTCAGCCGTTCCCAAAATGTTCTGAATTACCTCAAGGGAAGTGGGAACAGGGCCACTAGTTATGTCCTTCCCCCATTGTCCGTTCATTTATCTGAAGTTACACTCAGGGCTTCTTGTGCATCTGTGTTCACCATTCGGTCTGGCAGTAGTACTCTACATAGCAATTACTAAATAAAACCTTTGCTGATTAATTGTCAGATTTCTAATATGCTTATTAGGGAGAGGGTGAGAATAAATTGTAGATGAAAATTATTAAAATGTAAAATATGTAGCAATGATTATATATTATGCTCCTTTGAGGACATAACACAAAACTAGGAAATCACATAGCAAAACTAAAGCAGATATCAAATACTGAAAGAGAAGTTGTGTGCCACCAGAAGCAGTAATTCTGTTTTTAGTAGAAGTCTCCTGGCTCTACTAACTTGAGATCTTTATTGGCTAAAATGAAAAATCAGTCAACTGTTTCCATCCTTGTTAACTCAGTTCCTTCTCCTTTTTAGGAAAAACATGTAATTTCTCACTGAGGTCTCTTTTTATTCCGATTCTGCTGCATTGTTATTTTTATTTTAATGAGTGTTTGGAAGGTATTTATTATCTAATTTAACAGCAATAAATAAAGTAAATCTGGATGACATCCCAAAAGATTTGCTATGTACCTGCTTATTTAAAATAAGAAAAAAAGAACATTTTCTACAATGACCAGGTAAAGGTTTATTTTGCTTAGTGCTTCTACCTCCAGCCTTCATCTTTTTCTCTTACTTGCTCCCATGTGTGGGCTCTGCCCATGAACCTACTGTTCCTTCTCCATCTGTGCTTGAAAACTATTGCCCATCTGTGCAGGATGGGTTTCATTCAAACCAATAACCAAGAAGCAAGATCCAATATCCTTAAGCATGCTAGAATGAAATAATAATACCAAAGGAGTCCTTCTGACCCATGAACAGGGTTAAGTCTTTAACAGCCAACACTGTCATTCAATTGCTCTCACTTGAGTTCTGGCTCAAAATTTCAGGCAAATTCCTGATTTAAAAAAAAAATCATACAATTCTTAATCCACTCATGCCGCAAGTAAATAGAATGCCTGCTTCTAATCACATGCAGCAGAGGTCGCTGAACTTTGGTAGGCATCAGAATTACCTGCATTACCCTTTACAAATACATATGCCCACGATCCACTACAGACTTACGGAATAAAACTCAATGGAGATGGGGCAGACCATCTGTACTTTTAATGAAATCTCCAATAAAACTTGCATACCAAATTCCAATGCACACCAAAACTTAAGAATAACTACTTTATAGACTATAGCAATAATGAGTAATGGTCATACAACAATTATTAATTGGTCAGGGATAGATAAATATAAGTCACAACAAATTATTTTACCCCCAAACAGATGATTTAACAGTCTCCTCTAATAAATCAAAATCTCTTTGGCGGAAACAACAAATCTTAGTCACCTTTATGCCCAAACCAGTTGCATAGCAGGTACTCAATAAATTTTAGAAAAACAAGTAAAAACATCCATATCTACATGAATAGCTACTTTAATCAGTTTTATCATTTCATTTGTGTGTAACAAGACTTCTGTACTGTATGATCTCACTTGCATGTGAAATCTAAAAATAAAAATCAAATACACAGAGAGAAAGTAAAACAGTGGTGACCAGCGGCAGGGTGGAGAGGAAACGGGGAGATGTAGGTCAAAACATACGAAGTAGCAGATGTATAGGGTAAACAAGTCTTGAGATTTAATGTACAACAGAGAATTATAGTTAATAATATTGTATTGTATTCAAGATTTTTGCTAAAAGAATCTATTTTAGAACCTCTTAACACAAAAAAGATAACTATGTGGAATGATATGTTAATTTTATTGACTATAATAACTATTTCACTATCTATATGTACATTAAGATACCATGTAAACCTTAAATATATTATCTTCCCTCTTTGTCTACAGGCTCTGCATCCACAAATTCAACCAACTGCAGACTGAAAATATTCAGGAAAAAAAGCATTACAATAAAAAATACAAACCATAAAACAATGAAATATAACAACTATGTACATAGCTTTTACGTTGTATTAGATATTATAAGTAATCTAGTGATCATTTAAATTTTACAGGAGGATGCACGTAGATTACATGCAAATTATACACAGTTTTACATAAGGAACTTAAGCATCCACATACTTTGGTAAGCAAGGGGAGTCCTGGAGTCAGTGCCCCACAGATACCGAGAGACGACTGTATGCAATAAAATGTTTTAAAGAAAAGTCCCTAGACATACAAAAAGAATGGGAAAAAACAAAATACCAAGACTTTCACTTCATTTAATTACTTAAAAATGCTATGCAAAAAGGTACAACAATACAACGTTCCCAGGAAAGAAATGCATGTTCCTCTCACCCACTTTTTCAGCCAAGAGTACATTTTAAGTCTCGGTTTTTAAAAGAAATGAAAATAAGCCATGTTATACATGATAGTCATAAAATTCTCAGGAAAAAAAATTAGATGACCCCCAAACTCCTCACATAGCCTTCTCCCTCATACTCCCCATTTGCTAACCTGACAGCTCATCACTGCATTGCTCCTTTGCAACACCTGCCCCAGATGATGTCTGCGTATCTTCCAAAACAGGATAACAGTTTCTGTCCTTGCAACAAGTGACCCACTAAAAAATTCTAGACCCCCTCACTGGATTTTAGACATCCCTGCAGGGAAAATGCAAAATAAGAAATGCAGACCCAGAACTACCAAGGTGCAAGTACAAAAGCATTCATCCATTGGATTGTAATAATATCCAAGTTCCATAAATATAACATTTGGTATGGCAAATTCTATGCACCTTACACTAGTTCCCTATTTTATTTATTCTGAATCTGTCCAAAAATAACAAATGTCTTCCTATTCATGGAGCATTCCATGAAAACTGCTGAGTAAGGGCAGTAAAATAGGTTATTCATTCCTAATAAATCATTATAATTTATGCTGTACTTGTCCCATTGGAGAGGATAATAAGAGGCTGATGTGCATAACATATTTCCTCAAAAAAATTTTTCACTGGGTTCTTACTTACTCTGGACAAGAATTGTAAAACAGAAACTTGATGGTTGAGAGCAGAGCATTAAGCAATGTTGAGAGAGATCAGTTGCCAAATGGAGCTTAGGACTTTTAAAGGTAACTTGGATGAAATTAATGTTACATCACCTCAATATCAATGCTGCCTTTGTCATAAGTATGCCTGAGAATACTGCTAAGAACTCAAGATAAAGAAGAGAGATGGATCTTCTAACTGTTGCATGAACAATCCTGAGATGCATATACATTTGCACAATCAACTTATAAGCTCCACCATTGTCACCAAAGCAGATACCCAATCAAATTCAGTACTTCTCAACCTGCAGCATGCATACGATTCACCTGGAGAACAGACACATGAGCACTACCCCCAGAGATTCTGATTCAGTAGCTTGAGGTGAGGCCCAAGCCTTTGCATATCCAAAAATTTCCTAGGTGATGCAGATGCTGCAAATCTGTGGACCACACTTTGAGTGGCATTCCTCCGGCCGATTTTTCTGATTCCTTTTACAACTCAGGTTTGCTTCTAGATGTTCATTTTAATTAAGAATGCTGTGGGAGAACACACTGGGGGATCTGACATTATACCACTCTGAGCCCTGCATAACTAAACATCTATGATGTTTAGATTGCTAAACTCTCCAAAAAGTGAAATAGACAGGGTCCAACGTTCTTTTCATTACACTACAGTTGTTAAAGTCAACAATTAGATAAGATTACTTGGGGAGAAAGAGAGGACCCAAAAGGGGCTGAGCTCAGAACCTTTGGGAATACCAATTGTTATGGGTGGAATTTTGTCACATCCCCCAAAAAAGAATATATTGAAGTTCTAAATCCCAATACCTCAGAATCTGACCTTATTTGGAAACAGAATATGGACAGAGGTGATCAAGGTAAAATGAGATTATTAGTATGAGCTCTAATCCAATATGACTTATTTCCTTATAGAAAGAGGAAATTTGGACATAAAGACAGACACATGCAAACCAGAAGACACACGGGAAGAAGACATGCAACTAGAAGCCAAGAAACCTCAAGTATTGCTAGAGCTAGAAGAGCCAAGGAAGCATTCTCCTTCAGAGCTTCAGGGAGAGCATAGCTGTGCAACACCTTGATTTTGAACTTCTGGCCTCCAGAACTGTGTAACGATACATTTCTGTTATTTCAGCCACCCCATATCTGGTACTTCATGACAGCAGCCCTAGAAAGCTAACATTAATATTCACAGGAACACATCACACACCGGGGCCTATTGTGGGGTGGGGGGAGAGGGGAGGGACTGCATTGGGAGTTATACCTGATGTAAATGACTGGTTGATGGGTGCTGACGAGTTGATGGGTGCAGCACACCAACATGGCACAAGGATACATATGTAACAAACCTGCACGTTATGCACATGTACCCTAGAACTTAAAGTATAATAATAAAAATTAATAAATAAATAAATAATATTTACAGGAACAAAACAAGGTATCCACGAAGGACACTAAGAGGCCATGTTTAAAGGAAGAGGAGTGCTATACCATAGGACCAAAGAGAGAACAGGTCAAACTAAATTTAAAGAGAGACATGTAAAAATTTCACAGAAACTTCCTACACAATTATTGTCTTTCTAAAATGACCTTTCTGATCAAACGAACAACTTCAACAGACCATGTGATAAGGAAATCTCAAAATATTTTTGAGCACTTGAGCTATGAGCAAGCAGGACTAATAATAAACACTTATATGTCTAACAAGACCCTATTATTTAGAATGTTTTTATCATTTATTCTCAAAACAATCTGATAAGGTAGGCAGTATCTACCTTGTTCATATCAGAAACTAAAGTTGAGAAAAAACTAATCTTTGTGTGAAATTATTAAGCCTGCAGGCATTATGTTATTGATTTAACTGTTTTCTTATGTCATATCTACAACCCTCTGAGGGAGGTGTCTTATCCACCTTTCACAGGTCAGAAAACAGAAATGTTAGGTAAATTGCTCAAGATCAGAGAGCTTTGAAAGAAAGAAAAAGTTTCAAAGTCACATCTATTGCCTCCAAAACTCATATTCTTTGCATGGCACTATAACTGGCCTCCTTGTGGACTGGTGAACTCCATGAAAAAAAATTATTGAAGTGAGGAAGGTACTGAAAGTGGATTTATGAAACTATAGCTTTGTAACTTTATAGAAATAGTCAAAAGACATTTCTCTTATCTAGGACATTGTGCATAAGGTGGCTGAAGAAACCATTCACATAGAGGTAATCAGAGTTTATTGATGACAAAATAAAATATTTTCCCACAAATGTGCTAGTAATATGGCTTTTCTGGTCAGGTGAACAACTTTAACTGGTCATCTAGTTAAAGGCAGAATTTGAAGTAACTATCTGAATTGCATGTATACTTAGTTATTCCTCTCCTCAATAAAGAGTAAAAAATTACTAAGACATAAATCGTAATTACATTACAATATAGAATCTAAGTGCTTTTATTAACATCATGCTTTCATGCTATGCTCAAGATTAAATAAAGCTTTATGCTTTAATAAAGATTTCTCACAACCCTAGAAGATTTTTTTCAAACATTATCCTACTTCATTTTAAGGCAAATTTTCATTCAGATGTAAATTCTGAAAGAAGATTTCAATATTACTCAAAATACAAAAATACAGAATAGCAAATGATGTAACGTTCTTTTTATTATTAAATGTTTATTTTCAAAATCCCAGAGCTATAAAGGATCTCCGAGAGGCATTTAATTTATCCATGTGGTCTTAATACTGTATATTAATGTATTTTAAATAATAATCAGGATGGAACGTCTCTGAGAGGGCTGCATCCATTGTGGCATCTCCTTCATATCTGAAGGGAATCCTCAAGGCAGAAGACATCCCTTCATGGGTAGTCTACCCATTCCCAGCTCTCTTATCCCTACAACCAAAAGCACCTAAATATTCAACTCTGCTCAGTGTCTAGCTCAATCCTGATCTCGTGGAGGAACACTGTAAACAGTTCTAGGCCAAAATTGGGGTCAGACAGAATCAGCATAAGTCTTCTTGGCTGCTAATCCAGTTCAAGTGCTTGCATCCTAATTCTGACCACCTAGATTTAGTCCTAGGTTCTGCATTCAAGTCTTTTTGTGTGTGTGTAACATGCATAATGCAAGTATGTCTCAAAAACTGAGACTTTGCCTTCATCTGGCCAGTGTTCCTGCTGGAATAGAGCCTTACCCTAAATTCTGTTCTAGTAGCTGAAACCTTACTATTAGTTGAATGGTTTCTCTGGTCTTACCAGTCTACATATCTACCTGGAATCCTAAGTACTTGCATGATATTACTTTACCTTGCCTATCAAAACACTTATAACTCCATGATGAGCCTATATTTTGTCTGTTACTATACATCTTTATAATGTGCCCTCCATATCATCAACTGTATTGAACCACACATATCATCTCAATGCCTGTCTCATTCCAGTGGAGTAGCCTTCAAGCATACTCTATCCAGCCAAGGTTAATTGTGCTACATCCAGGCCAATCTTAAACATAACCTATGTGGTAAACACTTCTTAGATCTGCCCTAATGCAGGACTGTCAGCACCTTGTCTTTCCTCCCCTTCTGTGGGGTTCTCATCATCAGAATTTCATTATTTCTAAAGATCTCAATAGTTTTATAAAATAAAAATTATATCTTCAAAAAAAGGGGGATAGAGATGTCAGCCACAGATAACAAGGACAAAAGTAACATTTATAAGTAGTTGTTTTTCATTCCTAAAACAGAAATGTAAAATGTCATTTTAATTAACAATATTTTAATACATGTATTAAATCCTGCTGTATTTAAGAATAATATTTTCATTTAATTAGAATTATTATGGTAACTGAATCTCAAGTATTAATTACATATCTCTTTAAATTTTACTCGGTGTTCTGTTTGCTTCAAGTAGTTTTGGAATATATCATATATTAAGCATCTTGCACGGAATCTAAAATCTTCAAAGGAAAGAATTATATCTTGCATATAATACATGATAGTTTCATCCTATATCAAATCCATAAATCCCTACACATTGATTAAAACTACATGCTTGGGCATTTTATGGAGATTTGTAAAAGCTTTGCTGGCATTAGATTGAAGGCTATATTAATAATTATGATAACTATGGAAAAATAAAACAAACAAGGGAAAGCACAGAAAAGTTACAAGTGGCACTTGTTCTAACACTCTAAAGCAAATATAATCCCCTTCAGTTCACAAAACTATTAATTACTCTCAGGGCTTGCAAGTGTTCTACACAGTTTGCAAACCTTTTTCTATCTTTGCAGTGCATACTTTCAGACACAGAGGTATTTGAGAACCCACTAACGGTATGATCCTAAGGTATTATTGGGCAGTGGGTGTTTAAAAAAAGATACCAGGAAAACTCCAATTCCAAAATCTCCTCTACTCCTCATGTATTTCCTGTTGTTTGAATTGCCCAACGCTTTTTAGTTCAAGTTCTTAATACTAGTAAAATTGGCAATAATCTAAGTGTTTTAACATTTGAAACTTCTATCATATTTATACTACTCAGAGTAACAAATAGTCTATAATTACAAATAAAGTGGTGAGAAGAAATGGATCACAAGGATGCTAAGAATCTGAGTCTGGGAAAAGGGGTTATCAAAAGGGAGCAAAGGGCAAGATTCTGGGGATAAAATAAGACCAAGTGTGGACATTTCCCACAAGTAAGGAAAACCTGCATAACCTGAGTTCTGGCTTACACCAGACAGGTGTCAGTGTGGCACAGACCAAGAGAACCAGAACTAATAAACATGAAGATGGCAAGTGATTTTCAACTCAGGCTCCTTCTCTTTTTATCTGGCTCCACGGTTTGCTTCCTACTTGCTGTTAAATCAACAGTCTAGGCAGACTTAGTCACGTGCCAAACAACTTGGAGGCCAACCGGTTTTGGAAAAGTTCATGAGAACTAGACTCCATCTTTATCTTTCTGCCCTTTTAGCTACTGCTATCCAAATGCTGGTTGAACAGCTGAACTTAAAATCTCTCCCAGATACAATGGAAAGAGAAGGCAAACAATCAATCTCCTGCAAGCTTCTAAACCATGTGAGAACAGAATAAGACCCAGGATGATCAGGCTGATTTCTGCTTCCCATAAAATTTGGCAGAGAAGCATCTCCATCTGTGTTCCTTGGGCCCTTGGAAAATCACTGTGCCTGACATTTTAAGGCCCTAGATATCAGAGACAACATTCCCTTTGCAGGGAAGAACAGACTGAATCATCCATTAGATATAGCAATAGCTTTCTTTAGGGAGAAATCTAACTAGCTTATCTGGCAGACATCTGAAGCACAGATACTCTTTACTTAATGTAGACACAGTCTAGGTCATACAGAGAAATAAATAAAAATGTACTTCCAAAGAAATATAAATCCCTACAAATTAAATTGATTTCATTCATGCTCCAGTTGCCCTTTTCATTTCCAACATTTTTTTATGCTGATAACTTCCCTCCCAAGTTCTCTGTTCATGCTTGGGCTCACACATTCTCTTAATCTGTTAATTATCTGTATTAGTTATTCATCAAATACTATATGCTTTTGGTTGGAAATTGACCAAAAATTTTTTTAAGTTTCATGCTCTCCTAGGAATAACTTATAAGATGAAAATCCAGATTTCATCACACAATGCACATAGTGACCTCCGTGGGGGGAGATGTTACCGGTAAAATGAAGCTGCTTTCTGTCACAGCAAAGTGCTGTGGATTCTGAAATTTGAAGCCAAAAATAAAATATTCACAAACAACAAAAACATTTATGATTAAAGATGTTATGCATTCAAAATTACGCTCTACGAAATTTTGCTATGTCTTCTATTAAAAAACAGTAGCCTAATGCTAAAGTGTCAGATACTAACCTGAAGCTATTTTAAACGTTCCTGTTTTAAAAAATTGAGAAATGCTATATGTAGAGAATCGAATGTTTTTTTCTTTTTCCTCCTCTCTCCTTACCAAAATCAATCAAACTACAATGGCTACCCAGAACAGTATGAAAGAAGCCTTATCATTCACAACACATATATAACAAACAGCAAGGAGGCTCCCCTAACCAGTATTGCACGCAGAGTGTCAACAAAAAACAGGGAAGAATACAAACTACCTGCTGTAAGAAAGACCAGAGCAAGAGATCTGACAGCTAACAGAGAACTTAAGAATGAGAACTGTGATCCAAAAGAAATTCTGAGAGAAAATAAGATGAATGGTGAAATCGGAAAGGAGGAAAATTACCTAGAGAAATAAGAGGCCCCAGACAGACAGGGATACAAAGGTCGAAGTAGCCCATGGCCATAACGATGGATTCAGAAAGCAATAATGCTATAATTTGCTCTTTAAAAACTAGGACTGGATCCAAAAGATTAAAGTATGTTTCTAATACTATTTGACCCCAAAATTCAACCTGCTCCCGTGTTTGCTGTATATCAGAGCTAGAAAAATGAGTCAAGATAAGTCAGTTCTTGCACTGATTTATTGCCATCCAATTAGGAAGCTCTTGGCTCACTGACCAGAAACAAAGATTAAAGGAAAAAAAGATACTATAAAAGCTAAAACTTCTGCAATCTTCTATCTCAACTGACTACACAAAAAGATATGCAGTACCTAATTTAGTATGAGTTATAAATCACTGCAAGTGCTAAAGAAAAAAAAAACAGATGTTAACATTTAAACATGTTTCTTCTAGATTTGAGTGTATTATTATGTCACCGATAAAAATATTTTTAAATGAAGCTTTAAATGCCCTGATTTTGGCTGTCTACACAGAATATATCTAATATAAAACCACACTTAAGTAACAAATATTTATACCAATATAAAATACTCTACAGATTTCAGTAAATATGGTTGCTATAATAGTTATTTGGCATACTTCTTTCTAACTCCCTATGCCTTACTGAATCCGCAAACACATTGTTCAGGGTCCATAGATGAATAATTAACACTATGTGATGGAAGGATTTGTCTTAGTCTAATGGTTATTTGACAGATTACTTCTCTGTTCATTAGGGGGTGTTACTATTTCAACATACTATTTGTAAAACCTTTTAAAACATTATTTGCAAAAGTTTAAAGTCTACCTTTTTTTATTATTATTTTTTATCTTTTATTTTAGGTTGGAGGATACATGTGCAGGTTGTTACATAGGTAAACTTGTGTCATGGGGTTTGTTGTACAGATTAAAGTATACCTTTATTTTTATTAATTAGGTTAACACCCATAGAAAATGTGCATAGGAAAACGAATATCATCTTAAAACAAGGAAAGTAAAATAGTAATAATAATAATTAGGTCAGGAACTGAAGCATCAACAAGTGTACTGATCTATTAATAAGTAATGAACATTCTCTTATCAAGAGATTTTGATGTCTATTCAGCACCTAACTGGTAGCAAGATCTATGAGACAGAAATAAGGTAGAAAGGGAGGAAGGAAGAGCAAACAAAGGAAGGTTAGGTCACAGAAAGCCTGGAGTTTAGGCCCTCATTGATAAACTGTATGATATTTGGCAAGTGACAACCTCTATAAACCTCAGTTTTCTCTTAATATATGAGCTCAACTTATGTCCCAGGATCATCATAATGATTCAATTAGATGGTGTAGGTAATATTGTTTTACAAGTGATAAAGCTCTATGTAATATAAATTTATTACTTCTGTTAATATTTAGCTGAACAGAGGAAACAACATCAGAAATAATGAAGAATAAATTTGGTTAGATGCCAGGTTTATTTGATCACAGGGTACTGTTAAGGTTTACTAATTTAATTTCCAATGTAGCTTTTCAAACTTATTTATCCAAAGTGTTAGTTTGCATTTTTAAAAATACCTATTAAACCAAAAACCTAACCATGTAATTAATAAATCATTTTCTTTCCTTGAGGTATACATAGCCAAAGATATAAAAGAATTGTCATTTTACTACCTGAGATTTTTTAAATATTAAGCATAACCTTTTGTGCCTACCTCAGTCACCTGCCTTCAAGAATAATATAGTTCCAGATTCCCTGAAATGCCAGAATGCAGCTAAATGAAGGTTAAAAAGGAGAATATGCATGCTGAAAGTTCCTAAATAGAACCTCTTCACAAGTTCTAGATGTGTAGGTCTTCAAAATATCACAAGAGAAACAAAAAACATAACCACATAAATTCCTGCTTTAAAGGAAAAAATGTGTTATGATAAAGTGATCTCTGAAGCAAATCTTTTCAAATAATTTTTTGTGATCATCCTAAGATGATTAGAGATTGCTTCTAATCCGGCATTAATCTTTCAGATATCTGAGTTGAATAGTTTTGGTAAGAGCAGACACAGGACAATAACATTTGTATTAGTCTGTTTTCACACTGCTATAAAGAAATGCCCGAGACTGAGTGATTAATGAAGGAAAGAGGTTTAATTGACTTACAGTTCAGCATGGCTGGGGAGGCCTCAGGAAACTTACAATCATGGCGGAAGGTGAAGGGGAAGCAAGGCACCTTCCTCACAAGGCATCAGGGAGGAGATGTACCAAGCAAAGTGGGAAGAGCCTCTTAAAAAATTATCAGATCTCGTGAGAACTCACTACCACTAGAACAGCATGGAGAAAACTGCCCCCATGATTCAATTACCTCCATCTGGTCTCTCCTTTGACATGTGGGGATTATTGAGATTCTGGGGATTTTAATTCAAGACGAGATTTGGGTGGGGACAAAAAGCCTAACCATATCAATACTCATGGAATACTGGAAATTAAAATCCTCACTTAGCAGCTCATTTTTTTCCTGATTATATTTCCCCAATTTTCAAATCTTCATTTGTCAGCACTTACTCTATTTACTGTTCAACCTTTGATCATAATGTTATTATATCAAATTCATTATTACTTTGCCCTGCTAGTGCCATTCTATTATTACACATAAGCCTTATGATAAGTAAGCTTAATGTGAATATTGTTAATAGATTAATAAAATGGAGAAACAAATGATTCTGCATAACCCAAGGCCTAAACTTTGCTGTTACAATTGAGTTTTGCATAGCAAATGACAGCATGACCAGCAGTGTGTATTTCAGCTTAGTATTGCATATATATTGGACACAGATAGACCGAAGGAGAGGAATATGTCATCCAAAGATTAAACAATTTAGACAAAATGTCTGTAGACAGAGCCACACTAAGAGGCAGACAAACCATGCAGCTGCTCATATTGCTAAGAGGCTATCAGTAGAAATAATAAGATGGAGAAAATTATATTAAACAATGTCCTCTTAAGGAGGAGACATATGAAAGAATACTTTGATAAGTCTCATTAAGTGAAGTACAACCTCCAGTGGATATGTCAAAGTCACAAAGGTAATATGTCTTCCACGGAGGTGGGCATGGATTTACCGAATGAGCTATATGTCCTGGCAAGATGCCCCAGAACCTCTCCTCCACTCTCTCCACCCTCCATGGCACTCCTCTAAATGGACATTGAATAAAGAAATAAAGAGAATTTTCTCAAAGAGGCACCATGATCCTACCAGGACAGCCAGACGTCACCTAACATGATCCTATTTTCATGTGAGATGATGCATTCTGGCAGCACTGTGGCTTGGAAGGGAGACACCTAAACTCACAGAGAAACATTAGCAGACAATTGGAATTACTCAGGCAAGAAGTACCTAGCACCTGAACTCAACTAACGTCAGTGGGAACAGAAAGAAAGCAGCTGAATCCATGAGTTTGGATGAGGTTGTAAAATAAACAAGCACATAGTGGGGGAGAGCAATTAAAACATTTTCAGTTGAATAATGAGCTAAGAATCCAAACTACACTGAGCTCAGGATGAAGCAGGAGAATATTAAAAGCCCTTTTTTCATAAAGATTGACAATAAAGGGATGTTTTAAATTATCTTAAATGTCGTAAATAATCTTGCCACAAAGTCAACATATACTGGAAAAACATAAGGCTACAAAAACCAAGTTTTCAATATGAAGTCAACTTACATATAATGTATTATATTATGTATATATATTATTAAGTCCATTAAGAGACATATTAGAAACAAGAGAATATGTAAGAATCTTACCAAGAAATTGCAGAACAAAGGCCAACTCTCTGACCTGAGCACATCAGCAGAATTGACATGGTACCACAGGGAAGTGTTGCCACCAATTGTCTATAAAAGAAAGTGGCTTCGAAAAATTTGCAAACTGCCACTTGAATATCCAAAATGATAACTCAGCTAAACATGAATATGTATAGATTCAAAAGTGTAAATCTAGACTAATGTTGACTAGAGCAATTGCCCTGTGCTGGCTCATTTGGGTATAGAGTAAAATTTGTTATCTATACCCCTGTACCTGCAAGATAGCCCATTCTTTTGAAAAGAGAATTTTGAGATGCTTTCATTGTTACCACTCCTAAAGGGCAAAGTAAACGCCTGAGACCATGCCCTCTGACCTTCCAAGGGTCACAGATTCTGAAAATTGTAATTGCCTCTCTCACCAAGATGTCAAACATAAAAAAGAATTAAAAGTTTATTACAGCTGGGCGTGGTGGCTCACGCCTGTAATCCCAGCACTTTGGGAGGCTGAGGCAGGTGGATCACGAGGTCAGGAAATCAAGACCATCCTGGCTAACACGGTGAAACCCCGTCTCTACTAAAAAATACAAAAAAAAAAAAAATTAGCCAGGTGTGGTGGCGGGCACCTGTAGTCCCAGCTACTCAGGAGGCTGAGGCAGGAGAATGGCGTGAACCCTGGGAGGCGGACCTTGCAGTGAGCTGAGGTCGTGCCACTGCACTCCAGCCTGGACAACAGAGGGAGACTCCGTCTCCAAAAAAAAAAAAAAAAAAAACAGAATTGAATCCCTTCCAATCACTCAGTCTTGAAGAGTTCTCCAGGATTTCCAAAATGCCAACATTTCCCACTCTGAAAGTTTACTCTCTCCAAGGTAACAGACCTTAACAGCATCCTTAGTGTTGCTAAATTATACCAGAGGAAAAAAATTCTTTTTTGCTAAATCAGCTTTTGGTGTTCCTGTAATATTTTAGCTCTGTGCTTCCTGACAGCTAGGAGTCTAATTACCACTCTCCCATTCATCCATTCAGCAATCTTTGACTATCTTCAACCCAGTGAGGCATACAGATTGATCCTTACTCCTCCTCCTCCTGCCTGCTTCATACAAAAGGACTTCATTCAGATCCAGAAACAAATTCCCATGTTTTTCATAAAGAATGCCAATCTTATAGCTAATAACCTTGCTTCACAAGTCTACAGTCCATGCTCTATGGTAGGTACTGACAATAGAAAGACGAATCAAACACACTTCCTGCTTATGAGGGGATACAAGGTCAGGTGTGGGAAACAGACATTTAAGCAACTGCTTTTCTACACCATTTTAGGTAAGCTTCCAGTAAAAATAGGAGCAGCAAGAATTGGGATTCCAGGAGAAATTCAAAAATGTACAATTTTTCATTACACAAATACTTCAATTCACTATAATCTGTTTACTTAGTGCCAACAGTGAGTTAGGCACTAGGCACACCTGTCACCTGTCCATGAGGAGAGAGGCGACAGGAACTATGCATACCTGTCACCTATCCATGAGGAGAAAGGTGACAGACACTATGCGTAACAGTCACCTGTCCATGAGGAGAGAGGCGATGGGCACTATGCACACCTGTCACCTGTCCATGAGGAGAGAGGTGACAGGAACTATGCACAACTGTCACCAGTCCATGAGGAGAGAGGCGACAGGCACTATGCACAACTGTCACCAGTCCATGAGGAAAGAGGCGTCAGGCACTATGCATAACTGTCACCTGTCCATGAGGAGAGAGGTGACAGTAACTATGCACACCTGTCACCTGTCCATGAGGAGAGAGGCGACGGGCACTATGCATACCTATCACCTGTCCATGAGGAGAAAGGTGACAGGCACTATGCATAATGGTCACCTGTCCATGAGGAGAGAGGTGATGGGCATTATGCACACCTGTCACCTGTCCATGAGGAGAGAGGCGACAGGCACTATGCACACCTGTCACCTGTCCATGAGGAGAGAGGCGACGGGCACTATGCATACCTGTCACCTGTCCATGAGGAGAGAGGCAACAGTAACTACACACACCTGTCACCTGTCCATGAGGAGAGAGGCGATAGGCACTGTGGACACCTGTCACCTGACCATGAGGAAAGAGGCGACAGGCACTATGCATAACTGTCACCTGTCCATGAGGAGAGAGGCAACAGGTATGCATAGTGCCTGATTCACTGAGGGCACTAAGTAAATGGATTACATTGAATTGAAGTATCCATGTAAGGAAAATTGTACATCGAACTTAAAGAAACGTGCAAATAAGTTTTATAGATAATTTACACCAGGAGTCAGCAAACGTTGTCTAAAAAAGGGCCAGATAGTAAATATTTTATGCTTTGTAGTCCAGATGGTCTCTGTTGCGACTACTAACTCTGCCTTTGTAGTATGAAAGCACTAACAGACAACACATAAACTAATAAACATGTTATATTTCCATAAAACTTTAATTGCAAAAGCAGGCAGTAGGCTATAAGTGACCCATAGCCATAGTTTTCCACTCCAACTTTAATTATAAAAATTGAGATGACTCAAACATTTTCATGGATACCTCTGACATCTACCAATGTCTCTTCTCATTTTACTTCTCCTCCTTGTGTGTGTGTGTGTCTGTGTGTGTGTGAGAGAGAGAGAGAGAGAGAGACCGAGAGAGAGAGACAGACAGAGAGAGAGAGAGAGTCTTACTCTGTTTCCCAGGGGCTGGAATGCAGTGGCATGATCACAGCTCACTGCAGTCTCAATCCCTTAGGCTCAAGTGATCCTCCAGCCTCAGCCTCCCAAGTAGCTAGGACTACAGGTGCACACCACCATGCCCAGCTAATTTTTTTCTTGTACAGATGGAGTCTCACTATGTTCCCCAGGCTGTTCTCAAACTCCTGGGACCTCAGGTGATCTGCCTGCCTTGGCCTCCCAAAGTGCTGGAATTACAAGCGTGAGCCACTGCACTGCACTCAGCCAACCCTCTTCTCTTTCTAAGAAGACTATCTTATCCTTTGTGCTCTAAGCAATTGGTAATTAGACACTTTAATATATTAGTATTTTATTTTGAAACAATCCTCTGCTTGCTCACCTTTGCTTTGTTTTCCTAGCACCTGGCCATCAAGAAGAAGCAAGTAGGTCCTCAGTATTGGCAATTTACACCATTGATCCCATTAAAATGATGAAAGCTGCTCTACCTAAATTCTAATTATTCTAGAACTTCAGGGTCTGAGCCAGAGCATAAATGCAAAAGTAGAATCTGAGAGATTCTTAGATTTGTGGAGATATTAGCCACAAATGAAGACTGTATCCAAGCACTGATATTTATTGTTTGCTAAATAAAGAGTACAAGTTTAAAAATCAGTAGATCATTTCTTTAAAAGTTATTTAGCTATTTATTTGAACCTTCATTGAGAAGTCAGTTAATTCTGACCTTTTCATAAATTAAATGAAACTAGCACTGACTAAAAGGTGATGGGAAGAAAAGGTGAAAAGGTTAGTGGGTTGTTGTCATTTTTATTGCACAGAAATTTCTGAATTGAGGATTCAGCCAAAATATTGCAAAGATTCAAAATTTAATTTCCTGGGACCAGCAAGCCAATTTTTAATGGTACCATAAAGACTTCCAAAATGAGAGTTAATTTAATTCATTGTCATCCAAACCAAAATTGTGAAAGTATATAAAAAAGCAATCAGTACATTTTCTCCAAGTAATAATTTTCCTTTCTCCAAGTTTCATGTATATTACTACAACCTAGAGTAATATTTTCTTAGTAGTATATTTTTACTTGTTTGGTTAGCATAAGATGCTGCTCTAAATACATATATTTAATATTCTGGTATGTTTTTTAAAATAGTCTTATTTCCTTTCATTGTGACTTTGAAAGAGTACCTATATACATATGAAAAATGAAAAGACCCTAAATACAGAAACTAACAAAGAGAGTACGTAAAATTGTTATGTGAATATAATAAATGCTTTTATTAACTTTGAAATAAAACCAACCATTAATAAATTGAAATTTTTATAACTTAAGCTATTTAATGTAATTCTATTTGAAATATGTATTGTTTACTAAAAACTTATTTTAGCCAAAAATGACACAAAGCTTCTAGAATGCCAACACAATGTGTTTTAATAACCCAATTCATCAGAAAAATGTTGAGGAGGACTCTCTACCCCTTTTCACTCCTTTACAAGTTGAGGAGCTGCATGACATAGTGGAATGAAATTCCCTAACTTCAAACCTGGTTGTATTGCTTAGCAGCTGAATGTCTGGGCAAGTTATTTAACCTGGCTCTGAGTTTCATGAAATGGAAATAGTATTAGAACCTATCTCACAGGCTTGAAGTGCCACTTACATGAGATAATATTTGTAATCCACTATAAACAGAGCTTAATACATAGAAAATGTTGAATAAATGTCAGCCATTAGTAATATGTTCATTTTTCTTCATTAAATGTGATTTTATTCACTACAATTTGTCCTCATAAATGACAAACAGAGACTAGAGGCCATAGCTACATAGAAAGGAGAATTGGGGTCAAGTAGTTCAGACAGGAGAAACACCCTAGAGCTCAACTCAGCATACATGACACAGCTATGTACTTCCAGTGACTAACAGTGGATGCTGCTGCAGGCAAGATACCAAAGCAATGTTTTGTGTCAGCAGCATTAAGCAGATCAGAAATCAGAAAAATTATGTACAGTAACAGATTCTATGGTTAGCAACTGTAACTTAAATACAGAAAGCCTGTCTATGTATGTACAAATTCAAACATGGACATGATGCTGAAAAGTTTTTACTTAGTCTTTTCAGCCCTTTTCACCATTAATGCCTTAGATGCAATGTAAAGACTTGCCCACTGTATTTCTGCAAAGCAACATTTCAAAATTAAGGTTCCAGGACACTTAAGTCTAAGTCTGACATCATACACAATCTCAGAGTTCACCTCAATATCATCAGCCTGAAGAAAATGGATAAAAAGTACAAGATACTTTAAGCTTTAGTGAACTGTAACTTATTTTTAAAAAGAAGGGGAAGGTATATTTTAATGTGAATTACATTTTAAAGCAAAAGCAATATAATGGTACTTCTAGAACCTCATAAACTTTGAATAAAAATGGATCAGTTCATACTTAATGCTTTGTTCCATAAAGCTCTTCCAGATACTTGAAATGTTACAGTTGCTACTTTACATAAAACAATATGCTCTTCTATAAAGCTGTGTTCTAAATATATAACGCTTGGGTACATTTCATGGCATTTTAAAATGCATTGTTTTCTGGACTTGCATGTATTGGTGATTTCAGGGATAGAGAATTATAAAACAGTGTCACAATTTAAAGTATGCAAACATTATGATTTCGTCACAGAATCTTAGTTTTAAAACAGTATTTTATTTATCTTCTAAATAAGATTAAAGAACAGAAATTAGTCTCATACCTATAGTAGGTTTTTCTAGATCACTATTGCTATAGACAATGTTTGTATCTCTCCAAAAATTCATGTGTTAAATTCTAATGGTCAATGTGATAGTATTAGGAGGTGGGGCCTTTGGGGGTGATTAAGTCATGAGAGTGGAGTCCTCACGGATGGGATCAATGCCCTTATAAAAGAGGCCTCAGAGAGCTCCCTCCCCACTTCCACCATGTGAGACTTCAGGAAGCAGTCCCCCACAATATACTGAACCTGCCAGCACCTTGATCTTGGACTTCTCAGCCTTCAGAACTGTGAGAAATAAATTTCTGTCCTTTATAAACCACACGGTTATTTGTATTTTGCTACAAAAACCCAAATAAAGATAACTATAGCAGTCAATATTTAGCCCATATATTTCAGAATAATAAAAAATAAATCCCTGAAGTAGAAAAGAGCCTCTCCATGTGATATTTTCACATACCATTTACTCAACTTATTACAATGATAAGTATAAATATATCTACACTGTCTCCACTGGTATTAATTTTGACCTTCAGCAGCAGAATTAAACTTATCAAACATGATTATATGTTATGCAGGTCATAATTACTATTGTGCCACCATTTCGATGACAAACTAGAAAGACTGAAAAACACAGAAATGATTTTAGATGACTGTACCTAAATAATTTCTAATAATAAAAATCAACAGTCATCTAAAGATATATTAGATATCTGGTTATATTTTAGATCGCATTTTTCAAAGTTCAGTTATAACCTGTTATAAATCCCCAGAATCAATATAGTGGTTCACAACTTGCAATTTTTTACCAAAATGACAGACTAGAAAAAAATACAAAAGAATAAAGATACTAGAACACATCATATCTATAATAAAAGTATCTTTTCATAAAGCATATTTTTAGTTACATGAGTATGTGTGTGTATGTTGGATTACAATTAAAATCCATTTCTTATTATAGGTTACTGTCAAAAACCTTTGAAAGTCAATAGAGAGCTATCATACATAAATGTAAGTACAAAACTAAAATGCAAAATTCTTAACTCTCACTTCTATGTAGTTCACTTCCCACTCAGAATCAGGATTTCAATATATGCCCATAATATCTAAAGTTCTAACAAATATAGAAAAATTGTTTTCTGCATTAAAGGCCAAATTCATTCCTGATATTATGACTCAGGTTTTTGGAAAATGGAAATTATACTTTTCTTTTTTTATTGCTCTATCTCCTATAATGCTTTTATTATGAAGGGGGTGGTGAATATTTGAAGTTCAGTAGGACAAGGCAACCCACACAATCATTTGCTACATCACCAGACATTTAAAACACTCCCTTCTTCAATTCAGCAAAATGCTATTATAGTAACCAATATTTCCTCTAATTTTTGAAAGTATGAATAGAATATTATTACATAAAAACAACTAACCACAACATTTAGCATAGAAAAGTTCAACTCATCTTTACAATCACCAGTGTGGCATATAATAATAATTAAATTTAATTTAGTAGTAGTGTTTGCACATGGTCTAACCAGTCAGTGATAGTGTATTGGTGGAAGAAATTGTTCTAGAACTTGCAGGCACCTGGAGGCCTGAGGTCCATGGGCTCCCCCACCAACCCCACTTCCCACACAACATGCCCACTCTTCTGGTGTCCCATCTCTGCATTTTGCAGAGTTAAGGCAACCCCTGGACACTTGGGTCTGCTCTGACTCAATCTTAACACCTAGGAATGAGTAACTCCTTCCTCAAAGATATCCCAAAAACAGGGAGATAACCTATGTTTTGACCACAAAAATGAAAATCAAAAACCACTTCAGACACACCAACCACTGCATTCACTAGGAGGAGAAATGGGTGCTGCCTACATCAAGCATAACAACAACAAAAACAAAAAACAAAAAGATGGGGGCCCAAGGATGCTTCTAATCTGTCGTTTGGATAAAGTTAGCTGGTATTTTGTTTGAAGTTTTTCTATCTATGCTCTTGAGAGAGAAAGGCCTGTAGTTTTAGGTCTCTCATGCTGTCCTTTTCTAAGTTTGGTGTCAAGAGTGTACGTACCTCTCATTGCTATTCCTGGAAATGTTTTTGGTGGAATACTGAAATTATTTGTTCCTTGAAGGTTGGGATAAACTTACCCATAATACCATCTGAGGCTAGTGTTTAATTTGTGGGAAGATTTTTATTAACTGATTTAATTTCTTCAATGCTCATAATATGTTTCAAGTTTTCTATTTCTTCTTGAATTTTGGTAGGAGGTGATTTTCAAAAAATTTCCCCTTTTTTTTAAGTTCTCAAATTTATTACCATTAAATTATTCACAGTATGTTTCTGATCTTGTTAATATCTCAGTTTTGTCCCTTCTTTTAATTCTTAGTAATTTTTCTTGCTTGCTTTTTTTCTCTTCTTCTTCTGATCCATCTTGCAAGATGTTGTTAGTCTTCTAAAGAAACCAAATTTTGATTTTGATGATCCATCTCCTGTGTTTTCTTTCTAATTATGATTATATGAGGGTTTATGCCTACTATATTATGTTGTGCTTTCTATTTTTCTCTTATTTTCTATACTGCTTGTTTTTCTTATTTTTTGCTTTATTTCAAATTATTAAATTACTTTGTCATTCAATTTACTCAGTTTGGAAATTATATACTCTGTCTCTTTTCCTTGAGTTCCTTTTCCGTGAAATTTTACTATGCATACTTAAGAAGGTAAAGTCTCAAATTAATCAGTATCATTACCTTCCTTTCAAAAAACATAGGAATTTAGGCCTCTTTAACTCCTTAATACTTCACACTCAATTATATGTGATTGCCATATATTTAAGTTCTATCATTTTAACCACACTAATTAGACATTGTTGTTATTGGTTCATGTAGTGGGTATCAGTTCAGCTGTAACCACAGGTTTCTGATTTTCTTCGCTCACCATTCCCTCTTGCATTCAGATCTCACTTAAGGAATCACTTTTCAGATCATTATTTATAATTTCCTTTAATGAAGGATCAGCCAATGGCAAGCTCTCTCTTTAATTGTCTGAAAATATCTTCATTTTGCTCTCATTCTAATAAATAAATAAATAAATAAATAAATAAATAAATAAATAAAACTAATTTGCTGAATATAACATTGAAGCTAGACAATTGTTTTCTTTTAATAACTTAAGATATTATTCCACTGTTTCCTGGCTTCCATTCTTGCTATTGAGAAGTCAACTATGCCTGTCATTCCTTTGTAAGAAATCTGTCTTTACTGTGGAGCTGATTATAAGATCATCTCACTCCCACGATGATGGGCCTTTAGTGAGATTTCCTTTTGTTCACTTGGGATTTCTTGGGTTTTCCTAACCTAAGGAGTAGATTATTCTCTCTCTCCTCCCACGATTCTGATTAGATAGATATTAGACTTTTTTTTTTTTTTTTTTTTTTTTTTTTTCTGAGACGGAGTCTTGCCCTCTCGCCCAGGCTGGAATGCAGTGATGTGATCTTGGCTCACTGCAACCTCCACCTCCCAGGTTCAAGCGATTCTCCTGCCCCAGCCTCCCAAGTAGCTGGGATTATAGGCACGCGCCACTACACCCAGCTAATTTTTGTATTTTTAGTAGAGATGGGGTTTCACTATGTTGGTCAGGCTGGTCTCGAACTCTTGACCTCGTGATCCGCCCACCTTGGCCCCCTAAAGTTCTGGGATTACAGGCGTGAGCCAGCGTGCCCAGCCACTTTTCACTTATTGTTTTATTTAGCCATATTTATAGAGTGCTCACTATGTGTTGGGCACTGATTTACAGGCACAGCAATGAATAATTCGGTCTAAGTTCTTCCCTCAGAGGTCTTACATTTGAATGAGGCAAGGCATTTAGTACAGCTATAGTATGTCTGACAGTGCTGTGTTTCATATCCTTCCCTCCTTTTCATGTTTTCTCACCTCTTTTTTTTTTTTTTCTGTGTCCCTTTCATGCATTCTTTCATTCAAGAAGTAATTGTTCAACTAGGGCATAGTAGCTCACACTTGTAAACTCGTCATTTTGGGAAGCGAAGGTAGCAGGATCACTTGAGCCCAAGAGTTTGAGACCAGCCTAAGCAACACAGCGAGACCCTGTCTCTACAGAAATTTTCAAAAATATATCTGAGTGTTCTGGCATGAGCCTGTGGTCCCAGCTATCAGAAGACTGAAGCGGGAAGATCCCTTGAGCCCAGGAGTTGGAGGCTCTGGCGATCTATGATTGCACCACTGCATTCCATCCTGGGCGAGAGAAGGATACCTAGTCTCTAAAAAATAAAAATCAAAAGATGAAAGTCATTGTTGAACTGCTACTGTGGGACAAGCATTATTTTAGGCCCTGGGGCTGCTGCACTAAGCATGAAGAATAGTCTATTGGGTAGGACTGGGGAGACAAGCAACAAACAACTATGTTAATAAATAGAATGTCACCAGGTAACAAATACTGTGAAGAAAAGTAAAGCGTGGTACGAGATAGCAGAAGTTTAGCAGTGCGGGGGTTGCTGTTTTATAATAATGGTCAGGAAAGGGCTTCAGAATAAGGTATTATTTGAGCAGAAATCTGAAAGAAATGAAGGAGCAAGCCACATGGCCACCTGAAGCAAAGTATTCCAGGCAGAGTAAACAGCAGGAGTCATGGTAAGTTCATCTTGAATAATTTTCAGTGCTTCTTAATAGGCCACAAATTCCATTTTCAGTTATGTCTATTGTTTAGGCTGATCATTAAGTTTTTAATATCACTTTTTATATTTTTCATTAGATGTCCTATTCGCTTTTCAATTCCGTATACTCAGTTTCAAGGTCACTTGTTCCTCATTTATATTTTAATTTGATCTTTTATTTCTTCCTACTATATTAAAATATTTTTATATGTCTGATATGTCTCCAGTTTTTGAGTATCTGTATTAGTTATCAGTTATCATTGTTTCAGAAAAATATTACCACAAACTTAGTAACTTAAAACTACACACATTTATAGTTTCACAGTTTCTGGGGGTCAGGAGTCTTCCCTTGCTTTCTTGCACAATTTTACTATTTTACTCCTTCACTGAGGATACACCCCTTTGGTCTCTAAAATGACCCACTTTGAGTGAGCTTTAGACTTTGTCTCATGTCCTCTGCCCTCAGCAGCCAAGAAATACAAGCTTCTATAGGCAGATGGATCTATGAATGTTGCAAATAATAAACATAATCATGCATCACATAATGACATTTTGGTCAACGATGGGCCACATATACAATGGAGGTCCCATAAGATTATAATGGAGCTGAAAATTTTTTCACCTTGTGATAACTGTTATAATCTCCTAGATCAATGCATTACTCATGTGTTTGTAGTGATGCTGGTGTAAACAAACTTACTGTGTTGCCAGTCTTATAAAAGCATAGCACATACAATAATGTACAATGCATAATACTTAATAATAATAAATGACAATGTTATTGGTTTATGTATCTACTATACCATATTTATCACTGTTTTAGTGTGTACTCCTTCTGCTTAAAACAAATTTAACTGTGAAACAGCCTCAGGCAGGTCCTTCAGGAGGTATTCCAGAAGAAAACATTGGTATTATGGGAGATGGTAGCTCCATGCGTGTTACTGCCCCTGAAGAACTTCCAGTGGGACAAAATAAGGAGGTTGCAGACAGTGATACTGATGATCCTGACTCCATGTAGGCCTAGGCTAATGTGTATGTTTGTGTCATAGTTTTTAGCAAAAACTTTAAAAGTAAAAAATTTATTTGAAACTTTAAATATAAAAAAAAACTTATAGAATAATAAAGAACATCACACGTACCCCATAAATACCTACTATGTATGCATAAAAATTTAAAATTTAAAATATTTAAAAGGAAAGAAAATATTTTTGTATAGCTGTAAAATGCATTTTTGTGGCCGGGTGCGGTGGCTCAAGCCTGTAATCCCAGCACTTTGGGAGGCCGAGACGGGCAGATCATGAGGTCAGGAGATCGAGACCATCCTGGCTAACATGGTGAAACCCCATCTCTACTAAAAACTACCAAAAAAACTAGCCGGGCGAGGTGGTGGCGCCTGCAGTCCCAGCTACCCGGGAGGCTGAGGCAGGAGAATGGTGAGAACCTGGGAGGCGGAGCTTGCAGTGAGCTGAGATCCGGCCACAGCACTCCAACCTGGGTGACAGAGCAAGACTCCATCTCAAAAAAAAAAAAAAAAAAAAAATGCATTTTTGTACTTTAAGCTAAGTGTTATTACCAAAGAGTCAAAAGTTTTAAAAAAAAACTTTATAAAGTAGAAAAGTTTTAGTAAGCTAGGGTTAATTTATTATTGGAGAAAAAAATATTTTTAATAAATTTAGTGTAGCCTAAGTGTACAGCGTTTATAAAATCTACAGTGGCATATAATAATGTCCTAAATCTTCACCTTCATTCATTACTCACTGACTCACCCAGAGCAACTTCCAATCCTACAATCTCCATTCATGGTGAAGAGCTCTGTACAGGTGTGCCATGTTTTGTCTTTTATATGGTATTTTAACTCTCCCTTTTCTATGTTTTAATATTTTGAATACACATGTACTTACCATTACGTTACAATTGCCTACAGCATTCAGTATAGTAACATGATGTACATGTGTGTATCCTTGGAGCAACAGACTATACCATGTAGCCTCGGTGTATAATCAGCTTTACTATCTCAGTTTGTAAAATTACATTCTGTGATGTCTCATGACAAAATCGCCTAACAGCACATTTTTTCAGAACATATCTCCATCGTTAAGAGACATAAGACCGTATATGCTACCATCGGGTAATGAAAGAGGAGTCACAAGATGTGAGGGAGAAAAACATATTACATTTTTCGTATAATCTCCTAATGTAATTTAATGAGATTGTCACTAGTAGGTTACTCATTTTATGAGGTGCAAGAATTAATTTTGGACAGTAGAGGCACCACATGAATAAGTTAAACTATACGATGCCTAAGGAAAACTAAGAAAACATCATTTATTCATTCATTCAATATTTGTTGAACATCTACAAGGTATCAGATCAGACCATTTTTTAACTTTTGAAGACATATTAGTGGATAAAGGTGACAAATCCTTGCCTACTGGGAACCTACATTCTAGTAAGTATAAGGGTACTGAGCTATTTATTGTAAGAGTGGGGAAGACACGGCACCAAGAGGCCCAGGGGAGGCTCAGGAAAAAGAAAAGAGATGCCAGCCTGGCCAACATGGCAAAACTCCATGTCTACTAAAAATACAAAAATTAGCCAGGTGCAATGGTGCACACCTGTAGAACCAGCTACTTCAGAGGCTGAGGCATGAGAATTACTTGAGCCTGAGAGACAGAGGTTGCAGTGAGCTGAGATGGTACCACTGCACTCCAGCCTGTATGACACAGCAAGACTCAACAACAAAAAAAAGAGATGCAAAACATAACACTCCCTTACCTGGCCACTTTACTAAGAGTTGAATGTTACCCCTCATTTTCAAGATCAAGCCTACTGTCTTAATATATTTGCTAAATCTGTTAACAATACACTGGATCTTCTTGGGGGAACTCACACTTCTTGCATCTGGGAGGGGAACACTAATGGGGCGTAAGACTAAGAATAGTACTGGAATAGGAGATGAGGTTTCATTGTGACTTGACAAGAAGTGAAAGGCTTCCTTCCTGATGCTGCAGTGGTGGTAGGGGACTGCTCATTGAGTCAGTAGTACAGGTGCCAAGCCAACTTGGCCTCTTTCCACTCTGAGGTTATATCTAATAAGGTCCAATCCCACTACCTCCTTGTCTTGACTTGCTTGGAATGGTATGGAGACATTAACACACCTGTATCCATTTCCTGTTGTTGCCATAACAAATTAACACAAACTTAGTGACTTAAAACAACACAGACTTATTATCTTCTGTCTCTCAAGTACAATAAAGGTCTCAACAAACTAAAATCAAGCTGTCAGCAGGCTGCGTTCCTTTCTGGAGGCTCTAGAGGTGAATCCATTTCTTGCTCATTTATGTTGTCGATGAAATTAAGGTCCTTATGGTTGAACAGTGGAGGTCCCCATTTTCCTCCTAGCCCTAAGGTAAAGGCCTTTCCCAGCTTTTAAAGGCCACCACATTCCTTGGCTCATGGCCCGTTTTTTCTGCCTTCAAAGCCAACAGTGGATGGAGTCCCTGTCATGCTTCACATTTTTCTTCCTTCTCTTTCTGTCTTGTCTCTCTGACCCAACCAGGGAAAGGTTTATTGCTTTGATGGACTCATGATTAGAAGGATCTACCTAGATAATCTAGGAAGATCTCCCATCTCAATACCCTTACTCTTGATCACAACCTGTGTCATATAAGGTAATATATTCACAAGTTCTGAATATTAGGACATGGACATATTTGGGGGGACCATTATTCTGCCTGCCACACAGCCCTAGTGACTTGGCTCTGCGGTGGTCCTTCAGCATGAAAGTTGTCCTGACTATCTGTAGAAGGTAAAATTGGTTATAATCTCTTACATTAAATATTTCCTTAAAATCTTAACATGAAATAGTACTCTAATTCCTGATGCTAATCTAAACAAATAACCATAATAATTGGGCTATATATGTATCTACTCAGAGTTATGAATAAATCCAGGAGCCATTTCCTACCACCAAATTCTTATTCATTTGTCTGTTAAAGTTTATCTGAAGAAACAGAAATACGTATTCTATATATAGTTGGAGTTAACCTTTATTCAACACCCCTGGGAACTTTCTATAACACTGGAATCCATTTAGTATGCAGCCTTAGAAAAGACACCTTTGATAGAAAGGCAGATACAGAGACACAGAAGTGTTCATCTTAATGGTTAACCAAATTATATTTTGCTGTCTTTCTATTTGCACAATGAATGCTATTCACATAGAAAATTCTTTGTTATCCAAATGAGCACCAGGTGGTTTGATGTATCATTAGTTATGGTAAATAGAGACATAAAACACAAATTTCCTATAATCAAAAACCTTTAAGAGCAAAGCTTCATCATTGTTCATGATATAGATATATCTAAAAATGATTCAAAATATAAAGAAAGCCAATGATTTTTGATATGTAAGGGTGGCTGCACACACACGAGCATGCGTGCACGGGCGCGCGCACACACACACACAGATTGGATAATCCTAATATTTAAGATTAAGAAAAGGAAAGCAACTTGTAGAAAAACATTGAGAGCTATTATTTGTTGTTTGCTTACGTTGTTCCTTAGACAATGATAGGTGCTTAATATATATTAATCGATTGCTTACAAGAGCTGTGTAATTTATGTGTCACGATCATTTTACAGATGAGAAAACTGAGGCTCAGGGGGTATTTTCTAAGCTGATTTAGGGTCAAGTAGCTAACAAATGACAGGGCTGGAATTTTAAATCTGAATCTTAGTTCACTTTTTAAACGTACTAAAAACTTTACTTAACAATTGTAAGCACTATTATTTTTTACACAATGAAGACAAATATATTTATATTTTGTGGAATTTTGGAACACACAGACAGAGCTATTTTGTCGTATTGTATCACTGTACATATACACAAAAAAGTTTGTGTCTATTTAAGACCTATAGTTGCCATTCCACAAACCCACTTGGTTTTGAATAACTAAAAAAAAAAAACAAAAACACAGTTGTGCCAATAAACAACTGACCTATGTTTTCATATTACTGTATTGCCAGTATAACATTAAAAGGGAACCCAGAGGCAACTTGTGAGCCAAGAACAATGTAAAGAGAATAAAAGAAAAAATATATGACACCCAAATCTGTTGGACTTGGTTTTCAGATTTGCTCTAGAACCATACCACTTGGTGGATTCAACAGAAAGAATCCAAAATCTTAAGACAGTTATCCAGATAAAAATGTTTCTGTTTAATTAGATCCCATTTGTCAATTTTGGCTTTTGTTGCCATTGCTTTTGGTGTTTTAGACATGAAGTCCTTGCCCATGCCCATGTCCTGAATGGTACTACCTAGGTTTTCTTCTAGGGTTTTTATGGTATTAGGTCTAACATTTAAGTCTCTAATCCATCTTGAATTAATCTTCGTATAAGGGGTAAGGAAAGGATCCAGTTTCAGCTTTCTACTTATGGCTAGCCAATTTTCCCAGCACTATTTATTAAATAGGGAATATTTTCCCCATTTCTTGTTTTTCTCAGGTTTGTCAAAGATCAGATGGCTGTAGATGTGTAGTATTATTTCTGAGGACTCTGTTCTGTTCCATTGGTCTATAGCTCTGTTTTGGTACCAGTACCATGCTGTTTTGGTTACTGTAGCCTTTTAGTATAGTTTGAAGTCAGGTAGCGTGATGCCTCCAGCTTTGTTCTTTTGACTTAGGATTGTCTTGGCAATGCGGGCTCTTTTTTGGTTCCATATGAACTTTAAAGCAGTTTTTTCTAATTCTGTGAAGAAACTCATTGGTAGCTTGATGGGGATGTCATTGAATCTATAAATTACCTTGGGCAGTATGGCCATTTTCACAGTATTTATTCTTCCTATCCATGAGCATGGTAGGTTCTTCCATTTGTTTGTGTCCTCTTTTATTTCACTGAGCAGCAGATTGTAGTTCTCCTTGAAGAGGTCCTTTACATCCCTTGTAAGTTGGATTCCTAGGTATTTTATTCTCTTTGAAGCAATTGTGAATGGAAGTTCATTCATGATTTGGCTCTCTGTTTGTCTATTACTGGTGTATAAGAATGCTTGTGATATTTGCACATTAATTTTGTATCCTGAGACTTTGCTGAAGTTACTTATCAGCTTAAGGAGATTTGGGGCTGAGATGATGAGGTTTTCTAAATATACAATCATGTCATCTGCAAACAGGGACAATTTGACTTCTTCTTTTCCTAAATGAATACCCTTGATTTCTTTCTCTTGCCTGATTGCCCTAGCCAGAACTTCCAACACTATGTTGAATAGGAGTGGTGAGAGAGGGCATCCCTGTCTTGTGCCAGTTTTCAAAGGGAATGCTCAGCAAAAAAAACTACCATCAGAGTGAACAGGCAACCTACAGAATGGGAGAAAATTTTTGCAATCTACTCATCTGACAAAGGGCTGATATCCAGAACCTACAAAGAACTCAAACAAATTTACAAGAAAAAAACAAACAACCCCATCAAAAAGTGGGCAAAGACTATGAACAGACATTTCTCAAAAGAAGACATTCATACAGCCAACAGACACATGAAAAAATGTTTGTCATCACTGGCCATCAGAGAAATGCAAATCAAAACCACAATGAGATACCATCTCACACCAGTTAGAATGGCAATCATTAAAAAGTCAGGAAACAACAGGTGCTGGAGAGGATGTGGAGAAATAGGAACACTTTTACACTGTTGGTGGGATTGTAAACTAGTTCAACCAGATGGAAAACAGTATGGCAATTCCTCAAGGATCTAGAACTAGAAGTACCATATGACCCAGCCATCCCATTACTGGGTATATACCCAAAGGATTATAAATCATGCTGCTATAAAGATACATGCACACGTACGTTCATTGCGGCACTATTCACAATAGCAAAGACTTGGAATCAACCCAAATGTCCATCAGTGACAGACTGGATTAAGAAAACGTGGCACATATACACCATGGAATACTATGCAGCCATAAAAAAGGATGAGTTTGTGTCCTTTGTAGGGACATGGATGCAGCTGGAAACCATCATTCTCAGCAAACTATTGCAAGAACAGAAAACCAAACACCACATATTCTCACTCATAGGTGGGAACTGAACAATGAGATCACTTGGACTTGGGAAGGGGAACATCACACACCGGAGCCTATTATGGGGAGGGGGACGGGGGAAGGGATTGCATTGGAAGTTATACCTGATGTAAATGACAAGTTGATGGGTGCTGACGAGTTGATGGGTGCAACATACCAACATGGCACGAGTATACATATGTAACAAACCTGCACGTTATGCACATGTACCCTAGAACTTAAAGTATAATAATAAAAATAAAAATAAAGAGGACAAAACAAAACAAAAAAAAAGTTTCTGTTCAATATCATTAAATGTTTCATTTTCTTCATATGTAATTTTTAAGTAATTTATATGACTGAATTGCATTCCCTCATAAGTGCCATTAAGGTACACTTTAGTTCTCTGTGTATTAATCCATCTGCAAACCTGTCACAAATTGTGGTCAGTAATAGCTTCCAAATGAGCATGGTTTTCATATAATCCTCAGAACTTCTGATGCCTATTACTGTAGGAATACCACTAACAATCCTCATAGTAAGTCTTCTATTGAATTTGTACCATTTTATAAACTAGAGGTTCAGTTTCTGTTGTCTATATTTCTCTAAGTCATCAATATTAATTTCACTATTTTGACTGACAATATGAAGTATTGTGCATATATTATTGAATGCTTCATATAATATTACTTTAGATAGCTGTTGTTGCTATATTTTAACACTATGCTCCCTCAAGATTAAAATCGTGCAGCCTTGTTTTTCCTCCAAGGAATTTAGTTCCAAAAACCAGTCATAGTACAAGCATTTTCTGCAAGCTATTTTCATAATGAGTACAAGCTTTGCATGAAATCAGAATGTATTACACAACTTACGTGTTTTACTAAGAAAGACCTCATTAAGGTGATACACCTCACCTCCAGGAAAAAAACTGAGCACAAAACAGCAGTCCAAACATCAACAATATTAATATGAGGAGTAAACAGGAAAAGGAATTTCCAAATTACAAAAATCAAATATTCAGCAACCTATTGCAGACTAGGATTCCGTGAATAAACAATGACTGATTATAGCGGAGAGCCTCTTGGCTCTCATTTTCCTGCCTTGTCTTACTAATGAAAATACCGAAACAATGTTGAAAACATGTGCACTTGGAAACTCCAAATCATACCTAGCCTTGCAAAATCAGTATTGAAACTAAAATATGTGTGATAGTATCTGGGCACAGGCCCAGAGCCCAATATATTATAAGCTTCTTTATATTTATTTTTAGCATGTGTTCGTATCATAAAAAGCATCAAGTGTGGTCAATTTTTAAAACCATACGGTTTGGCCAAGAAGCACTGTGTATGCTGATAAAAATTCTGTGTGTGTGTGTGTGTGTGTGTGTGTGTGTGATTAGTAGGGGTAGAACTAAAACTCTGAGTTCTGTACATATGATATTTCACCTCAAAAGTAATATTTACACCTGCACTTAGCCTTATCATCCACAAAATAATAAAAGAAAAGTGTTTTTTTCTTACATATCAGTTGCGGAACACACCAACAGCCTCCAGAGCCATACCACTTTGTAAAAAGGCTGGTTACAAGTATTAATGTCAGTGTAATCTGGAAAGCACCAGTGCATGTAGGAAAAGCTGTAGATAAACCCTGGCATTTCTGTGTGATTAGGAACAGTAATTTTTTCAAAGTGAAAGAATTAGTAACTGAGAATTAGTAACTGAAAAGTAAAAAACAGAATTCCCCATTCAAATAAAAGGCTGGATAACACTTCTGTTGCTGAAACAGCTGTGTGTGTGTGTGTGTGTGTGTGTGTGTGTGTGTGTGTGTGTGTGTGTGTACATAGTAGGGTATATATATTTATGGGGTATATGAGATATTTTGATACCAGCATGCAATGCATGATAATCACATTCAGATAAATAGAGTATCTGTCACCTCAAGCATTTATCCTTTGTATTACAAACAATCCAGTTATACTCTTAGCTGTTTTTAAGTGTCCTTTTAAGTGTCCAGTTAAATTATTTTTTGCCATCCACTCTGTTGTGCTAACAAACACAAGGTGTTATTCATTCTTTCTAGCAATTTTTTGTACCCATTAACCATCCTCGCTTCCCCCACTTCCTCCCACCACCCTCACTACTCTTCCCAGCTTCTGGTAACCATCCTTCTACTCAATGAGCTCAATTATTTTCAATTTTAGTTTCCATAAATAAGTGAGAGAAAATGCAATGTTTGCTTTTTTCTGTGTCTGGCTTATTTCACTTAACATAATGACCTCCAGTTCCATCCATGTTGTTGCAAATAACAGGATCTCATTCTTTTTGTGGCTGAATAGTACTTCATTGTGTATGTGTACCACATTTTCTTTATCCATTCATCTATTGATGAACACAGGTTGCTTTCAAATCATGGCTATGTTGAATAGTGCTGTAATAAACATGGTAATGCAGATATATTTTCAAAGTACTGATTTCCTTTCTTTTGGACATATATTCAACAGTGGGATTGCTGGCTTGTGTGTTAGCTCTATTTTCAGTTTCTTAAGGAACCTTCAAACTGTTCTCTATAGTGGTTGTAGTAATTTACATTCCTTCCAACAGTGTAGAGTGTTCCCTTTTCTCCACATCCTCACCAGCATTTGTTATTGCCTGTCTTTTGGATAAAAGCCATTTTAACTGGGATGAGATAATATTACATTGTAGTTTTGATATGCATTTATCTGAAGATCAATGATGTTGAGCACCTTTTCATATGCCTGTTTGCCATTTGTATGTCTTCCTTTGAAAAATGTCTATTCAAATCCTTTGCCCATTTTTTAATTGGGTTATTTGATTAATAAATCATTTGTCAGAGGTGTGGTTTGCAAACATTTTCTCCCATTCTTTGTGTTGTATCTTCACTTTGTTGATTGTTTCCTTTGCTGTGCAGAAGCTTTTTAACTTGATGTGATCCCATTTGTCCATTTTCGCTTTGGTTGCCTGTGCCTGTGGGGTATTACTCAAGAAATGTCTGTCCAGTGCCACGTCCTGGAGAGTTTTCCCTATGCTTTCTTTTAGTAGTTTCAATGTTTGAGGTCTTAGATTTAAGTCTTTAATCCACTTTTATTTGTTTTTTGTATATGAAGAGAGATAGAGGTAAGTTTCATTCTTCTGCATATGAATATACAGTTTTCCCAGCACCACTTATCGAAGAGAAGGTTCTTTCTCCAATGTATATTCTTGGCACCTCTGTCAAAAAATGAGTTCACTGTAGATGTATGGATTTATCTCTGGGTTATCTTTTCTGTTCCACTGATCTATGTCTGTTTTTATGCCAGTACCATGCCATTTTATTTACTATACTTCTGTAGCATAGTAGCCTAAATTTTTAATGGTAAAGTATCAGACAGAATTTCACTTTCCTTACAATATCAAAATGAACTTTTAAGGAATATTCAGGTGACTTTTAAATATCCAGATATCACTGAAAAAACTAATAAAACATCAGGCTTCACAATTAGATTTGCATTTCTGTATTATTTGTTTACTGCATTTATTTCAATTTGAGTATGTGTCTATCACTTTCCTTTTTTTTCCTTTTAATAATTTTTGTTTTTACTTTTTGGGTTTTTTTTCCAGATTCTTCTAAGAAAAGGAAAATTCTTAGTGTCAGATCTTCACGTCCACAAACTGCATTCCACAATTCCACAATAATGCTATTCTATAGTCACTTATCTACAATTCCTTTTACAAAAAAAAAAAGAAAAGAAAAAAATAAGGCTTATTTACCTTCCTCACTTTGAAAATACACTCTAACGCAAATCAGAACAGATCTCTCTTTTTTTAAATACAGGAAACATGATGAATGTTCTCATAGATATGAAAGGCAAGAATTAGCTATACAAAGTTAATCTTCAAGAAATTTTAAACTACAAATACACCCAAATAAGGTGACTTTCACTCTCTGTGAACCTCTGTTCAGTTCCTATGGCACACCCTCAGCTACCTAGGCAAATCAGCCACATTGGTGTCTTCAGGATAGAGTGTTGAGAGAACAAGATGAGATGGGATTCATTCTCTCTTTATAACTCACCTCTGCTCTCTTTTGAAATGCTAAAAATTAGAAAAGTTAAGCTATTTTTTCTGCTGGTACCCAAAGAACAATTATCTAATCTTCTACCTGCCTGTTTGAAATAGGTCTTACAATAGTTAAGCAAGGGGCCCATCTATCATGCCCATCAAATCATCAGAGGGGCTCACTTTCTGTTAGAACATGAAAATGGAAAATTTACAGAATACTATTCAAAATTTACAAAATATAATTTAAAAAACTAATTTAGAGGATTTCTCCTTTACCAAGCCTAAAATTATTTTTGACTTCACATGAAGGATTCAGATGTCTTGTACTACTTGGCCGTTGTCAAGAATCACTAGGAAATAAGAACAGTCTACATGACTACATCCATCAGAAATATTTATAATCATAGACAATAATTTAGAAGTAGAAACTATGAATTCATACTAACTGAATGCATTAGTGTTACCAACATCAATGCCAACAAAAATACAAAGATGTGACTCCTAAACTATTAGGTCTGAATGTCACAAATTTTCTCCACGTTTTTAAGTTTCCTGTGTGGGGACATCATAAAGCATATCCTCTCTAGAAGCAAAGAAAGTCAGCTTGAAAACCTGAATCACAAAAGCAAAGCAATTTTTGTGTCGCAATTTCCACAGAGAGGATTTATTTATGTGATCTATGGAAGCCATCGTTAAATGGCTTCCAGGCTCTGCACTAGTCTGTTGTTCTCCAGGCTGACTCCTTTCTTACTGCTCCACGACAGCCTATTAACCTTGTTAGTTTATCTGTGACCCTAACAGCAAATCCCTAATGGCATAGGGGCAGGAAAGAATCAAAACAGAGATTTCTTTAAAGGTGTGTTTTGTTTATTTTCTGGAAATCACTAATCTGATGCTCTTACTATGAGTCCAAGAGGGCAAGGATGGCATCTAATCCTCTGCCCTATACACACCACATAATGCATTACCAAAATTAAGAGCATGCTGAACTATAGCTTTCCAGGGATTAAGCTACTTCCTGGATAGATAACCACTTTCAGATGCCATGTATGCCAGGAGTACAGTCAAACCGTATTTTAATATCATGAACAACTCCCAGTGGTACGTGAACAATAGACAAGAAATGCCTTAAACCCTATAATGACACTAGCTAACAAGGGTTGAGCAGTTCATAAAAACAAGAAAACACATAGTTCCTTACATACATAGAGTCCAAGTGCTCGCTTTTTATACTTGAAAAAAGAAAACACATAATATATTGTTACTCAGGACTCAACTGTCCCCTTTGGTTGTTTGAATTTTTGTTCTTTCACATGACAAGAACAACACAATAGTATCCAAGCACACTGCTTCACTTCAATGTGCATGATCATGGCATGTATCATTAACACTGCAAAGATTTGCTAACCCATCTTAAAATAAGAACACTTTTATTTAGATTAAATACAATGCTTGTTATAGCCAACATATATATGTCAAGTTCTTCCTAAAATTTATAATGTTGCAAGGTGGCCTTACCTCCTGAAGACATTTATATACTTGCATGCTAGTTTTGGGAGTAATATTAATTCATTCATTCGTTCATTCTTCCCAGAGCTGTCTGAGACCAGCTCTCAGCAAGGAACTAGAGGAAATTCCAAAGACACAGAAGGCAGTTTCCTCTTTAAGATATTTGTTTCTTGTGCTGCTTTATTTTTAGAACATTATTGGAGAATTTGAGGTTTAAAAGTGTCTTGAATGAGGTGTAATAATAGCAATGGACTGCAGAGATATCTTAATCTCTTTCTAATACTGACACAATTGACAACATTTTTAAGCAAACCTCAAGTAATACTGCTTATTCTATACAGACGAGAAAAGTCTGTGTGTGTATGTATGTGAAAGAGAATATGCTACAAAGCTCACCAAACACATAGTGAAAAATGGCATTAAAACATACCAGCTAAGAGCAATAACCATAATAGCAATTATAGTCAACAACCTGATACTTCACTTTCCTTGGTTTAATTGAAACACAAAGACTTTTGTTAGCAGTTCTTTGCCTGGGGAGTTTACATTGAGTGCTCCCTTACTGATGGAGGAAGTGGCATAGCTCTATTCTTTTGCTTCTGCTTGTAGTTACGGCTACACCTAGAGTAAAAGAAAAATTAATTGTAATTATCCAATGAGTTAAGAGTGATCTGATGACAAATTCAGAAATAATTTGCACTTCAAAAAAAATAGCATCCCAGCTTTCCACGGAAAAGCCTCCTAACTGCCTTGGACTCTGCATGTCTTATGTAAAGGTTAAATAATCATGAACACCATTTTAGTATATTATAAGCTGTCACTACACTCTCTCTTATTTGTTTTTTCTCTTTTCTGTTTTTCATGTTCATCGTTGCAGGGGACAGTGTCTGGTTTATTATATTCTTATTGTTCAGCTTTTGGTTATAAAACATGAATGTTTCGGCTACAACAAATTTCAGATAGAATTATCAAATCTGAATGCATGAAATAAATTGGCACAACCCACCATCATTTAATGTCCTTACATTATTAATGTGAAGTTAAATCCTGTTGAAGATGCAAACTGCAAAGAATGCTACTTAAATAAAAAGCAAAAGAAGTATTTCAACAAATATGTATTTGCAAGAGGTTTACTCTTGCAGACAGACACAGTTCTGAGTACTGTGGATACAGTGATGAAGAGAACCTGTGGAGTTCCTCTCATGAAGCTGACAGCCTAGTGATCAGAGGGTATAAGTGCTACAAAAAGACTAAATGCAATATTGTGATGGAAAGCAATAGAAAAGGCCTCTCTAGAAAGGTGGCATTTAGGCTGAAATCAGAATGCTAAGAAGGAACAACTCTCCAGGACCGGGGAAGGTCAGCATGTGACTAGAGCACAGGGAGCGAGGGTGAGAAAAGGATCACAAAATAAGCTCAAAGAGGAGACAGGTGAATGATCATGTAGGACTTTGTAAGCCTGAGTAAGGAGAGTGGTTTTTCTTCTAGGTGAGATGGGAAGCTTTGAGGGAGTTCAAGCAGGAGAGCAACATTTTCTCATTCACACTTTTAAAACATTACTCCAAGCACTTTGCGGGGCTGAGACAGGAGGATCATTTGAGGCCAGGAGCTGGACACTAGCCTGGGCAACAGAGTGTGACTCTGTCTTTACAAAATAAAAATTTTTTTTAAATTACTTCAGCTTCTCCATGGAGGATGTTGGGACATAGCAATCCATGGGAGGATTCTAAAGAGAGTTATAGACCTGAGCGATAGCTTTTGGATATTAGTTTAATCATACCCGGCTGATAGAATAAATGTGGAGAATAAGGTTAATTTCTAGATACTTGACTTGAACAACTGGGTGGATGATAGTGTCATCCTGAGATGAAGAAGACTAGAAAAGGCAAACATGTGAGGATAGGGGTAATACAGTTGTATTTTGGCTGTGTTCTTTTTGAGATGCCTAGAGCATTAGTTCTTGATGTTTTGTTATGCAATACACTTCACTGCACTAATATTTATAAAACATCAATAGCATATTCATAAATAGGGCAACAAAACTTCTTACATTACATTTCAGGTACTATTTTTTCACACTCATTTTTCTCCAAGCATCCTGGCTTAGACAAAGTTGCATATCCAGAGAAAGATCGGTAAAGTAAAATGTAAAATGGGCATGAGGACCAACATCCTTGAGCAACAATCTTGAATCTTCTGTGTTAAACTAATCCATTCCAGGCCAGGCATGATGTCTCATGCCTGTAATCCCAGTACTTTGGGAGGCTGAAGGGAGCAGATCACTTGAGCCCAGGAGTTCAAGACCAACCCGGGCAACATGGCAAAATCCCATCTCTGCAAAAAATACAAAATATTAGCAGGGTGTGGTGATGTGCACCCGTAGTCCCAGCCAACTACTTGGGAGGCTGAGGTAGGAGAATCATCTGAACCTGAGAAGTTGAAACTGCAGTAAGCCGTGATCACACCACTGCACTTCAGCCTGGGTGATAGAGTGAGACCTTGTCTCAAAATAAATAAATAATAATCCATTCCAAAGATCAAAATACCGAATGATCCAAATAAGATGGAGCAAAGAAAGAAAACTGATACCCTGATCAACGGACAAAGTTTACTTTCATCCTAGGGCAACTTATTATTTTGCAATGAGAACTGTTTAGTTAGCTCTTAAATGATAAGGGAAGCCCATCAATCTAAAAAATGTTCTTGTTCACATCTAAAGTCAGTGAAACCTTTCAAATCTCTTCCTACTGAGCAGCACAGCGGACAGAGCAAGAGCTAAAACAAACTAATCCAAGATACTGCTTCTGATGGCAGGAAGTGCCATATCCAGTGTATAGTATCATGGAAAACAAAAGCAGGCAATACAGATCAGGGGACAGAGTAAGACAAAGAATAGAAACTGGAATCTGAAAAACATCCTACGGATATCCTAAATGCTCACCTAAAGATTTCACTATTACTTTGGTATTGTTCCCTTCTGTGTACTACACATTTTACATATCTTGTATTCCTCCACTTCATCTTCGCATTAAGCCTTTGAGGTAGGTGTTATTATACTATAGATAGGTGCTATTATCTTATCTATATATTATAGAAAAGAAAACACCTTTGAGGTAGGTGTTATACTACAGGTAGGTGTTATTATCTTATCTATATATTATAGATAAGAAAACTCATGTTCAGAAATTTCATGTTCAGAAATACTTGAATAGCATTGCACAGTTGGTAAGTGGTAGAGCCACAATTTGACTTTAGGTCTGTTTAACTTCAAAATTCGTGTTAGTATCCCCTTGTTTTTATTATAGGCTGGATACATTTTTGATTATATGGTAGATATTTAGAATAATTTTAGTTATCTGCAATCATAAAATGACAGGCCATGAACCAAGCGGACCCAGATGGTACTGAGGTCTTCCTATGCCATGACTATACAGATGAAAATGAATCATTTTGTAGAATGGCAAGAATAGGGATTGTCTCCAATGAGATTAAATAGCCCTCACACATGGCATGCTGCTAAAGCAAATTAGGTGTCTTTCTATCTTGACTATGCCATAGTATACAATACAAATGTCTTGAGTCTACGGGTGCTGAATTCGAGGGTGGTGAGTACAAACTTGCTTCCAGTTTATTGACTTGCTTAGCACAGCATTAAATAGAAACTTAACTATTTCTCATTGAATGTACAATAATTAACTTATGCAGCACAGGCATTTAAGTTTAACTATAAGGAGCAAAGCTGCCACTCAGATAAAAAGATTAAATTTGAGACAATTACTTAATCATTTCATGTCCATTCATTTCAGCAGCTTACCTACCCAAACTAATAGATCACACAGGCACATACACATGCATATACATACACATACACACACATATATATTGTTTTATGGTCAGTTACCAATAAGGGTTTTTGTTTTTACTCTTGCAGACTTATTAATCCACTAAGTTATTTAAGAATACTTGTTGACCAAAACACGAAGAATCTCCACATGAGCTATACATAAAACTGTTGTTTTCTGATTATTATATTGCTAGTGATAGCTAACTTCAATTATATGGTTTTGAATTTGAATTTTATTGTTTACAAAGCTTTTCCAAAAATATTCTTACTTTGTCTTCCTTACACTCTTTATTTTGCAGACCCTAAACTAAAATGCAGAGTGGTTAAGTAACTTGGCAAATATTACTCAGTTATCAGTTGGCATAGACTGAACTGAGCCAAAATCCACACTCTTTAAATTCATACTTCCTCTTTGTGATAATATCTTTAACCTTTGACTTGGTAAATGAAACTGATTTAAATTGTACATTTCAAAAGGGAGGTGAATTTTGCCTGGTGGTGTTGTATTAAAAGTTAGCTAGGATCAGTCTTTCCTACTTCTTTATATTTGAGCATGTCTGGTATAATCTATAGTATGCTGAAAGATCAAACAGACATACGTGGGGAAATATGAAAAAAAAAATGTATTTGAAGTTTCTTTGAGAAAAATCCTCCAGGTTATCTTCAGTTTTGTTAACAGAGTAACTCAGTGAGATTTAAGGCATTAGAAATAGAAGTTGATTTAAAATAAATAAATAAATAAATAAATAAATAAATAAATATTTCCAGTGCAGAAGCTTTTTTGAAAATCACTTTTCTGCCCTACACTTCAGCAAAGTGTCACTGTGAGATAATTATACTTTTTCTGCTTCCTAAGGTTTTCTTTAGGGTTTTCAATTCATCTGCTCCAATAAAATCTAATGTTCTCCTCACTACTCTTCCAAATTCCTCTTCTGCTAAGGTTCGACACCACACATAAGTCTGTGTATGGTGGCCAAGAACTTTCCAGGAGCATTCTTCACCCTGTCTCATGTTGTATTTAAACAATACTTCTCCTACCCCCAAACAGAAGGGAATAAAACAATAGCTTCCACTAAATACTTTCTTCCACAGAATTACCTAATAGTTCTATTGTTATGCACACAAAGCACAAGGAAGAAAGATATAATTTATTTCTTATCACACAAATATCTTCATGGGTTCATATTCAGATGAGGCAGCTTCTTTGAAGGCCCTGGAGATGTGCAGAGCTGCTCAGAGCAGCATCAAAGACTTCAGGGAAAAAATAATCTAAAACTGGAACCTCTGAGAAGGAGAAAAGAGTTCATGAGTGGAAGTCTAAAAGAAATGAAGCCTCGATGAGTTTTAGATTCCTCATTATATTAGTCTAGGTTTAGGTGATTAACTTTCTGATATGTTTAATACAAATGAAAATATTGCAAATTCTTCTAATCCTAGATAATTACTTATGGATCCATTAAGCATAAAAGGAATTATTCAACACTAGATAAATTATTAAAGTCATTAATTACCAACATAGAGAATTATTGTTGGCTGACTTGATTAGGTCTCTCCTTAAAACCAACAGTGTAGAGACACTTCTTTCAATTAATTTGACACTAGTGATTTCAGAAGCTGAAAAACATATGAACATGGTTTAATGAGGATGTTTTTATTCTGTGTTCTGTTCCCATTAATTGACAAAGAAATATTCACTGATATTTTGGCTCAAAGTCATCGCATAAGCTATCTTTCACATAAGAGTAAATTAAAAATTAAAATTCTTTCTTAAATTAGCAAGTAATGATTGTTTAATTAGAAAAGAGGAAATGCTTGGCTACTCCTTTTTAAATTGCTAAAAGGAAAGTAATATTGTTGGTGACAGAACGAGGATCAGCATCAAGTGTGGCCGATTTCTGAGAAGAAATTTCCTTTAATGACTGGATTGTTAAATCCCTCTAAGGCTGTGCAGCAGGTATTACAAAGCATGCAAGAAATTTTATAAAGATATCAAATCTCTTTTCACCCTTGGCTGCCAGTATACCACTTTGTCCCAATTCTCTTCTGGACTCTCTAAAGACTGACCAGTATTTTCCAGTATTGCCTGTCTGCCCCCAGAGCTCCTTTCTTATTACCCCATGTACTCTCACAGGAGTACCTCATCCACATCCATGAATTGCACTGGCACCAATATGTTGATTACCAAAATCCACATCTTCAACACAAACCCCATTGTAAGCTCTCAAGTCATATTTTTATACTACTTCTATACCACAAGGACCTAAAAACACTGAACATCTCTACTTCTAAATTATTATAGGAATCTCAAAATCAACATGTCCCTAATTTGCTATATCTACTCCCTATCACACTTTCTTTTTTTTTTTTTCCCCCAGGTAATGTTTTATTTCTATAATTTAGAAAACAAAAACCTCAAATTTGACAAGGTTTTATCAACTTCTACAATAATCAGAATGTCCTATAGAGATTACTTACAAAATCATGACTTTACTATGTGATATTTGTTGCCATCTGACAGCTTTGGGACTTGTCCTTGAAACTACATTTCTTGTCTGGGTAACTACCAACAGGTTATTGGAGATGTCCAGCTTATGAATACAAGCCGATGCCTTGTAGAATGGGCCTATCACACTTTCAAATAATCTGTTAGCCCTCCTACATTCTCCTCTAAATGAGTGGTTTCAGTCTTCTCCTTCAGGGCTTTGTCAGTGTTCCTCTTGAGACAGCATAGGTCCTGGCAGATAAGAGACACAGAGCTCAGGATCTCCATGGGCCTCACATGTCCGGGCATATTTCCTCCCCTACCCTCTTTCCTCCCTTAACAAGCTGACCCAAGTCACGTAGCAGAAAGCTGCCATCTCCTAACTTACCCAGCCAAGCTGAATTCCTAACCATAAAAGGCAGAGCCTAACGTCTACCTCCTTGAACAATGTCTCCCAAGGTTGCTAAAGTGGGACTGTAGCATTCCTGATAAGAAACTGACCATCTCCCAAGGTTACAAAAGGAAGAGTCTAGTATTCCCCATAAGAATCGGATCAGATCCAGCCAGCTAAAGTCAAGATGGACTCCAGCACTGACCTTTCACTGACTTTTTTCCTCTTCATAATCTCATTATAATACTAAAATCACACCCAGGGGTATAGATTTAACTGGCCAATGAGACATACGACACATAAAGAAGCATGTTATCAGACTGTGCAGATGCTTAAAATTCCCCACCTCTACGTTGCATACATGTGACTCCTTTTCTTGCCTCAGCTTCCTTAAAATGACAAGAGCTTAGCCTTTAGGGGAACTGGCACTGGGATCTCTTTCCCTTATGCTTCTCCCTTGCCTTGCTCGAGCTGCAAGCCTATTAAACCTTGCCTGAGAAAAATTTATTTTTGGCGTGATGTTAATTTCTATTTATGCAAGACCCAATAGTTATCTGAACTACAGTGACACTCTGGGTACCTCCATCACAAGCTATGGCCTTCATATCACCAGAGCAATGCCATGTGCCACAGGAGGAAGAGAGAGAACACTAAAATGCTCCACCCTGGTTCACTTTGTCCGCTGGAAATCCATGTAGCTCAGCCTATGGGCATACTTCACAAATTTTTCTTAAAAACAATTATTTAGCTTCCAACTATAGCCTTTCTTTCTAAAGGACTCAAGTGTTGCCAGTGAAGTCACACTGAATTTATGATGCCATGTCATCATCTGTGACTGCCCCTCTCTCCAACCTCAGCTCTTCAGGAACCACACACTAACATCTCCCTTGCAAGACACTTTCCTCTAAACAAGTCTACCCATGAACACGGAAGCCTAGGGAAATTGTTGTTCCCACACACCCAGCTACAACTGGATCACACATACATGCCTCCCTATCCAATATATATTTTATCAATTAATTACAAATTAGTTGATATTCCTGATAGGACTGTGGGACTGTAGACAACACTGTGGCTTGATAAAAGTTTAACAGCGGCCTGGCTCAGTGGCTCATGCCTGTAATCCCAGCACTTTGGGAGGCTGAGGAGGGCGGATTGCCTGAGGTCAGGGGTACGAGACCAGCCTGGCCAACATGGTGAAACCCCGTCTCTATTAAAAATACAAAAAAATAATAATAATTAGCCAGACATGGTGGCATGTGCCTGTAATCCCAGTTACTCGGGAGGCTAAGGCAGGGGAACTGCTTGAACCAGGGAGGTGGAGCTTACAGTGAGCTGAGATCGTGCCACTACACTTCAGCCTGGGCAACAGAACGAGACTCAATCTCAAAAAAAAAAAGTTTAACAGCGTGTTGTTACTAAATCTGTGATCAAAAGTCAACAACATTGAGCTAAGTGCCAGATATGGTTCCAGGCAGTGAGGCACTGGGTCTATCTGACACACATGACCACAGCCCTGCTTTCATGAAGCTTGTCAAGTTCAAATATTTCTTCTAAGGAGCATGATTTCTGACTAAGTCTCCAGGGAACACCTGAACATCCAAACACATAGAATCTTTTGAGGTAGGATATGAAGTCAAGCAAAAGAGACAGTAATTACATCATGTATTGAAATAATAACCAGTCACCAACTCATCACAGTGGAACACTTCAATTGAATTCTGAAGAATATTCAATATAAATTTAAAATATAGCCTCTAAGAATAATTTATGTCATTTAGTCTTCACAAAAAAGAAAACTTAACATGTAACACGACACATACTATGAATCTGTAATGCTCTATAGCGATTTTTTTTACAGTGATTTTTTTTCCATTTAATCCTTGCAACATCCCTTTGAGAGTAGGTGCTATTATTAACCTCCTTTTACAGATGAGGAAACTAAGGCAAAAATAGAAATTTGCCCAAGTCCACACAGCCAGTAAGAGCCAAGATCTAAATCCCCAGTATCTCATTCTGGAATCCAGGCTTTTAACCAGTAGGCTCTGTTACCCAATAAACATTTGCTGAGCATCTTCTAAATTCCTGGCACTGGGGATTGAGGAGCTGTTTTCGTTTTATTAATAGGATTATGAACTGAAGCAGCAATCGGATCTGATATGAATCTGGTATGACCTGATTTGAATATGATCTTATCCGAATCATTTCTTTGGGTGGAAAATGCACTACTAGAGTTTCTATAAGTTTCTGATTGGTAATGACAACTTCTTCTTTCTATACTTACCTGCTATTAGAAGAGTGTCTTCTCAGAAGAGAGTAAAGAAGTTTCCAAAAAGAAGAAAAATACTTACTCGACACTCCCTAGTCAAAATTCAGGTAAATATTTTTCTGGGGCATATGCCATATACACCAGGTTTTATCTTTGGAAATGCCTCTATCCTTCAGTAAAACCTCTCTCCTCTCCACCATCAACGTAAAACAAAATAAGGATGGGTTCTTATCTATTTGAGCCTGAACAATACTTTTATAGTTCCAAACCCAAACCACATTTGACTACAAAGACATGAACATCATTTACAAATAAAATTTTATTCTGCCATTAAGAACTTGGGTTTGTCTTCCAAAGTTTTAACATAAGACAGAGAAATGTGTCTTGTACTTTTTAAATATTCTTTGTGTGTGTGTGTATGTGTGTGTAGCAATGGCAAGCTAAATAGCAGAGAAACCAGTGTAGGAGTATCTTTAGTGTATTGGAATCTTAATAGATTATCTTCATCATTAACATATCTACAACATTACATTGTGTTAGTAGCCTTAGCATTTATGTGACTTTTTTATTTTTTATCATCTAATTTGAATTCTTCCCACACTGCTGACTGTTATTTGGAGAATGCTTTATTCTCATTGTGTGTGTGCTGGAGTGTGTGTGTTTCAAAAGACACATACAAGAAAAGATACATCAGTATTCTCAGGGTGTTTTTAAACTGAACTCCAAATTCAAGAGGTTTATGGTCTAAGTATGAGTACATAGTACATTTTCAAAAAAGCCAACCTTTCATCAAAATCTGTAATAAGTATGCAAAGAGAGACAAAATCATCTGGCAGCAGCACTACATTTTTCTAATGTTTCCCCTCACTATTTTACATTCTTTTTCCTCCTACAATTTTCAAATCCAAGTTTACAAGAAAGTTTTTTGAGAGCACAAAACCACTTCCCAATTATATGCTTAATATTTAAATACCTAACAACTTATCTAATACCTGTTTAAATGAGGAGCCCAATTATGACAATCATTAGCATTTCTCCATTTGTTCTTCTCTAATTATAATTTTACATTACAAAGGTAGAGAGGTATCACAAACGACGCTGAGCAGAGCAATGCAAAGTCATTTATTCACAAGAAGGAGGAACCGGTCTCTTGGCGTATTTACTAATGCAGAGTCAAAAATGTTTGCCAAAGCAGTGTTTGGAGGTGAGTCCGCAATCATTTCTATGAGAAAGGGAATTTTGCTCCCCAAAAGGAGAGAAAAAGAGAATAATAGTCAAAAGCAAATTTCCTCCAGGGGCTCATTCACATCTGCTGATTTTTTCCTTTCTAATTAGCAGGACTTATGCTTGGACAATCAAAAACACTCAGGCTTAGAGGTAAAGACTGGACAAAGAAGTAGTACAGTTATCAGACAAATACAGGTCCCGAACTTACAATAGTGAGACTTCCAATTTTTAGACCTTAAAATGTTTTGAGAGTGATATGCATTCAGTAGAACTATACTTCAGATTTTGAATTTTGATCTTTTTTCAAGCTAACGGTATGTGGTAGGATACTCTTTCTCCCAATGCTGGACAGCATCAACAAGGCGCAGCACCCAGTCAGCCATGCACGGAGGTAAACAACAGTGTTTTTGGATCATAATGAAAAGAAAAAATACACTGTGCAGCCAAACTGGATAGCTTCCTGAAGAACACTATTCCTGCTAAATCATCAACAAGTGTTGACAACCCACTGCCTTCCATCATCTATTCTCAAGCCTCCCTAGAAAAGTGAGAAATTTATTATCCTGCCACAGTAGCATCCCCGTCATCCAGCAATTAATTTTACTTTGTTGCTTCATATGTTAAGAATCATAAAAAGGACTGGATTTCTTCAGGTTAAATATAGAAACTAGCCAAAGTCGCAGGGAAAAGACATCTGACATAAAACTTAAAGAAAATGAAAAGTGCATCTATTCTGAAGCTCATTGTCCTTATTTCTTCTTCAGATGAAAGAACTGTTTCAAATGTTATATTTATGTTTTGTTATGTTTTATCCCAAGCTTAGCAGATTGAGATAAATCTAATTAACAACACTTCTAGGAGTATAACTTGCAGACCACATGTTTACAAAAGAAGCAAAAGTAGCAGAAGAAAATTGCCCTAGAGATAACCAATATAAATTTAATTAATTAATTCTCATGCTGGCACAAGATTCTATGATTCTGAGAAGTAAACATGTATTTGCCTTAAATATCACATTTAAATGCCTTCTTTTATTCATTCATTCCACATTTTGCTATGTGCCAATCCCTGATTTAAGGATTGGAGATGGAATGTAGTGTAAGACAGGCATGATCCATGATCTCACTGAGCAAATATTTCATTGGAATTATAGAAATCAAAAAGTAGAATAGGTACCATATACCTAATACAAAAATTAAATCAAAATGGATCAAAGGCCTAAACGTAAGAGCTAAAACTGTAAGACTCTGATATGGTTTGTTTCTGTGTCCCCATCCTAAACTCATCTTGAATTGTAATTTCCAGTGACAGGGGAGGGACCTGGTGGAGTTGACTGGATCATGGGGGAAGATTTTTCCCATGCTGTTCTTGTGATAGTGGGTGAGTTCTCATGAGATCCGATGGTTTAAAAGAGTGTGGCACTTCCTTGCTCACTCTTTCTTTCTCTTTATCTCCTGCCACCATGTGAAGTAGGTACTTGCTTTCCATTCTCCTTCTGCCATGATTGTAAGTTTCCTGAGGTCTCCCCCGAGGCAGAAGCATATACAGCCTGAAGAACCATGCACCAGTTAAAACTCTTTTCTTTACAAATTACCCAGTCTCAGGTGGTTCTTCATAGCAGTATGAGAATGGACTAACACAGTCTCAAAAAAACAAAAACAAAACAAAACAAAAATACAGCCAAAAAAAAAAAAAAAAAAAACACGGAAAAAGCTTTATGACATTGGATTTGGCAAGATTGTTTGGATATGACATCCAAAGCAGAGGCAACAGAAGAAAAAGATAGGTAATTTGGATTTCCTCAAAGTTAAAAACTTTGTATGCCAAACGACAGTATCAACAGAGTGAAAAGACAACCCATAAAATGAGACAAAATATTTGCCAATCATATACCTGATAAGGGAATAATATCCAGCATATATAAAGAACTCCTACAACTGAATAACAACAAACCAACCATCCAATTTAAAAATGGACAAAAGACTTGAATAGAGATTTCTTCAAAGAATGTAGAGAAATGGGCAATAAGAATATAAAAAGATGCTCAACATCTCTAATCATTAGAGAAATGCAAATCAAAACCACAATAAGATACCACGTGATGCATATAAAGGATGGCTAGTACCCAAAAAAGGGTAGGGGTTGGGGAATGATTGTTAGTGAGGATGTAGAGAAATTGAAATCTTGCTCATTGCTGGTGGGAATGCAAAATGGTATTGCTACTATGGAAAACAGTATTAAACGTAGAATTACTACATGATACAGCAATTTCACTTCTGGTTACATACCCAAGAGAGTTGAGAGCAAGGACTCAAACAGATATCTGTACACCTATATTCATAGCAACACTATTCACAATAGCCAAAATGTAAAATCTACCTAAGTGTCCACTGACAGATAAATGGATAAATAAAATGTGGTATATGCATAAGATGGAATAATATTGAGACATACAAAAGGAAACAATTCTGGCACATGCTACAATATGGATTAACCTTGAGGATTTTAGGCTAAGTGAAATAAGCCAGTTACAAAATGACAAATACTGTATGATTCCATTTATAAGAGGTACTTAGAGTAGTCAAATCTGTTCACAGAGACAAAAAGCAGAGGCTGGGAGAAAGAGAGGCATGGGAAGTTAGTGCTGAGTGAGTATAGAGTTATGAGACTGGGAAGATGAAAAAGTCATGGAGATGGATGGTCATGATGGTTATACAACAATGTGAATGTACTTAATACCACTGAACTGTACACTTAATATGGTTACAATGGCAAATTTCAGATTATGTACACTTTACTACAGTAAAAACAAAGTATACAAAGATAATTTCAGGCAGTAAGAAGTGCTACAAAGAAACATTGTATCACTGGAAGAAGCCTGAAAACTACATTAGAATGAGAATACTCAGTGGAAATGACATTTGACTGAGGTCTGATTGACAAGAAAGAATCAGAAAGGTGAGACCTAGGGGACAAACATCTGAAGCAGAGAGTATAGCAAATGCAAAGTCCCTGAAGCAGGGATGGGTTTTGCAAGTTGAAGAAATAGAAAAAAGGCCCACTAGAGTGAATCCTGGGAATGTAGATAAGGGATGACCTACAAGGGATAGGTAAGGTGTCACAGACCGGGGAAGGAGACTAGATTTTCTTCTAAGGACAATGTAAAACCTTGGAGGATTTTTGAGCAAGAGAATTAAGTGATCTAATTTGTTTGTAAAAGATTATTTTGGCCACTGTGTAGGAAATGAATCATAGGAGGGCAAGAGTTGAAACAGATCCATTAGGAGTTGTTCTAACAGTAGGGATGGTGGTGGCTTGGAATAGATGATAGCAGTCATGGCAGAGACAAATTGATGCATTCAACATACGTCTTGAAGGTAAAGTGAACAAATCTTGCTGTTTTCATTATAAATAGGGTAATCATATATTCCCTGTTTCCCTGGGGCAGAACTGATTTCTGCCTGTCGTCCCAGTGCCCTGTGTCGTTAGTATCTCTTTTATTCTCAACAGTATCCCAGTTTGAACAATAAATCATATGGTTGCCCTAGCTATGATGAACAAAGGAAAAAGAAGAATCAAGGGTAACTCCTCAGCTTGATCCAAATTTGTCGTATTGATGTTTCAAAGATGCACTATTAACAGTATTGTCAATGAAGGAAAAACAACAGAACTCCACATTTGTTTTATTCATGAGTCCTTTTTGTCCATAGTCACTTAACAATCTCACGTTCCTCTTTCCATCCCAATTCAGTAGCTATGTATATGTACTAAAACTTCAGAAGAAAAAAAATAAGGCAAATTGAATTAGCCAACTAAAAGGTAGTTCAAGGAACTGGTCAAATAATACAAGAGAAAAGCAGCAATTCCCAGGAGAGAGCAGCATGTACAGGACTAGCTATTAGGCTGCCCCTGGTCCTTCTGCTCAGACGGAGACAAAGAACACGGAACTGGTTCTTTGGTCTGCTAAGACTGTGGTAGAAGGAGCTTTATCCTGGATCCTGGACCTGGGAGGGTTTTATGCCATGAAGAGATAGAAAAGAAGACTCTCAGGGAAACATAGCCCTGTAGAGGGCCTGGAGCACATAAAAAAAAAGACTGGAAATTAGTTAGGAAAAAGCATCAGAAATGAAGAAGGCTATATGAGAATTCTTCCCTAGAAGGAGGATTGTGGCACAGGAATATCTAGCATCTAAAACCAAGAAATATGTTTGACTATCTGGAAGCTGTTATTTCCTGAGATAACTCTCAAGGAGTGTCAAATTTATTATTATTTTGCATTCTGAAAAAAACACAAGCTGATGTGGCCTGAAAAAATACCTGCTACATATTTTTTTCTTTCTCTGTGTGTGTGTGTGTGTGTGTGTATGTATGTGTGTCTGTCTCACACACACACAAACACACAGTTCTTATAATACATTATTGCTTTCTTCCTTTATCCAAAGAAGTAGCAACAATGAAAAAAAATCCTCTGAAGTTTGCTTTCATGATTCTGAAGTTCAACAGATATCCATAAGGCCAAAATAGAACTTCAGGCCACCCCTGAAATAACTGTTAAACGAAATTAACACCAAAGGTTAGTACTAGAACTATCCATGTTTATTAATATTGGAAGGCAAATTCGTCAAAATTTATACCTTTTATTACACAATGAACTGATATACATTTTTAAAGTGATGGATAATTGACTGGGGGCTATCAGTGAATGTGATCTGGGTAAAAAAGAAAACAGAAAGATTAGTTGTGTTTCAAAGAGAATCACGGTATTTCACCTGCTACCCATAATTTTCAGGCTATTTTAAGCCTTGGTTTTGTGACCATCTACATACTATGATTTCTCATATTACCCTAAGTAGAAGAACTCTAGTAGTGCCCAGGGACTCAAAGCTGATTTTTTTTTAATTTCAGTAATTGTTTTTGTCAGCTGATAGCCCTCGGATATGAAGAGCACCAGGACTTAACTAAAGTCCAAATTCAGCTCTAACATAGAGAAAGAGTGAGAGAAAGGGAGCAAGTGAGAGAGAGAAAGGATGGGGGAGACAGAGAGAGATACAGAGATAATCCTTTTAGGCTAACCAAATCTATATTTATGGTAACCTGCTCCAGTCTTTTAAATGCATATGATTCACGGAAGCATCTGAATGATCTTTTTAAAACTACAGAGCTGAAACAAGTAATTGCTAAAGAGTCATTGGATTAGAAGGCTAGGTGAAGCCCACTATTTCTTCAGGTTTTCATGATCAGCAGCTGCCCCCAACATATTTGATTCCGCTTTTGCTTATGCAAATATCATTCATCTTGCCTCCATCATTTGCTTTATTCCCTTAACAGAGTTCTTTAATCATAGCTATTTCCACAGATCCATCAAATCTCATTCATTATTGTATCCTGGACTCTAAATTAAGCTGAATAACACTGAGATGTTATCTTTTTTGTGTTATGTGCTACCCAAATATTATCAATTCTCATAAGACTGCCTGAATATTGTGAGCCACACATAGCTACCTCCAGGCCAATGCGGTGATTGCTCATTTTACCCAACATTAGTCTCCCTTGGTTTTAATTCACGTTCAGATCTTGGCTTTTCCAGTGGATAAAATTCCAACATGATTTAAAAATAGTGTCCAGCCTCTAGTCCAGTAGAGTTAAAACCTCGGGGACTTTCTTCAAGAATTTCAATTAATGGACTGAATTGAAAAGCTTTTCCTACAAATAAGTGATGAGCTACATAGGAAATCTGACTCTGAACAAAATCTCTTGGCAGTCATTTACACATCCATAATCTAATAGATAACTTTCAAACTGTACCACATATCTAAATTACACTGTAAAATTAAAGAAAATATATTTCTACTTTGGAAAAATAGGAGCATTTTTGACTGTATGAAGAATAGTGATGTTTCTAAACAGAACAGTTGGCATCACTTTGAGTAGTCTGCTGATTTGGAAAGAGAAAGAGTGCCTCAAGACTGTGAATAAGCCATTTTCCTTTGGCAATCAAGAAATCGTTGGGGACAGAAATAGAGTCACTACCAATCTTAGCACTAGAGCCTCAAGGTCAACTGAAGAACTAATCTGTTCTCTAGCTCTTTCCCACAATCATGTGATTATTCCCTTTTTGTTCTTGCTGAACATGACAAATATTTTTTCTAAAGAATAGATAAACCCTATTATAGCATTCATTTTCCATGGAAAATATTCTGTTAGAGCAAAAAGAATGAATAAAAGTATATCTTCTTGGTTGTTCAGTCCTTTCCAGAAATCTGCCACTTCTGTCAAAACATTTCATAAATCCAAGGATAACCAGTTTGGGCCAAAATTATATTTTCAATAATTAAGATAGAATGATGCTGGCAAAGCTGAGTTTTTACCTCATCTATGCAGATACTTATGCCTATTTTCCACTGTTTTGCTACTTTCAGAGAATTTGAACAAAAGATTTGAATATCCAGACACATTATATATCAAAATTAATCAACAGGTATTTGTTGAGTGCTTCATATGTAGCAAGCATTTTGCTAGAAACAGGTACCTCCTTTTCTTATCTCAGGTGCCAAGACAAAAAAGTGTTTGAAGTCCCAGTCCAACTTCCAACTTTTCATCTAAGAAGTCGTCTGCAGGCATTCCAGTCCACAGTGAATTTTTTCTTTCTCTAAGCAACTATAGCATTTATTTCCGTATTTCTTATTTTAATTCAAGGCAGTGAATTCCACTTGATGGAATTAATGATGTTAAATAACATCATTGCAGAGCTTGGCACACGCTTTGTGTATAGTAGATATGTATCTACTGTATTAAATACTGTTAATATTAAGTATTAAAAATGAACATTTGCTTCCCTCTTTACAATAATGTCTATACTTAAATACACGGAACTCATTATGTAACATATCTCTAGGTACAGCTCTTACATTTTTATACCATGCCTTTACAATCTCCTTATCACTAGAGGGGTGGAGAAGAGGAAGGTCGCCAAACTACCCATGAAGCTGAGGTGGTAGCAGCCAGAACATCATAACTGATAGGTCAGTTGGTACTCCGAGCCAGTGATTCCAGTCTCACACAGCAATTGGCCATTTTTGTCATTACCCATACCTCCAATGCAATCATTTGAAGGTCCTAATTAACTGCCACACTCCCTAGGTGATCCCAGATCCAAGATAGTCATTCAGTGATTTGTCAAACTCAAGGTAAAGTGCAAGCTCAAACACAATACTGTTTCATAACTGTCTCATATCTGCTCTAGGAAAGATATTTTGAAACACTTTTTGAAGATTTGCTATTAAGTGTTTTTAATAAGCTTCCAAAGAAGTGTAAAGCATTCTAATTGCTGTCGACAGAGTATCAAGTTGAGTGACATATTCTTTACAGCTATTCCTTCTTTGGTGTGACACTGAGCAATAATACTGAACCATTTGAACATTTAAAATTATTTTTAAAAGAATAACTAGTACCCACTGTTAAATCTACCAACCTGTTGGCATCGGTGCCCAAAATTCTACCTTTGTTCTTGATAATACAGATAGCCAGTCTGTGCTCCTAGTTAAGATTAACCCACCATTTGTGCACTTGATTCCATCCCCATGCACCTACTCAAGAGCATGGGATCCAGCTCTTCTCCACTTGCTCTTATAGGAACAGATTGTCCTATTAAACCACTATATAAGCACATAAATATGCTGTAATTTCTCTTAAGTAAAAATGAGTTTTTTCACCCCACTGCCCCTGTAACTTCATCTTCTATTATCCCATTTCTCTTCAACTATTTCCACCAAACCTCCTTAAAGGAGTTATTTAAATTCCTATTTCCAATTTCTAGCCTTTTATTCTCTCCAATCAGGGTTTTGCTCCTACCAAAACATTCCTATCAGGGTCACAAATGGTTTGTGACCAGTTTGATAAATCCCACAGTCAGTTCCTAGCCTTCATATTCCTTGACACGAAGAATCCAAATTCTTTGAAATATCTTCCTCATTTGACTTCCAGAATACCAAACTCATCTGGTTTCCTTTCTACTCCTTCTCAGTGTCCTTTACTGGTTCCTACCCTTCTCTCCAACTTCTAATAACCCCAATGTCTAGAAAAAGATTTGAAACATGGTATATGTTCAATATGTATTTTGTGAATAAGTGAATGAATAAATCAACCTCATTAAAAAACACCTACTATAGTAGATTAAAAGCTGGCCCTGAGGTTAATGGTATGATTTTTTTAACATATCCATCTGCAAAGGAAATGTTCTATCAATGAAAGAAGGGCATAATGTTTAAACTTCTCTAGATGGTTTCAGAGATATGGGCCCTGCAAATTACCTTCTCCCAAATCCCATATAATTTTTAAACCATTATAAGTAAGTGAATACTTGGCACTTATCATGGTCAGAATGAAATTTACATATCAGTGAAGGTTTTATTTGCTATATGAAATTTGTTTTATAGTCCATTCATATCTTCTTTATAATCAATACATCAGTCTATTTATGGATTTTTATAGGATTTGGCATACAACTTTATTATTTTAGACTATTACAGAGAACTTGGCTGTTATAAATTTTCTTTTATAATGCTTTATTGCTGAATCTCTGATTTGTTTGCTTTTGAGTCATTGGTTAGGAGCACAAAGTTGCAACAATATTATTCTTTTAGGAAAATATTAATTTGACATATAGAATCATTTTCAGGAATGCATTGTTATGGAAAGCCATTTACAAGCTTTTATTATAAGTGACTCTGTGTACATTCTGTGGGTTTATCAAGGTAATATTAATGACGCAAATGAAGATTTCAAATATATGTAATTAAAATGATAAATGCTTAATAGCAAGGTGCAGCACTGACAAAATCTATTGTATATTGCCATTGCTAGAAGTGACTTTTTAACAAATGGAATTCACACATTCAAATGAATTTTCACTCCAAACAGGTTACATATCTTAAAAATAAAGAATCAGCAAGACCCCCTGGGGAAGTCTGTAAATTTTAGCTATAAAAATAATAACCACTAGAATTTATACATCCAAACAGGTATTGTTCCCCTCACAGTGATAACCTTGCAAAGCTGCCCATATTCCAGTGTTGGTGTCATATGCTCAGAGCATTTTTGAAACTCCATCTTCAAAAACATCACCAAAGCCTACATCGCACTCTTTATTGCCCTCAGAGGGCCATGTGTTCATACTTCCAGGGTGGATTCTTTTAAAAAACAAGACGAAACAAAATTATTCAGTGTCAAGACCAACAAATCAGATAATGATAAAATTGAGTAATACCATCATGAATCCAAAACGAGATTTAACTACAAAATGAAAAGGCAGATGTCCTTGTAAAAGATTGTAAATCTGCTCTGAAGGCAAGTCCCAAAGAGGAGGAGATTTAACTATGTATTGAGCAACTGAAGCAAGGTTAAAATGAATGTAGCCTCCAGGGTGGCTACTGTGAAGGGTATCAATCACTTTGGTTTTAAGTTCAGAAAATTTTGTTTTAAAACTTCTTTTTGGTGGATATTTTCTAACTTAGGTATCTAAGACACTAGAAGCTAATGTTCCCCATTCTTCTCAGCATTATGCTTCTCAACTTTAAAAATATCTGTATCATTGACTAAGGTAGCTCTTAGCTTTTTATTAAGAAATAATTTTAGCCTCACTGCGGAATGGAAAACCAAATATCGTGTGTTCTCATTTATAAGTGGGAGCTAAGTTATGAGGATGAAAGGGCATAAGAATGATATAACGGACTTTGGGGACTCAGGTGGGGAGCTCGGGAAGAGGGGGTGAAGGACAAAAGACTACACATTGGGTACACTGTACACTGCTCAGATGACATGTGCAATAAATTCTCAGAAATCACCACTGAAGAACTTATGCATGTAACCAAAAGCCACCTGTACCCCAAAACATTTGAAATAAAAATAAAATTTTTATAACAAGAAATCATTTTAGAAAGAAATCAGTTTACCTTTTAAAATTTAAAATGGAGATATAACAGAAAAAATGTAAACCTTAATATTATCACAAAATTCCTTAATTTACGTATTGGTTTATTTATTTTGGCTAACATTGAATACTTACTCTATTTCAGATACTTCCAAACACATTAAGCATATTCATTCATTCCATCTTTATAAGAAACTTGTAAGATACATTCTATTATTAGCTTCATTTTACATGTAAAAAAAAACTGAAGTCAGAGAAATTAAGAGACTACCAAAAATCACATAGGGCAAAAAAGGGCTGGAGCCAGAACAGGAACACAGGCAATTCAATCCAGAGCTGTTCTTTGAACTACAGCACTACATTCTGAGAATATTCACCAAATTATCGAGACACATTAGAAAAATATATATTTCAAAGGTAATAAGATATGCAGAAATGAGGATAAAAACAACAGTAAAGCATTAGCCATTAACAAATTCTTCTAAATTGTTCAGCTTTTTAAATGCTGAGAATATTTGTAATTGTATCATTATTCCTGTTTATCTAACCCCAGGCACCAAGCCACTTAGACAAGTCCTTGCTAGGGAATCTGAGTGTCGTAGTAAAAGTGTCCTTAGGAGGACACTTACTTACTATTATTCTTAGAAAACTGTCCTATCACACAATACATACAACTATAAGAGCATCATAAGAATGCTATGATATGAGTAGGAAATGCAAGGTCTTTTAGTGTCAGGCACCATGCTAGGCACTCAGGCTGCAAATGAGAGAAGGGATATAATTGCCACCCTGCTGGAGTTAATGTCTTAAGGGATAGACAGTCAATTAACAACTAAACAAATAAAATACATAATTATGAGCATTATTCTAATCATGAGGAAAATAAACATGACATTGTGGTAGAGAATAAAGTGGGTGGTTAGGAAAGGTCTAAAAGAACATGGTCAGGCCCAATACACTAAAAATGGCACAGCAATGAATAACATTTAGAAATTGCATAACAAGAAATTAGTATCCATATCTGAGTGACACAGCTCAAATAAATTTCCTTCACTAAGGCAGACTCCATGAGTTGATATGTCCAATTCCCATACTACCCTATAAATGGTTAAAAAGCAAAAGACCCTGGTTACCTAAAGGGTCACTCACCTGATTTTACTAAACTTTGGATGAGCCTCTGAAAAACAGGTGGTTCCAGGAATCTGCATTCAACCCTATATTGTCAGTCTCGTGTGTAGGCTTGCATTGCTTATTTTCTGGCTTCAATCATACAAAGGAAAACTAATATTGATCAGAGGTAAAGAATCCTCTTTGCCCATCCTCAAGTTTGAACCAGTCTTTGTGAACTGTCTGTCCTCAGAAAGCCTCTGTGACATTTAATATTTAAACTGAAATCTAAAAGATGAGAAGGAGCCAGTTTTGCAGAACTTCAGGAAAAAGAACACTATAGGTCTGGCTCAAAAAGTAAACTTTTACAAAGACTGGTATTAGCAAAACATCTCTCTACATTGGCACATCTTTACTAGTCCCTTTTAACATTACCATTTCCTGTTATCATAAAGCCAGCATCCCATAATAAGACGTGGAAGCCATTATCAAGGGAAGCAAAGTGGTAACTGCTGGTTCCCTTATTTGGAGGTCTTGTCTGCGTTTGGACTCTTTAATAAGCACAGTCCAACTCCCCTGATGGATCTGGGATTCCTGTCTTGGTGCCAGAGATGTTGCTTAGATTGTGAGGTACTCTTTCAAAAGCCAAGCATCCACACATCACTGATAATAAAAACAATAAAGTCACATAAGTACTATAGAAAAAGCAGGAAAGGTGAAGGACCTCTGCTTTAACTACACCTGAGTCAAAAGGAAACTGTTTAAAAAAATCTGAGATACAAAGACGCATAAGATGTCACAACAGGATCCTATTCATAAACAAGAAAATGCAGAACATTTGTTTTTTTTAAAAGCAGAGGAATAAATGAACCAGACCAAGGCCTGGTTTCTTAAAAAAGGCTTTACTAAATTGGGTGTCCAGGATTATAAATCCCAATTACTATTTGAGTCTCCCCTTTTCTAAGTATTCCCAGAATAAGATAAATGACCACATTTTGCCTTAAAGCTATGTTAATGAAAACACTTCTAAAACATATAATGCAATTTCCAAAATTTAAAAAAATAATGATAATTCAGTGTCACAAATGAAGCCAACTCTGGTGGGGCAGCCCGTGCTGAAACACAGGCACAAATGGCTTAGCTTGTCACTCTCATGCAGTTTGCAAACCCTTCCCCAAACTGCCAAACTGTACTGATTGCCAGGCCTCTGGAATGTCACACAGTTTCTCTCAGGGGCTGTTGAGCAGCAGGTACACATGCTTGTGCATGTCCTCATGGGGGACATGCCTGAAATCACACAGCTCCACACCCCAAGTTGCAATACTGTTCTATGGACATTTTGCATATATATCTCTCTCTTTGATTCCCCATCAGGATGTCTTCTGTTTATCACCCCCTTGCTATTTCTAATCTCTGTAGTCAGCTGTTGCAGCTGTGTCTAATTCCACAATTCTGCTTCTGTTTCTTCACTGATTATTCAAAAAGAATTTATTAAGAATTATGTCCCAAGCACTGTGTTAGGCACCAACTGAACCAAAAAGACACGACCTCTAATTGCAAGGAGCTTAAAATGCAGAGTAGACAGATGTTAAACAAACAAATACAGCATTAGGACTTGCAGTAATATAATACTATGAGGGGGAAGGACAGAAAGGAACTTATTTGGATTCTGGTTCCAGAAGGCATTTCTGAGGAGGTAATAATTAAACTAAGGCCTAACAGATAAATAAGAGAAAGCCAGAGAAAGAGTGAAGAGAAGACACTGAAGGCATAAGGTGCAACACAGGCAAAGGCCTGAAACCAATGAGAGCTTGGCACATGTGGGGAATGGAAAATAGGTTGGTCAACGGTAAGAGTGAAACTGGCATGCAATGAAATAGCAAAAGAAGTAGGAGCCAGATCATGGCTTGCAGGTCATGTTAACTATTTTTAACACAAGGGTTGGCCAGTAAACAGTATTGACATGATCTGCTTGATTATATTTTAAATGGCTGTCTTGTCTGTCCTATAGGAAAGAGCTAAGAAGAAGGCAAGAGTGGAAGTTAGAAAGTCAATTATAGGGACATTGCAGTAATGCACGTGGACTCCATCTCTTCTCAGTGAGTTTCTTCTGGCTCCTCCAGTCACTTAGGACCCACTCTGATTTTTCATGGAAAAGTTTGACTTAGAGACACTGGTATCCCTCAATAGTTTTCTCTTTTCTTCCATGTGGTAAATCAAACAATCAGCATGGGAAAAGTTCCAGTTTTTCTCAGCTGTGTTCATGATTCTCAGAAGCTGCTTTGTCATGAAAGTTTAAAGATGTCTTAAGCTTGTGAAGTTGAACCCTGGAAAACTAAAGTCTTTACATTCCACTATATTAAAAAGAGATAGTTCCATGGATTCTATGTGACTATATATGTAACTTTAATATATACTTATCAGCAAGAATTTCCCATTTTGGAAGTGAAAACACATCTGCCGAAATTTGACTTCGGTGATAAATGGTGTTGCCTTAACATTTTATCAGCCGGGTCCTTAACTTGACATCTATAAACGTTAAGGAAAGACCATTAACTCCCTGAAAGAGCATGCAAACACTTAGATGCATTCATGCTTGAAGACTTTTCTGCAAAGGTCTGTAACACTCCTCAGAGTTTCGGCAGGATTCAAGAGTGAGTGGCTGAGGTTTACCTATCCATGGCTAGCAAACTTTCTCATCATCTCCATGGGCACACGACCAAGGCTGGCCAATCAGAATCTTCCCTGACACTGATAAATGGATATGAAGAGAAAAAAGCTAGGTTTTCACTGGAATTCCTAAGCTTGGGCTGCAGTGGCTATGTTCCCTGCCATGTGGAAAAATCCTTCCAAAATAGGACAAAAGTATTAAAAAAATAGACATTTAGGTTAAAAACAAACAAACAAAACAGGCAGGGACAGACAGATTTCTGCCATCATTAAACTAAGGCTCCAATTCTTGCCTCTGTTCCTCCAGTTCTGGAATCTACCCCAGTATCCTTCCAAGCTACTTGAGCTGATTAATTCTCTTTTTGTTAAGCTAGCTTGAGTTGGAAGTCTACACCTCTTGCAAGAGAATTAGTCCTGGCTTATAAAATAACACTCAAATGCTTAAGAATTATCTCTTCAGTGTAATGATCTGATATCGAAATCCATCAGAGACTTAAAGATATTAAAATTGAAATTGAATAAAAATATAAATTCATATTTGACCACTTAACTTTTAGAGATATTACTATGACTACCTACACATATTTTACCAGATTTAGTTCTAGCAGCAGAAATTAAAGCCTAATTAGACACCTGTGGGAAGCTTATTAAATTATATTTACACATTAAATGTTTGCTTAATAATCTAATAAACTATAAGACCACTTGAGGTTACAAAATAGATGGCATATTTTAGATAAATTTAAGGGAATTAGGTAGCTCACATAAAATTATTTAACCCAGTACATGCCACAAAAGACTTAAAATGCCATGACAGAAAGAGACTTGTAATTTCATTCTAGTGGTAATGATGATATAAGGAGTAAAAACTGGTAAATCACAAAATATAGAAACACTCTGCCTAATCAATAGTGTAAGTCTCTAGAACATCCTCCAAATCAATATGATATATAATAATGACAAGAAGCACGTAAGAATAAATGAAAAAAAAAGTGAATTGTCTCCCAGCCCAGCACCATTATCTGTACTATATTAAAAGTGCATTTAACACAAAAATGTGATCAGTCTTCTTAACTTCAGTAGCACTGACAATAAATAAAATTTATCTTTCCTTCTTCATAATAGGGAGTTATAACATTCCAGAAACCTCACAAAACTAGAAAACAAATAGTTTTGAGAATCTCAGACCACGCTAGCACTTAACTACAGACTCACACCTGCAGGCTTTTGGCAATATCTAGAACATTCAAAGTTTATAATTACTGAGTTCAAATGACTATTTATGCATAGGATGTGCATTATAAATTTAACTTCCAGTCGGAGAAATAGCAATGCAGTAAAATCTCATTGAGAATGGGTCGTTTTAGATAAATAAATTTTGCCAAGTGTATGAGGAGGCAAATAATGCACTGAGAGCCAGCAATATGCCAGGCCCTTGCTGGCTGCACTTCACATATATGATGTCATCCCAGCCCTGTGGCACCCCTGCATGGTGGGAAGTATCCCCTTCACTTTACAGATCAGTAAACCAAAGCTCAGAGCATAAGTAATTTGCCCACATCACTTCAGCCTAAGAGATGGATCTGGATGCAAATAGAGTCTAACTCTGAGTCAGAAAATTTTTTTCATTTAGATCATGTTTTATTCAATAAATGATTATAAAATGAGAACAAATTATAGATGCAAATATTCTTTTAAAGTAGAAAATACTGAATGTATTTTCTCAAAGTCTCAAGGATAACTATCAATATGAATTTTTTTATTTTTCTTGTTATCCCTCAAGGTCAAGCTTTTGATTATTCCACCTGCTGTCATTGTGTCTTCCACAAACATTGCCTCTTCATAATAGCAACTCCCTCTATACACACACACACACACACACACACACACGCCCCTTCAAGTTTGTTATTTCAATCTTCTCTGGGTGGGAAACAAGAACACCATGTTGTTTAAGTGTTATATGTTAATTGAGAGCCATTAAAATTCTGGAAGAACCGAAAAAGTCAATTCCATGTTACCAAAGTCTTTGAAACCACTATGTCAGAGGCCTCCTTGGTTTATTTCCTTACTCCTAAGAACATTTATACCCCAAAGGACTGAAATTTCAGAAAAGAAGATTGGAGATAGAAAATTGCTTCCAAATACATGAAAAGTGGCTGTATTTATACGCTTGAACAGTTTGGTCTGGAATTTCTGTTATACTAGCTAACTTCTAAATATAGACTCCAGCAATGATTTATGGACTAAATTATATTTGCAATCCCTTACCCACCTGTTAGATCACTGGAAAATCTTACTTGTTATAGCCCATATCATACCTCTCATCCCATCCAGTCATCCTAAAAGAACAGTGTAGACCTTTCTATAACAATAAAGATCATCACTTGTGTATCTCTTGAATGTCAAGCACTGCACTAGGCACTCTGTGTGCAGCGACTCACTAATCTCGTAAGCAAACAGTTATGCCCATTGTGGTGTGCACGTTGTGCTCTTCAAAACTTACGAGTGCCAGTTATATAGACTACAAGGTGAGTGGTACTCCTTGCAAATGTACAATGCCCAACCTACACAGTGGCATAAAGGTAGGTACTATTGGATTCCCATGGCACAGAAACTGAGGAAACTGAGGCTTAAAAGTTTAAGTGGTAGAGGTATGTCAGGAAAAGAGGTCTTAATCACTGTGTTGTACTGCACCCAATATTTTCCTACAGAATAATGTTGAGTTGTGATACTTTAGAACATACCCATACTTGCAGACACTTCAGATATATCTATACACAAGCACTCAGACTGCAGAAATGGCCTAGGTTAGTAGGAGATTACCCAACAACAACTATATGTTTCTCAAGAGTGCCCCAGAATAAACCAGAACCCAGAAGAGTCCTAAGGATCCTAAGAGATCCCTCAAATATAAGAACAGCTCCATAGATTAGGTTCTGGAACCAATAACCCATGCCCACCTGAGATCCCTAAGAGCCAATACATACCCGACTAATGGATTTGACCAATACAGTGCCATGGCTGACATCAAATTATCAAACTAATTCCTAACCATGCCTAGTATGAATTCGGACTTAGCTGGAAATACACACTCTATACATTTTGCTTTTACCTGGAGATGCACACTCATCATGCAATACTTGGTAACCAAATTTCCCCAGATTGTTAGCTCTTCCATAAGCCCAAACATAACTCTTATTCAGAAAGGTAAACACTGTAGAGTTCAAGCAGATTTCAAGGCAGCTCTGCAGCTGATGAGCCACAGAACCTTTGGTGCAGCTTCTATAAGAGCAATACATCAGATGGCGTGTACCATCACCACCCTACACAGTAATTTCTACTTCAGCACAGTAAGAATGGACCATTTCTGGAGTCTATCTGAGAGCCCTTTCATTTATCTCAAGTTTTACTAAATGTTTACTGAGTACCTACTCTACGTCTAATACTAAGTGTAGCATTAGCCAATGGCACATTAAAATGAAAAGGAATAGTCCTTGTCCTCAAAGAACCCATGAGAAAAGGAAGGAGGAAGATATAAAAATAGATAAATCCTAAAACACATAGTAGTGCTGACAAAATGGTGAAAGAGCAATTAGCTCTGCCTGTGGGTGAGACAGGAGGTTGGAGAAAGAGTCATAGAAAAAAAAAAAAGTGGCAGTACTAATGGGTCTTGGAGGACAAGTAGGAGTTTGCCTAGTTAAGAAGCTGAGGTGGAGAGCAGGTGGGAGAAAGCTGTTTCTTGCTATATAATTAACTGCAAGAGCATAAGGGGAAAGCAGTTTTTCCTGCTTTCATTATACTTGTGCTTTGTCCTCCCTTGATTATATTTTCTTTGAGTTTAAAGTAAGCAATCAGGAGAGATTCACTAGACTGTTATTTGGATTCAAGTGGAATGGGCTGGGTTCAGGTAGAAACTATTGCTATTTTTTTAAATATTTTTCTGGGTCCATTAAAAAATCAGCTGCAATCTCATGACTTTTCAACAGTTCATGTTGTGAAAACATGAGATATTTTTCTTCAGAAAAGTGTAACTTGAAGGTCACAATTAAATTAAACATCAACATTTATTAAGATCAAGTTAATACTCTCTCAAAATTAGAGTACTCCCCCCAGTGTGTATTTAAATTGACAGCTGGTGACTAGGGTAACGTGTTCCACCATAGCAACATAGAAATCTTTACAGAATGTAAAATGATTGCTGAGATGGTGATTCCTGAGATCTTTTCCAGTAAACCCCATGAGCTGAACTACTTACTCAACAGCAGTGTCAGAAGTGTTCTAAACTACATGGCTTTATAGAGAACTCCAGAGCTACCTCCTAAATCTCAACACTTCCTTTATTATAATACAATAATGTACTCTGGACCCAATTTCCTCATCAGCTTATAGAAAGAGAAAAATACTAAGATGTATTATGGTATAGGAAAAATAAGCTAGCACATATTTAGGCAAATCATATATCTAACACGTTTAATACTCATAGACTTCACATATGAAAACTCTAGGGCTGTCCTGAGCACAGTTGGTCCATCGCCTTTTTATCTTTCTTATCAGCAGTCTACTACAGTCTCTCCACAGAGGAGAGAAACTTGTTTCCCACATATATTCTGGGTGGTACTAGCCTCGATTTCTTTCTACAGTACATCCTTGTACTCATGCAGCCTCTAGCCCCGCTGACAATAGATGTGTGAACTCAATTTCATGACTTCCATTCATCTGATCAAAGTTCACACTCAGAAAGGTTGAAGACAAGCATCTTTCAACACTGTCATCTTACACTCATTACAGCTGAAATCAGAAGCATCACACTAGAGGAAACATTAACCAAAATCCTGTTTGCTGTTCATTGAGAAATGTTGCTTCCCCAGAACTTCTGGCATTCACTTTGCTAACACTGACCCCTTCGAATCTGTAATATTTGCTGTATGTCTAGCTGGAGGTTTTCATTTCCAATCTCATCCTAAGGTCAAAATCACACACTTACTCCATCAGAACCTAGCAGCAATGATCTGTTGTTATCCAGTCCAATATATGAAGGGTATCTTCAAACAGCAACTAGAGTTGTGCAGAATGGCTTATTAAAGACTACATGCTTCTGGCCGGGCATTGTGGCTCACCTCTGTAATCCGAGCACTTCGGGAGGCTGAGGCCGGCGGATCACCTGAGGTCGGAAGTTTGAGACCAGCATGAGCAACATGGAGAAACCCCACCTCTACTAAAAATATAAAATTAGCCAGGTGCGGTGGTACATGCCTGTTATCCCAGCTACTCGGGAGTGAGGAAGGAGAACCGCTTGAACCCGGGAGGCAGAGGTTGCGGTGAGCTGAGATTGCGCCATTGAACTCCAGCCTGGGCAACAAGCGCGAAACTCTGTCTCAAAAAGAAAAAAACAAAAAAAGACTACATGCTTCCTCATAAAAACCTGGGAACTGGAGGGGCAGGATGGTATGCACTGACAGGAAATGATACAAATGACAAATGAGCAATGTCTAATTATTCAGACATTCCTCAGACTCAGAGACAAAAGCAGGACAACTGAGAGTTAGGGATGAAACTCCATCCTCCTCTAACCCTATTGTGCCTGTGTACGGCAGTACATATTAATGTAACATCAAGCCCTGTTTTTAGACTTCTGCAATTTCACAGGCATAAATCATTCCTGTACCACAAGTCACCTTTGAGTTGGCAATGCCAAGTTTAACATTTTGCAGAATCCTACAACAATATAATTGAAAGCAAGTGATATTTAAAATGAGTAGATAATTTTAATAGAATAAAATTAGCCTAAATATAGCTTGTTTGAGATAATTTATTGAGTAATAATTAAAAGGAAAAGTGACAAACGTGCCATTTAGCTAATCCTATCTTCGCAATAGCTTTCACAGTTGAATTTGGAATGCTGTTCTTCTGAAGCAAAAAAAAAAAGCTAATGTAATGGTCTTTTTCTTTATACATAATATTGATTAATCCTCAGTGATTTTAGCCACCAGGGTTTGCTCTGAATTGCACATCTGATTAAAGAAGGAAAAGCATAGTACAACTGAAGTTACAAGCTGGTCAAAGTGTTACTTTTTATATTAGCCCATGCCTTTTGTTAAGGAGAATTAGAAACAAAATCTTCTTCCAACCCAGAAATCTTATCCATAAAAGTAGTAAGAAAGAAAACAGTTTTTACCATTGAATAAGCATTAAACCAGAATGGAATGTGCATCATAGGTAATCTGCTCAGAGATTCCAGAGAATGAAAGAAATCTCACTCTTGTATACAGACAGCCACATAGATACAAATCATCACATACATATTTTCAAGATAAGCAGTAACTAGTCCTCAACTAAGAGGACTTGATGGTACAATTTGTCATGCATGCTTCATCCTGAATTTACCTGGTAATTGGGGTGACCATAGGTGTAAGCTAACTGGCTTTCTCTAGGAGACAGCAAACTTCTCATCTCTTTATGACAAGATGATTTTGAGGCTCAAGTTTGGCTCCTACCATCTCACAGAAACTGAGAGATTGAGTTGCTATCTCCCTGGATGTTTACATTTCAAAACATTGGCTGCCAAGTCCTTGAGGGGGTAAACTGACAAAAAAATCTATTTAGTTTTCAAAAGGATTTATATACATTTCAAAGAAAGGAGAGAGTACTTATAATTACAAGTTTCCTAAAGTAAATGCTCTAAGAAAAGGAAGCGGGAAAGGTCTCCTTTTTTTTTTTTTTTTTTTTTTTTTTTTTCCAACAGGGAGAATTAAGCCTCTTATTTTCAACTTTTATTTGTCTTTACACCATACAGGTTTAGTGTGATTACCATAATGCAAACTCATTTACAGAAGATATGTGACTGCTCTGAGTCCCCAGAAGAGAAAATCAAAAACAAAAAGAACAAAATGACAATGGTTTCTAAACCATTAAATCAGCACAAATTAATATGTCATGCCAAAACACATGCATTATAGACTGCAATGATTATTGATAATGTATTTCACCAGGGGGAAAAAGCAAATTCTTAATAAGCCTTTGTTTTCCTGCCTATTTCTGACAGGGACAATGATTTCATTTTTAATTTGTTCAGAAGTAAATTTATAATGATAACCAAAGGGAAATGATTTGCTCCCCTGTATGAAATTATCTATACTATCATTAGCCATTAAAAATGTATTAGATTGAGTACAAAGGGGAGTTTTGCATTCATCTAAATAATGCATGTTGCTCTACAAAATACAAAATGTATAACAGAGATGAGTTAAATGAGTCAATTTACCAAAATTTCAAATCAGCGCTCATGTTAGAACTTATTTAGCTGATATATTTGGCTGATGACGCATCCCAGTACGTAGTTCAAACTATTTAATGAACTTTCTACCTATATACAGTAATTCTCCACTAAGTGCTCTGATAAAGCACCATCTAATGTTAGCATTAAGAGGGATGTGTAATACCAATCAATAGCCAAATAAAACAAAACCACCAGAAGTCAGAAGGGGATAATGCAGAGAGTAATGCTTTCTGATGAGACCTTTCTTTAGAGGGCAACATCAAAAGGAATCCAGGGTCTGCTGCCATTAGCAGATCACATGCAACCACTACCAAGTTGCTAACAGAGTTCTTATTTAATGAAAAATAGGTGCACTCTTAGCTCTTGCTGTGTTTCAATTCATCTTGGAAAGTGCTACGGTAAAAAAGAAATGTCATAAAGAAAAGTATAGGCCGGGTGTGGTAGCTCACGCCTGTAATCCCAGCACTTTGGGAGGCCAAGGCTGGCGGATCACCTGAGGTCATGAGTTCGAGACCAGCCTGGCCAACATGGTGAAACCCCGTCTCCACTAAAAAAAAAAAAAAAAAAAAAAAAATTAGCCGGGTGTGGTGGTGGGCACCTGTAATCCCAGCTACTCGGGAAGCTGAGGCAGGAGAATCTCTTGAACCTGGGAGGCGGAGGTTGCAGTGAGCTGCGATCATGCCACTGCACTCCAGCCTGCGTGACAGAGTGAGATTCTATCTAATATATATATATATATATACGTTTAATGTGAACACTAAGGAGAGTCCCAAATTCAGACATTATCCAAAAAGTTCACTGGTTTGGGGTTTCTGGGAAAATGAAGGGAGAAGCAGAAGGGAAGGGATGCTACGAATTCCTGACTTGAATTTTAATTCTGTCAGTTCTAAAATCTGTCCTCCAATCTGATGTGTTTGGCAAATTAAAAGAAAGCGTAGGAAAATCGCTATAGATGACACTGTGGCCTGCTTGATGAGAATCTGTAGAGTAACAGTAAACTTTTCTTTAGTATATTCCCCTTTAATTTACATGAAAAGAGAAGCTGTTTCTCCAACACTCGCCCCTAACATCCCACTGTGAAGACAGCTGCCTTATTTGCCTTTCAGCAAATTAAAAGTTAAAATAGCTTCACTGTCAGGAGTAGCAGCAGCAATTGAGAGACTTGTAAAAGAGCTCATTTTACTGCAACAGAGCGTTCCGTTTTCCAAAGGATCACTGCTACCTTTTTTTTTTTTTTTTTAATTTCAGCAGTCTTCCAAGAAATGACACCCTTCCTCTACTATCACCCTCTCTGCTGCTCCCCCTGTTGACATAGGTCAAGACAAAATTCCAAAAGCAGAACAAGAAAGGTTCTGCTTTCTTGATGTTCCTCATGCCTTGAGTTTTGATTTCATTTTCTTACATTGTGAGGATTCACCTCTATCTACCTCCCAGTAGTGAAAGTAATTAATAAAAATTAAAAGTACAACAAAAATGTAGGTCATTCTCTACTTCAGACAAAAGTGTAAAATATCTCTGGTATTTCTCCACCCACCTGCCCCCCTACCCTCCCCCCCCCACACACATACACTTTTTTAAAAAAGGAATGAGAATGGAGGGCCAATCAGAGTTAATAAAGCTATTGGAAGAACTATATACATCATTTCCTCAAAATGCCAGAAGAGAAAAAAGGAAAAACTACCAAAGGGAAGAGCAAATAAATTCTACCAGAGTCCTAAGTTTCGCTTGTACTTTACTTTTCCAAATAAACAAAATTCTATCCCCAAAATAAAAATGAAGTAGTGAACTCAAAAACATTTTTAAAGCCATGTGTTCTTAATTTTGGTCTTGTCAATTTTAGCCTAGGGACCTCAAAAGTTTAACTTTTCCTTAGGTATTTTTCAGAATTCTGACTTACCAAAATGAGCTAAGATTATTTTCTTAAGTAAGGTTTGCATTCAGAAAGGAAATTGAAATAGAAGATCCGGAAGAATAATTATTTAATTAGGATGCTATTGCTGGACTTTTTAACTCTTCTGTGTTCATATATTTTTCAGGGCAAATTCATAACAACCTCCTCTTTCCTTACTTAGTGTATAAAACCTTACCATTTACTTTTAGTTTAAAATCTCCTGGATGACTGAAATAAGAATACTGCTAAATAAAGTACAAATCACTATAGTATTTGTTACTTTAATATTATTATTAGTATCTGCAAGAGGCCATAAAAATTATCTTCTCTTTTTCCTATTTTGCTTAATATGCTGCAAAGAGTATTGTCTAAAGAATTTATTATTTCATTTCTTACCTTTTCATGGCTTTTTTACCCCACTTTTAATTCACTTCCATATAAAAGCTTTTATATATATATATATATATATATACTTTAAGTTCTGGGATACATGTGCAGAACGTGCAGGTTTCTTACATAGAAACACATGTGCCATGGTGGTTTGCTGCACCCATCAACCCATCATCTACATTAGGTATTTCTCCTATCCCTCCTCTAGTCCCCCAACCCCCAACAGGCCCCAGTGTGTAATGTTCCCCTCCCTGTAGCCATGTGTTCTCACTGTTCAGCTTCCACTTATGAGTGAGAACATGTGGTGTCTGGTTTTCTGTTCCTGTGTTAGTTTGCTGAGAATGATGGTTTCCAGCTTCATCCATGTCCCTGCAAAGGACATGAACTCATCCCTTTTTTGGCTGCATAGAATTCCATGGTGTATATGTGCCACATTTTCTTTATCCAGTTTATCATTGATGAGCATTTGGGTTGGTCCCAAGTCTTTGCTATTGTGAACAGTGCTGCATTAAACACACGTGTGCATATGTCTTTATAGTAGAATGATTTATAATCCTTTGGGTACATACCCAACAAGGGGATTGCTGGGTCAAATGGTATTTCTGATTCTAGATCCTTGAGGAATCACCACACTGTCTTCCACAATGGTTTAACTAATTTACACTCCCACCAACAGTGTAAAAGTATTCCTACTTCTCCACATCCTCTCCAGTATCTGTTGTTTCCTTTTTAATGATCACAATTCTAACTGGCATGAGATGGTGTCTCATTGCTGTTTTGATTTGCATTTCTCTAATGACCATTGATGGTGAGTTTTTTTACATATGTTTGTGGGTCACACAGATGTCTTCTTTTGAGAAGTGTCTGTTCATATCCTTCACCCACTTTTTGAAGGAGTTGTTTTTTTCTTCAAAATTTGTTTAAGTTCCTTGTAGAGTCTGGATATTAACCCTTTGTCAGATGGAGAGATTGCAAAATTTTTCTCACATTCTGTACTTGCTGGTTCATTTTGATAATAGCTTCTTTTGCTGTGCAGAAGCTCTTTAGTTTAATTAGATCCCATTTGTCAATTTTGGCTTTTGTTGCCATTGCTTTTGGTGTTTTAGTCAGGAAGTCCTTGTTCATGCCTATGTCCTGAATGGTATTGCTTAGGTTTTCTTCTAGGATTTTTATGGTTTTAGGTTTTATGTTTAAGTCTTTAATTCATCTTGAATTAATTTTCGTATAAGGTGTAAGGAAGGGGTCCAGTTTCAGTTTTCTCTATTTGGCTAGCCAGTTCTTTGAACACCATTTATTAAATAGGGAATCCTTTTCCCATTTCTTGTTTTTGTCAAAGATCAGATGTGTGGCATTATTTCTGAGGCCTCTGTTCTGTTCCATTGGTCTATATATCTGTTTTGGTACCAGTACCATGCTGTTTTGGTTACTGTAACCTTGTAGTATAGTTTGAAGTCAGGTAGTGTGATGCCTCCAGCTTTGTTCTTTTTGCTTAGGATTGTCTTTGAGATATGGGCTCTTTTTTGGTTCCACATGAAATTTAAAGTAGTTTTTTCTAATTCTGTGAAGAAAGTCAATGGTAGTTTGATGGGGATAACATTGAATCTGTAAATTACTTTGGGCAGTATGGCCATTTTCACAATATTGATTCTTCCTATCCATGAGCATGGAATGTTTTTCCATTTGTTTTTGTCCTCTTTTATTTCCTTGAGCAGTGGTTTGTAGTTCTCCTTGAAGAGCTCCTTCATATCTCTTGTAAATTGGACTCCTAGGTATTTTATTCCCTTTGTAGTAATTGTGAATGGAAGTCCACTCATGATTTGGTTCTTTGTTTGCCTGTTAATGATGTATAGGAATGCTTGTGATTTTTGCATATTGATTTTGTATCCTGAGACTTTGCTGAAGTTGCTTATCAGCTTAAGGAGATTTGGGGCTGAGATGATGGGGTTTTCTAAATATACAATCATGTCATCTGCAAACAGAGTCAATGTGACTTCCTCTCTTCCTATTTGAGTACCCTTTCTTTCTTTCTCTTGCCTGATTGCCCTGGCCAGAACTTCCAATACTATGTTGAATAGGAGTGGTGAGAGAGGGCATCCTTGTCATGTTTTGGTTTTCAAAGGGAATGCTTCCAGCTTTTACCCATTCAGTATGATATTGGCTGTGGATTAGTCATAATAGCTCTTAATATTTTGAGATATGTTCCATCTATACCTAGTTTATCGAGAGTTTTTAGCATGAAGGAGTGTTGAATTTTATCGAAGGCCTTTTCTACATCTATTGAGATAATCATGTGGTTTTTGTCATTGGTTCTGTTTATATGATGGATTCCCTTTATTGATTTGTGTATGTTGAACCAGCCTAGCATCCCAGAGGTGAAGCTAACTTGATAGTGCTGGATAAGCTTTTTGATGTGGTGCTGGATTCAGTTTGCAAGTATTTTATTGAGGATTTTTGCATTCATGTTCATCAGGGATATTGGCCTGGAATTTTGTTTTTTTGTTGTGTCTCTGAGAGGTTTTGGTAACAGGATGATGCTGGCCTCATAAAATGAGTTAGGGAGGAGTCCCTCTTTTTCTGTTGTTTGGAATAGTTTCATAAGGAATGGTAACAGTTTCTCTTTGCACCTCTGGTAGAATTCAGCTGTGAATCCATCTGGTCCTGGGCTTTTTTTTTTTTTTTTGGTTGGTAGGCTATTAATTACTGCCTCAATTTCAGAACTTGTTATTGGTCTATTCAGGGATTCAACTTCTTCCTGGTTTAGTCTTGGGAGGGTGTATGTGTCCAGGAATTTATCCATTTCTTCTAGATTTTCTAGTTTTTTTACATAGAGGTATTTATAGTATTCTCTGGTGGTAGTTTATATTGCTGTGGGATCAGTGGTGATATCCCCTTTATCATTTTTTATTGCGACTATTTGATTCTTCTCTCTTTTATTCTTTGTTAGTCTGGCTAGTGGTCTACTATTTTGTTAATCTTTTCAAAAAACCAGCTCCTGGATTCACTGATTTTTTGAAGGGTTTTTTGTGTTTGTATTCTCCTTCAGTTCTGCTCTGATCTTAGTTATTTATTGTCTTCTGCTGGCTTTTGTATTTGTTTGCTCTTGCTTCTCTAGTTCTTTCAATTGTGATGTCAGGGTGTTGATTTTAGATCTTTCCCACTTTCTCCTGTGGGCATTTAGTGCTATAAATTTCCCTCTAAACACTGCTTTAGTTGTGTCCCAGAGATTCTGGTACATTGTGCCTTTGTTCTCACTGGTTTCAAAGAACTTCTTTATTTCTGCCTTAAATTCATTATTTACCCAGTAGTCATTCAGGACCAGGTTGTTCAGTTTCCATGTAGTTGTGCTGTTTTGACTGAGTTTCTTAATCCTAAAATCTAATTTGACTGCACTGTGGTCGGAGAGATTGTTTGCTATGATTTCCATTCTTTTGCATTTGCTGAGGAGTGTTTTACTTCCAAATATGTGGTCAATTTTAGAATAAATACATTGTGGTGCTAAGAAGAATTTTTTTCTGCTGATTTGGGGCGGAGATTTCTGTAGATGTCTATTAGGTCTGCTAGGTCCAGAGCTGAATTCAAATCCTGAATATCCTTGTTAATTTTCTGTCTTGTTGATCTGTCTAATATTGACAGTGTGGTATTAAAATCTCCCATTATTATTTTGTGGTAGTTTAAGTCTCTTTGGGGATCTCTGAGAACTTGCTTTACGAATCTCGGTGCTACCATATTGAGTGCATTTATATTTAGGTTAGTCAGCTATTCTTGTTGAATTGATCCCTTTACCATTGTGTAATTCCCTTCTTTGTCTTTTTTGATCTTTGTTGATTTAAAGTCTGTTTTATCAGGGACTAGGATTACAACCCCTGCTTTTTTTTTTTTTTTGCTTTCCATTTGCTTGGTAAATATTCCTCCACCCGTTTATTTTGAGCGTATGTGTGTCTTCGCAGGTGAGAAGGGTCTCTTGAATACAGCACCGATGGGTCTTGACTCTTTATCCAATTTGCCAGTCTGTGTTTCTTAATTGGAGCATTTAGCTCATTTACATTTAAGGATAATATTGTTATGTGTTAATTTGATCCTGTCATTATGATGGTAGCTGGTTATTTTGCCCATTGGTTGATGCAGTTTCTTCATAGTGTCGATGGTCTTTACAATTTGGTACATTTTCGCAGTGGCTGGTACCAGTCTTTCCTTTTCATATTTAGTGCTTCCTTCAGGAGCTCTTGTAAGGAAGGTCTGGTGGTGACAAAATCCCTCAGCATTTGCTTGTCTGTAAAGGATTTTATTTCTCCTTCATTTATGAAGCTTAGTTTGGCTAGATATGAAATTCTGGGTTGAAAACTATTTTCTTTAAGAATGTTGAATATTGGCCCCACTCTCTTCTGGCTTGTAGAGTTTCTGCAGAGAGATCTGCTGTTAGTCTGATGGGCTTCCTTTTGTGGGTAACCTGACCTTTCTCTTGCCTGCCCTTAACATTTTTTCCTTCATTTCGACCTTGGTGAATCTGACGATTATATGTCTTGGGGTTGCTCTTCTCAAGGAGTATCTTTGTGGTGTTCTCTGTATTTCTGAATTTGAATGTTGGCATTTCTTGCTAGGCTGAGGAAGTTCTCCTGGATAACATCCTGAAGAATTTCCAACTTGTTTCCCTTCTCCCAGTCACTTCCAGGTACACCAACCAAACGTAGGTTTGGTCTTTTCACATAGTCCCATATTTCTTGGAGGCTTTCTTCATTCTTTTTCATTCTTTTTTCTCTAATCTCGTCTTCATGCTTTATGTCATTAAGTTGATCTTCAATCTCATATCTTTTCTTCCAATTGGTCAATTTGGCTATTAATATTTGTGTATGCTTCACGAAGTTGTCGTGCTGTGTTTTTCAGCTCCACTAGGTCATTTATGTTCTTCTCTAAACTAGTTATTCTAGTTAGCAGTTTCTCTAACCTTTTATAAAGGTTCTTAGGTTCCTTGCATTGGGTTAGAACATGCTCCTTTAGCTCAGGGGAGTTTGTTATAACCCATCTTCTGAAGCCTATTTCTGTCAGTTTGTCAAACTCACTCTCGGTCCAGTTTTGTTCCCTTACTGGCAAGGAGTTGTGATCCTTTGAAGGAGAAAAAGTATTCTGGTTTTGGAATTTTCAGGCTTTTTGCACTAGTTTTTCCTCATCCTCATGAATTTATCTACCTTCGTTCTTTGATGTCAGTGACCTTCGTACGGGGTTTTTGTGTGGATGTCCTTTTTGTTGACGTTGATGCTATTCCTTTCTGTTTGTTAGTTTTCTTTCTAATGGTCAGGTCGCTCAGTTGCAGGTCTACTGGATTTTGCTGGAGTTCCACTCCAGACCCTGTTTGCCTGAGTATCACCAGCAGAGGCTGCAAAACAGCAAAGATTGCTGCCTGTTCCTTCCTCTGGAAGCTTCATCCCAGAGAGGCACCCGCCAGATGCCAGCCAGAGCTCTCCTGTATAAATTGCCTGTCAACCCCTGCTGGGAGGTGTCCCCTAGTCAGGAGGCATGGGGGTCAGGGACCTACTTGAGGAGGCAGTCTGTCCCTTAGCAGAGCTTCATCTTTGTGCTGGGAGATCTCACGCTCTCTTCAGAGCCAGCAGGCAGATACATTTAAGTCTGCTGAAGCTGTGCCCACAGCTGCCCCTTCCCCCAGGTGCTCTGTCCCAGGGAGATAGGAGTCTTATCTATAAGCCCCTGACTGGGACTGCTGCCTTTCTTTCAGAGATGCCCTGCCCAGAGAGGAGGAAAATGAAGAGGCAGTCTGGCTACAGCGGCTTTGTGGAGCTGCAATGGGCACTCCCCAGTTTAAACTTCCTGGCAACTTTGTTTACAATGTGAGGGAAAAACAGCCTCCTCAGGCCTCAGTAATGCTGGCTGCCCCTCCCCTCACCAAGCTCGAGTATCCCAGGTCGACTTCAGACTGCTTTACTGGCGGTAAGAATTTCAAACCAGTGGATTTTAGCTTGAGGGGCTCCACAGGGGTGGAATCCACTGAGCTAGACCATTTGGCTCCCTGGCTTATGCCCCTTTCCAGGGGAGTGAACGATTTTGTCTTGCTGGCATTCCAGGTGCCACTAGGGTATGGAAAAAAAAAAAAAAAAAACTGCAGCAGCTCAGTCTCTGCCCAAACGGTCAGCCAATTTTGTGCTTGAAACCCAGGGCTGTGGTAGTGTAGGTTCTAAAGGGAATCTCCTGGTCTGCAGGTTGTGAAGACCACGGGAAAAGCGTAGTGTCTGGGTCAGAATACACCATTCCTCAAGACACAGGCCCTCATGGCTTCTCTTGGCTAGGGGAGGGAGTTCCCCAACCCCCTTGTGCTTCCCAGGTAAAGTGATGCCCAACCCTGCTTTGGCTCACCCTCTGTGGGCTGCATCCACTGTCTAACCAGTCCCAATGAGATGAGCTGGGTACCTCAGTTAGAAATGCAGAAATCATCTGCCTTCTGCATTGATCTCGCTGGGAGCTGCAGATTGGAGCTGTTCCTATTCGGCTATCTTGCCCAGGTCCCCTCATAAAACTTGTCATATATCAGTGATTTCTAATGTGTAACAAAATTAAATTGTTTAAAAATGCAAAAATTATAATGTCTCAATAATTGATGATATTTTATTAAACTAACTAAGAACAATGTTTATATCATCGGTCAGGTTGCTAAAAGACCTGCAATTACCATTGCCAGGCATATTAATTATGTAAACAGATTTAATATCCCAATACTGTGGAGCGTGTCCATATTCCCATTTTACAGAAAGGCAAAGTACATGGCCCAGGTTCAAAAAGCTAGTAAACTACAGGGCCAGCCTTTGAATCAGAGTGTCCCTGAATCCAAAGTCCATACTTTTAACCATTCCTTAATATTACCAGGCACATTTATACAAAGTCTCACTATTATATTTGTACAGGTTGCTTTTCGTGGTATAATTCATAGCACTAAGGGTCCCCAAAGATTCTTCCAATAACTCAATTTTTATTAGTAATTTTTGTCATAGCTCTTACATGGGCCATATTCTAATTCAAGGGGCTCATTTAATTAAAAATTGACTGATCTCATGCAGTGTGACTTTGGTCATATATGCCAACGTTAAATTCTAAAACCAATGCAATATCTTCATTTTTACATATTTTCTCAAAACATTGACCTCCTTTGGGTAGTTTCTTCCCTGTAATTTGTCTATTTTCCGTTTTAATTTTAATTCTAAGCCTAGAAAAGAAACTACTAAGATCATCCTGACCAGAACAGGTCAGTTACCAAACTGAAAACAATGAAGAGTTACCACTCCTTTGCACCAAAATTGTGTATGTTTCCTTCCCCAAGCCCCCACTTTCCAAGTGCGTATATCAGATCAACTCCATGCTGCAGCAAGAGGCCAGTAATTCACACTGCACTGATTTTTTTCTATTTACGACAAGAGCTATGGTAAGATTTTTAAAGTTCATGAGCCTCTAGCCTTGGATCAAGCCATGCCGCAGCTCAATCTTTTTCAGTCTTTGTTAGCAGTGCACATCATGTCTAAACTAAAATACATGGAATATAGCGTGTCATGTCCAAATCGTAGTCTGTAAGCTCAGGTGGGCAAGAAATACCACTTTTTGTATATTTATGTTTTTATAACTGTGTGATGAAAATGTCATCTCAGTACATTTAAAGATGTATCCCCTCCCAACCCTCACACCCACTCTTACCTCCCACAGTCCTGTTTCCCACAGTTATGTCTGGTTTGTACCAGATGGAGGGAGCTTATTTAACTGCACAGGAAGGAGAAAATGAATCTGATTCACAAACTCCATTTATCTGCAATGGTATCCACTCTGACATCCAGCTTCCTTTCTTGTCCTTGGTCACTGGTCCAAGCAGGTGATTACATGGTGTTCCTCAGGACCATCCACATTAGCCCCATTACATCTAGCTGGCTCAACTTCAGTAAAATCATTTGACCCTGTTGTTCTCTGCATCCTTCTGTGTGGTCTAGCCTCCCAGATAAAGGACAGTCAAGGGAATGACAAAAAGTCATATGGAGAGAAGAAGGAATCATTAACTAATCTAGGAAAGTAACATTTTAAATAAAATTGAATATTAGTTCTTTAGTCTGTTACTGAAAAAAAAAATGAAAATAACTGGCACCAGATTTTCACAAAATTTGGAGGGTGTGCTTGGAACTCTTTGACTTCAAATTCATAGAATGTGGCTTACCCAAATTCCACTTTGAAGGGACCTGAGAAGTATCTCAAATGAGACAGTTAGCTATCTTCCACAACAGCCTACACTGAGATGCGCAAAGCCCATGTGGCTAGAATTGGAGGAGACATACCTGAGGCATGCATGCACAGAGGAAAGCCTGTGTGAGAGCCAGGGAGAAAACAGAGTAAGACCCTGTGCACAGAGAAAACATAGTGGTTTTAAATATGAGCCCACAATCATTATCACAATGACAGATGCTTCTAATTACAGGTGTTCCATTGCCATTAAGCTGCTCTCATGTGCACACCTCCATAAAGTATCTTGTAGGCTCTGGAGTATGTAGCAGCAGCGATTTATTTATTTCACAGTGGTTAATTTTTTCAAACAACTAAGAAGGAAGCCTTTAGTCCTCAATAAAAAATGACAGGGATTTAGGGATAATAACATTTGCAAATGTAAAGTTTTTCCCCTAATTTTGGGTCCTTGCTGCTTTCTCATGTACATTTGTGATGTATAGACTGCAAGCTTTACTGTTGTGTCCCAGCAGAACCTAGAACGGAACCTGGAAAACAGCAGGCACTAATTATGGAGTTAAGTCATGGGAATCACAGTCACAGAAATGGAGGTTGTTCTAGGCTGATCTGGGTTCCTCCTAAACTCAGATGCTGAAGTCCCAGCATCTGGTTCCTCAAAATGTAACCTGATTTGGAGATAAATGAGGTTATCTATTTGGCCACTTTTATCTACTTGGCCATTATTTAAATAACTTAAAATGAGGCTGTTGGGGTAGGACCCTAATCCAACATGACCAGTATCCTTAAAAGAAGAGGAGACACCAGGGATGCATACACAGAGGAAAGACTGGGTGAGGATCCAGGGAGAAAATGGCCAATTGCAAGCCAAAGACAGAGGCCTCAAGAGAAACCAGACCTGCCAACTCCTTGATCTTGGACTTCCATCTTCCAGGAACTTTGAGAAAGTAAATTTCTGTTCTTTAATATCACTCAGTCTATAGTATTTTGTTATGGCAACCCTAACAAACACACATGAATAAATATCTGGGATTCATTACAAAATAGTATTTAGAAATTCTAAAGACTGCCAGTTGCTTTTGTCAGCTGAAATTCCTACTCGTTTTATTGGTTAGTTCTTGTGTTTGTTTGGATCTTGCATATGCCCTCATTATATTGGTATTGTATTATATTTGCAATAATTCATAATAGTTTTAATTTTGCTATTCTAGAATGCTTCCAATTTTGTTTTCTAAATATAAAAAAATAGTAAGTGGTGCATTTTAGGAACTATGTTTTAGGAAATTAGATATTTAGATCTGAAATTCCACAGATTGACTCACAGTATTCAGTCTGGGACCCCACATATTTCTGACAGATGTGTTTAGGCTGATTATTTAAATGCTCAGCACTTCAAATGTTCCAAGTATCTTATCTGTATTAAAATTGGTTTCAGTATTGTCTTAATTTTTTCTTTAGAAAATAGATAAAATGTAATTTAAGTGAGCACCAAGAAAATGTAACAGAATGAGTCCTATGTTTCCTTTATTATGTGATAGACACAGATAACCTGTGAATAAGTTCTTAAAGCTGTTTTTCTTATAACATATTATCTAAACATGCATTGATAAATAATATAAAAATAGCAGCAAAATAGAGCATGCCATGCCAACTCTTAAAATATAGTTAAAAACTGAATTTCCTTAATATTCATCTATTTTAGGAGCTAGTTCATCTTTTTTTCCTCTTTGTACTTCAGGTGCACAGAATTGGATTAATAATAATCCGTGGCTTATAACATACTCTCAGCATTGGTAATCATATGACCTACTTTTATCTATTTGGTCATTTTTAATAATGTGGTAAGTACACACTAATCTTCCCAAAGCAAATACTGGGGCTCTGATTACAACCCACATTCACCTATGCAGTCACCTTATATGACATCCCTCTCAATCTTCAGTTTTGAGACAATAACCAAATTTCATCCCATACTCATCATTCCCTTTATTCCCTTGCTGTTGTACAGAAAGAATAATTACACATATGTATATTTAAAGGGATGTTTTAGTTTTTAACTCTATAAAATGGTATCATTAATTTTTTAGAACTTGCTATTTTTGTGCAATATTATATTGCTAAAATTTATTCATATTTGTAAATGCTGTACTTCATTCATTTTACTACTGTGTCATATTTTAATGTGAATAAACCACAGTTTATTCATCCACTCTCCTACTGATGTCTATTTAGATTGTTTCCAGGCTATTCCATTCCAAGTGGCAATGATGTTAAACATCCTTACACATATTTTTGTTGTATATGTAAATGAGTTTTATTGGATATCTAGGAGTATAATTTTGAAATCAGACAATATATGAATGTTCAATTTTTCCAAGTTGTTTAATGTTTTTTAAAATGATTGTACCAATTTGCCCTCCAATCGGAGAAGAACATTCAGTGGACCTATTTCCTCTCCAATAATTGACACTATCAGGCTTTTAAGTTTTCTTCCAAAAGAAGAGCGTAAAATGACATTGTATTATTATGTTTCTTTGTGTTTTCATGATCACTAATGGATGTGATAGGTGTAATAAACATCTCTTCATATGTTTGTTAGTCACATGAGTTTTCTCTTCTGTGTCTATTTATAACTTTTGCTATTTTTCTTACTGATTTGTAGATAATTTTTTGTGCTCTTAACACAAATCCTTTGTCAGTTATGCAGATTGTCAACTAGTTTGTGACAGTACTTCTCACTTTCTTTAAGAGATCTTTTTAATGAACTAAAGCTCTTAATTTTAATATAGCAAAATGTATATCTTTTCTTTTATAGTCAACATGTTTTATGCCTTATTTAAGAAATATCTTTCTACATCCTAGGCCCAAAACCATTCATCTGGATTGCCTATTAAGGCAATTTGTTTAAAGATTTGCTTTTGATATTTAAATCCTTGATCTATATGGAGTTGTTTTTCCATATAGTGTGAGGGGAGGATCTAGTGTCATATTTTCATAGACATTTAATGAATTATTTACTCTTCAGGCATTGATCTGTAGTTACTGGAAATTATTATTACATTATTCTTAATAAAAACTCTCCCAAATTTTACTACTCACATAAAATTCTATTAGTTATATAATGTTTTCCTAAATGAAAAAAAAAATTACATAGTAGGAGTTGAGGTTACTAATACTATCAAATACAATCAGGATGATTATAAAAAGAAGAGAAACAAGAAGATGATTTCCCCTAAGCATTCCCAATCGTCTCAACAAGGCATATTTAAAAATCTGTTTTGACTAACTAGAACACACACAAATTCACACACACACATATACACACACACCATACACAAAAGTAACAGCAATATGGGAAAGGCAAGCATAATCAACGTTCCACATATCCACTTCTATTTTCATTTTTGCATTCCTACTATGACATAATTTGTTTTGCCATCATTTTTGTGTTGGCTCTTTTGAATGCTGCTTTAAATGAAACTGAATTAACCTCTACCTTATAGATAAGTAGGTCACAAACGAAGAAATGGCACACTAAAAAGTAAATTAATTGCCACATATCCACTATTTCAGAGGAGCTGTTTCCACTCCATCACGGTACGACTTTGCATCTCTGTAAAAGTAAAAGGGTTTGGCCCGACGCAGTGGCTCACACCTGTAATCCCAGCACTTTGGGAGGCCGAGACGGGTGGATCACCTGAGGTTAGGAGATTGAGACCAGCCTGACCAACATGGAGAAACCCCATCTCTACTAGAAATACAAAATTAGCTGGGCATGGTGGTGCATGCCTGTAATCTCAGCTACTCGGGAGACTGAGGCAGGAGAATCACTTGAACCTGGGAGGCAGAGGTTGCAGTGCGCCATTGCACTCCAGCCTGGGCAACAAGAGCAAAACTCCGTCTGAAAAAAATATACATAAAAAAAAGGAGACCAGGTGTGGTGGCTCATGCCTGTAATCCCAGCACTTTGGAAGGCCGAGGTGGGCGGATCCCCTGAGGTTGGGAGTTCAAGGCTAGCCTGACCAACATGGAGAAACCCTGTCTCTACTAAAAATACAAAAAAAAAAAAAATCAGCTGGGTATGGTGGTCCATGCCTGTAATCCCAGCTACTTGGGAGGCTGAGGCAGGAGAATCGCTTGTACCCAGGAGATGGAGGTTGTGGTGAGCCGAGATTGCACCATTGCACTCCAGCCTGGGCAACAAGAGTGAAACTCCATCTCAAAAAAAAAAAAAAAAAAAAAAAAAAAGTAAAAGTAAAAGTATTTAATTTCCAAACCGTTTAACAAACAGCTATTAAACATCTACTAAGAGAAAGTGCTGTGCTAGATACTGTAAAGAACAAAAACTTGCTCCATAATATAATCAGGGAGCCATAAATAAATCTAAAGTAGGCCCATCTATGTTGTTCCATACCTGATATACCCACAAATGCTGATTGACTTCAACTATGTCTGTAATTACTAAGCACCTAAGAGGATATGGCATTGTACATTTCAATGGTCTCATTAAATAGGCATTTGTATTTCTTTTTAAAGATTCCATTTAGTAATTTCATTATGTAGGAAATTTAAAATAGAAGTAGTCAATAGCAGTAACATTTTTAAACAACATCCATTTTCAAACATATACTGTAAACTATACTGTAAACACTGGCATAGAAAATGATGAATATTACTAACATATTTGATGAAGACTTTTCTCCAAAACTAGAGAAGAAGAGAAACTAAGGAATAGTCTTTCCAAACTCTTCCTTCGTGTGGTATGTACAGTCAAACACAACTCCAGCCTACTCAGTTACTTGGCTTTAGGTTTCCAGCTGTCCCAACAGCGCGATCAGTTCCACACGAAGGTATGAAAATCTATAATGCCCACTCTAGGCTCTCTATTTTCCAGTCTTTCCTGTCCTGTCTCTTTATGCACTCCTCCTGCCTTTACTCCAGAGTCTCTAGTGGGGTATCCCATCTAGGCCTTCCATTTCCAATGACTGCATCATGGTTTCATTTTTTATTATTATTTTTTATTTTATTTATTACTATTATTATTATTTTTTGAGACAGAGTTTTGCTCTTGTTGTCCAGGCTGGAGTGCAATGGCACGATCTCGGCTCACTGCAACCTCTGCCTCCTGGATTCAAACGGTTCTCCTGCCTCAGCCTCCTGAATAGCTGGGATTACAGATGCGTGCCACCAGGCTGGCTAATTTTGTATTTTTAGTAGAGACGGGGCTTCTCCATGTTGATCAGGCTGGTCTCGAACTCCCAACTTCTGGTGATCTGGCTGCATCATGATTTCTATGAACTACCCTAGGTAAGTTCAATCTCTCCTCACCTCAGTGTTCTGCTCAGTATCACATTCACTATGAGCCTCTTGGGGTCTTGCATGATAACCCCTACCTAATCTCGTAAACATATATACACCAATATGAGGAAGTTAGAAAGACTTTATTGCTGCCGGGGGATTGAGTATCATCATAAGGCTTTCACGTCAGATATTTAAAAAGTATAGTGCCACAAAAATTTGCGCTTGTAGTCAGAGACCTCAGATTAAGTCCAAAGTCTACAATAATTTATGTGTAACATTGAGCCAGTGATATAACTTTACTGAGACTCAGTGACTAAATCTTAGTTAGGAGAAATAATGAATTCACACGAATGCTGTCAGAAATTACATGATGTATGACAGAGCATTTTAAAACTACAGCGTGATCTAAAATATAAGTGATTTTCATCTTATGGCAATTATTCAACCACTAGGAAAGATATTAAATTTGGTATCTCTCAAGATATTCTGTAGTAATAACTTGTTTCAACTATGCTAGGGATAGGACAGCCAACAAATTTGTGGGAAAAGACAGGGATAATTATCTAAATCATGCCTCTATTCAATCACTGACCCATTCTTTTGAGGGTAAAAGCAAATGTAAGGCTCAGGAGATAGGACAGTGACCAAGGTTTACATAACCCCTGTCCTCATGGAGTTTATATTCTGTCCATGGTTCAAAACAACCAGAAAATGTGGGAAAGCTGTGAGCACCAGCATGACCATTGAGTTCCCAGGTGAACATCACTCTTCCTGAAATCAGTGTCACCTTTGTATTTTACTGAGACAATAAAGGACATAGATGGAGCTTAGCAAATTAACACAGAAACAGAAAACCAACTACTACACATTCTCAATTAGAAGTGGAAGCTAAATGATGAGAATACATGACACACAGAAGGGAACAACACACACTGGGGCCTTTGGAGGGTGAAGGGTGGAAGGAGGGAGAGGATCAGGAAATAACTAATCGGTACTAGGTTTAATACCTGAGTGATGAAATAACCTGTACAACAAATCCCCATGACACAAGTTTATCTATGTAACAACCCTGCACTTGTATTCCTGAACTTATCAGTTTTTTTTAAAGCCCACGCTATCTGATTTACCTCAATGAATCCACCTGTGAGATCAGCATACGATCTGCTCCATCCTTCTCAAAGAGCAAAAGACAAAGTAATCTAGATGAAACCCAGGATGTTCATAACGAAAAGCCTAATGGAATATTTCTACACTTGAAAAAGTAGGATATTTCCTTCTATTAGAGCAACACTTCAGCTCTTTGAGAATAATAGCTAACACTCAGTCTCTAAGTACTCCTTTAAGCATTGACCTTTTATCTCATTTAGCCATTACAATTCCATATAGTAGGTACTATCATTATCATGCCTTTTTATAAATGAGGGGGAAATAAGGCATGAAGAGGTTAGTAACTTAGCTAGGACACACAGCTATTTTCTGATGAACCCAAAATTCCAATGTATTACACAATCCACATATACCCAACGTACTGAACTGCCTCTGTATAGATTCATCTCAATGAGTGACTGATAATGTACATAGGGCTAGGAACCACTCACTGTTCCACATAACCCCAACCACTCCAGAATTCATTCTAGGGCACTGGGTACATTGAGAAACATCACTCACACAGGCTTGGTGTGAACTGCACCGCCTAGGGATATGCAGCACACAAACAGCATAATCCCACATTGTGACCTGTAGCCCCATCATAAACCATACCTTCTTTTCCATGGCCTTTCTTATGTTGCTTGCTTTTCTACCATGGAAAACCCTCTTCTCTCATCTCAACATGCATAAAACCAGTCATCATCTAGCTCCTATCACCCTTGAAGCTTTTCTAGGCTCTTCCAGCTACAGGCATCTACATATTTCTTCTCTGAACACCTAGTTCATATTCACTTTATGGACATTTTGAACTACTGCTTAGCATTTAGATACATAACATTTTGTATTTTACCAAACACATTTATTTACTCAGCCACATTTAAGTTTATTGAGGACAGAAAACGGCTTTTATTCCCTCTCTCAACTGCATACTCTCTCCCTATGCCCACACTCCACACCTCATACAGCACTAAAAGTTCAATAAGGCTGTTTGGATAGTTGGTGGACTAATTGATTAATCTATTGAATAAACAGTCACCTAAACTTAAATAATCTCCAAGAGTTTCTATCTCAGATGTAAGCGCACACACCATGTGTGGGCCTGTAAGGTAATGGACTGAAGAAGGGAATAAAAGAAAGTTTTCACTGGGAAATTGCCCTAAATATAAAAATCACAAGAAATGGAAATGTATAAGAATTCAATCTGAAAACTTTTAAAGGGAGAACAGGCTAACTGGAAAAGTAAGAAAAAAAAAGTGGTTTTATGCATTCAGCATTAAAGTATCTTCTCGGGATCTGAAAATCAAATGCTTCTCCCCATCATTTCTGTCATTTTTCTTCAGAAGATGTAATATATCCCCCACATTTAAAGTATATATTAAAATTCAAATGGTTAACACATTATACTTCTTCATTCTACTCTTTCTCCACCCCGCCCACACACACACATTCTGAACCCTCCCACAACACACACCCCCACCTACCCCACATATCTCAAACCTCCCCCACCACACACACACACATATAAACATACACACACACACACACACACACATACACATACACACACACACACACACACATACACACACCCCACCTTTTGAGGGAGAACTAGTCCTAAATCATCAAAATCGCTCCTGAGATTGGTTCATGAACTTGGGCTCCCTCTGCTGGGTCTGCAGCAGTACAACAGACAAGTCTGTAGAGTTGGAAGTTACAGAACTTAGTCACAAAATATTCTCCTGTTTAAACTCGAATTTAAGCTGGATAACCTACAAGATGCAACAATTTGGAAACAGAAAAGATTTAGGAGTTGGATAAATTAGTAACAATAACTCAAGATAAGTGATTTTTAAGACACTGCGAATCAGTATTTTTGCCCCTGCTTATTTCCATTTGTAGTAGAATGGTAGAATTCATCAGAGATTCACAAAGATTGCAAAGATAATGATATAAAACTGTACAGAAAAAAACAGCTTCAAGAGATAAGATCTGGATTACATATGTATTTGTCAGAAATAAATGCAGATGAGTATGACCGAAGGTCATATAATGTCTCTAAGTAAGATTTCTGAGGAAGTTTAAAAAAAAAAAAAAAAAGCAGCTAAGAAGTATTACTAAAAGAATACAAATCAAAACTGTTGATAACATCACTGAAATATATTAGCCAACCCAGCAGTAGAGAGTATATTGAGCCTACACAGTCACACACACACCAAGAAACAAAAGAAAATGGAATCACAAAGTGCATTCCACATTTACTAAGGATAACAGAAATGTAACTTATACATCAAAAGGGAAATAGTAAATATTGATTGCTGTTAAAAGGAAATGTTATCTCTCATTGAATTGATTTGGTGCTTATTATAAGACGAGAATGGTTAAATTGGCCTAAAACAAGCCATCAGACCAGAAATAAAGAATGAAAATAGATCTAAGACCTTTAAAACTCAGGAAATTATATATAACTGTCTGTAATACCATTTTCCTTAAGATACACTAGTATTCTACAATAAATACATCTTAAATCAATCCCAGAGTGATCTTGTAGAATCATCAAATATGCAGGGAATTGGATATTCCATATAGAATAGAAATTCCAGTACAGATACTGGCAGAACCTCTAGTTACTGGTGTAGCCAGTTCATATCCTTTCTCTGTTGTCAAATAATGCCCTGTGGTAAAGGGTCAGTCAAGATTCCATCCAGCTCATGATTACCTACATAATTTGAGATAGCCAGTGCAAAATGAAAATGCAGGGCCCCTTGTTCAAAAAAAGTACCAAGAATTTCAAAACAGTGAAAACAGAGCAGGAACCCAACCAAGTAAACTCTTCCAAGCATAGCTCTTTTAAGATGGGTGACAGTGAACGGTCATGTACATAGAAAGAGGGTGAGGAAAAAGCCAAAAAGGATTATTTCTATGAGCACCTGAGTTGTAAAACAAACTTTCATTCCCACTGCAGAATTGTATACCTTTTTTAAAAAAAATCATAATTACAGGACTATGATTGATGGGAATTCACCCTTCCCCTCTGGAGTCCTCACCCTTAGAAACATCCAGGGACTGATTGATTGAAAATGGAGCAGGAACCCAACCAAGCAAACTCTTCTAAGCACAGCTCTTCTAAGTATGAGGTTCCGTGTGACTACACAGATCACATGCCCATGAAGCTGGCCCTGCTATGCCCTAGTTTAGTTGAAGGTTAGCAATAACGTATCTTCATGCGTCCCCAACTCCAACATTCACAGACAAAGATACTGATTCATCTTACCATCCTGAACAATTTCCTTTCAGAGAGACATCTTTACCAAAGCACGGTTCAGTTTCATTTCCCAAATGCTCAATGAACCTGTTAATAGGGCATATTTGTGTTCTGTCTATCCAAGTTTGGTTTGAGAGGCAGAGCACGTGTTTAGAGAACCTAAGATAACTTCCACAGATGTTTTTTTTTTTCTCTTTTGTTTCCTGTGAGGAGTTGTACAACTTAAGTGGTTAAAACATAATCTTCAGCCTCAAACTGCCTGGGTTCAGATTCCATCTCCACCACTGACCATCCGTATGACTCTGAACAAGTTACTTAAACTTTTTGTTTGAGTCTCCCTTTAAACTTTCTGAGTCTCTGTTACCACTAGCAGATAATAATAGTACTACTCATATGGTTGCTTATTGGGATATATTGAGGCATTATTTTTAAAGAGTTTAACTCAGTGTTTGGCATATAATAAGTGAATTTGATATTATCACCATATAATAATTTTTTTTCACATGTATTAGAATCCAGATCACAGAAAACCAACTGGTTGTCTATGGGCCACTTGGCATTTGAAAACCTGTTGTGCTTAGTGTGGTTTAATGGATTATTCTATATAAAATAATTTGAAATACAGATCCCCATATTCTTCATTTTTTAAAGATCTTCATTTATTCATTTATTTTATAAACATACATTGATTCTCTACTTGCTGACAAGCATTATGCTGAATAGTAGGGATGAAAAAATGAAAAAAATTCCCTTTCTGCCCTAAATGAGCTCACCAACCAGACACTTAAGTGGATAATTTTAATACAATGTGCCAAGTGCATCAGCTGTTGGGAGACAATTCTCCATGGGTGGCTCCCATTTCTGCACTTTCTGAGCAAAGGCATTAACATATATTTTGTTCCAGATTAGCTGTTCAGGAATGTTTGTATGTCAAACTGCCTTGGAAGGAAGAAATAGTGTCTCTTTCTAGGGCAGAGGAAAGGTTTGTTTTCTCACTAGGATAATAAAGATATTTGTCTTTCCAGGGTAAAATCTGAGCAGGTTTGCTGGCATCCCTTTTGAAAAAAACAGAGTTTCCAAAGTTTGAGATTCTTCCGTTGTGCCACAAATCCCCTGTACGTGCATAGAAGGGGAAAGTAGATCCTCCATGCTGAGAGGATCAAGGTATGAAACAGCATAGTCCGAATGCATAAGTATAAATGATGCAGTAATGCTGACAAGTTAGAGATGAGATGAGAAGAGGGAAGAGATGAAGCTAGAGAGCCATAGAAGGACAGAACCTTGGAGGATTTTATAGCCCAGGTATAAACTTACTTCACAATAATCATTTAGCTAACAATTTTACCATTATAGCTCTTGAAAAGTTATGCCAGTTTTTGAACACATCTTTCTTTTTCAGTAGAGAAATCTTTTCCCCCAAGATCTGCTAAAGAAATACACATAAAACATGATATAGTAATATTAAAGTTTCAGGGAAACACAGTCACCCATATACTTGATTAGCCAGATTCTAGCCACAGAATATCTTATAGGACGCATTTGAATTAAACATCACATTTGGATGAACCCAAACATTTTTTAAGTGAGTTGAAAAGAAAGTATCAGTCTATTATACATATATGCATGTGCTAGTTTCATCATGGGTTTATGTATTACTACATGTGGTCTCAAGTCAGGCCTTTATTTTGCCCTAAAGGTATGCTATCAGTTACAAAGTAAAGTGTGAGCGCAAGGTTATCAGAAGCCCAAAAGGCTGCTGAAGGATTGATTTAGGAAATGGGACAGAAAGAAGATTGCACCTTCCAAAGAATGATTCAATTGCACCCCACCTCCATCATTTCCTACCCACTCCTAAGTCCTTCCTTTCTCCATTGGCAGGTATAATAAACCTTTATTTTATGTAGAAATTGGATCTATTTATTTTCACACTGTTGTTGTTGATTTATATAAACTCATTTTCAGTATTGAATTGCTATCTTTTTTCTGTGAAAACTGGTTCATCTTAAGTTGTGACAAAATCCATTATAATTTTTCTTATTAAAATTAATAAAATTTTGTACCTTTAGTTTTTCATTTAGCAATAAGTTTTTCAGAAACGAATTAAAGTCATTAATGGGGAATGGATGTCCTTTGAACTTCATGGCAGGCTTTGAGGAGACTATGAAGGTCTTAAACAGAAGGGCTTGAGCAAGTTATGAGCCAGTGATCCCAAATCAAAATGCCTGAGTTTAAAACGTGTCTCTGCCACATATTAGGTATGTTACCTAGAGCAAGTTTCTTCTTGTGCCTTGTCTTTCTTGTCTGGATTTATTGTCTGCGAAATAAAGATAATAATAGTTCTAACATCATACTGCTGTAAAAAATGGAAAGATTTAGAAAAATACCAAATACATAGTAAGTACTCTATTAAATGTTATCTGCTAATATTATTATTTTCTTCACATTTGTATGTATGTAATTCACTCTGACAGCACAGTGGGGAACACAATTGAGGGTATCAAGACCATCAGGAAAGAAATCCATGGGAGGCACAATCAAGGCAAGAAAAAAAATGGATAGGAAATAAGAAGCAAGCATATGGTGGAAAATAACGTGTTTTATTTTGGACATGTTGTGATTAAGGTGCCTGAGTAAAAGTCTTTTTCTTCTGTCTCAGCAGTTTGTTCAGGTCAATTTTATCACTGCCTTCTAGGACAAAAAAGATTAAGTCCAATTAGGATTATGGTTTGAAATAGAAACTGAGAAATAATATAGGCTCAAGAATTTTCATTGTCTACTCAATGTTAATCTATTCAGGGAAATGGCCCTAGAAGCCACACGCTTGTTATTGTTAACTGTGACAAAATCAATGCACTGGTTTTGTACTCAGATAATTCATTTCCTTGGAAACTGAGAGGTTGTGAAACAAACATAAATTAAGCTTGTGTTTACCCTGCCTTTCCCAAGGCTAATTATTCAACATAGCTGAGACTTAAGAGTTTCTAACAGAAAGGGCTGAAAACAAACCCAGGTAAAGAACAAGAGGCCAGCACAGATGTAAATTGCTCTCAAGCTTATTTAGCCTTTTACCACGTATATCTCCCCACCACTCCTGTTCCACTCACCATTCTCAGTACTGCCCTCTCCCCGCTCTCCCTTCCCCGTCCCTGACATCTCTTCCCACAGCTGTGCAGGATGGCAAGGACTATTCATAATTTACGTTTATGCCCCTTGTTCCCAGAATAGCATGGCACATATTAGGTGTTTAATATGTGCTTGGTAAAAAAGGAATCATTGATTGCATAAACCCACTTCCTGATGATAAGCTCCTTAATCACCTCATAATTGAAAAAGTAGTTCAGTGGATAAGATCAGGGCCACATAACAGGCCATTTCTATTATGTAAGTCTCTATAGTTGTAAATACCATGCATTAAATCTGAATCCATGTGTGAAAGAGGTTATTGCAGACATATAAAATTAATTTCAGTCTCATGCTTTAAACTTTTATTATTTTTCAAATAAATCAGTAAACAACATCATAAAAAGTTCCATCTTATTTACTGCTCTAGCCTGAATGTGAATAGGACAGTCCTCAGTAAATATTTAAGTCACTGACCAATAAATAAGCAGATTCCTTTGGTTTTCTACCCAGAAGTGGGTATTTTTCTTTTTCATTTTCTTGCATTGTATACACAAACTTTAAATGGTAGAAAAAAATGTTTTTCTTCTTTTTTAGGTTATCCTAAAAATAAAAATAACCTAAAAATAAAAGCATAGTACATTGTAATAACAGCAGTGCTGAGAGAAACACTCTTTCAATACTACACCATCTATTAATTTTAAAGGAGATTAAAAACTCATTAAGAAAGATCCAGTTGTATTTCCATTCTGTTGTAATGTGAAAAGTAAATAATTTTGTCTATAAGAAGTAACAATTCTAACTCAAATAACTGTTATGACATAAGAATCAATTGAGCCTTTTCAGACAACTATACCACAGCATAACGTCTCTATCCATCTGGCAACCAGGAATCTCCACAAACCAACATTTCTGCGGTTCACCGATACAGTGGTAATGAGTATTGACAAAGACACTGAAGCCCTGTAAGATGCTAAATTGTTATCTAAATCACAAAAAATGCTCACTGTCATCTTGTAATTTTACTAAATCCTAATTTAATTTTTAAAAAATGCTAAGTGCAGGGTAGGGTCTCTCACACTCAGAATTACTGACATTTTGGACCAGATAATTATTTGCTGTGAGGACCATTAGTGCATAGTAGGATACGTAGCAGTGTCCCTGGACATTATCCACGAAATGCTTCTAGCGTGTCTTCCTTTCATCCCCCTGACAGTCAAAAATGTCTCCAGGCATTGCCAAATGTCCCCTATAGGGCAAAATACTATCTGTGTTGAGAACCACTGCTGTACAGGTTATAATGTGTAGCAACTCTTGAAGATCCAGAATTCTAAAATATACCATTTCTCAACCATTCTGGATAAATAATAAGTTTTCATGTTATGTTTTAGTAGCACTCCATTACCCAGCGTATTAGATTAACCCATAAATCCCATTTCCCAGTTAAAACAATGATAAACATAAATCCAAAGTACTTGCTCTATTCAGGAACTTAACTTTCTTACCTTTTAGCAGCTATTTTTAACAGTAAATTATAAGACAAGGGAGAGTTCCTCTGGTAAATTGCTTTCATCATCCCAAGTGACTGGAGGCCTGAGGGACTGTACAACCATAGTTGCAACCCAGCATATAATGTCCCCCTTAGCATTTTCCTTTATTCTCCGTAAACAAAGTAATTCACATCTTTTCAGCTGCTATCAAGAAGCCTTTAGAGTTTCTCCTGCTGTTGCAGAAACTCACATGAAGGAACAAATTTTGCAGAGAAGGAAAAACTTTATATTTTAGCTCAAAATTAAAGTAATGAAAATGAAATACATAATTCAAGGGGGTAAGGAATAAGTGGATACATTGTATTAATATAAATTAATATTGCAAATAAAGAAAGACCAGTTGTGACATTTTTGCTGGCTAACCTGCTCCCCAGTGTGTATGGGGGGTAGGGAAATGAATGAAAATTAGAGTTCCCTATTATTTAAACTTAGTGATTATTCACATATGTTCCTCTTTTTGTTTCACTGGACATTTCCTGAGTACCTACTACGTGGCAGGCACCATGCTGGGGACATTCACAGCGGTTGACAGTATTTCCACACATAGATCTGTATTACATATTCCACATAATGGTCTTCTCTAAGTGATACTTGAAATTCACTGACTCATATTTGATCTGTTTTAAGTGTTCTGATTTTCAAACACAATATGTTTGAGAGGGACATGCCTATTTTTGGACAAGGGTCAAAAAAGCGAGAAGAGAGAGGAGAGAAAATGGCACGTTGAGTAACATTTTATTAAACTGTGAAAATCCCTTTCTGAACAAGAAAGTGAAAATCATGTCAGTGGCTAGCAAACTGAAAACTTGACAAGTGATAAGCATCAACAAATTGCTTAACAAAATGTTAGCTACTGATTACAACGTTGATGCAGAACGGAAAAAGCCAGCTGACATAAAATAACATGTTAAAACTGAAAACTGCACTAATGAAAAGGGACAATGCTCTATAGCTCATTGGCTTTTGTTGGGAATGGGGAATGGCACATATGAAGCAATGTAAAAACATACTCGGCAGTTCACTGGAGTAGCTAGAAATTGAGGGCACAAAAGCAAAATGTCAGAGCCCATCCCCTGCCAAGTAATTATAAAATAAATAGATCATCTACAACCCCTTAAATTGTAGGGACTCTGGGTGGCATCCACACACAGAGAAAGAAAAAAGAAGTAACATTTGCAATTTCTCTATGCACTTAAGCTTACCCAACAGCAAATAGTTAGCTCCTCCCTATTAAGGGCTGGGTGCGGGGGTGGTGGGTTGCTATGTATGATCAATTATTTTGTTAAAGCATTTAGAAAGTCCTGGAATTAAAGAGCTTTGGGCATGTTACCTGAGTAGCGTTCCACTAATTATCTTTGAAAAATTTAAATGTTCTCAATTGTGCTCCTGGAACACTCCAGATGGGTTTCCTAAGCCATTTCCAGGACCACTTTCGAAGAGTGGCCCTGTGTGTACTGCACCAAATACATTATAACAAAGCAATAGAAACACCATTTAAAAAAATTAATTCAAAGAAACAGATAAAGTGTTCACTTGAAACGTTCTTTTTTAACCTCTATTTTAAAGCAGTCAGATATGTTTGTATAACTTCAGTCTGAGTTATTACATCACTGTTCAACCTATTAAATAAGCCAAACCACCATTCCCCATGTTTTATTTGCTGCCTTCCATTTCTATCCTTTCATAGTTTCTAGGATGACTGTTTCACCAGAAATGTAGTATTTCTGTCATTCCTATTCACAGCTTCATGGCCAGGTCAGCTTTTGTGTTTGAAAATCCTTATGTTCAAAGCATGCATTTAGTTCACAACACGAAAATAGGAAACGATATGTTAAAGCAATGAACAAATGAGAGATGCCTACACAAAACTGAATTAAGTCCAACAAAAGAAAAAGAATTTAAAATCTACATTGATAAAATTTTCAACATGAAATAAAATTTGTATCACATTTCTCCCCAAATTAACTTCCTTTTTAAAATAAACAATTTGAGCCTGCATTCACAAAAGTTACCTTAATCTGGATTTTCTCTCAGAAAGCATTTAACATGAAAATATTAAACTCTAATCACTTCTATATTGAGAAAGACTCACATTTAGCAGAAGAAAAAAAAAATGAGTTTCCAGGAGACACTGAGGGCATCTCCCCAGTATCTATTTCCTCTCTCCTGTGGCTTACAGGAACCAGGCAGTACAGGTATTGACCCTATCCCCAGCTCCAAGAATGGACTCTGATGTGTCTAAACCAGTTTTTTCAACCCTACTAAATGCAACAGTCCATTTATACAATAAATATTTTGTAATGGTCTCTCTTATACTAAAGTAAAAATTTTTTTAAAATACGATTATCGGCCGGGCGCGGTGGCTCAAGCCCGTAATCCCAGCACTTTGGGAGGCCGAGACAGGCAGATCACGAGGTCAGGAGATGGAGACCATCCTGGCTAACACGGTGAAACCCCCTCTCTACTAAAAAATACAAAAAACTAGCCGGGCGAGGTGGCGGGCGCCTGTAGTCCCAGCTACTCAGGAGGCTGAGGCAGGAGAATGGCGTAAACCTGGGAGGCGGAGCTTGCAGTGCGCTGAGATCCGGTCACTGCACTCCAGCCTGGGCGACAGAGCGAGACTCCGTCTCAAAAAAAAAAAAAAAATACGATTATCTCCACACATGATTTTTTAAATCAATACATTGCTCAAAATAAAACATAAAGTAGAAATAAACAAAAGTAATTTATTTTAAAATGTATTTTAATATGTAAATCATCAGGCACGATATTGTAGTCAGATGCTTGCACCTTTATATGGAATTACCATGAAGTGAGACACCTAAAAAACAGGTGATAAGGCATGTTACACAAATAATTCAGATACCAGAGCACCATCCCATCTGTGATATGATTTTTCAAATGAGCAAACAAATCTCAGAAAAGTTCTGAACAAAGTATAATATTATTACAATACATCCCATAGCTACATTTCTGGAAAATTCAGTGTATATTACAATAGTGCCCCCAAAATATATTTTGCAGAAGTCTAGATTCAGATTATATAAAAGTATACACAAATTTTCAATACAGTATTGTCCAGAGACTCATTCCAAGGGAATGCAGAATGTGAAATAATTATTTGTGGTACAGGACCATCCTGTACATTGTAAGACCTCTATAGCATCCTTGACCCCCATCCACTACATGTCAATTTTGACACACATGCACCCCCAGCATTGTCACAACCTGACATTTCCCACAAAGTTCCATGTGCATCTTCCATAATTTTCCATGCATACACATTCCCAAACCTTGGTATAACTCCCGGTTGACACACTCCCAAAAACTGGTATAACTTTCCACATTGGATATTCTAAATAACTGGGAATATCCTTGCCATAATGGTTGTTTCAGTAGTAAATATGGAACCCAGGACTAAGCATGTCAGTGTGAGTATTTTCCCGGCTCCATGAAGGTCAACTCAGTGAGCACAAAGCTCAGGACTTATAATGAAAATTCCGGAACCCTCTTTCCTTTTGGATAAGGTAGATACAAAGTCTGAAACTGGGCAAAACTAATTCAAACAAGAGGAAAGAACTAAAAGAAGGGTACAAAAAAAATAGAGAGGGAGATTTCCTCAATCATCCCAGAAACCTTATTTCCATGATGTGAGCAAACAATTGCGTTTAATACGTAAGCCATGTTGAGCTTTGTTTTTCCACTGCTTACAAATGAAAGTTCTCTTATCTCCCTCTTGCCCTCCAAGGATACATGACTCAGGGAAAAGAGCAAGCAAGATAGAGCCCCATGAAGGCAAGGACATTGAATACCCGGTTTAACTGTGTGTCCTTGGACTGTAGTATGGTATGTGGGTGCCAGTAAATATTAGGTAGTTGAATGAATGAACAAACAAACATAGGCTTGGACAAATAATCATGGAGCATACAGGCTTGGGCTAGCTTCATGGCTTCGCCATTTACTACCTGGGATAACCCTAGGCAAATAGCTTCTCAGTTTTCTTATCTATAAAACTGGAGGCAGAGTTCTACCTGCTCACCTCTCCAACTTCATTTCATGATACTTTACTCCTAGATTATTACACTCCAGCAACACTAACCTCTTTGCAAGAGCCTCAAACACCTCACTCTCTTTTCTGAGGCATGGCCTCTGCAAAGAATATTTCATCTGCTTAGGACACTCTTTCTCGTCCCCTTCTTATGCTTGGATTTTTCTAGTCCTTCAAGATTCAATTTAAAGTGTTGCTTCCTCCACCAAGTCATCCCTGACAATCCTATAGCCTTTTCCAGATTGCTATTACAATACCGTTGATACAAACTGATTATTTGTGGAGCCCTAATACTCAATATGATAGCATTTTAGAGATGGGGCCTTTGGGAGGGAATTAGTGTTAAATGAGGTCCTAAGCATGGAGCACATAATGAGATTAGTGCCCTTATAAAAAGAGGAGGAGACCAGAGCATTTGCACATGCTCTCTTCCTCTCTCTTTCCCTCTCTCTCTCCACCCCATGTGAGGACACAGCATGAAGACAGCCATCTGAAAACCAAGAAGATGGCCATGAGCAGATACTGAATCCACCAGCACTTTGAACTTGGACCTTCCAGCCTCCAGAGCTGCAAGAAAGAAAGGTTGTTTAAGCCACTCAGTCTACAGTAGTTTGCTAGCCCAAGCTGAGTAAGACAGCTGATAGGTATCAATAGCACTTGTCACAATCTACACTTTCTGGCTATGATTTGTTTCCCTGTTCATCTAGTGTGTCTTTCACTAGAAAGGAAAATCCATGAAGGCAAGCAGCACGTCCATCTAGTTAATCCATCACCAACACCTAGTATATAATTGTCAATACCTAATATCAAATGAATGGTTCTTACTACTTCTCCAGTTAACTTCATACTATACTCCTCAACCTCTATATTCTCTAGCTATATAGGCCTTATTTTAATTCCTCAAGCTGCTATTGCACATTCCATTCCCCCTGCCTGAAGCCTTCTTTCATCCCAGCACTGTAACATTACATACTTTCTTCCTGATCTCATCTCCTTTACCTGTCTAATTTCTACTCTTCTATCGGATCTTAGTTTAGCATTGTTCTTTTCCAGAAGGCCTTCTCTGGCCCCAAATACTAAGTTAAAACCCCTTACTATTCACTGCAATAATTTCATGTCATAATACTAATCACAAGTACTGTAATAATTACTAAATTACCTCTTTTCCATGGTAAACTGTAAGCTCTGTGGAGACAAGGACTGTGTCTTAGTCACAGCTGAAACACATGGTAGGTGCTCAATAAAACCTATTCCCTTCCCTCTTTTGATAAGACAGGTACCTAAATCTGAAGTTGTCAACAACAGCCTATTGCAAAAGAGAGATTTTTGGACTATTCCCAAACTCATAAGTCTATTCAAGCAAAGCCACATTCTTAACAAAATCTGACTCCTCTAACTTGATATCAAGCAAAATGCCAGTTCTAAAAGACTAGATAGTTCAATAAATTGCTCAGAACTCCAGTGACAGGCATCGCAAGATTGCCATCAGATTTATGATTTGAAAACTCAACTACTCAAGTAAAAATCTCTTCATCACAAGGTTATAGAGCCAGCAGAGTATTACTATTACAAGGTTGAAAAGATTTACAAAATTCACTATGGAAATAAAATAAAGGGTTATTTGAAAATAAAATTAAACATTAGAAAAAAACAGGTGATAAAAAATAGATTTTACATATCATGGTAAAACAACAAAATTAAACAAGGAAATAGGCTTTCTTTTTAGAAAGCAAACTTGGAGACTGATTTACCATCATTGAATTGTTCAACTTATGAATATCATCAGCTCAATTAGTAACAAAGCTTGCATTGAGCAATAAAGTAAAAAAATCATATTATGCAAAATGTTATTAGGAAAGCTTATCTTTTGGCTGGTCAGTAGACAGTTAAAGAGTGAGGATTTTCTTATTCGGTGATGTGAACTGATAAACAACATAAATCTCAGGAGAAATCATACATGTATAGAAGAAATGCATGGCTTCTTCACCCTGATTGACTTTTCCCTGCTCTCCATGTGTCTCGGGAGAAGAATGCTCTTTTTTATGCCAGACGCATCATGATGAATGCTGATGAGACAATATTTGACTCATCACTGCCTAGATAGTTATTTTGCATGCAATCTTTCAACTTCTTCATCAATTCATTGGCTTGCACACACAGCAGTATTTGGGGTGCGATTCCTAGTTAGCAGGTGAACATGTTTTTGTTTTTAAATTATAGAGATTTTCTTAGGAGAAAAGGTATATTTACTTTCATCAATTTAGATTAAGTTGATCCAAGAATCAATTAAAAGATGCAATAATCTTCAAAGTTATTTTCTTTAATACAGTGACTCACAATTGTTATGAATCATTTCATGTCTATGTAGATACAGATGAGCTAAATAGATACAAATCTAGAATCATACAACATGTGGCAGTTTTTGTCTTCTTTGTGATTCTTCTGTCAACCCTAATAATTTCAGAGGAAAAGAGATCCGCTTCTTCCCTCTATGAAACTATCTCATTCCAATATTCAAAAACTACAAATAACAAGGACAAAACTTTTCAGAATGTAATTTCCCCCCAAGGTTTTGGGGAATCACTGCACAAAAAATAGTAAGCTATCCTTGTAATTCACAATGGCAGTTAAGTATAAGGTGTAAAGACATCCTAAGCTTTTTCTGTAAACACTATTTATGCAGAGAAGTTTATAATTAGCAGTGGTTGAGGGAACCAAAGATGGAAGATATTGACAACTGAGAAATATGAGAAACCAGGATAACAGCTTCTAACCACAAAGTGTTGTGTGGTGAAATATTTGTTAAGAGACTTAGCAAGAGTAGGCAACAATTTCTCTTGCATGCAGAGAGCGGTATTTAGAGTACAGCCACTGGTTAAGCAAAGCTTTATAGAACAGTGATTGGTAATGTTTTGGGGGACATGCACCCCTTTAAAAATGTCATATAATCTACCATTTCTTATTCCTGGAAAATATATGCATATGCACAAAATTTTTCATAAAATTTGAGGAGATTCCCTGAGGCTCTCAAGTCTGTCCTTAGAACTTTCCTCCATCTTCCACCCCCATCCCCAGCAGAAGTCTTTACTTTGGAGAGAACCCTCACCTTAAACATGGCACTGAAGCTTACAGGGAGAAAAAAGTACTAAACTGGTAGGAATTTGTCTTCAATACAATCGCAGCTATTTAGCAGAAAAGCTCCTGTTTCTTACCCCTGCTACCTCAAGGACAGATATATAGGGAAATGTTCTGCACAGATTCTTTCTAAAGAGTCAAGGGAACATATTCACAGTTCATGGGCAAATAAACTTACATTGTAAATGATCATACACAAGCTAATGAAGAATTGAAGGAAAGTAATATTTATGAAGTACTTAGGTATGCTAAGCCCTCTATGAGCTGCTTTAATACATATTACCACACTAAATCTTCACAAGAACCCTGGGAGCTAGTTATTATCATTCTTACTCAAGAATAAATAGAAACAATGGTTCCAAGAGGTTAACTAACCTGCGCAAGGTCACACTGCTGGTTGAGGATGCAATTTAGGTTCTAACTCAGAATTATCTCATTCAAAAGCTCATCTTCTTTCCTTTACCTTCTATTTCTTCATGGCTAAGTTTATGGCATGGTCATCCACTGTTCTTGGAAAATACATTAGAGCTTAGGGCCTTTCTCATGGAGCACATACCTAATCCACTCAAAAGAATCCCGACCCTTCCCCACCACCTCCACTCCAACCAACCTGATACAAAGCATCATCATCTCCGCTGGATTATTGTAATGGCCTCCTCACTAGTCCTTCAGCTTCCTCCCTGGCCCTCATACAGCCCATTCTCAACATAGCAGCCAAAGTGATTCTTTAAGAACAAAAGTTAAATCACAGCATCACCCGTCTATTCAAACCCTGCAATGGCTCTCCAACATGCTCAGAATAAAAACTGTATGTCTTATGAAGGCCTACAAAGCCCAATTTCATCAGGTCTCAGAACTGCCTCTCTGACCGCACCTTGGATCTTCAAAATCCCTCCTGTCTAGCCTCACTAGCCTGCTTGATGCACTCTTCAATTTTGTATTGCTTATCCCCTCTGTCTGGAATGCTCTTCCTCCCTATCTCTGTCAGAAACTCCCTTAAATCTTATGTCTTTGCCTCAAATGCCACTTCCTTTAATAGGGCTTCCCCAATCATGCTATTTAAAATTGCACATCGTCCAAGTGTGGTGGCACCTGCCTGTAATCCAAAGCTACTTGAAAAGATGAGGCAGGAGGATGGTTTGAGTCTAGGAGTTCAAAGTTACAGTGAGCTATGATCATACCACTGCACTGCAGTCTAGGCAACACAGTGGGACCCTGTCTCTAAAAAATAAAATAAAATAAAATTGCTCACCAACTAATACCCCAATATTCCTTATTCTCCTACCCTTCTTTATTTTTTCCATGGCATGTATTGTCATTTGATATACCTTTAATAGCACTCACATGCTTATGTTCTTCTTCCTGCCTCCTGTGGAATATAAGTTTCGTAAGAGCAGGAACTGTTGCCTGATAGTTTACTGCTGTAGTTTTAGTTCCTGAAACAATGCCAGGCACACAGTATGTGCACAATTAATGTTTGATGAATGAGTAAGTAAATAAATGGTCACTGTCACTCCAAGTCTTAATTGACAGACCAACAGAACATATTGAACTGTGCAGTCTTCTACAGCCTCCTTGTATAACTGCTGTAATAGGAGGGCTGCCTCTCAACACTCCACTGCACGCCAATTAAATGCAGCCTGTGAGTGTGTGCGCAGTCCCCAGCAAAGTTTGGCCTCCCCTGGTACAACCAAAGGGCTACTGCATGTCATCTTTTCAGTCCAGTGCACCACTTAAGACATCTAAATCAACGGAAACAGGAAAGTTCATTTTAATTTAAAATAGCCTTTGCAGAAGAGGTGTGAGCTTTACATTTTAAGCAAGTTTGCCAACTTTATCCTTAGTTAAATAATGAGTGCCACAAGAATTAATAGATTTCATGCCACCCAGAGATCAGAAATAGGGTGAAAAAAACAGTTTCCTTCCTTTTCCATGGAGCCATTAGATATATAAGTGAGGACATCTATGGTTTTATGAAGTTGTTAGATGTGGTTAAATGCTTGGGAATGGGGGAGAAGATGAGAAGAATCATCCCAAAGCTGTTACCTTTACCAGCCTAGGAAAAGGTCTTGTCAATCTCTGTTAAAAGGTGTGTTTGGGGGAAATAATACAAAGACAAATAAGCAAATGTGTTTTAATACTCCTGAAAAAACTAATAGTCAGCAAGATAATCAGTATTATAATTACTTGTGCTGTCACAAACAAGGCATCCAGCAGTGCAAAATGAGTACGCCTTACTGAATTACTGAATGTTATAAAATACTTAAGTATTTTGTAGAATTCATTTTCCCCATTTACAGATTGTCATTGACAAAGTGAAATAAAAAGAAACATTACACCCCAGAGTGTCAACTGAGGTTGTTCTTAATGGAAAATCAAAATACAAAATTTTATAATAGAATGTGAGAATTATGCCTACCATGTTATAGTTTATACATTAATCTAATATAAAATCAAACATAGCAATTCAAAGAATTAATTGATACCTCTTCTCCTGGTTTGGGATGGAAGAAAGGATACTTCAGCCAATATCTGCCCCCAGAGAAACACTTTCTCCATTTAGGAGGCTGTGTAAGCAGTAGCATGCATCTTAGTAACAAGCATTACTTGAACCATAGCATGTGATAAAAAGAAAAAAAGACTAAGGCCAACACTTTGGGGAAAGGCTTTCTTATTATTCAAAAGGCATAACACATTAGAGCTGCAAGGGCTCTAGACCAATTTCCTCACTATACAGACAAGAAAACGGTGGTTTGGATTTAAGAAGTGACTTGCCCAGGGTCACACAGTGACTTGCCCAAGGTCACACAGTGACTTAGCTAAGACAAAAATCACGTCTCCTAACTCCCAGTTCAGTTATCTTTTAACTACCATGTAGGTACTCAATAAACATTGGTTTCTCTTTCTTTTAAGCACAGGAGGAAAGACAGAGAGAAAGGACATTGTCATTTATTATTGTTTATTTGTATTTTTTAATATAAGGACTTTAGAAAGACAATACCCAAGCGGCAATGTGTATTTTATTTCCCCAGAGCATGATGTGCTCTTGGGTAAATGTGTTTTATGAAGAGATTTGTCCTGGGAACTTGGCAGATTTTACTGTAAATATTTTAACAGTTTCCTATTATTTAGTTGTGGGATTAAATTTTTATCCCAGCTGCCCCAGACTGATGTCTGCAAGTTATAAGTGGTTTTGTGAGGGAGTGCTGGCAAGAAGAATTATGGCTTTCTTCTTTAAAGAATGTTTTGGTAGACATTCAAAGAAGAACTTCTCCTGTCTGCAAGAAATCAGCTCTCAGCTTCTTCAGCTTCCCACCAGCTTCAGATAACTGCTCTGCTGCAGGTCAAGGCCTTCTAGTGCTATCCATAACTGGTAAGCAAGCAAGACAGGAGGAGTAGAAAGGCTTAGACAGTTTGACCAATGCAGAGCAGCTCTGATGAACAGTACTCACTTCAGAGCTCCCTGTCAGTGATCAAGGCTTTTTCAGACCCACATCACAATTCAAATTCTGCCTCCACCCAATCTGCTTCCTCCTCTTAACCTTCACAAAGGTTAATCCCTAATAAATGTCTCACAGGCAGAACTCTGCCTCACTGTCTGCTTCCACTCAATCCAACCTGCAACAAATGTCTACTTGGTTTCTCAGGCAGACACTCTAACCACAAGTTTTCAGCCAGCCTAGGGTGGTGCACAGTTCATATTATAACCAGCTTCACCAGGGCTGCCAGGACCGTCAGAAGTAGGTTTTATGTCCTATAGGAACAGGGAAATGTAAGAGACTAGCTGATCGAAGACTATAGGCCTTGCTTGCATCAGATCAAAAAGTTAGCACATGGGGTCAAATGAAAACACCTTTGACAGTAGAGAGACCAAATGAGCCCCTGGTACACACCAGGGAAGGACCCACTGTTAATATTTTATCGTGATCAGCTTCTCAGGGTCAGGCGCTGTGCTGAGTGCTTTACATAGGTTGTCCCTTTAAATCCTCACAACCACCTTCTGTTCTAAGGTAGATTTTTTACCCTCATTTTATAGTTTTAAAAATAGTCTCAGAGAAGTTAAGTAAATTGTCCAAGGTCACCAGTTGGATCATAGATGCCTGAAATACCTTGAACAATGAACACAGTTATTCATTTTACACAGAAAAGGTGGGCTTAAACATCTCTGAGGAGGAAAGTTCAGAGAGAACAATGACTTGGTTTCCGGAGCCTGTGTGTTCTGTCTGTGTAGGCTGATCGTGTAATTGACCTATAGCACTGCAAGAATGGGGCTTACTGCAGTGAACAGGTATGCTTTTCTCTGAAGTGGTTCCAGTTGTTTCTGCCCTGCCTTGAAGGTTCCAGTTCCTAGCAACGATGGTCAGGCTCTCCAAAGAGGTGCATGTAGCTTCAACCTGCAGAAGCTTCACCTGCCGTCTTCTATGTCTCTGTTCCCTTCTTTGAGGATAAACCTCAGAGTTGCTATTTGTGCCATTCAAAGAATTTTGCCTGACATTTTGACTGCTATTTCAGTGTTTAAATGTCACTATACATTGCAGTTCAATGGTTTTGTCTTTTTTAGTGAGTAATCTTTTGATTTAGCTTTATATTATTATATCATTACTTCTGCTTTCTAAAACTTTCCTAAACTGTAAACAATAAGAGCTATGCATGCCAAACAATTATGACAAGAGCCATGCCTCAAACAGGGGGAGCTGAATGACTATTTTATATAGTTAGTTCTGCACAGGGCTTTTCTTTATCCCTAAGGAAGACTCCTAGGCAAGCCCCAGTAAACACTAAATTCAGTCAACTAAGAAAAATTGACAGAGCAATGCTCATCACTGATCTCGGCCATTTGGGAAAACCACGAGCCAAATCTTCCTATGGAAATGCATTGAAGCGGTCCCTCACACTACGCTGTCATTGTTTCTGTAAGTATTAACAACCACGCATTGAGTGCCCACTAATGTCAGGCTTCACATGGTCTCCTCACCACCCAACAGAGAGGCACATCTATGTTCATATGTGCTAGCTACCAGTAGGATTATGTTCCACTTCTTATAAGTGAAGAAACTGGGGCTCAGAAAGGTTAAGTAACTTGCCACCTTATAAGCCTGTGATCTTAGGGAAGCTATTTAACCTGTCTGAGCCAGTTCTCTCATATATAAAATGCGAAAAATAATAACTACCTGAGCCTGGTGTCGTGCCCACAGCCCTAATGCCCTGCCTGGCCCACAGTAGGCCTTCAATGAACACTTGCTGAATAAATGAAACTCAGAAGAATTGAATAGGATGAGAATTATAAATACTGTAAGAAAATTGACTGGGACAGTGTGTGGCAAATGGTGGCTATGTTATCGTCATTACATAGTGGTAAGTAGTTACAAATGCCTATGTTCCTTTCACTCCATGACAACATGTTTCAGATCATGGCACTGTAATGCTTTCAGAAAAAAATTGGAGCCTAACTACAGACATATGACAGCGACAATTTATAGTGTCTTCCATGCATGACTACCCAATATTGGCCAATATTGCAGAGCAGCCACACCACAGTTAGAGGAGAAAGTAGGAGAAAAGTTCTACCCAAGTCAGATCTTTCTATTAAACACCTCAGCTTTATCTCAAGCAAAGTTTCCCATGGTGTTTGCTGGAGGAGGATACAACAGTCTTTAATTAAATTATGAGAATCCTCTTTAAATCTTGGTGGCTTCTTGAAAACCTCCAATTAAAAAGATCCACCTTTTGTCAAAGCAGTGCGGCACAGATAATTTTTTTAATGTTTAATATTTACTGATTGTAACTATTTGCCAGGCAACGTTTTAACCACCTGGTGCAGATTAACATCTTTAATCCTTCCGAGAACCCTATTATATAAATACTGCATTGTTTTCATTTTCCAGAGGAAAAAAGTGAAGCACAGAGAGGTCAAGGAATGCATGCAAAGCTATACTGTGAATAAGGGCTTACCCAGAGTTCAAATCCAGGGTTCTATGGATATCGCTATGCTACACAACCCCTCCTTACCTGCCTTTCCAAACTTCTTTGTTTTTAAAGAAACCTAAGCACTGGCTAAGATTAAAATTGTGCCTAACAAGGTTTTAGGCACAGAGATGGCTGCAACATGCAGGGTTACCTCCCAGCCTCCTCTTGTACCAGCCATGGCCAGATAAGAATCATTCCAAGACTAACAACCCTCTTTATCTCCCTAAAAATGCTAACCCCCTTCAGCAGAAGACTCCCCCATAGATGAGTAGTCAATTGGAGAAAGTCTCCTAATTGCATTTGCAAATTGACTTGGGAAAGAACCAGGTATTATTAAGGCCATGCCTGATCTACAAAGAGAAGTAATCAGTATACAGAGCTTAGGTCTTAAAACTAATTCTAAAAGGGAATTTTTTCCCCTGCTGAAATCTTCAAAGAATCTGACCAGCCCAAGGACTATCTAACTAAGAACTTTGTTTCATCTGTAAAACTTGTCCAGAGTAACATCCCTAGGGACACCACACAGCTTGACTCCAGCATGTGCCATTCATGTGACCTATGTGAAAGTAACTGTCTAGACCACTACAGCTCACAACCTGAGCAGCTTTCAGCAGTAGCCCTGACACTTCTAACGGCAGCCTCTGCACACCCCCCACAACTTTATTCACCAAATCTCCTCTTGATGGCATCTTTCCTATAAAACCTCAGTCAAATTGTCCTTTAGTCTTAAAACTCGGCAGGGGGAGGTGACTCCTGTCTGTAATTCCAGCACTTTGGATGCCAAGGCAGGTGGATGGCTTGAGCTCATGAGTTCAAGACCAGCCTGGGCAAAATGGCAAAAACCTATCTCTACAAAAAAATACAAAAAAAAAAAAAAAATTAGCCAAGCATGGTGGCACATGCCTGTGGTCCAAGCTACTCAAGAGGCTGGGGTGGGAGGATTGCTTGAGCCAAGGAGGTTGAGGCTGCAGTGAGCTGAGATCATGCCACTGCCCTCCAGCCTGGGTGACAGAACGAGACCCTGTCTTTAAAAAAAAAAAAAAAGTTCTCATGTGGTGACCACAGAGTTGATAGTTTTCCTTCGCTGCAGGAAACAAATGAAACTGGCAAATTGTGACTATTGTCTCTTGTTCTTAAGTAAGATCTGTGTGTCCTTCTCTAGAAGATACATTTCAATACAGTACAGAGAATGAGATGTTAGGCAACTTCCTGTAAGAAACATCTCTGTCCAAAATTATGCTAGCTTAGTGTTGAATATCGCTGTTGAAGAGCAGAAAGTGGCCTGCCTCTGAAACCAACGCTATAGAGGCATGCAGTCATGACTGGATATCGTTCCTGCCAGTTACTTCTGTCTCAGGAGAGCTCAAAAAAGAGGTACGGTCACCTAAGCCCCATGAAGGAATGATTCTATCCCTCCCCCTACCAAAAACAGAAAGATCCAAATCTAGTTGTATATTTGTGGAAAAAACATTTTTAAAGAACCAGCACAGAGCTGACACCATTGTGGTAGTACACAAATTGTGGATACAGAAGCAGCCGCAGAGCAACTCTACTGATTTACCTCTTGGAGAATTGTTATATTTCTTTTCCTTCTTAATAAAAACATTAAAATGCAAACATTCAGATTATCTAAAAGAGGCCACCCTTAATATTTGGCATACATTTAAAGCAATATCCCAGGCCCTTAAGTAGAACCCGACCTATGTCCTATGCCATAGGATGCCACCATCCCAAGGCTGGCAGTTTTTTATTAAACCACTGCCCTTCCAGGATGGACTGGTTGAGAAAGCCTTATATTCCCATTTCATAAGAAATCGGTCTGGTAGTTATGCCTCAACCAAATGAACTTGCCTTGATGTCCAGTCTAGCAATATTGATCAATCGTCAACTACTTGTAACCAGTTAATGTCAAAGCTTGTACTTGGTGAGGTATATGTATAAAATGGATTTTCCTTTTCTCCAAACCCTTCTAAGTGGATGTTCCCTTCAACAATGATCAAAGGTGATGATCATTTAACACCTTAGGTAGACACCATAACTTCTTATTCAGCTTTTGTTAATAATAGTTTGTCCAATCTAATGTTCCAGTTTCCTATCAAATTCAAAGCTTGTCCTTCCCCCATCACTGCTTAGTTTGTGATACACGGCAAGGGTCCCCATCCCCCAGGCCAACAGGCTGGTACTTGTCCCTAGACTGTTAGGAAAGAGGCCGCACAACAGGAGGTGAGGGGTAGTCCAGAGAGCAGTACCACCTGAACTCCGCCTCCTGCCAGTCGGTGGTGGCCTCACATTCTCCTAGGAGCCAGAACCCTACTGTGAACTGTGCAAGCTCCTTATGAACATCTAACTAATGCCTGATGATCTGAGGTAGACCAGTTTTATCCCAAAACCGTCCTCCGCACCCCTGTCCATAGAAAAATTGTCTTCCATGAAACCGGAGCCTGTTGCCAAAAATGTTGGGGACCGCTGATATAAGGGACCTGAAAAAGTGGAAGAAAATATATTCATGAACTCATCCTCCTCCTTCACCTTGCAATGAAAAGCAGTAGCCTCCCTCTGGGACATTCTCCTCCCTGTTCTGAGACTCTGCCTATTCAGGAGAAAGAGAGAAGGGTCTTTTATTAATACTTGAATGGCACTACTATCTACCACTGGCTGGCTGCAGATGCCCAATCTGGAGGAAATATCCAACTCCTTACTCTCTTGGTGAGGTATGCACATGAATTCTCTAGCTGATTCAGCAAGGCATCCTCGCTTGGCATAATGGAATTTAGTTGTGACTTAACCTTTGCTAGTGTGCTCTCAACTCCTATCCCAAGTGTTACACCCCACAACATTTTGCTGTTGGTGATACCCCCTTGGGTAGAATACCGGGAAGGCAGCTTAAGCACAACTACTCTTTGGTATCCACATAACCAATGAAAAATTCATGCTTCCTTCCTTGCCATGCCAAATGACGGGAATGTTGATTACTCTGCCTCCTCTTCGCCCTACTCTTTCACTCCAGTTCTCCATTTCCCCACTGGCATAACCACAGTCCTTTGCCAAATCTAACATCTATCCTGGAGTAACAGTTTCCTCTTCATGAAGGAGCCCTCAAGTTTCTGAGAAGAGGTTTCTTGGAGGCCTCCTCATCTCACCTTGAGAAGAGGAAGCACCGTAATTCTCCCATCCATATGCCGTACCACTGCCCTCCTAAGGTTGCTGTGCCTTCAAAGCTTCCTCTCCTCTGCTGCCTTTTTTTTTTTTTTTTTTTGATAGGATCTGGCTCTGTTGCCCAGGCTGGAGTGCAGGGCACAATCTTGGCTCCCTGCAGCCTCAACCTCTGAGGCTCAAGTGATCCTCCTACCTCAGCCTCCCAAGTAGCTGGGACTATAGGCCTGCCACCACAACCAGCTAATGTTCTGTATTTTTTTTTTTTTTTTTGTACAGACAGTGTTTCATCATGTTGCCTAGGCTGCCACTTCTCTTTTAATTGGCTAGAAATAGGGAGTGGTCTTGGGAAATAACTGGAGGTAGGAAGGCTTCTGGTTCTTAACCCTGAATGGAGTGTATGGCTCCCTATTGTGACGGCTCTCTTAAGAATCGGAGGTACTTAACCTCTCTGTCCCTAACTTTGATATCTAGTCCCTGTATCCCAGGCAATATGAAAAGTGCCATGCAACATCCTGTTACAAATATAAACACAATCCAGGGCTTTTAGAGGTAAAGAGCTGCCTTTTCCATGACTCTGAGAGTTCTCTGGAATATATCCGATAAAAATTAAAAATCTCAAGATATGTAAAATACACACTCTAACCCGATAATCTTCTTATGGGAGTTTTAAAACTATTTGTTTATATAGAGACTGAGATCCAAGAGAGTTACTCCCTCTTGGTAAAGTTTGGGTCCTTTATTAAAATATGACCACTAATACTGGTATAAAAATAGACACACAGACCAGTGGAACAGAATAGAGACCTCTGAAATAAAGCTGCATACCTACAACCAACTGATCTTTGACAAAGTCAGCAAAAATGAACCATGAGGAAAGGATACCCTGTTCAATAAAGTGTTAGGAAAACTGGTTAACCAGGCACAGAAGATTGAAACTAGATCCATACCTCTCACTATATACAAATATTAACTCAAGATGGATTAAAGGTTAAATGTAAGTCCTCAAACTATAAAAGTTCCAGAAGAAAACCAAATACATATATATGTATATATGTATGTGTATATATGTATGCGTGTATATATGTATATGTGTATATATATAAAGTATATACATAAAGTTTCTTTATATATATATATATATATATAAATATATATATGACTAAGTCCTCAAAAGCAAATGCAACAAAAACAAAAATTGACACTTGGGACCTAATTTAACCAAAGAGCTTCTGCATAGCAAAAGAAGCTATCAACAGAATAAACAGACAACCTACAGAATGTGAAAAAATATTTGCAAATTATGCATCTGACAAGGGACTAATATCCAGAATTAATAACGAACTTAAAAGCATCAATAAGAAAAAAATAGCCTCGATAAGAAGTGGGCAAAGGACATGAGCAGAAACTTCTCAAAAGAAGGCATACAAGTGATCAACAAACATATGAAAAAAAAATGTTCAACATCACTAATCGTTGAGAAACGCAAATCAAGACCACAATAAGATACCGTCTAACACCAGTCAGAATGGCTATTATTAAAAAGTCAAAAAAATAACAGACGTTGGCGAGCTTGCAGAGAAAAGTGTACGCTTATACACTGTTGGTGGGAATGCAAATTATTAAAGCTTCTGTGGAAACCAGTTAGAGATTTCTCAAAAAACTAAAAATAAAATTACCATTCAATCCAGCAATCCCAAAGGAAAATAAATCAGTCTACCAAAAATACACTTGCACTCATAAATTTATAACAGCACTTCACAATGGCAAAGACATAGAATTAAACCAGGTGCCCATCAATGGTGGGTTGTATAAAGAAAATGTGGCATATATACAACATGGAATACTATGCAGCCATAAAAAGGGTAAAATCAAGTTTTTTGTAGCAACATGAATAGAGCTGGAGACCACAATCTTAAGCAAATTAATACAGAAACAGAAAACCAAATACCACATGCTCTCACTATAAGTGGGAGCTAAACATTCAGTACACACAGACATAAAGTTGGGAACAATAAACTCCAAAAGAGGGGAGGAAGGAAGGAGGGCAAGAGTTGAAAAACTACCTATTGGGTACTATGTTCACTACCTGGGCAACAGGATCATTAGACGCTCAAACCCTAGCATCATTCAATATACACGTATACCTGCACATGTACCCTCTAGATCTATAATTAATTAATTAATTAATTAAATAAAATATGACCACTAAGAAATGTAGAGACAAAGGGTTTTGTCTCACCAATCTTGAGTAAACTTAAGGAGATTTTTCTGACTAACTGATATACTCAATTAGAATTCAGTCCTTCTAATGCCAATATGACCCTGTCTCCAATAAAAAATAATACTTATGTCTTAATGTATATGCAGGTCTCCCCTTGCGGAGGTATTCATGGATTTTTGAGACATTCCAATCTAATTGCCTTTCAAGTTTTTATTTGATCCCATTACCTAGCATTGTAATCTTAAGTTCACCTGGAATTCTTTCCTAGGCCTTGCCTAACCAGTACACCTCAGCTGGAATGGACCACACTCTCAGCCTGATCCAGAGCTAGGCCTTAGCACAGACTTACAGCCTTTATTAATGTATCATTTGCTTTCCGTTCCAAGACAAAAAGATTCATGGACCCACAATGTATTCTTGATATGAACTCTAGTAATATTCCTTAAGGTTCTTTCTTGTAATTACCTAAGAATCAATATGGATAGGAATTGGCTCGAGAATTAAAATCCAGGTCCTGTTCAATGGTGTAGAACAAAGGATAAGACATAGATCCAGGCAATGCTAAAACCCTTAAAAAGAGTTTTAAAACCTGTGCCCTGCAGAGCCTAGGGTTCCTCAGAAGTATCATAGGAGACTTCACAGAGGGGGGAAATTCAGAAGCAAGGCTCTCCTTGCTCTCTCTCTCACATTCTCAACCGAAAGGGTGTGATTTTACATGCTTTATATGTCAGACTTCTAACTAAGATTTTGTATGAAAATACAGTTTTGCTTCCAAAAAATAAACATTTGCTATATGAATTTCCTTAAATAGAAATACATATACATATTTTATATGTATATTATATATATATACTCTTGACTTATCAAATGAGAATAAAATCTGCCTTAAGGAGAAGCTGAACTTAATTTTACAAATTACTATCATAAAAAACAGCATATTAATAACTATGACAAAATGCAAGCATCATTTTTAAGGTTCATTCTTCAATATTCAGCTGTACTAAATACTTTCCTCCGACTCTCACTCGGCCACAAAAATGCTTTCACAGACTATAATTTAATATTATGCCTTGGCCTTTATCAGAGGTTGATACAAGGAACTGCAATATGACAAACATTTCTGCCTTATTTGTGAAATTACTGTTGAAGATATCATCCATCTCCCTTTTATAAAGATCCACGCAATTACTCGCCTTAAAGTGAAGGGATAGAAAACTCTTCTCTTTCCTATTTTTGAGATTCCAAGAAACCTGTAATCCCTTAGGTTTGCCTTTAGCCTCCAGTAAACTGAAAGTTAAATTTAGTGTTTAAGCAGCGGGGGATGGGTAGGGGTATATTCAGATGCTGTGTTTTTGGACCAAACTACCACCCAGTTCTTCTCTAATTCAGCCAACATGAATTGTGTAGTTAGGTGCTAAGCACTGTGATAGGCACCAAGGGCACAAAGATTATTAAAACAAGGTGCTTTCCCTAAAAGAAATCTTGGTTGAACAGCTCTTGTTCTTTCATTTTATTTTCATGATCTTTCTGCACATGGACCTTTCTTTGTAGTCTGTCTCATACCTATTTTTGAAAACAGATATGGTATTATATATAAGTAAATAAAATAAATTAGCATATTCTAGAAAGAGAAGGCATTGACTTAAGTTCATCTAGAGGGGTAGATAACGAATACTATATTCTTCTCTCTTAGCCTCCTAAATCATCTCAAATACTGAGCCTCTCTTCCAACCCATCCTACACACAATCATCAGATTAATATTCTAACAAGCCTATGCTAATCACATCATTCATCTTCTACTCAAAAATACTACTGTCAGTATCACACACGTTGTACTCAAAATAAAGTCACAAAACAGTAGCAAACCTGGCTGGGCATGGTGGCTCACACTTGTAATCCCAGCACTTTGGGAGGCCGAGGTGGCTGAATCACTTGAGGTCAGGAGTTCGAGATCAGCCTAGCTAACATTATGAAGCCCCAGCCTCTACCAAAAAAATACAAAAACTTCGCCAGGCATGGTGGTGTGTTCCTATAGTCCTGATACTTGGGAGACTAAGGCATGAGACTCACTACAACCCAGGAGATGGAGGTTGCAGTGAGCCAAGATTGCACCACTACATTTCAGCCTGGGCAACAGAGTGAGACCCTGTCTCAAAAAACAAAAAAGCTTCATCCCTCATAAGCACTTATCAATGAATGGGGCTAGGTTACCCATTCCTAGACTGAAATAGGCACATCCAAGTGCCAAAGGCCTTGTCAAGAAAAGAGAGTCACAGCAAATACACATGTTCTTTCTTCTAAGACACCAATTTCTTTAGTTATTTGGGATCTTACGTATCAACCACATAAGTTATTAACATTATTTCTCAGGTTTGTTCACATTCACATCACCACCATGATCTTCTTTTAGGCAGGAAGGGTATTCTTTTTGTCCTTTACAAACGCAACAACTGGTGCAAACCTGGCTAATCAGTACCTGTGTTGCTTGCCTCCTCCTGATGTGCCTCTAAGAAACAGAATGCAGCCCATGCTGAAAGTCACACACAGTGACTGCCCACTGTCCATCAAAGCATTTCTCTTGCAGGTTAGTCCTTAGTTGAAAGTGTTTCTCCACAGAGGAAGCTAGTGTTCCTAGATGTTGTCACTTGCAGAGAAACTTAAAATGTGTTCTCTATAAAAAGGAAGGTCTTCTCTACTTTCAATGCAGAAGATTGCCCAGAATGACAATATATATGGTTCATTTGCAGCAGCTGATGTTTGTGTAGCTATTTAGTGTCATAGAGAAAAGACTTGATACATGGCCGGGCGCGGTGGCTCAAGCCTGTAATCCCAGCACTTTGGGAGGCCGAGACGGGCGGATCACGAGGTCAGGAGATCGAGACCATCCTGGCGAACACGGTGAAACCCCGTCTCTACTAAAAAATACAAAAACTAGCCGGGCGAGGTGGCGGGCGCCTGTAGTCCCAGCTACTCTGGAGGCTGAGGCAGGAGAATGGCGTAAACCCGGAAGGCGGAGCTTGCAGTGAGCTGAGATCCGGCCACTGCACTCCAGCCTGGGCGACAGAGAGAGACTCCATCTCAAAAAAAAAAAAAAAAAGAGAAAAGACTTGATACTTTATGATGAGACTTTAGTGCCAATTTAGTCATGCAAATATATAGTGGCATAGAGACAAAAATCCTTTTGCTATTTATTCTGATTTCAACTGTAATTTTTCCACTGTTCTTGCCAGAAAAGTGTTAGTAAACTAATTTCTTTCTTCCCCAGACTTGTGTATCTTGTCCATAAAATAGAAATTTCTATTTCTAATCACGCTTTAGTCCAACAGGGCTTCTAAGCCATACATTAGAATAGACTCTATTATTTAAAGAAGTATATTTATGGGGTTAAGAATACTAAGAAGACTCAAGAAATAAATTCTTCAGTTATGTTTCGTTTAGCTATCAGATACGGCTACCTAGTGACCTAGTGAAACAAAATAATGTTAGCCTTTAGATGTTTGTTTCTAGGGAGGAATAGGGAAAAGAATGGAAAGCTGTAGTGCAAAATATTTTCAATAAAGGGGACATTTTTGATTTAGTGTATTCCTCTGGAACAGCAGGCCTATATGTAAAATACACAACAGAATGCTATTGCTTTGGGAAGTGTGAGCATCCTTACACTGCAGTCAACTGTATCTAGAGGGGAAAAAAAAAGATGATCTCTAGAAGCTTTTTCCTGCCACACTCATTAGAGAGCATTTTTTAATTACATTCACATTCTCAGATACTGTTTTGTATGCACAGTGAACAATGTACAGAAAAAATTTAAAATGAATATGATTTCCTGCAAACTACTGGAAGAAATGTGAACCGGTGTCAGCTTCTTACACAGATAAAACAGCACAAGCATAAGAAAACCCCCAGGAAGATAAGACACCCTGACATTCCCAAAATTCAGAAATTCACTAGACCCAAATGACACCATGAAAATGTGATGAATCATTCACTCCTTAGAGATTTTACTTATCCATAGATTGATTGCCTGTGATATAAAGGGGTCCCAAGTTCTCTGGAGACTTGTAATCCAAAATTGTTTAGTCTAGATTTGAAGGATAGACAAGAATATTTTAACAATGTTCTCTTTTGCATGATAATTTATCTCCTGCTTCAAGATCTGTGTTATGCTATTCCAAAATTCAGGGTCACTCTCCCATAGAAGTGAGGCATAGAACTCTGATGGGGGCAGTGAATAATTTTAGGCTAGTTGTACACAGCTGCAGCTACTTGCATGGGTAATTGCTTTTGCCCAAATCACCAGCATAATTGTGGCTCTAAAAGACATATATTTAAAAGCCATTGAAGTGCCAAATTGTATTACAACAATAGAGCCAGTTCTCTAGAAAATATTCATGTTTTAATTTTAACCAATCTCCAAGAATGTGTTGAGCCCTTGCTATAGGACAAAAAGCTGCCAAAGTATTGTGATATGTTGATGTCTAGCACGACAAACAGAGAAAGGGTGTTGTAACTGCATATACTACCGGACTTTAAGTTTCCATGATGGAAAGATCTATTAATAATGCCAGCACCATCACCTCACCCAACTTGTGGCATAAAAAAAGGCATTCAATAGTTTTTTAATGAATGAATACAACCTCTAATTCCCACAATTGAAATTAGAAATTTGCGAGTTGAAAGCAGAAGGTCCAGCTATGATGCTTGAGAGTGGCTGGTGGTGGCTGTCGAAAGTAAGGTGGTGACTACAACAAAAATGGATTTACCTGCTACCCATGCATGTGTTTGTCACACTTGAACTATCACATCCCATTATTATATTAAGTGATAAGACATACAAGAAGTGGAACATTATTCCTTGCTCTAGAAAATGTTCCAATCTAATTAGACAAGATTTCTGAGAAGAACAATAACAGGAATATACAATCAAAGTGCCAATATCAATGGTCAGCTGTGATGGCTCACACCTGTAATCCCAACACTTTGGGAGACAATGGTGGGAGGATCACTTGAGGCTAGGAGTTTGAGAACAGTCTGGGCAATAGAGTAAGACCCCATCTCTACAAAAAATAAATAAATAAATAAAAATTAGCCAGGTGTGATAACGCATAACTGTCTTCTTAGCTACTTTGGAGGCTGAGTCAGGAGAACTGCTTAACCCCAGTAGTTTGAGGCCACAGCGAGCTATGATTGAACCCCTGCACTCCAGCCGGGTGACACAGTAAGACCTTGTCTCAAAAAAAAAAAAAAATGCAACATCAATTGTGTGCTATAAATAAAGCAATGTAACATAGTGGAAAAGAGTATAGGATGCAGAATAAAAAGACATCTTTAAGTCACAAAGACTGACACTTAGGTGCTGTGTGCTCTTAGTCAAATCACTGAAACTCTAACACGAGATATAAATTTTACACATATATATTTAGAGATGGAAGTCTCATTATATTGCCCAGGTTGGAGTGAGCACAGTGTCTATACACAGGCATGAACATAACAAAATTATGTTATGTTATGTTATGTTATGTTATGTTATGTTATGTTATGTTATGTTATGTTATGTACTAGAGCCTCAAACTCCTGGACTCAAATTATCCTTTGCCTCAACCTCCTGAGTAGCTGAACCTACAGGCACCTGCCACCACACGTGGCTAAATAATATATTTTATTATTAAAGGAATGCATGCGGTTAAACAAATGTGACGGTTATTTGTTTTCATACAAGAAGTACAGGAGTAAAGAGTTGCTGGAGTTGGTTTAATGATTTAAGGCTGCCAAGGTCATAGTCACTACAGTTCTCTTGATCTTTCCCTCTGGTCCCAAGAAATCTATAACAGCTCTAACTATTGTGTCTGTGATATAAGAAGGAAGGATGGGGGAAGCAGGAGAATAGGGGAGAAGCTTTTTCGGAGGAGACAAAGCTTTCCAGATCGGAATCAGTCTTCCACTAAGAGCTCATTGGCTAGATTTGTGTCACATGCTTCCCCTGATAACAGGGGAAGTTAGAAAATGTAGCTCTTAAAGCTAGACACATTTCTAGCCCAGTTAAAATTAGGGTCATGTTAGTACAGAAAAGAAGGATGGGAATGAATAGGCCACTAATAGTGTCTGTGTCAGTATTTACAGAGTTGGTGTTAAGAATTATAAGAGATAATATATTTGGAAGTGTTTTGTTAACCATAAAGTTAAGGAAGTCAATTTTTTTTGAATGCACTAAATGTTCTACTATTTTCACGTGCATCCACTATCATGGAAAAAGACCTTTAAATAAAACATATATTATAATTTTTCTAATGTATAAACATTACCAAATATATGTTAGGTCACACACATACACACACAAAAACCTACACATCCCTGACTCAAACAGGAGGACTGACTTTCTTTTCCCTGTATATTTTAGACAATAAAAATTAAAAACATATGTGATTCACAGCATTCCCTATGACAGGTGAAACAAGACAAAGATGTCCACTCTCACCACTCCTCTTCAACATAGTACTGGAAGTCCTAGCCAGAGCAATCAGACAAGAGAAAGAAATAAAGGGCATCCAATCGGTACAGAGGACATCAAATTGTTCCTGTCTGCTGATGATATGATTATTTACCTTGAAAACTCTAAAGACTCCCCCAGAAAGCTCCTAGAACTGATAAAAGAATTCAGCAGAGTTTCCAGATACAAGATTAATGTACACAAATCAGTAGCTCTTCTACACACCAACAGCAACCAAGTGGAGAAACAAATCAAGAACTCAACCTCTTGTACTATAGCTGCAAAAATATATATATAATGCTTAGGAAAATACCTAACCAAGGAGTTGAAAGACCTCTATGGGTAAAGCTACAAAACACTACTGAAAGAAATCATAGATGACACAAACAAACAGAAGCACATCCCATGCGCATGGATGGGTAGAATCAATATTGTGAAAATGCCCAAACTGACAAAAGCAATCTACAAATTCAATGCAGTTGCCATCAAAATACCATCATTCTTCACAGAATTAGAAAAAACAATCCTAAAATCCATGTGGAACCAAAAGAGAGCCCACATAGCCAAAGCAAGATTAAGCAAAATGAACAAACCTGGAGGCATCACACTACCTGACTTCAAACTATACTATAAGGCCATATCACCAAAACAGCATGGTACTGGTATAAAAATAGGCACATAGACCAATGGAACAGAATAGAGAACCCAGAAATAAACTCAAATACTTACGGCCAACTGATCTTCGACAAAGCAAACAAAAACATAAAGTGGGGAAAGGACACTCTCTTCAACAAATGGTGCTGGGATAACTGGCTAGCCACATGTAGGAGAATGAAACTGGATGCCCATCTCTCACCTTATACAAAAATCAACTCAGGATGGATTAAGGATTTAAAACTAAGACCTGAAACTATAAAACTCCTAGAAGATAACATTGGAAAAACCCTTCTAGACATGGGCCTAGGCAAGGATTTCATGATCAAGAACCCAAAAGCAAATGCAATAAAAACAAAGATAAATAATTGGGACTTAATTAAACTGAAGAGCTTTTACATGGCAAAAAGAACAGTCGGTAAACAGACAACCCACAGAGTGGGAGAAAATCTTCACAGTCTGTACATCCAACACAGGACTAATATCCAGAATCTACAACAAACTCAAACAAATCAGTAAGAAAGAAACAAAAAATCCCATCAAAAAGTGGGCTAAGGACATGAATAGACAATTCTCAAAAGAAGATATACAAACGGCCCACAAACATGTGAAAAAATGCTCCACATCACTAATGATCAGGGAAATCAAAATCAAACCACAATGCGATACCATCTTACTCCTGCAAGAGTGGCCATAATCAAAAACTCAAAAACCAGTAGATGTTGGCATGGATGCGGAGATCAGTGAACACTTCCACACTGCTGGTGGGAATGTAAACTAGTACAGCCACTATGGAAAACAGTGTGGAGAGTCCTTAAAGAACTAAAAGTAGAACTACCATTTGATCCAGCAAGCCCACTATTAGGTATCTACCCAGAGGGAAAAACATACTATTGTACGGAAAAGATACTTGCACACGCAGATTTATTGCAGCACAATTCACAATTTCAAATTCGTGGAGCCAACCCAAATGCCCATCGATCAACAAGAGGATAAAGAAACTGTGATATATATAATCATATATGATGTGAAATATATATACATATATATGATGAAATACTACTTATTCATAAAAAGGAATGAATTAACAGCATTTGCAGCGACCTGGATGAGATTAGAGACTATTGTTCTTGAAATAACGCAGGAATGGAAAACCAAACATCATATGTTCTCACTGATATTTGGGAGCTAAGTTATGAAGATGCAAAGGCATAAGAATGATACGATGGACTTTGGGGACTTGGGGGGAAGACTAGGAGGGGGACGAGGGTTAAAAGACTACAAATACAGTGCAGTGTACACTGCCTGGGTGTTGGGTGCACAAAAATCTCACAAATTACCAATAAGGAACTTATGTAATCAAATACCGCCTGTACCCCAATAACTTAAGGGAAAAAAAATTTTTTTTAATGTGATTCAGTATGGTCTATAATTTAAGGCAGAGTATAATAGGGATTTTTTTACTATTTGCTTTATTTCTTTAAGTACATGATTTGCCTTGGATGACTAAATTTTGTCTAAAATTGGTTATATATGCCCTTAGACCTCACTTGCAAGTAATAAAATTAAACTGTAATTATGCAGTTTGTGAATTAAAATGCCTGAAACACAATGCTCTTCAAAAAATGAAGGACAACAATAAAAAATGCTAAGTGCAATTTTTTAAAAATTATCTTCAATATCCAACAATATATAATAGACTTATTGTATTTTTTTCTTTAAAGAAGGCTAGAATTTTTTCATATATCAGAAAATGATTTAGGAAGAGGATTTTTTTTTTAATTTAAAAAAGTCAATGTAGGAAAGAAGAAACTAGGAAAATATTCTGTCTCCTTGACAATATAATTACAGTGCCCTATGAAGAAAGAAGTTGGCACAGTAATCTGATTTTTATTGAATACCAAAGCATACATGAACATTAAAATGCAATTTGAACATGCATGGTGTCAGAGTAGTCAGAAATCTAAGGAGTAGATTGTTTGGAAAGCATCTGAAAACACCTTACCTTCACCTACAGCTCACCATGGCTCACGAATCCCTCTGCGGTCCAGCCTGCTCTCCCTGGCTCCACCTCTCCCTCACTGAGTCACGCCAGGTCATTCCCAGCTCAGGGCTTTTGCACTTGCTGTCTGCTCCTCAGTTTTCCACATGGCTGTCTCCTTGGTATTCCAGGGCTGGCTCAAATGTCACCTCCTCACCTCTGTGACCATCCTGACTAAAGTAGCTAACATCCTCCAGCCATTCCTTCCCTAAACGAGTCACCTTCCATCCCCCTGCTTTTATCTCTTCATACAATTTACCATTATCTGTCATACCTTACTGGGTTTATTTGTGTCTCTTATGTGTCTTCCTGCTGATTAGAATATAACCTCCACAAAAGCAGGGGTGCTGTCTGTCTTGTTTAGAGCTCTATCTCCAATACATAGAACTGGGTTCATCACAAAATGCACCAAAAATACTTGTCAGGTGAAAATTTACATATCTATATGTCTTATATATAAATAACACATATATGACATGTCTCATTCTTATGTGACTCTGATGGTCACAGGTTAAATCACATTCCCTATAAACTTTTCTGGAAAAAAAAAAAGTCAATACATTCATGGTTTATCCCAAATAAATTCTTTACACCACAATCGACAGTCTATACTTTGTATAATCTAAAGAGATAGAGCCTGGCACATAGTAGATCTCAATAATTATTTGCTGAATTGCATTAATTCAAAGTTTGTTTCCATTTAATATTTAAATATGACAAAGTAAAAAGAGAATATTTGGAAAGGAATAAGCTGCTGTATATAGGTGTATAGTAGGCAGTATCTTAGATCATAAATGTAATTCTTCCTCAAATAATATTTTGTTAAAACATATTCTTTGGTACTAGTCTAAGAGGGAGAGAGTCTAAACACCTCAAGAAAACAGCTGACCCAGGCCTTCTCCTGGTGAGTTCTTCACAATTTATTAGCATGTAAGAAGCTATTTTTCCAGATGCTGTCAATTCTCAATGGAAACAGTGTAAAGTGAGTCCTCTCAAACCCATGAGCTCACTTTCTTAGACTAACGACCCTTAAATTGCTGTATCACCTTAAATCTGCATTGTAAACTTAGGTCTCTGTTCTAAGTTCCTTCCTACTCAGCCCAGTGATTGGGAAACAGGTGTAAAAATGTAACCGATCTTAATTTGAACAAGTTTCTTTTTTAAAAGCAAATGTGCATTCTCCCTTCTTTAGTTTCCAAGACAGGATGGGAAAGGTAAGATATACTTAAAAGCAAAACAGAATGTTAATCTCCTGAATTGTCTCCATCACTTAAACAAGGTTCATGTGCTTACAAAGTCTAAAGACCGAGCGCAAATGATAAGGAAAAGGCATCAGAAGAGGCACTCGATACCTTCAACTCATTTGAAGCAAGGAAAAAGGGAATGTTCGTCTTTACTTGAAATACTTCAGTTTAGAAGGAAAAAGTTGTAACTTTACAGATTATGCGGGTATGATAACAAAATCTTTAATTAAATATAGAGTTCTAAAAAAATCATTAGAGTTCAGGCTGTTGAAAGGCTCATTACAGAGGAAACATAATTTCTTCCTGTCCCATGGTATAATTTAGCATGGCACTGAAGAACTCTTCTGTTTCGGTAAATGTGTTAGATGTGGCTAAAAGACATGTTTTTAATGTTCAAGTTGTTTCCTTAAAGCATTGCCTCATGCAGAGCTATAGTCAGTCACTTGCCAAAAGGTGGGTGCAGGAGAGAATAAAATAAACACAAGTAAGTAGCCAAAGGATTCTAATAATGCTGAAGAAACTAACATTCAATGTAATGGCCATTAATAAAAATATTTGTGCTATCATTACCAGCAGAACTGCCACCATAAACTGAGTAGACTATGGTGAATTACTGAGTATCATAAAATTCTTAAGTATCTTGTAAGACGCATTTCCCCCATTTAGGAATTACAACTCAGGAAGAAATATTCTAAAAGGAACAGACTGTTCCTTTGAGTGTGAGAAATCCAAGTTGTTTTCATGGAAAGCCACAATAAATATTTTTACAGCAGAATCTAAATAAATGCTTGCATTTTCCAACAAGTCTCAGCTTTTAAACTAAACTTAGTCCAATCAAGATAAAATAGTAGGGAAATTTTTTTTCTATTTTGTCTTGATTGGACTGAGTTTAGGAGCTAAGCTATGAGGAGTGCAAAGGCATAAGAATGACACAATAGGCCAGGCGCGGTGGCTCACGCCTGTAATCCCAGCACTCTGGGAGACCAAGGCGGGCGTATCACGAGGTCAGGAGATCGAGACCATCCTGGCTAACACGGTGGAACCACGTCTGTACTAAAAAATACAAAAAAACTTAGCCAGGCGTGGTGGCGGGCGCCTGTACTCGCAGCTACTCAGGAGGCTGAGGTAGGAGAATGGCGTGAACCCAGGAGGCGGAGCTTGCAGTGAGCCTATCTTGCGCCACTGCGCTCCAGCCTGGGCGACAGAGCGAGAGACTCCGTCTCAAAAAAAAAAAAAAAAAGAATGACACAATGGACTTTGGGGACTTGGGGGTAAGTGTGAGAGGGCGATGAGGGATTAAAGACTACAGTGTATACTGTTCGGGTGATGGGTGCACCAAAATCTCACAAATCACCACTAAAGAACTTACTCATGTAACCAAACACCACCTGTACCCCAATAACTTATGGAAAAAATAAAATTATTATTGTTATTATCATAAGATAAAATAGTAGGAGAAGACTGTATTGGATGTTCTTAGACTCCCCATGGTATGCCTGTTTCTGCACTTCTTGGGCATCCTGCCCCTGCTACTCTATGTATTTTAGTTTCTCCTCTCGCTCTTTATCCATACTCAAGTCATTCAGTTCAAGAAATAAGTAATGAACATCATCTGTGTGCCAGTTCGCATACAGTCCCATAGTTTTAGAGAGCTCAAAGAGGCAAACTAGTGGGTGTTGAGAAAATATTTTAAGCTCTTTTTGTCAAATCTCCTGGGAACCCAGCCATGCAGCTGCCCTTTCCTCCCACTAGAGATATCCCTGTTGGGCTTTCTTCTCTCCATAACAGATCCATAATCCCAAAAAATGATTAGGTACAATAAAAAGCCAATGTGTCTATGAGTATGCACTAAGGCAGCTCATAGGCGAGATTTTTACAAAGGTCCAATGTTACCTCCTAAGGAAGGCGTTCCAGAATCCTTCAGGTAATCACTCACTTGCTTCTTTGAGCTCTTAGATCATTTCATTCATATTTCTATTAAAGGCCTTGGCCAGTTGCTTACTTGGTTTCTCCTAGTAAACCGTGACCTCTGCATTCGTCTTTGTACCCCTAACCCTTAGCAGGGTGCCTGCATCACAGTGAGTATTAAATAAATGTTGCTAAATGTGAAGGAGTTAGAAATTGTGTTTTACCTGCCATCCAGGTCTCCAAGTCATGCAAAGTCATGTCATAACTTCAGCATATGACAGACACTTGTGACTTCCTCAATATGGTCACCTGCAATTGGGGGCCATTATCTGTGTAGAGTTTACACGTTCTCCCCATGTCTGCATGAGTTTTCTCCAGGTACTCTGATTTCCTCCCACATTCTATACCCATTAGGTAAATTGTCATGTCTAAATGGTCCCAGTCTAAGTGAGTGTAGGTAGGCGTGTGTGTGAGTGTGCCCTGCGATGGTCTGGTGTCCATTCCAGTGCTGGTGCCCCCCTTGCACCCTGAGCTGCTGGGAGAGACTCTAGCCACCCAAGACTCCAAAGTGGGATAAGTGAACTGGAAAATAAATGAATGATTGAATGCAAATTATTGTAAAATAAAAATCTGTCGTGTCTATAAGAATCATATGAATGTATGACAATTAAAGATACAGTACAAAAGTACTCAGTGAGCCTACTCTATTTGTTATTATTTGGTTTTGAACTACCTGGTGGTAGGAGGTACTCCTTACAACTTTCACTTTACAAACGTCTATTTCTTGATTTAATTCACCACCACTACAAACACCATCACCCACTGATTCATCAAAACTCAGGTAAATACCAAAGTAAAAGAAATCAATATGTCAAAAAGATACTTGCACTCATGTTTATCACATCAATATTCACAATTGCAAAGATATGGAATCAACCTAAGTGTCCATCAGTGGATAACTGCATAAAGAAAGTATAGTGTCTATACATAATGGAATACTATTCAGCCATAAAAAGAACAAAGTCATGTCTTTTCAGCAACATGGATGGAACTGGAGATCATTATCTTGAGTGAAACAAGTCAGACACAGAAAGTCAAATATCACATGTTCTCACTCATAAGTGGGAGCTAAACAATGTGTACACATGGACATATAGAGGGAATGATCGAGGATGGAGACTCGGAATGGTGAGAGGGCAGGAGGGGGTGATGCTGAGAGATGACTTAATGGGTGCAGTGTATGTTATTCAGGTGATGGATGCCCTGAAAGCCCTGACTTGACCACTACACAATCTACACTTGTAACAAAATTACACTTGTACCCCATACATTTATACAAATTTCTAAAAGCGTAAAAAAAAAAGACAAATATAAACACTCTTTTATTCTTTATTTTAAAATTGGATAAATAATTATCTTGTGTGTTTTTATTAATCTTTCTTAAATGTCTATATAGCACACATGTATTTCAATGTTTAATATTAGAAGTATTTGGGGTCTTTATTTAGAAGTTTGATGATGTTTTTGTGACCAGAAATATGTCAGAGGAGTTAACTCTTGTCTAAATCAATTAGCCTATGCTGAAATTGATTTCGTTATACATCATTTCACTTAAGTCACAGTTTCTAAGAAACTATAAATGCTATTAAGTGAAGACTTGCTGAAATGTGTTCTTTCTCTGTCTCTTTGAAATGTATGTAAATCTTTTTAAATGCTAAATAAGACTTTTGCTGGTTTTAAGACTTAGGAATGTTCTCAAGGACCTAGGAGCCATCTCTTGGAAATGTAAACTTTAGGGAAGATAGAGCCCTATCTCTCAGTTTCTGTGGGAAGATAGGAGTCCAGCTTCAGCAAGCATCTTGCTCTACATTGTAGAACTATCTCTCATCATAAAGATGTGAGAAATTGATTTTTCCCTTACATAAAACTTCTTAGCTAACATTGATGGTTGCTCTAATTACCAGGTACACTTAGGATGAGCTATGTGCAACAAATGCTGCTGTCAAGTCCTCTTACTGGAGAATTAGTTCCTGTTTATCTTGAAACTGTGTATATAGTGGGGTTTACCTGCTTAGTCATATAAAAGGCTGAGATTTCCTCTGTCTTTGCAATTCCTTAGCAGATTACCCATGATGCACATCACCTACTGGTTTAACATTTATTCAGTAATAAAACTGTTGTCCTTCCCTTCTACCTTTGTAAAGAGGTTTTCTGGGATGAAGGAGTTCTTGTCTTTAATTACATTTCTCCTCCAGTATCATAGGTGAATTCTGGATGCTGAAATGTCTGGTCCACTGCAGGCTTTCTCTGGCCCCAGCTACTCTGCTTGTCCATTTGACTGGGATTCCTCATTGATTTCTGATGTCCTAGAATAATAAAATCTTATGATTTGAAAGGAATTTAGATCAACAAAGAGAAATTTAGATCAACTAAAAGAACTCTGTATTACTATATGAATACCTCTATGTGGAATTTTCCCCCAAAAGAAGAAAAAAGTGGTCAGCTTTTGCTTGAGAACTTCCAGAGCTCATGGAAGAAATGCTACTTAAGGTCTGAAGAATGGGGGAGATTTATCCAAAGGCATAAATCAAAAAAGGCAGCACTGCAAACAGAAGACACAGCATGAACAAAGCACAAAGGATGAAAAATAAATGATTTTTGTAAATGCTGAGTAGTCTAATCATATTAAAATGTTGAGTGTGCATAGGAGCTGGAAGACAAAACCAGTAATAGAAGTCAGGACAATAGACAGAGAACCGAATGCCAGGATAAAGACTTTCTGCTTGACTACTAAAATAGAACTCTGCTTGTCTCTGAAAGGAGTAACATATGACTTTACAAGAATCTTGCCCCAGAAATATGATGAGGTATGTTCAGTACTAGGCTCCCTTTACAATTCTGCAAAAATGAACCTCAGTTCCAGACAAAATCGCCAAACACTAAAAGAAAACATGAATCACAAGTTTCCATTGCTCTTAGGAGCTGGGCTTCTGTTTTTGTTTTTGTTTTTGTTTTTACCTGACGGCAATTATCTGCTTTATCTCCATAACAGCTAATAGCAGTTTGGGGTATTGTACTGAGATGGCGTGGCTGATTAAAAGATCCATTTTTTTGTTCTCGAGTCCTTAACTTTTGGGTCAGAAACAACCATTGCTCTCACTTTTCTAATGCTGTCTCCCACAGTGGCTAAAGCAAGTGGCTTTAGTTTTTCTCTGACCTTCCTTCTCATATTCAGGGAGGTGTCTTACCTATTTAAAGATGATTTGTTGAAACCAAATGAGCAGTCACGGAAATGTAAGTGCCCACAGAATGTCCTCTTTCGTTTGTAAAATCTGTATTCTAAGAGAGATGCTTTTAGAGAGGCTGTTATTTAAATATGGCAAATATATCAGTTTGTCTTCAAACTAATGTAAATCCCTCATTGGTTTATCCTAACTGCAAAGCATCTTCAAAAAGCTAGACAAAGTAAAAAAATAGCCATCAGCAATAACCATTTGTATTAACATGTAGTATTTCTTTTGAAGGGTGTATTAAACACACAGAGATTGGGAGATGGGGAGAGGTAAGAAAAAAAGTTGCATTTTAACTTTTTCTTAGGACTTTATTAAAAGGATTTTCACTTCAACAGATACTTCTATAATCATAGCTGAGATATAATTTATTTTTGGAAAACAGAGAGAATGAAAATGTTGTGAATAGTCTTGTTTCAGGCAATCAAAGAGACTGCAACAAGAAATCTTGTATTTGATTTGTTTTCACAAGTACGATTCAAAGAACATCTGCGTTTATGCTATGAATCCTTCTACATAGGGCTCTTCCTTAGAAGTTTTAGTAATAGCTGAGTCCATTGATCTGCGATTTGGTAAACTTGAGGTTTTTGAAGGGCAGCCAAAGTTTCACTTAGTCTCTCAACAACTCTCTCTCTTGAACATGAGAACATCTATCTTGTTCCTCGAGAACTTAAGATCCATTTTTATACTCTGGACATCATAGTGCTGGAACTTGCAGACAAAAGCCAGGCAGCCTTACTGAGACACTGAGTTGTTTTTAAAGAATTATTTCATTTAGATTCTTAATAAATTATCAGTTTTTAGAAGAAATATGCCTACAATTACAAGTGCTACTTCCCATGGGCATTTCCATGTTTTAAATCTAGCTAGGGCTCAGGCCTTAACACACACGATTCACTCAAGATTTAAGATAGACGAAATAATCTGTACAACAAACCCTCGTGACATGAGTTTACCCATGTAACAAACCTGTACGTGGACCTGTGAACCTAAAAACAGAAGTTTCAAAACAAGATAATTATTGTATTTTTAAAAGTCCACCCAGCAATTAACCAAAGTGGAAACATTTTCAGACATAATCTTGGTTAATTCAGAGTAGTTTCTAATTGTTAATGCTTCTGTTAGCTTCCAGAATGACCATGAAACTTTAAATAGAAAGGACACTGAGGATCACATAAATGAAAGAATATGTGTAAAATAATTAGTACAAGGCCTGGCACAGAGGGCTAAACAAATAATAGTTCCTAATTTAGTAGTGCAATAGTGGCAACAGTAGCCTACATCCTCTTCAACAGTCCAATTTACAGATGAAACCCAGAGAAATTAAATGATTTTCCCAAGGCTACAACACTTGTTAGTGGCAGAGCTGAAACTGAAATGGAAGTTCCTTAACTACTCTAATACTGTCCCCAATACCTTGGGGAAAATCATTTTTTCAATTATACTGAATTGGTCTATCATACAAAATATACAGAGGGCGAGACTTCACATATCTTCAGATAGCAAACCTTCTCAGTAGCTATTCTGATTAATTTGTAATTTCAGAATCTGATGGCCTTTCTGCCAGACCTCTCTTCTAACCTCTCTGCTGCATTTAGCAACCATTGTCTACACTGCCCTTTAACCTGAGCAACACCACACTAAACCAATTTCTACCTCTCTGTCTACTTACTTCCCTCTGTATTTACTTTCTTCCTCCTTCCTCATGTACTCAAGGCATGGAATTTCCAAAGCTCCACTCTTGAATCTCTGTATTTGTCCTTGAGAGATCACATATATTCCCAAATAATGTCTGTATGAAGATAACTTCAAAACATTTATATTGAGCCCTGGTCTTTCCTGAAATCTAGCCACAAATTTCCAGTTTCCTATTGAATGTTACTACCTAGATGTTGTGATGTTATCTCAAAATTACCATGTCCAGAATCAGTCATCATTTCCCTCAAAAGTAGCTCAAAATCGTTACTTTCATGGTGTAACAGTCCCATAATTCCTCCAGTCTTGAAACCATAGAGATATGTGTTTCTTCACCCCTCGTAAGTAATCTGCCACAAATTCCATCATATCCTTTCTTTTTCCTTCCTTCTCATTTCCACTGACATCACATTAGTTCAGTTTCTCACCACCAAGGCCAGAACTACTCCAAGAGCTTCTTAACCGATGGCTCTGTCTTTAGTCCTCACAATCTTACAAACTCCCCAAGTTACACAGCTTAGTGACACAGAATTTAACATGTTGCCAGTTGGGATAAGTTTTATTTTTGATTGATGGTTGTTTAAACTTAATACAGTCTTAATACAGTGTCTCTCTCTCTTCCTGTCTCTCTCCCTCTCTCTCTCATACACACACACACATACACAGAGCCAAACATTACAGAATTTGCAAAAATGATCTGAATTCTGACTCCTCAGGCTGTCTAGAGACTGGTATCATGAATGTTCCCCCAGGAAAGCTATTGGCTAAATCCTTCTGTGAAGAAACACATCCACAAGAGTGGTTCTTCAATTTTCTCATCTTTTCTTATATTTTATCTATTTTTCTTTTATGTATTTCTTATTCTTTAAAAAAAACTTTCTAATGCAAATTTAAACTATACTGAAACATGAGCCCTTACCTATAAGATTGGCATAAATTGAAAATTTGACAACATATTCTTTTGGCAATTTTGTAGAACAATCGGCAGTTTATACACTGCTGGTGTTAACACAAAATAGTAACCCCTATGGAGAGACATTTGGCAAAATTACATGTAGTTTTAGCCTTTGATCCAACAACGTCACTTCCGGGAATCCATCACAAAATAATACTGGCAAAAATACAAGAGCTCATTTTTGTTGCACTATTTAATAATAGTAAAGGAATGGTAATATTTACAAATGGATTAAAGCAAACCCCAGTTTCCCTTGCTTCAACTTTTGCTTCCTTTCCCTTTTGTTCTCATCTCTTTTTCCCTTTCCCCCTTGTTTGCTACCTCCACCTCCCCTGAAGCTTGACAAACTGCAAGGATTGCAAAATAGCTCTTTAAAGAACTACTCTGGCAATTGCCAGAAGGGGATTATTCCGGTGATCCCAAACAAGGAGCATAAAGAATGAAAACCATCTCCACCTGTTCCAGTCACAAGTTCCACATAGTTAGAAGTTGAGCAATATGACCAATACCACAAGAACACATACCCGCATCTTCTTCTTGACTATAAAATCCCAATCGTGACACAGCTTGAAGAATTATCTGGTCTTCATGTGCTCCCTGATATACGCCAGTCAAATAAAACCTTTAATCTCTATTCAAATAATTTCAACTATTATTTTCTTTGACAAACCCAAAAGTATGTCAATAAGGACTGACTAAATAAACTTTGTTACATCCACAAATGAAGTGCCACGCAGCAGTAAAAAAATGACTTAGTAATGTTTGCATACACCACAATGGAATGATCTCTGAAAACACTAAGTGAAAAAAAAATCAATGGAGAAAAAGTTGTGTGGAGTATGTTATCATTTATCTAAGGTATTGGACATGAATATACGTATCTATTTATGTATATATTTTTCTTAAATTATAAACCAAAATTTCTAAAGTTACTTATAGAGGAAGAAAGAAAGGAAGATGAAGAGGACAGGGATGGGAGCTAAACTTCTCTGAATATGTCTTGTTTTCAACATAAATACCTTACATAATAAAAAATTAAATTTTAAAAACCAAGCTTTAAAAACTAAAAGAAACATGAACCAATGAATATGTAACAAGCTAGCAGTATAACCAGAGAGAAACTGTTAACTAATGTTACATGCTTTTAATAATCATTTTTGGTAGTAGTGTTAGTGTTGCTATCCTGAGACTGTTGTATGTACATTGTGGGATAAAACAAATGAACAATTGTATTGGTGTCATTGATATCCAGGATTTCAAGCGTGGAAGAAGATACAGACATAAATCAAAGAAATTAAGTTAAAACCTTTTGGCCCTAAACTTGAACTGGAGGTAATATTATGACTTTATAATACATTTTGTCTTTAAAAGTTCACATATCCTAATACTGTACACTGGAAAGGCTTTGAAATAACATTCAACCTAAAAACAACAGGCATTCCTAGCTCCCAGATTGTAGTTCTAAATTTCTAGTCATTTCTACTAAAAGGAGCCATGGCTTCTTGGGAAAATCGTTTATTACAGATTTGGGGAAGGAAAAGTATAAGATACACTTGAACCATCTTGTCACATTAAAAATCAGGTTGTTCAAAAAGACTCACAACCCAACTTGAAAAGATGCTTACTGACCAAAGATAGGGCAATTTGAGCATCAATGAAAATAATACCTGCAATGGACTAAAATACAGGAAACATGGCTAAATTCTATAAATCCATAATCATACTTTCTTTAAAAAACCCATTAGCAATCTTTGAAAGATGCAAAGATTCCACTAGTATTTAAAAACACATAAACGTGTGTGTGTGTCTGTGTGTGCGCGTGTGTCTGAGTGTGTGTCCATCCTGCCTTTCCTGTACTGTACCTCTGGGTAAGTGATTAGCAGACAAGCAGAAACTTATCTCTATAGAAATAGTCTCACCAATAAATAAAAAAGGAATCATAGAATTCTTATATCACGACTTTTTAACCCATCGTTAATTAATAGATGTAGGCACTGCGCATTAGTGGCTACTAGCATCAGTAAAGCTAAACAACTATACACCACCACCTATGGAATATTCTTGCCCAAAAAAATCTAAATTGAATATGATCAAGCTTCTTATTTGAACTACCAATTAACCAAAACAGAGAACAAATAAACAGGTTAAAAACATGGCAAGGATTCCATCAGCAAAATCCAGACTGAGAAATTCTACTGAACAAACGACCTAAACTATTCTGATAAACTGCAAAGAAAAAGAAAAAAGATATGAAGGGGAAATATAGGCTAACAGTTATGTAAGGCCAGGTGTCGTGACTCATGCTTACAATCCCAGAACTTGGGGAGGCTGAGGCAGAAGGATCTCTTAAGCCCGTGTTTGAGACCAGCCTGGGCAATATGGTAAGATCCAGTCTCTAAATAGAACATTTTAAAATTAGCTGAGCATGGAGGTGTGCACCTGTGGTCCCAAGTACTCTGGAGGCTGAGGTGGGAGGATCACTTGAGCACACGAGGTTGAGGCTGCAGTGAGTTATGATCGCACCACTGCACTCCAGCCTGGACAACAAAGCAAGACGTTGTCAAAAAAAAAAAAAAAAAAAAAAAAAAAAAAAAAAAAAAAAAAAAAAAAAGGGCCGGGCGTGGTGGCTCATGCCTGTAATCCCAGCACTTTGGGAGGCGGGTGGATCACGAGGTCAGGAGGTCGAGACCATCCTGGCTAACACAGTGAAACTCCGTCTCTACTAAAAATACAAAAAATTAGCCAGGCATGGTGGCGGGCACCTGTTGTCCCAGCTACTCGGGAGGCTGAGATAGAAGAATGGCCTGAACTCGGGAGGTGGAGCTTGCAGTGAGCTGAGATCCGGCCACTGCCCTCCAGCCTGGGCAACAGAGCAAGACTCTGTCTCAAAAAAAATAAATAAAAACAAAAAAACAGGCATATCAACCAATGACTGTATGGACCTCTTTTGGACCCTAATTGAAACAAGCACTCACTCTCGCTCTCTCTCTGTCTCATTCTCACTCACTGTCTCTAACACACACACACACACACACACACACTTTTAAAACCCCATATATGTATATATGAAAAAATTGGGGAAATTTCAACACTGACTCCTATTTGATAATGTTTGGGAATTAAGGTTAACTTTTTAGGTGTGATGACATTATTGTGGTGAAATATTTTCTGGAAGAGTCATTATCTTTTAGAGAGATACTGAAATATTTACAAAATAAATGATAGATACCTTGAACCTTCTACAAAATAATGGATGAGTAGAGGAATGTGCCTAGTTCTAAATGACACAATCTAGCCATATGTTGGCCTTGTAAAAGTTAGGTGATTTGGACAATATCACCCATCTAGTAAGCAATGGAGTTAGAACTCCAATACTAGTTGTCTGATTCCAAATTCTATGTTATCTTCAATACACCTGAGATGCCTCTCAAAAGCACCCCCACAGACAACCTGGCACACAACCACTTGTAAACTGATGAATCGCTATATTACCTGGCTCTGCAGGGTTTTCTGTGCCTTAAATATGTATTTAATAAAAATTTTGTGAGTGTTTATTAGTTATAATAATTAGTAAAGCCACCTAGAAGAGGTGATACATTAGACTTAGAAAAGCATCACAAGAAATAGATGTTTTAAAATAAATAGCAGGTCTTCTTTAATAAATGCTTGTGTTAATTTGTTCTACTCAAAACGGATAGTAGCTGTGTAATAAAAATGAGCCTAAGGTATATAATAGAAATGAGCTTACAATACAAACACATATCAAAAAACCAAGTTAAGATTCTTTTTTTTTTTTTTTTTTTTTTTTTTGAGACGGAGTCTCACTCTGTCGTCCAGGCTGGAGTGCAGTGGCGCGATCTCCGCTCACTGTAAGCTCAGCCGCCTCCTGGGTTCACGCCATTCTCCTGCCTCAGCATCCCTGCAAGCTGGGACTACAGGCACCTGCCACCGCGCCCGGCTAATTTTTTTGTATTTTTATTAGAGACGGGGTTTCACCGTGTTCGCCAGGATGGTCTCGATCTCCTGATCTCGTGATCCACCCACCTCGGCCTCCCAAAGTGCTGGGATTACAGGCGTGAGCCACTGCGCCTGGCCCCAAGTTAAGATCCTAAGATAGTTCATATATTATATTGTTTTCCAAGTTATTTACAAACAACATAAGTGCTCTCTTGTTTATCTTGTTGTGCCAGTGATTTATGGAAGCCAGAAGTGAAAACTGCAGTCTCAAGGGCAAGACTGAATAGTACCCTTGATGAGTAAAATAATTGATATCCCTCTTCAAAATGTAGAACAAAGGAAACTATATGTTGAAGTCCAGTGTTATAATAATAACAATAATAAGTAAAAATATGTTTAAGTCAGGTGAACCTGATGTTAGGTCATTAGTGTCACATTGGGTGAGGACTTGAGGCAGTCTCTTTGAGGAAAGAAATCATCTGCTGATATGGCTAGCATCAAAGTGCACCTTCTTCTGAAATGTTGCCAAGACATGAAAGAAATACTAGTTTTGAAACTTGTCCAACTTGTACATCAAGTCAGTCAGGATCTTGAGATAGATCCCTCTGTTTTGATATTTTTCAATTTTCATGTTTGCTTATTTACTGTGCCAGAGTTATGTGTGTGTTTATTACTTCTCTATAGGATTCACTCACTAAAGAGGGACCAACTAGATCTATCAACCTCAAATACTGTATGGGGTTTTTCTATTTGTATCAATTTAAGGGATACACATGCAGTTTTGTTACGTGGATATAATGCAGAGGGGCAAAGTCTGTGCCTCTATTGTAACCATCACCTGAATAATGTATATTGCACCCATTAAGTAACTTCTCATCTCTCAAATCCCTCACCGCCTTCCCACCCTCCATCCTTTCTAGTCTCCAGTGTCTATTATTCTACACTCTGTGTTCATGTGTCCACATTACAATATGGGATTCATCAGGTAGCAGACTACCTTGTCCGTTGGCTTATTATGATTAATGTCTCTAACCAAGAACATTTTGTAGTCACAATTTTTAAAACTAGGTTTACTCTTAATTTTATACTTACACTCCTGTAGCATTTCTTAATTGATACATAGTTTAGGACAAATACGTAGTTTACAATCTAGCATCAATATATTATTCACTTTATTATGACTGATGACATTTAATATAATTGTGACACCCTAATGTGACACCTTAAATGTGACACAATTATACCCTTGTTGTTATTATTTAGTATAATCCCTGTTATTGTTATTATTATTATTATTACTAATATTTTATTCTTCCTTATCACCTCTCAACTAATAAGTAACTCATGTGGACAACCTGTAGTATTTGAAAGGGTAAAAGAAAGAACATAAGCAAATCCTCCATGCACCATTTTTGTGCTCCACTCTACTAAATTTTAATTGCAGAACAATTCCAGATCCTGTAACTTAGGTCCTGTATATTAACAGTATTTAAAGAAAATGCCAGCTGTGACTAGAGCAAAGTTGTAACCATAGCAAGAGACTTCTGCTACATGGCATTTCCTTTGGTAATTGCTATGGTCTAAATGTGTCTTCCAAAATTTGTATGTTGGGGTCCTTGCCCTCAAAATCGTGTTAGGAGATGGAGCCTTTGGGATATGATTAGATCATGAGGGCACATGGGACTAGTGTCCTTATAAAAGAGGCGGAAGGGAGCTTGCTTGTCCTTTTCACCATGTGAGGACACAGCAAGGGGTGCCTTCTACAAGGAACCGTCCCTCACTAGACACCAGATCTGCCAGTGCCTTGATCTTGAACTTTCCAGCCTCCACAGCTTCAATAAATAAATTGTTATTGTTTATAAGCTACCAGTTTATGTTATTTTGTTATAGCAGTCTAAATAAACTAAGACAATAATAAATCATCTAGAAAATGTATACCCCCTACCAGCAGTCAAAAATTTCAGAGTACTTTAAAGAATTTATTTCCTTCCTTTTTGATGCATTGCATGCTGATAATTCTGAGATCAAGCAAGAATAAATATATTTATCTATTATAATACTAAGAAACTGGCCACAAGCCCACATATATCACTTTTAAAAATTCATGGAGGCCGGGCGCGGTGGCTCAAGCCTGTAATCCCAGCACTTTGGGAGGCCGAGACGGGCGGATCACGAGGTCAGGAGATCGAGACCATCCTGGCTAACACAGCGAAACCCCGTCTCTACTAAAAATACAAAAAATTAGCCGGGCGAGGTGGCGGGCACCTGTGGTCCCAGCTACTCAGGAGGCTGAGGCGGGAGAATGGCGTGAACCCGGGAGGCGGAGGTTGCAGTGAGCTGAGATCCGGCCACTGCACTCCAGCCTGGGCGACAGAGCAAGACTCCGTCTAAAAATAAATAAATAAATAAATAAATAAATAAATAAATAAATAAATAAATAAAATAAAATAAAAATAAAAATTCATGGAGGATTAGAAGAATCGTCAGAGTGTTTCTGTATTGTCTCTTATAAATGTATTTTTAGTATAACTAGAAACCTACTGAAGCAAATTATCACAAAATCTGTGTCAAAAAGAAAAACAGTATAGATCATGAGTAAAAAATGATTCTTTTTAAAAAGAAAACATTTCAGACAAATTTAATATTCTTCTTTGACAAAATTGTAGGTTTAGGATATAGAAACAAGGATGCCTTTCTCCCTCCCTTCCTCCCTTTCTTCATCCTCCTCTTAATTAAGAGACAAAAATGTGCCAGGAAATGTGCAAAGAACAGTCCCTGCCCCAAGGATAATGACTAAAGCAAACAAATAAGCAATTTCATTACAATAAGGTGTCTTTGATGTACATTGAAGTTGTGTACGTGTCCAAAAGAGGGCCCCAAAAGCTCCACATAGAAGGAAGTCTCTCGATGTTACTTGAATGATTTAGCCATCAATATGCCAAAAAAAGTTTCTAAGAGCATGTAACTGCAACAGTTGATTAGAAGAAATGAAGTACCACAGGCACTAATCTTTTTTATTCAGAGCAGTTTCTCCGTGACATTCATGATGGACCGAACAAAATGCTCAGTAACCCTGTAGCCAACTATGTCAAAAGGTATTTCAAGGTAGGGGCTGACTTCTGCCTCTTTTTAACAGGTAAAATGCTCAATATAAACACAAAGTAGGTGTCTAATACATACTAATTGCACACAGAAAGCTAGAGGAACATGCAAAATATTTTCACATACTAAGATAGAATTTAAATGCTAGTAGCCTTGATAAATTGAAAATATCAAGAGAAAAGAAATGAAGACTGAAGCAAAACTTTGTCTTTAAATTCAAACAACCTGTGTTCAATTCTAATTTAGTCACTTAATGAGTTCAGTGACCTTCAGCTGGGTGTTTAGCTTCTTTGACTCTCAACTATCTAACCATAAAATGAGGATATTGATACTGATCCCTTAGGCTTGGGTCATTCTGAGGAATAAATGAACTAATATATGAAGGTTCCTAACTCAAGGCATGGCCCAATGGAGGGTACACAATAAACGTTAGCCTCATGTCCTTATTATATACATGGAAGAAAGATTTCCAAAAAGTGTAAAAGGCTGGATGTGGTGGCTCACGCCTGTAATCCCAGCACTTTGGGAGGCTGAGGGGGAAGGATCACCTGAGGTCAGGAGTTCAAGACCAGCCTGGCCAACATGGTAAAACACTGTCTCTACTAAAAATACCAACAAAAATTAACTGAGCATGGTACGCACCTGTAAGCCCAGCTACTTGGAGGCTGAGGCAGGAGAATCATTTGAACCCAGGAGGCAGAGGTGGTGGTGAGCTGAGATCACACCACTGCACTCCAGCCTGGGGGACAGAGTAAGACTTCATCTCAAAAAAAAAAAAAACAGTGCATGTTTCCTTGTCAATTTCCCTTTAAGACATTCTAGGGCCGGGCGCGGTGGCTCAAGCCTGTAATCCCAGCACTTTGGGAGGCTGAGACGGGCGGATCACGAGGTCAGGAGATCGAGACCATCCTGGCTAACACGGTGAAACCCCGTCTCTACTAAAAAATACAAAAAAAAAAACTAGCCGGGCGAGATGGCGGGCGCCTGTAGTCCCAGCTACTCCGGAGGCTGAGGCAGGAGAATAGCGTGAACCCAGGAGGCGGAGCTTGCAGTGAGCTGAGATCCGGCCACTGCACTCCAGCCTGGGCGACAGAGCGAGACTCCGTCTCAAAAAAAAAAAAAAAGACATTCTAAACTGAAAGTACGTAGAAGTCATTCTACAATTTTCCCCATCAAATGGTTTCATCTTTCTAGGAAGCAGTACAAAAGAAAGTGGCCTCAGCATCCAGCATAAACCTCATCAATTCATTTAACATTTATTAAGTATCTCGCACATGCCATGGATTATTTTCCAGACAAGTGTCATTTAAACCTGTGCCCAAGTTTCTGATCTATATGAACCAAAGAATGCTAAGTATCCAACAACCTCTAGTGTTAGAAATTCATCATTTTCTTTAACAATTCTTAGTCTTTGAACAGATTTCAGTATTATTTACTGATGCAGGAAAACAGATGGAGAAGAGTTCAGAGAGAATAGGAAATGAGCTCAATCTGAGATTGTTGAGTTTGAGATTAATCTGAGATATCCAGGAGGAAAGACATAGTGTATAGGTGGAAAATCAGACCAAAAAGATCTTACCAGGAACCTTAGATTTGGAAATTGTCAACACATATGCAGTAATTAAGCGATGAGAATAGACGAGATCAATAAGAAAATGTTGGCCGGGCACGGTGGCTCAGGCCTGTAATCCCAGCACTTTGGGAGGCCAAAATGGGCAGATTGCTTGAGGCCAGGAGTTGAAGACCAGACTGGTCAACACAGTGAAACTCCGTCTCCACCAAAAAATACAAAAATTAGCCAGGTGTGATGACGCACACCTGTAGTCCCAGCTACTCGGGAGGCTGAGGCAGGAGAATCACTTGAACGTGGGAAGTGGAAGTTGTAGTGAGCTGGGATTGTACCACTGCACTCCAGCTGGGTGACAGAGTGAGACCCCATCTCAAAAAAATAGAAGAAGAAAGAAGAAGAAGGAAGAAGAAGGAGGAGGAGAAGGGGGAGGAGGAGGAGGAGGGGGAGGAGGAGGAGGAGGGGGAGGAGGAGGGGAGGAGGAGGGGGAGGAGGAGGAGGGGGAGGAGGAGGAGGGGGAGGAGGAGGAGGGGGAGGAGGGGGGAGGAGGAGGAAGGGGAGGAGGGGGGAGGAGGAGGGGAGGGGGGGAGGAGGGGGAGGAGGAGGGGGAGGAGGGGAGGGGGAGGAGGAGGGGGGAGGAGGAGGAAATGTTGATAGGAGAGACATACCAAGAATAGAGTGCTGGAGAACACCAATATTTCAAGGGAAGGCTGAGGAAGAGGAGCCAGCAAGGAGGCTTTAAAGAAATTATCACAGAAATAAGGAGAGAACCACAAATACTGTTTCATAAGCCTAGGAGTGCAGGGAAATTGTGTTGGAAAGAAAGGGAGTAGTCACCTACATCAAATGTGAGGGATATCAAATAAAATTAAGGATAAATAAAATCCACTAAAGAATTTAATCTACCTATAAGGCAGTTCAAAGAAAGATAATTTAATAAAGGGTCCACCTAAAATTTGAATGCCCTCAAAATAATGCTCTCTTGGGAACTGTCCAGTTACACTTTTATTAACACTCCCAGTGTTAAAACTTTACCACTTAATGAAACCCTTAATCTTCACACAGCTTTAAATATTATCAAAATCTTCCTCATTTTGAATACAAATATTTCTCCTTATATAACTGTGCACTGATACAATACAGTTTTCAAATATTTGAAGATAACTTTTCTAATATAGCACTTATCATAATTTGCAGATCTCTTTGTGTATATGTCAATATATACAGATATATTCTTGATTATAAACTCCAAGAGCGTAACGATGCTCCCTGTTTCACTAAGTATCCACAGCACACAGCACAGTGCCTGAAACCTAGAAGATGTTCCACATACAATGATTGAATTAATGAGTGTATTGATGGGCAGGGATTTAGACTCTAGAATTAATTATTGAATGAAATTTTAGCATTCCTTTCTCTGTGGATTTTTTTTCTTAATTGGATCAATGTCTATGTAACTTCTAAGTCAATGTAAGAAAGCAAGATAAATTGGGTGCCCTCTCAAACTTCCTTCCAGAACGTTGATTCTATGAAAAGCTGACAAAGATTACATGCAGTGGGAACATCTCATTGGAAAATTAGGAAACCTGGGTCCCAGACCCAGGTCTGTTACTATTTCCGTGCTCTTCAATAAGCCTAGCTACTTCTCTGGGCCTTGGGACCACATTTACAAAGTGAAACTTTTGTATCTACACACTCCAAGGTCTTTTTCTATTTTAATATATGACTATAAAAAACATGTAAATATTATAATATATTCTGTAAAGAAAGATACCTGAAATGCCTAGTCATTGTTCTGATTATATTATCATTTCTTCAAACTCTCTTTTTTTCGAAGCTACTGTATAGCTATAATAAGCTCCTTTTATACCATATTTTCACTTTGCCACATCTTCAATCATCTGAAACACAACTGCCCTATCATCTCTAACAAAGTAGTTCTTCAAATTGAATTACATTGTTGTTTTCTATGACACTGAATCTATTCTTTCACAAGGGGCCTTTCTCTTAGCCTCAGCTAGAAAGTGTTATTGCTAGTTATAATTTTAAAGCCCAATCTATAGCAATACTTATTGATAATTAAGGCAAATTATCAACAATTACTATTCCATTATATAAGCACCAATTCTAATTCAGACCAAGAAAGTGAATTAAATATACAAAGAACATATTATATACATATACATAAATTAGAAGAAAATTTGCATGATACCACTCATCTATAAAAAAAAAAAAGAATTCAATCTGTTCCCACCTTTTTCAGCAATATTTCTAAGGCATTCAAAAGAAAATACAACATAGGTATAATACACTGCTCCTCCTATGATGTTGTCATATTAAAGACATCCACAACCTTCAAGAATAGAAATCTACTATTACCATAACATCATATTACGCCATATTACCATACAATATCTGCTACCTGCATTTTCATATTATTAGAAAACATCTATTTACAGATATATTTTTGGTTTTATTCTGCCATTTGTTACAAATAAAATTAATTTAAAATAGATTTACTTGGAAAGAGATTGTCTGAATTCTTCCCATGTAACTGATGTTTTCATAAGGCTTTGTCATTAATCAGAAAATTAAAAGATTGCATTGTTCAATACTCACCCAGCATTTAGCATCTAATTAGTCTTATATTGATGTTCTACAAATGCAAATGAGTTCTGTACCAGAGCTGCTGCATAGACTATTCCCACCCTATCCCCAAGAAACCCATTTCTTACACAGCAAAAAGTCCAAGAGAGGTTTTCAGAAGGTAAATGTAATAGTACATTTTGGCCTGAGTTTAAATTCCAGAAAAAGACACACTTTGGCTCACGTTTGTTTAAGAGTTAGAGCTTTTTTTTTTCAATTCAAATGAATAAATATTTGAGTATATAACATGAATTTTTCAACTTTTCTTAGACACTAGTTCCTTATCTTAATACATAACAAGGCTTTTCATCAAATGAAATTGGAGAATCATAGAAATGCATTTATGGGAAATCTGAGACATATTCAAAGAATGCTATGGATGTTATGGTATAATTTTAATTGAACAATTCTAAAATTGAAAAAGGGGGTCCTACTTAGTATTTCCAGATACAAATAATTTGAACCAAAACAATTCTCTAACCAGCATTCTGTTAAGCAGAATGAATAGGATGTTCTAACAAGTATGATTGAGATGCAATACTCTATGGTTAAAAACTCAGCTCTGAAGGCAGAACATCTGATTCAAGACTCATGTTTGCTTCCTACAAGCTGTGTGGCCTTGATCAAGCCACTTACTTATAAAATAGGAAGGACACTAGTCTCTTACTCTGGAATTGCTGTGTGAGTTTAAAAAGATCACTCATGTGAAGTACTTAGCACAGTGCCAGACATGTTGGTCAGGTTTTAAATTTTTTTAATGTTTACAAATCTCCATAGAAAGCAAAGACCACAGGGGGGAAACCTTCATCCCCTCAGAGTGTTCCTGTCCATGACAACTATGCAGCGGTACAGCCTCAGTGCACAATGACACTCAAGTGGTAACAGAAAGCAAAACGGAAATAGAGAACTCTGGGCATGCTTCTCACTTTCATCCATGACTCTTTCTTCCTGCCACCACCAGCTGTCTAGGCAGCAGAATGCCTCTGGAAAAGTGGACTTCATGGTCTATGAGGCCAAGTTGCTACAAGCTGGGCAAAAACTCAGGAAGACAACAATAGAGAGAAAGGTGACTTTCTGCTGACATTTTTAAAAGCTGAGGTTCTTTTATACACATTATTGTTCCCCAAAGCTCTCTCTTTGGTGTTAAGACACTTCCTGGGAGATCTCAACCATTCAGAGGATTTCAGCTGCTACCGGCACACTAATGACTTCCAAACCCGTATCTTTAAGTTGTAATTCTGTTCTGAACTTCAAATCCAAATTTACCATTATTCATATTTCCTGTTGGGTATCACAAAGGTACCTCAAACTCAAATTGCTTAAAATTAAACCAATTATCTTCATCTAGGTGGCCTACAGGTGCTCTGGGAATCTCATTCTATAACTCCCAGCAGTCACCTAAGCCAGGACCCATTACTGACTCTTTTCTCTCCCACTACCACATATTCAGTCTCCAAGACCAGTTGGTTTCATCTCCTACCTCTAAACTGTTCCTTCTTTTTCCTCCTTTCTTCCACCTCTTTTCTTCAGACTTTTGCCAGTTCTCACCAGAATGACTGAATAGCTCTGTAGCTGGTGTCTCTGGTTTTCTACTCTCCCCTCCATGGAGTCTATCCCCTATATTCTTACCAAAGCATCTTTCTAAATATCAGAGGAAGGTAAGCCTCAAAAGAGACCACAGATACGCATGGCAGCTCACACCTGTAATCACAGCACTTTGGAAGGCTGAGACAAGAGGATCACTTGAGGTCAGGAGTTCAAAACCAGCCTGGGCAACATAACAAGACCCCATCTCTACAAAAAAATTGAAAAATTAGCCAGGCATGGTAGTGCAAGTCTGTAGTCCTAACTTCTTGGAAGGCTGAGGCAGGGGGATCACTTGAGCCCAAGAGGTCGAGGCTGCAGTCAGCTATGATTGTACCGCTGCACTCCAGCCTGAGTGACAGAGCCTCTAAAAAATAAAATAAAATATGAATAAAGAGAGACCTCAGTGGGGCAGTACTAAAATTCTGTCAGGAGTATAAAAGGTCACTGTTTATGTTACAATTTTTCTTAGAGTAGCTACTATAGCAGACATAAACTAGGAAACAAAAGTTTACTTTGATGTAACAGAGATATTATCAAGAATTCTGAAGGGTCTGAGAGCTTACCCTATTCGCAAACTCACAAGTTAGTCTATCATATTTCATAGATCCTGGCAAAAGACACAAGACTCCCAGATTACAGACAGATGAGTTTATTATTCATCATACAGCAAGCAGCATGAACATCTTGTTTACATCGATTCTCTTTCTCCCCAAAACCCACAGGTATGACATAAAGGATCCCAGGCAGATGCTGCATGTGGCATCCCTAGCACTTATGGAACCCATATCTTTTATAATGGGCTACAAGAACATCTGCCCTTTGCCCCGAAGGAAGAGATTATTTTTATTATGTTGGACAGTAAGTAAATCTGCCCTGTAATCCAGAGACAGAGATAGTTTTCCAAGACTAGTCACTTGTTAAACATCCTTGAAAAGATATTTTGGAACAGAAGAGTAGTTAGTGTTCTGAGAGACTTGTGGAGAAATAGTCTTTGAATTCAAACCTGCCTCTGGCATTCACTATCTGTATGATTTTTACCTTTCTCTATCAGAGTTTCCTCACCTGAAATTGAGGATCGCACTCATTTCTAACTCACAGCCAGTTTATAATATCAAAAGAAATCACTTGCATACAAATGCTTTGTAAACAATACAGCACTATTTAAGTATAGTTATTATTTATGATTCTGGAATGTATTTTGTTGTTTCTTATGGAAATGAAAGAGAAAAATTATTTGGAATTTTTAAATTATACAATTAATAAAACACTTATTAAATGCCTTATTAAAGGTTAGATTTGGGTGGTACAAGGTGAAGAATTATGACACGTTCCTCAACCTCAAGAATTTCACATTCTAGGGAGGAAGCTGACAGAAAGGACAGTGACCAAGCTGTGTTCAAGTGACAGAATAGAAGCACTATATGCTTCTGCAGAACTTGGAGGAATCTTTGTAGAACTTGGAAGAACCTAAGTAATCATTAAATCCAACGCTCTCATTTGCCATAGAGAAAACTGGTGACGAAAAAGATCAGTAATTTTTTTCTAAAGGCTGATAGCTACTTGTGGCAGTGTCAGAACTGGAACTCATTATTTTTGACTTTTAGTTTAATAAACAACCTTGACAGAAATTTCGTGTTCCTGAATAGAGGTTTTACAAGACTGAGGCAGGATATTCTGTTTGGCTCCACCGAATTTTTCTCTCCTCTACAGTCTTACTTCAGTGCATTGCCATTTTACCTCTTTGTTCCCCAAGAATTTCAATGGATTTATTCTTTTCTAACTTCTTACTTTTCTCAAAGGTCAAGGATTTCCTCTTTTTTTAGAGAGAAATCTAGAACAAACTTCCCTTTTGACCTTCTTTTCTCCCTTACTTTTACTCCATCTGGCTCCCTACCTGATAATTCTTCCTCGTTATATCCCACAAAATGCTAACCCTGCCACCTTCTCAATTCCTGACTGCCAGTTATTCAGTCTGCTTTTTTCTCTCAGTTCACTCCGGTCTGCCATACCATCTGCCCAGTGAACTTGATGCAGATTTCATACAATGCAAAGTAAAATATTAGCTAGAAACCCTGAAGTTCACCTTAAAGACTAGATGTAATCAGCTGCTAGGAAAAGACAGTAAGCAAGGAAAATCATAGCTCACCCAGTTTTCCTAGTAGTGTTAACATGGACTCTGCCCCAAGGTAAAATTCACCAATGTGCAGTAAGATTGATTTCAATTCCATGTATTGATTTTGAATTTTTTTCAGTACTCTACAGGACCTGAATTTTTTACTAATTTCATATTTGGGATTGCATTGGGGAAGAAGAATAGATACATCTTTTTCAGTAAGTACCACCATAGCCATAGCTCAATAATTAGATTGAACTTAGAGCTTAGTTATAAAAGTCGGAGTGTTTGGGAACAATACAAGGAAAAATCAGGTTCATTCCATTCAAAGCCTTTCTTGAGAATCATCAGAGAATCCCAAAAATAATATACTTCAAAGACTAAAGACATCATATTCAAGGGTTTTGAGAAAGTTTCCAAGTGTATAGCAATGCTAATATATACAGTTACATTATAATATTTTAAAATACATGCAAAGAAAAAATATTCAACATTTTATGATTTAATAAACTGACCTTTTTCAAGTTTTATTAAACATATAGGTTTTTTTAATAATCAAATGTAGTCAGAGTTTTAATTTTGAGGAATTTCTATGGTGGCAAGCATTTAGAAGCTTTACTTAACTCAGAAGGATGAAAATGAAATCAATAAATATCTGAACATATTAACTACACTAAGTAGCATTTAGAATTAGAATAGCAAAAAAAGTTTAGTATCATTGAAGCCAAGAACAATGGTATCACGGTCAATAGTGTTTCTGAAGTTAACAAAAAAAAAAAAAGCAAATCCCAGTTCATGATAAATTACAAAAATGGTAATTATGTAGATAAGAATAAATGGCTTTAAATTCCCTAATGAATGAGTCAAGTTACTGACAAGAACAGTCAAGACATATTCCATATGTGATTAACAACACTTAAATTTGACATTGACAAATATTATTTAATTTATACAACAGTAGAATCACAAGTGTATGTAGTCTCTAAGTTTCCAGGTTACAATAAATTGTGGAAAGAATGGGAATTTCAGTCAGTATGCTTACTTTATTTTTGTCCTTGACCTTTTGCCTAGAATGTATTTGTTAATTCGGGTGTAGGTCAGAATAACTGGTGTCTCTCCACCCCCTGCCGTCTCTCTCTCAAATACATGCACACACACACACACACACACACACACACACACACACACACACAAATTAGAAATGACACTTCTTCACAGAATGCTTCCTTGGGCATTGAAGAAACATATAAAAAATATACTCTATCAATTTGTAACTGATCATCTTCCCGTTAAGTTTATTAAGTACCTATTAGATGCCAGACACTATGCTAAACACTGGGAATCAATAGAAATGAGATATACATGGGTCTGCCTCACAGAGCTTACAGTCTAACAGATTCAATAGAATGAACTGATACCATTCCTCAGCTGTAAGCAAAGCTATTCTATATAGTAGAAACTTGAAAGCACTTGGAAGGAAAAAACTGAGTAAGATTTAATAGCATGACTATTACAAACTATATTAATCATACAACTTGAAAGAAAACAAATTGCTTCACTCCCTCAGACTGACATGTCTAAATCTAATCTTGGTTTATAATTAATACACCGGCATAAGGAAACATAAGAACTTCCAGAGCATTGATAAAACTGATGACAAGATATTGTACCCAGTGAACTGAGCTTGTGACATGAGGTCCTAGACAGCAGTAGAACGGAGTCACATACCTTAGCTATGACACCTTCTGACTTTAGCAAACCTGGCTTAGGGGGAGAAAATGCTACTAATATATGAAGATAAGAAGTTCAAACTTCCTAAATCATAAAGTATTATGTCTTCAATCCTAAAGGAATCACTTATGGAAAGTTATTTAAGATTAACAGGGCAAAAATTATAAAAAAGAAGAGAGATTCATTTTAAAACTGTAAGCCCAGTAAATATACAAGGAAAGCTTCGTCTTTTTTCAAGTCCATCCTCCCTGCTACACATAGTAGCTACTCAAGTAGAACAAAAATCGAGAGATTCAGAAAAAAAAAAAAAAAAAAAAAAAAAAAAGGCCGGGCGCGGTGGCTCAAGCCTGTAATCCCAGCACTTTGGGAGGCCGAGACGGGCGGATCACGAGGTCAGGAGATCGAGACCATCCTGGCTAACACGGTGAAACCCCGTCTCTACTAAAAATACAAAAACTAGCCGGGCGAGGTGGCGGGCGCCTGTAGTCCCAGCTACTCGGGAGGCTGAGGCAGGAGAATGGCGTAAACCCAGGAGGCGGAGCTTGCAGTGAGCTGAGATCCGGCCACTGCACTCCAGTCCGGGCGACAGAGCAAGACTCCGCCTCAGAAAAAAAAAAAAAAAAAAAAAATCGAGAGATTATGGCCAAAATTTTGACATCTAAGCCCTGAAAGGAATAAGTCATTATTGAAACTCCAAAAATAATTTGGAGAACTAAAATTGACTTTGTATACTAGAATATATTGGTATATAATATAATGTCTTTGTTATGAAATAAACATCTCTTCTAACTGTAGGATGTAAACCAAACTTGCATTAATATGTGAAAAACAATTTCCAATTTACATTTTGGAGGAAAAGCATGTTATCTAAATAGAAGGCTAAAAAACTAAGCAAAACACTTACAAATTCTGTGCTCAGATGAAAGAGCCTATGAGAAAAATGTCTGGAATCAGTGGCCAGGTTTGGGCTGCTTGCCACAGGGAGAAACCTATCAAAGGGTTAAGAGTTGAAGATTTCCCACCCTTTTGAATGTGTGGAATAAAATTTAGTGATAAAAATGCTTTCTAAAGCCATGTAAGTCAAACTATAGTCCATGGGCCAACAGTATTCAACTGGAAGCTTGTTAAAAATGCAGAATCTCAGGCCCTCTTCCAGAACCTTCATTTTAGCAAAATTCCCCTGGTAATTGTGTGCACATAGAACTTTAAAAGGCACTGATATAAGGAATAAGACATTCTCGTTCTAGGACTACAGCACCTGTTCCAATATTTGGCATAAATTTAAACTTCTGCATCTACGGTACATCTCTTAAAGCCTCCAGGATACCATCAACTTCAAGATGAGTTCAGCATCTGCTATACAATGAGTCATTAAGAAGAAATAAAACTACAGAAGTCAAATTGAGCCACTCATCATTATCATTATCACCTCCAGATGAGCCCTCTACTATCAACTATCCTGATTCCAGATACAAATGGAGTTGGAGGATTGTGCTTAGAGATGACAGAGGGGCCAGTATACACATCTCCATAACTAGCTGTCCTCACATATTCCTCTGTCAACCGTGACACACTCATAGTCCTTAGCCTGTGTATGGCCTGCAGATATGTCTTGCCCCACATAGTATTTCAAATTTAATTCATTGCCATCATATATAATTTTAGAACTTTCACATTTAAAAGTCTGCACATCCAAGTTCTCTTCTGCAAATCAGAAAATCTGCCACACCAGACCCATATTAGATCTAGTATGGTAACAGCATGTTGGAGCCAAGTCTCAGCTGTCTCACCTAGACGTCGGCCATAATCTCCACCACTCCCTGTGGTATCCCCAACACTATGGCTGAGGCCGAGTGTCAGTTGCTATTTGTCATCTTCCACTTGGGCTGCTTTATTCATTCACATTTCCAACCTGACCCCTATAGGCATTTAATTTGTGACCCTTTATTTATTTATTTATTTATTTATTTATTTATTTATTTGACAGATTATTGCTCTGTTGCCAGGCTGGAGTGCAGTGGTGCTATCTTGGCTCACTGTAACCTCCACCTCCCAGGTTCAAGCAAATCTCCTGCCTCAGCCTCCCGAGTAGCTGGGATTACAGGCACCTGCCATCACACCTGGCTAATTTTTGTATTTCTTTAGTAGAGATGGGGCTTCACCATGTTGTCCAGGCTAGTCTCAAACTCCTAACCTCAGGTGATTCCAAAGTGCTGGGATTGAGAGACTGTAGGGCGCATCATGTCACTGATCTAAAGTCCCTCCATACGTGAAATTCAGGAAAAAGAGCTCCGTTTGTGTCACCCTCCATTTGAGGACAGACCTTGTAAGCTGGAATCAATCCACCGCATTACATACCTCACCTCAAATATACACTACAATATTTTTCTTCACAATCCATTTCCACACAAATATTTAACTATTTTAATTATTTCTTTTCAGACCTATACTTCACAGTTATAAATAAGAATGACTAAGAAGAACAAATACAGCACAATACATGGTTGAACCATTCCTTCAGATTAATTTCTTTTTTTTTTTTTTTTTTTTTTTTTTTTTTTTCACTGATTGGCTAAAAGGGACTTTTATTGAAGGGCAGGGCTCCAGCATCCGATGGCAGCTACAACTGGATCTCACGGAACGCCCGCTTCTCCACCAGCTTCACCTTGTACTTGCGTTTGAACTTGGCTCTCTCTCGAGGCTCGATCATGTTCCTCCTCTGGAAGCTCTTGAACCGGTCTCGAAGGATGTTGCCCTCGGGCTTCAGGGTCCTGAGCGAGTCTGTCAGCTCCAAGCTCAGCTGCACGTCAATGTCGGGTGCCTGGTACTTGAGCCGCCCCAGCCTTCGGGGCTTGTCAGCCTCAGCCTCCCGCCGCGCCTGCCGCTGCCTCCGCCGCCGCGCCAGCTCCGCCAGCCTCAGGGCCACCTGGGCCTTGATCCCGCGCAGCCGGAACAGCTCCTGGTGCTGGAGCCGGGCGGACCGCAACGCGGCCTGCTGTACCCGCAGCCTGCGCGCAGCCTTCTCCCGCCGCCGCTGCTGCTCCGTCTTCTTCTCTGTGGTGGCCAGGCGGGCGGGCGTGGGACAGACCTCGGCATCCCCTGCCTCCGGCCCCTCGCCCTGGCCTGGCTCCCCCTCACCATCCGACTCCTCCAGCAGCCCCTCGCATAGCTCCTGGAACGTGGACTCCTGGGTGGCGGCCTGCTCCGTGGTGGGCAGGGCCAGCTGCCGCTCCAGCTTCTCCGCCTCCTTCTGCCGCTGCAACTCCACCTCGTGGGCGACTGAGAGCAGGGTCTGGTGGTCTTCAAACGATGGGTTGTAGGAAGCTCCGGCAGGCGCCACCTCCACAGCGGGTGCCTGGGACGGCTTGGTGTGCAGGCGTGGTGGCCGCTTCACTCCTTTCTTCTTGGTCTGCTCCAGGAAAAACTCGTCCTGGCCAATCAACGGCCTGTCCAGGGGGTTGTCTGAGGCCCAGAGGTCGTAGAAAGGCCGCTCCACCGTGTCCTGGGGCCTGGGCTTGGTCCTGGCTGCGGGAGGGTTGAGGAGCCGGGCCTGGGCCCTGCGCACCTCCCGGGGCATCTCGCCCTGCTTGGCCAGCTTCTCCCATAGCTGCTCCTTCCGCCTGAGCTTCTTGGCGTTAGGAACCTGGTGGGCAAGGACGTCTTTGGGGGCGGGGACTTTGGATGTGTTCTCGAGGATGAGGTCGACCCGAAGGGGTTTCTTGAGAAGCAGTGACTTCTTCCGGACTTTGGTTCTCTTCTTAGTCAGCCCTTTTTCCTTGGAGCCAGTGTCCACAAAGAAGAGCTTTTCATTTGGAGCCTCTGACAACAAGCCACCGCTTGTGCGCTCCTGTAGCCGCACGTCTTCCAGGAACCGGTCAACCTCCAACCCCAGCGGCTCCTGAGCCAGCCGCCGCCAGCCCCGCTTCTTATTTCTTGGGCCTCGCCGCCGCCGCCTCAGCGCTGGGTCCACCGAAGTAGGCCGCAACCCCAGGAAACCAGAATCGGCATCGCTTTTCGGGCTGTGCTTCCCACCACCGCCACGGCCTCCTGCCGCCATCTTGTCAAAAAAAGCCAGATTAATTTCAAAACTTCAAATAATGTACTAAAATGGTAAATATCATGAGGATAGATGTCTGCCATTTTTGTATACTAAGATAGCCCAAACACCTACATAGTGCTTTCTATGGACTGAATGTTTGTGTCTTCCCAAAATTCGTATATTAAAGCCTAAATCTCCAATGTGATGGTATTTGTAGGTGGGACCTTTGAGAAGTAATTAGATCATGACAATGGAGCCCTCATGAGTAGGATTATTGTCTTCTAAGAAGAGACATGAGAGAGATGATACCTGTCCCCCTACCCTACCACCACCACGTGAGGATCTAGTAAGAAGGTGGGTGTCTACAAGCCAGGAAGATGGCCTTCACCAGACAAATCTGCTGGTGCCTTGATCTTGAACTTCCCAGCCTCCAGAACTGTGAGAAATTACTGCTTATTGTTTATCGCTCAGTCTGTGGTTTTGTTTTTGTTGTGGTGGTGGTTACTTCGATACAGGGTCTTGCTCTGTCAGGCTGGAATGCAGTGGCACCATCACAGCTTACTGCAGCCTCAACCTCCTTGGCTCAAGCAAACCTCCCACCTCAGCCTCCCCAGTAGCTGGGACTATAGGCACTTGCCACCATGCCCGGCTGATTTTTGTATTTTCTTGCAGAGATGAGGTTTCATCATATTACCCAGGCTGGTCGCAAACTTTTGGGCTCAAGTGATCCACCTACTTCAGCCTCCCAAAGTGTTGGGATTATAGGCGTGAGCCACTGCACCCAGTCAATCTGTGGTATTTTTATTATAGCAGCTCAAACTGATTAAGACGGTTCCCAATAAATACTTAAAGAATAAATGAACAGACTTTTCAAAGGATTATAAATTCTCAAAATTCATACATAGATTTTGAATGAATGTGTTTAATTATCATATAATACATGAAGATTATTTATTTGCTAGCTTAGTCTATCAAACTAATTTTATTTCAATGACTATGAAAGCCATCAATAGAGCAAAGACATGTAACCCTAAAAAACCTGAGACCCGTGACCTATCACAACTTGTTTTACAACAAAGCAGCATCATGCAGATAAAGCAACATTACTAAATTATAAGATTAAATCTGATTCAGTGTTATGTCCCAAGGTCTATAGCCTTTAGTCATCACCGTAATCATCATCATCATCATCATCATCATCTCCATCTCGATCTTAGAAAGCTGAAGAACCCAAATAGCAAGCTAATGAATTTTAACCACTCAACAAATGAGGGAAGGAGCAAATATATCTTCAACTAGAAAAGTATAAATTTTGAGCAATTCTGAATGTATATTTATAGGCACACCAATTATCAGTCTAAAAAGGGTTTGCAATAATGCTTAAATGTATATGTATCTTAGCAGGAAACAACTGTCATATAACAGATTACTTATCTATTGGAAAGCATATATGAGGCATTTAAATGCCAGGAACTATCTGCTAGATATTCCTTGACTTCCTAACTAAAAGGGAAGCTCCTTAAGGTTAAATATGTCACGCTATATTGTCGCACTTCCATGCCATGATACTTAGTGGGTCGAAACATACGGAAAAAAAGTACTTTTTTTTTGGCACAGTCTTACTCTGTCGCCCAGGCTGGAGTGCATGGCGTGATCATAGCTCAATGCAGCTGTGACCTCCCAGGCTCAAGTGATCCTCCCACCTCTCAGCCTGTCAAGTAACTGGGACTACAGGCACACACCCCCCACACCTGGCAATTTTTTTTTTTTTTTTTTTTTTTTTTTTTTTTTTTTTTTTTTTTTTTTTGGTAAAGGCAGGGTTTCATAATGTTGCCCAGATGGTCTTGAACTCCTAGACTCAAGTGATCCTCTCACCTCAGCTTCTCAAAGTGCTGGGATTACAGGCATAAGCCACCAGGCCTGGCTGAAAAAACACCTTTTTTATTGTCTTAAAAATTCCACTGAAGAAATATGTTGCTGAGAAACTGAGGCACAGAGAAATAAAGTGGTTTTTGTGGCCACATGGTTATTTATTGTTAGAGCTACAAAAGCATCTCCAGAACTCTTGCCACTGTACCACACTGGTTTTATAATAGTCAATTTCAAAATTTATCTGCTAACCCGAATAGCAAGCTAATGAATTTTAACCACTCAACAAATGATGGAAGGAGCAAATATATCTTCAACTAGAAAAGTATAAATTCTGACCCAATTCTGAATGTATATTTATAAGCATGCCAATTATCCGTCTAATAGGGGTTTGCAATAATGTTTAAATACATACATATCTTAGCGGGGAAAAAAAATTGTCATATAACAGTCATTAGGTTTAGTCCAAGAACTAAACTTTTAAAAATTAGGTTAAATTTTTTCCTTAAAGTTTTCCAAAATGGGGCCTCTGTTTTGTGGAGGATGACATTTCAACGCCCTCTCATTCTCCCCTTGGCCTTTGAATTGCTTCACTGAAGTGTGGATTGTCTACCTCCTTTCTCTTTCTACGCTGTAAAAAAGAACTAAAGTTAGAGCTATCTCACTCGATTTTACTCAACTTTCCAAAGAAAATACAAACAAAGCTGGAGAACCCAAACAGCAAGCAAGACCAGGTCACAGCTACTGACTTGTCTGATAGCCATTTCTGAGAAATTTTCTAAACACTCTGGCACCAACAAATGTGAGTATGCCATTTACCATACAACTATAACAAGGTAAAACCAAACTAAGAAAGAAATGGTAACAGTAACCAGGTTTCCTACTTTAAATAAAATAGTACTGGAGAGTGCCTCTGTGAAGTTAGAACTGTCTGTAAGCTAATAAAGATAAAAATATAAGTGTAAATGTTGTTTTTCTCAAGTAATATGAAGGGTCATTTCTAAATTCTTGACTGATCTGAGAAGTTACAAATTCATTCCATCAATACATAATGCCCTACTGTTTGTAGGGTACTGGAAGGCCTGCCCTCTCAAAGAATATATTTTAACAAGTCTCTTTGTTCTATCACTAGGTGGAAGTTTGCTATTAAAATTCCTATAACCACATAACCCTTTTAAAACCATGGCAGAGTTTTCAGATATAGACAATAATTTTGAATGATCAGTTTTTTTGCACCAGAAAGAATCTGTCTCCTTGTAGCCCAGGACATTCTGGTTTGAAAACTTTAATTGCAAAGCACAAATGAACCTTTACAAAAATCTTCTGTTCTAGTACCCACTATAATTTATTTTCATAGACTTGTTTATAAAGAGCTGCATAATCCACCCAAAGAAAGCCGAAGTGTTTTTCCGTACTATTAAACTCAACAGAAAGTTCCACATGCAGCTACAGGAGGCCATAGGCAATTAACACTGAAAATGGAAAGGTGTAGAATCTTTGCATGACCTTTAAAGGGCAACACAGTTGCCCATTCACATGCATGCAATTATACAGTGATTAGTTCGTAGCAGCAAATATATATATATATATTTATTTATATTTAGTAAAACAAACCTTGCATTCATCAAAAACTACTTTGAACTTTCCAGGCTTCATCTAGAGAGTTAGCTTTACATAGTACAGGAGACTTGTTCAGCTGGCTGTCTTCATTTTGTCAAATTACTAAATCCAGCCTATCACCGTAATTGCTAGAATGCAACATTATCATATTATTGAATCTTTCTGTAAAGAGTTTCCAAAGTCTACTGCATAAAGCTACCATATAACAGAAGCAATACAAATATAAATTTAATTGAATGACTATGTTTGTACTATTGCTGGGGAAAGGGAGATGTAACTTTGCTAACTAGCCATTCAGGGGAAATCATAAAACAATTACAGCTACTATGAAGTAACTTAGGAGATTGAAGGAAGTGATTAAAAGGACTTTATCTAATATAAACACACAAGCTCTGATTCCTTAGTTATATATCTCACACTCCACATGAACCACTGAACAAAATAGAGTATTCTTTTTGTAGCTTAAATATTTACTTCTCATCTGATTTCCAAGTAAACTAGAAACTTTATGTTTTCCAATGGCAATACCAATCAATTGTCTAAGTATTCCACTGACTAGCTTGCCTAATATTACAGCATAGGATAAAATCCAACATATCCATGTGGTATACACACTGGAAACAGGTGGATTTTGGAAAGCTAACATAAATTTGGAGTATAATATCAACATATTTCTGGCAATTTTGTAGATACCATTTTAAATGAGAATAGTACACTCCAATGTAATACATAGTTTGTACATTGACTATGGAGGTTTATATTCAATAAAGACAGCACACAGATACATTCAGAGTTTAAAATGTGTCAAAATTCCCAGTTGTAGTGTCAATAAAAACATCACAAAGTGTCTCCACATTGAGGGCAAAAATGATTTTTTTTTTTTTTGCGTTTGTAGCCTAGTAAATAAAAGTATCTCCAAAAGAAAAATTCATGAGAAAAACAGAATGTATTAACAATGGCTCAAACAGTAAAACTAAGTTATAAATGACCTTGTTGTACTATGGATATAGTTGTACTGCAGGTCAAATCATGGAAAATAGTGGAAAAACTATGCACCTAAAAAGGTAGACATTCCACAAAGTTGTTCTGATCACCCTGTTACATAAAACCAATATTTTACACGGGTGTCATTTAAAGCATATGTATGTATGTACGTATGCATGTGCATATATTTATAGATACAGAGACTATATTGTTAGATACTACAGAGAAATATATTTAAATACTTTCACATTCCAATAAGTCTAACTTATCCTCTTAAAATTTCTGTAAGATTAAGTAGAAGACAAGAATTGTTTGTTTTATTTCATTGACAACGACACTGCACTGAATGAATCACTGCATTGAATGAACAAAATCAGACCTTCTAAAAATTACCCAATAAGTCAGTGGCCAATGACAATTAAAAAACAGAAACTAACTTCTATGTCTCTGTTTGCTAGGCTCACCTGTCAATCTCCTGTTTCAGACTGTGCTCCGAACCTAAAGTAAAACAGTTTTCTAAAGACTAATGGTAACTCAATGTGAAATTATTTATTCTCTTTCAATGGAATAATTAAGTAGTTCAATATGCTCAAAGAAGTTCAAAATAAAGTTAACCAAAGAATTTTCAAACAAAATGGCAAATTCATCATATCACATGGCATTATAAAATCAGTGGTCCAAAAGCAAGCTATTTCATGTGAAATTTTGTGCAAGCATGTGGCCAGATATGAAGTTGATGCAGCTGGTTTGGCCTTCATATCTAGCAGCAGTCTGTGTTAATGCAATTCTTCTCTTTGTTTTGATGAAGGCCTACTAATAACAGTTGATGAATTGCATTTGCAAATGTCAGACATAGATCAAAGGGGATGACGGCTTGAATGATTATTTTACCCCAAGTTGTGATTTTTCACCAAGAAGACAAAACTGCATTGCACAGTAAAGTTCCTTATTTTTACTTGAATCTTCAATGAACAAAACAGCTGCAGAAAAATGTGACTTAATGAGGCATCCCTAATAAAATACTGCAGAAGTAAAAGCAGGGGCACTGAACTGTTTGCACGCGGGTTGTTTCATCTTTTCAAATATATTAGAAATAACTGATGACACTTTGGAACATTCCTTGTTTGGGACATGCATTAGAGAGTTCGTCAGCAAATGTTCATCAGTTTGCAGTGATTGCTGAACTTAGGTGCAATCTGACCGTACCTTTTCTTAGAGGCCAAGATAAGAAATGACTGAGAAATCTCAAAGATACACATCTTATCCTTCCTGTATAAGGTAATCCATAACTTGCAATTAGTGATAAATCAATCTTAAATGCGTATTTTAACACAAAAATACATTTTAAAATTATCATCAAAATACTGTATTGAAGACACTGGATCCAGGGCTACTAACATTTTCTGATAAAATATAAAATAATTTTTAAATTTTTTCTACCGCCCCCTAAATTTTATCATTTTATAAATTTTTCTATAGGAAAACTGGCCATATCTAAAAGCAGATCTTTTTATAGCCATGTCATCACATTTTATAACTTGTTGGTTAGTAAATACCATATTGCCATCTCTAAGCAATATGTAATCTATTTTGACATAAATCCTTAGGCATCTCAATGAATCTTCATTCTCCAATTTGTCATTGTTAAAATAGCTAATATTTTTCTAATGAGATATCACATATAATTAGAAGCCTTAATTCCCCTCTAGCAGAACCTGTAGCATTATATAGGCATTTGCTTTAACATCAAAAATTCTGGGTTCATCTTTAAGAGACACATATCATAGCACTCTACATAAATATGAATTCAGGCATCCTAAAGTACTAAATTTTTTAAAGGCAAGAAAAGAATCAAGATTTTAACATAAAAAAATGCCTAATCTGAATAAAACAACACACTAAAGCCATTTGCCTCTTAAAATATTCCCTGTGCCTAAGTATTCAGTTAGCAGTGACATTGACCTCACAGACTTTTACTATCTATAAATAATACAATCTAACTTTTTTATTGAAAATTAGGAAAATGAAAATATTTATAAGCTCCAGTGTGGTAACTGATGGCCTTTAAGTGGCTACTGGTGGTTTTAAAAATTAAGATTCCAAAAAGAAAAGTCAACTCAAACAATTGACTCAGGATGAGATCCAGAACAAAATAAAGTAAGGAAAGAGACAAACATGTCTGATCTTTTATTTGAAATATAGGATATTAGGTGCCAATTTTGATATTGCAAATGATTAGTCAGTCTGAGAGTACAAATGCAAACACGGAAAGGCTGAGGTAAGTACAATTAATCTTAATCCTCTGATTTTTAAAGCTTTAGAAGTGTTTTTAATCTCCTTTCCTAGTTATTTTGGTTTAGCACTTTACACAAAAAATCTTAAATTAATTGCTCATTTGTCTTAACTTATATGCCTAATAAAGCAGTTTGAGAGTGTTAATTGATAACTCCGAATGTTGATGTTTAAAACAATCTAGTTGAGAAGACAAGAATCAGATAATTATCATTCAGTCAATAGTAATTGAAATTCATCCTGTCCTGTGTGAAGGATCCTCCTACACTACCAAGTACTTTGGGGACACTTCAGAGTAAAGGTCGCTTACGAGTTTGCTTTTTTGTGTGCGGTGTTTAAGGTTTTTTTCTCCACGAATCATTTTGCAAAATCCAAGAGGGGATTTCACACTCACGAAACGAGGATTTTTTTCCCTCTCTCTCTATTATTGTAATAATAAGCCAAACTCACGCAGCAAAGGTGAAGAGAGAGTAGCCGCTGTAGTAACATTACTACACATTTGATTCCAAACGCTTCAGGCAATTGTTTAACACTCGGTCAAGACGTGGAATACTCAATAGAGAAACCTCGCGTCCACCCGAAGGCTCTGCGAGCGCCTATGTTTCTTCCTTTTCAGACAGGATAACTCGACCTGCAGTTCTTAGAGAAAGAGGGCGACGGATCTCAAACTTTCCTTTGCAAAGCCAGTTTCTGAAAATAACACGTTCCCCCATTGATAAGTGAAGATCAGTAGCCCAAAGAAAAAACTTCTTGGTAGGCACCCGGCCTTCTAGAATTGAAGGGGGAAGGGATGGCAAAGCAGTTAGCAGAAAACCCGTGTATTAGTAGCAAAATCTGGGAGACATTTACCCGGAAAGAAATAAAAAATCCAGTAGTTTCCCGAAGCCATTCTTATTCTGAAAGCTATTCGTTAAGAGGATCATGTACTAAAGCTCTCTCGTAGTAGCCTTTACAAAAGCTTTATTTCATTCAGTAAGAAAACGCCCCATCCCAAATCTAAATAAACCTTACATAGATGAGGCTCTGGAATTTATCAGTTTGATTTTTTATGAAAATAGTTAGAGGTGGAGAAATCAATAGTCTCACTGAAATACTCACCTTCTGCAAGCAGGCCTGAGAATTAACTAATCAGAAGCGGACAAAAAGTAGGGATTTCAGAAAGATGACCTGACACATCCCATTGATCTTCCCTGGAACGCGACCCCCAACTCCTAATTAAGAGTCCAAAATGGTTACCAGCCAGGATGGGTCTGGGTAAGGAATCGAATTAAAACCCACTTTGATCCTCAACCTGGTCGTTTGTATTAGGAGAAATGGGGCAGAGAGGGAGGGCACCGCTCACGGAGACTTCTTTCTCATGCTCTGATCCCCTCTCTGCGCCCCTCTACTCCGCCCCTACCCTGACCGCCCGCGAGGGAGAGACGCCGGCCGATGGCCCCACATCTGCCCTCACCTCTCGCCTTCCCCGGGCCATCCCCCTACAGTCCCGGATCCCCGAGAAAGGGGAGGGGAGCCGTGTGCACACGGGGGCTTCCGGGTCCGCGGTCCTACAGTTGCGGCTCCGGTCCCCAGCACTGGCCGGCGACCCGAGGCGCGGCTTGCACCTACCTGCAGCCCCGCTTCCAGGTGGCGGCAACACCTAGCGATGCTCCTGCAGTTTTTGCGGGCCGGCGCCAGCCTTATCGCTCTCGCATCGCTTCCAAGATGCCAATCCGCCGTCACCATCCAGGGGCATAGGGAACCGAAGTCTGGTGCTGTGAGCTCGTGGAGGGCGGCGTGTGAGTGTGGCCCTGAGCGTGCGAGTGTGCGCGCGCGTGTGTGGATGTGTTTCCTCCTCCGATGGCAAAGAGGGTTCAGGAATCTCTTGACATCCAAACTGGAATCCCCCTAAAGCGGGTGAAGGTGAGCCTGATCCTTCTCCTCGCTTCTTTATTCCACAATGTCAAAGTAATCAAAATATTTGTTTACTGAAGAAAAGCCAAAGTCCCGCAGCCCTTGGCAGCGCCCGCGGTCGCCTGCTGTCCTCCCCGGATGCTCGCGGTGCGCTCAGCTCTCTGGACTGCAAGAATCAAGGCGGTCTTGCAGCAATTACCGCTCTTATTCCATCTCTGATTTGTTTGCTTTTAAGGCCGAGTAAAGACTTTTCTTCTCGCCTCACGTCGTCTCTCCCTCTCACACACACACACACTCACACATCCTCCGTTCCCTCTCTCCCGCCCTCCCTCTTGTTCTCCGGGGAAAGGCAATTGGATGGAATGATTCACCTTCAGGAAAGCAGCCTCGGCCACGCACTTCTCGAGTTCCCTGGCTCTCGCAGGTACCGGGTCTCCAACGTAGTGGAGTTGCTGGGAAGCTCGGGACAGGAAGGAGGAGAGGCTCTGAGCTCAGCCGATGTCCCCCCGCCAGACGCCCGCGTCCCTCGGCCAGGTGCCACTGTTCCCACTGCTCGCAGATAGGTCCCCGCTGTACCCTCGCGGAGACTCTGCGCCTTCCACTCGAATCCACTTAGCAGCAACTCCTGGCCAGCTTCAGCCCCTCAATCCCGCCTCGAAGTGCTGCGGGCAGAGCTCCATGCAGTCCACCCGCTGCCCTTCTAGGCATCGTGAGCTGGAAGGAAGGGAAACCCGCCGATGTCCCCCTGGCAGCAGTGCCCTGGCACCGTCACCACCGAGAAGGTGCGAGTTCCAACATCGAACACAAGCAAGCAGGTGTCGCCTGTGTCACTTCGCTAAAGGCGGGAGGGGAGAAAGAAAGGAGCGGGGGGAGGGGGCCGAGGAAACAAATCCAGATCACCAGCGGAGAAAGGAGCCGTTTAGCAAGCAAAGCCTCCTCTCCGCGTCCCACCCCAGATGTTGTACTGTCAAAAGACACTGATGCTAATCTTTTAGAAAGTCGCCATAAAGGGCAGAGCCCCCTGCTCCACTCCAGAACCCTCTTCCACCCAGCCTGGCTGTCCAGTGAGTACAGAGTGACTTGGCTCCCCCATACAGTGCAGCAAGAATGCAGGAGGAGAACAGGCTCTGACACTCCAGGTTGAGTTAAGCAGTACAATGGAATGGCAGGGCCAGGCGGCGTTGCCTCGCCTCTCTCTCCCAAGAGCCAGTTCTGTTAGCCCCAGTAACTGCCGTTGAGAGCAAACAACGGTCCTGCAGAAAAAGAACGAGACAGTAAAAGATGAGGAGGCAATTGGTATAAAAGCTGGACTATGTCTCCCTCTAGAGGGTCATCCGGATTAGAACGCTTTACTGGATGTAACAGACCAGTTTCTCTCCGTAAAGAAAAAGAAAACAGTATGTGGTTTCAGAGAATTTGTATTTTTACAAATTACAACTTCTCAAGAATTTAGAGGGAGGATTTTCACTGCAACCCTATTAAGCAAAGCCCTTGTTAAAGGAACGTAGTGATATTCGTGACGCTGGAAGGTCATGTCCTTACATGTTTGGTCAAATTGGGTGTTGGTTTAAGCGCTGTGCATATGAGCTCAAATGAAGGGTCTTCTCAGTCTCACTTTGATCATGTTTGGAAATGAACAAAACCTTTATCTAGTGATTAGAAGACTATTCAAAAATGAATAAATAGTAAGAATAAATTCAGAAAAAGAAAATCTGAAAAAAGAAAGGGAATGCTCACCCAGGAAATCTTACAAGTCCTTTACAAGGAAGGATAACTCAAAAATCTGGTTTTGGAGCCAGTTTTCATACCTCTTTTTCAACTAGACCGATAATGGTCAAGATAGCTAAATTCCTTCCACTTCTAAAGGTCTGTGCTTTTATATAGCTGTGATTCACTGAAACCATTGACAAATTAGGTATCACCAGCTCTCTTCACCAGCTATAAAATAGAAGTAATACTACCTACCATATATACAAAGAAATATAGAATATATGCTTCACTTAGCTATTTTATCTTAACATGCTTAGTAAATCAACCATATTTTGTATCTAAAATGCATCAAGTAATTTAATTATGTCGAGGTGGTCATTTTTATAAAAAATAGCTCCACCAATTTTATAAAGTTTTGTTAAATCAGTCTGAGTCAAGCTCGGTCCCATCTGTAACCTTAACATTTAGATGTTTGTGAACTTACTATTTGAGCTGGGGATTTGCTTTCAAATGTTTCTGTATGTTCAAAAATTGTGAAATATGTGTTAAAGTTATTACTAAACACCCTTCCATTCACTCTGAATTTTTGGAGCAGTTCTATTTTAACTTGATAATCTAAACTAGCATAGTCATAAAGAAAGAAAAGAATGTTTTTTTTTAATAACTGAGACTAGTTGAAATCATTTAAAACAAAGCGCCAAAACTAAATAAGGCAAGTTTTACTGTAACTAATTGTTCTATGGCAGATTTGACTTGGTCTGGTAGTATACAGGAATCATTTGTTTCCAAGGAACTCTCAGATAGTCTCTTTCAAAAGATTTATGCCATCTGATTAAATATTTCATTCCACTTACATAGTAACTTATATCCAGGAAAGCAACGTTCACATTTTGAAACACTTGGCACTGTTTCACTGCAAATCTTACAGTAATTTTCTGTCTGCTGTGCTAAAGAGAGTGATGAAATTCAAGCAGGAATGACATTGAGAACTTGGACTCTGTACTAGAAAGAAGTCACTTACAAAATCACTTTAGAACATTGGCTTTATTTTTACACACACACACGCACACACACAAAAAAACATAAAGTATACATTATAATCTTTCTAGCTTCTAATTCATTAACTTTTTGTGGTTGTAGAGGAATCTATAGTTTTGTCATATTGTTAAAACTTTACTTGTATTGTTTAAGTGTTGGACATTTTCAGCCTTATTTTTCTAATTAACCCCACTATGTTTTCACAAACATGAAAAAGTAAAGAGAACAGATATATAAATTAATTACAAAATATCACAAAATTTCTTATCCAATGTCATATGATGCTGAAATTCTATAATAACCTCTGTGCTTTTTGTAAATAATTCCCAATAATTTTTATATCAAGATATTCCTATTTCCAGCCTCCCCTAGACAAAACAAAATCTTTTGGATTCTCTTCAAAGGAAACAAAGTAGCAAATATTCTCCTAATTTAACAGAAATTTTTTGTTGATACTTGCTACCTTCTACAGGCATGCCTCAAAAATGTGGCAGGTTGGTTCCAAACCTCCATAAATATTGCAATAAAGTGAGTCACACAATTTTTCTGGTTTCTCAACGCATGTGAAAGTTATCTTTACACCATACTGCAGTCTATTAGGTATGCAATAGCATTTTGTCTTAAAAATGTACATATCTTTCCTTAAAAATGGTTTAATGCTTTTTAAAAAAAAAAAAAGTGCAATGATCATCTGAGCCTTCAGCGATTCCTAATCTTTTTGCTGGTGGAAAGTCTTGTTTCAGTGCTGATGGCTGCTAATGGATCAGGGTAGTGGTTGTTGAAGGTTAGAATTGCTGTGGCGATTTCTTAAAATAAGACAATAATGAGGTTTGCTGTGTCCATTGACTCTTCCTTTCACAAAAGATTTATCTGTAGCATACAATGCTGCTTGATAGCACTTTATCCACGGTAGAACTTCTTTCAGAATTGGAGTTAGTACTCTCAACTCTGCCACTGCTTTATCAGTCGGGTTTATGAAATATTCTAAAGCCTTTGTTGTCATTTCAACAATATTCACGGCATCTTCACCATGAGTAGATTCCATCTCAAAAAACCTACTTTATTTGCTCATCCACAGAAGCAACTCTTCTGGCATCTAGAATGGTGAATGCTTTCCAGAAGCTTTTCAATTTACTTTGCCCAGATCCATCAGAGGAATCGTTATCTAGGACAGATGTAGCCTAGCAACATGCATTTCTTAAATAAGAAGACTTGGAGCCAAAATTACTCCTTGACCTGTGGGCTACAGAACAGATGTGTTAGCAGGCATGAAAACAACATTAACCTTCTTGGACATCTTCATCAGAGCTGTTGGATGACCAAGTGTATTGTTAATAAGTATTTTGAAAGGAATCTTTTTGTGGAGCCAGTAGCTCTCAACAGTAGGCTTAAAATATTTAATAAAATATGCTGTAAACAAATGTGCTGATATCAGGCTTTCTTTTTCCATTTATAACACACAAGCAGAGTAGATTTATTATAATTCTTAAGGGCCATATGATTTTCAGAATAGCAAATGAGCATTGGTTCCAACTTAAAGTCACCAGCTGCATTATCCTGTAACAAGAGAGTCACCCTGTCCTTTGAAGCTTTGAAGCCAGGCACTGACTTCTCTCTAGCAGGGAAAGTCCCAGATGTCATCCTCTTCCAATATAAGGATGTTTATTTACATTGAAAATCTGTTGTTTAGTGTATCCACCTTCATCAATGATCTTAGCTAGATCTTCTGGATAACTTGCTGCAGCTTCTACCTAAGGACTTGCTGCTTCACCTTGGACTTGTATATTATGGAGACAGCTTCTTTCTTTAAATCTCATGAACCAAACTCTGCTAGTTTCAAATTTTTCTTCTGAAGATTTTTTACCTTTCTCTCAGCCTTTATAGAATCGAAGAGAGTTAAGGCTTTGCTCTGGATTAGACCCTGGCTAAAAGGAATGTTGTGACTTGTTTGATCTTCTATCTAGACCACCAAAGCTTTCTCTATGTCAGCAATAAGACTGTTTTGCTTTCTTATCATTTGTGTGTTCACCGGAGTAGCACTTTTCATTTCCTTCTTGAACTTTTCCTTTGCATTCACAACTTGGCTATCAGTTTGGCTCAAGAGGCCTAGTTCTCAGCTTTTGACATGCCTTCCTCACTAAGCTTAATCATTCCTAGCTTTTGATTTAAAGTGAGAGACATGAGACTCTTCCTTTCATTTGAACACTTACAGACCACTGTAGGGTTATTAATGGGCCTAATTTCAATATTAGGTCAGGGAATAGGGAGACCCCAGGACAGAAAGGGAGTTGGGGGAACAGCCAGTTGGCGAAACAATCAGAACCACCCAACATTTATTAATTAAGTTTTCCATCTTACATGGGCACAGTTCATTGCATCCTAAGACAATTATAATAGTAACATCAAAGACCAGTGATCACAGACCACCATAACAGATACAAGAATAATGAAAAAGTCTGAAATACTGTGAGAATTACCAAAATCTAACACAGAGACATGAAATGAGCACATGCTGCTGAAAAAATGGCACTGAGGAACTTGTTCAACACAGGGTTACCACAAACCTTAAATTTATAAAAATAAAATAAAACTATAATAATAAATAAAAACAGCATTTGCAAAGTGCAGTAAAGGAGGGGTCTCCAACCCCCAGGGACTGGTTCCCTCCCTGTTAGTAACCCAACCTCACAGCAGGGGTGAACTGTGGGCAAATGAGCATTACCGCCCGAGCTCCATCTCCTGTTAGATCAGCTGTGGCATTAGATTCTCATAGGAGCCCGAACCCTATTGCAAATCGCACATGCAAGGGATCCAGGTTGTGAGCTCCTTATGAGAATCTAATGCCTGGTGATCATCCCCCACCAACGGTCCATTGAAAACAATTGTCCTCCATGAAGCCAGTCTCTGGTGCCGAAAAGGTTGGGGACCGCTGCAATAAAGTGAGGCACAAGTTGAGGAATAGCCGTATTTGTTTAAATTGCCATCCTCCTCAAGTCTAAGCAGTAAAAAATAATTTCTTTAAATACTGAACTTAACTGGATTGTAACTCTATCATAGTTTTCCATGTTCTGTTCACTAAAATATCACTTTGGTACATGTCAGGCTTTTTCTTTTTTGCCTTTTATAGAAAATTACTTTAGTGAAGTATAATTGACATACAATTAACTGCATGTATTTAAAGGGTACATTTTGATGAGTTTTGACATATGGGCATATCCGTGAAGCCACCACCAGTCAAAATGCCGAATGTTTCCATTCCCCCAAAAGTTATCTCATGCCCATTTATAATCCATATCTTCTTCCAGTCCTGTCTGTAGCATCCACTGATCTAGTTTCCATTACTATAGTTTGCATTTTCCAGTTTATATAAATTGAATAATATTTTATGTGTTCTTTTTTGTCAGGCTTCTTTCCATTGGCATAATTATTTTCAGATCATCTGTGTTATAGTACATAGCAATAGGTCATTCTTTTTTACTTCCAAGTAGTATTTCACATTGTAGATATACCACAACTTCTGTAACCATTCACCTCTTACTGAACATTTGGGTTACTTCTAGTTTTGGGATATTAAAAATAAAACTGCTATGAACATTTGTAAAGAAGGCTTTGGGTGAATCTATGTTTTCATTGCTCTTGGGTTACTACCTAGAAATGAAATGACTGGATCATAGGGTAGGGTATGTTTAACTTAAAAACAAGAAGTATTTTCTAAAGTGTCTATGCCATTTTGTATTCCCATCAGCCATGGTGGAGAGCCTTTGGAGCACTTCAAGCTTTCTGCCAGAGGCTTTGTATGATATCCTAACTCCTTACCTCAAATCCCCACAACATCTCATGAAGCAGATGATATAAACCCATTTAACACATGAAAAAAAATCAGATCAGACAACCTTCCTGTTATTACACATTGGAGCTGAGATTCAAACCAGATCTATCTAAAGTCAAAGTCAGTCATTGATTTTTGTTTGGCTTATTTTTGTTTTTGTTTTTGTTTTTGTTTTCCCAGTCTCCTCTCTTTCTGCCACCAACACCACTAGTAAAACATGTGATCTCCTGTATCACAGGGAGATCAAACTCATTTGGATCTGGATATGGGAAAGACTTTAGCCAGAGAACCTGGGTTCATTGGTAACAACAAAGAGAAGAGATTAGTAGGAGAGACAGAGTAAGGAGAAAAATTAGCTCTGGCTCCCCTCAGTGTTCTGCAAGATACAGTATTATAATAATTAAATTAAAACTTATGAGTCCTAGTTCATAGTTCATAGCTTGTGGGAGTGCTACCTACAAGCCACTCATCCCCACTTGTCTCCTCTTATTTTATTTGATGCTAACCAATTTATTTCTAACTTAGGCAATAATGTATCTCTCATTTATCTTTTAAGTGTTTTTTAAAAACATTTACAGAATATTTTCATGTAATCAGGTGAACAGAAGGAAGCACAGAATTCATTCCACACAACCCAAGGTTACGTACATGTTATTAACTTATACTATCCCCATCCCCTAGCTTGGTACCTAACACGCAATAAATACTCTATAAATACTTTGTGATCAAAACTCAGGAAACCAAACAGACCAACCGAATAGACACATGCCATGGAGATAAGTCAACAAGACCATTTCACAAAGCGATGTGAGAAACAGCTGAGGCAGGAAAACTGTCCTACATGCAGTAGGCAAATACACCAAACCACCCCAAAACTTAGTGACTTAAAGAAGAAACATTTATTTAGTTCACATTTCTGTGGATTGGCAATTTGTTTTTGGCTCATTCTTCTTGACTCGGTTGGGCTTACTCATGTGTCCGAAATCAACTCAGTCATTATCTGACAATTGGCTGACTGTAAGCTGGAGGACTGGGGATAAGTTGGCCATATGCCTTTTTATTTTATTTTGCTTTATTTTAAGTCCCTGGATACATGTGCAAGACATTTAGGTTTGTTACATAGGTAAACATGTACTGTTGTGGTTTGCTGCACCTATCAACCCATTACCTGGGTATTAAACCCAACATGCATAAGCTATTTGTCCTGATAGTCTCCCTCCCCACACCCCGCCAACCCCATCAGGCCCCAGTGTGTGTTGTTTCCCTCCCTGTGTTTATGTGTTCACATTGTTCAGCTCCCAGTTATAAGTGAGAACATGTGGTGTTTGGTGTTCTGTTCCTGCATCAATTTGCTGAGGATAATGGCTTTGGGTTCCATCCATTTTCCTGCAAAGGACATGATCTCCTTCGTCTTTATGGCTGCATAGTATTCCATGGCAGATATATATATAATTTTCTTTATCCAGTCTATCATTGGTGGGAATTTGTGTTGATTCTCTATCTTTGCTATTGTGAATAGTATTGCAATGAACATATGCATGCATGTATCTTTATAATAGAATGATTGATGTTCCTTTGGGTATATATCCAGTAATGACATTGCTGGGTCAAATGGTATTTCTGGCTCTAGGTCTCTGAGGAATCACCACGTTGTCTTCCACAATGGTTGAACTAATTTACATTCCCACCAACAGTGTAAAAGTGTTCCTGTTTCTCCACAGCCTCAATAGCATCTGTTGTTTCTTGCTTTTTAATAATCACTATTCTGATTGGTGTGAGATGATATCTCATTGTGGTGTTAATTTGCATTTCTCTAATGATCAGTGATATTGAGCTTTTTTTCATATGCTTGTTCGTTGCATATATATCTTCTCTTGAGGAGTGTCTGTTCAAGTCCTCTGCCCACTTTTTAGTAGGGTTATTTGTTTTCTTCTTGTAAATTTGTTTAAGTTCCTTGTAGATTCCGGATATTAGACTTTGTCAGATTGATAGATTACAAAAATTTTATCTCATTCTGTAGATTGTTTGCTCACTCTGATGATAGTTTCTTTTGCTGTGTAGAAGCTCTTTGGTTTAATTAGATCCCATTTGTCAATTTTTCCTTTTGTTGCAATTGCTTTTGATGTTTTCATCATGAAACCTTTGCCCGTGCCTATTTACTAAATCGTATTGCCTAGATTTTCTTCTAGGGTTTTTATATTTTTGGGCTTTACATTTAAGTCTTTAATCCATCATAAGTTAATTTTTGTACAAGGTGTAAGGAAGGGGTCCAGTTTCATTTTCTGCATATGGCTAGCCATTTCTCTCAGTACAGTTTATTCAACACAGAATCCTTTCCCTATTGCTCGTTTTTGTCATATTTGTCGAAAATCAGATGGTTGTAGATATGCAATCTTATTTCTGAGATCTCTATTCTGTTCCATTGGCCTATGTGTCTGTTTTTGTATCAGTTCCATGCTGTTTTGGTTACTGTAGTTTTGTTGTATAGTTTGAAGTCAGGTAGTGTGATGCCTCCAGTTTTGTTCTTTATTAAGATTGTCTTGGCTATGTGGGCTCTTTTTTGGTTCCATATGAATTTTAAAGTACTTTTCTCTAATTCTGTGAAGAACGTCAATGGTAGTTTAATGGGAATAGCATTGAATCTATAAATTACTTTGGGCAGTATGGCCATTTTCACAATATTGATTCTTCCTATCCATGAGCATGGAATGTTTGTTCATTTGTTTGTGTTCTCTCTTATTTCCCTGAGCAGTGGTTTGCAGTTCTCCTTGAAGAGGTCCTCCACATCCCTTGTTAGCTGTATTCCTAGGTATTTTACTCTCTTTGTAACAATCGTAATGGGAATTCATTCATGATTTGGCTCTCTGCTTGTCTATTGTTGGTGTATAGAAAGCCTTGTGATTTTTGTATGTTGATTTTGTATCCTGAGACCACTGAATTTGTATATCAGCTTAAGAAGCTTTTGGGCTGAGATGATGGGGTTTTCTAGATATAGGATCACGTCATCTGCAAACAGAGACAGTTTGACTTCCTCTCTTCCTATTTGAATATGCTTTATTTCTTTCTCTTGACTGACTTCCCTGGCCAGAACTTCCAATACTATGTTGAATAGGAGTGGTAAGAGAGGGCATCCTTGTCTTGTGCTGGTTAAAAGGAATGCTTCCAGCTTTTGCCCATTCAGTATGACATTGGCTGTCAGTTTGTCACAAAAGGTTCTTTTTATTTTGAGGTATGTTCCATCAATACCTAGTTTATTGAGAGCTTTTAACATGAAGGGATGTTGAATTTTAGCAAAGGCCTTTTCCTATGTCTATTGAGATAATCATGTGGTTATTGTTTATAATTCTGTTTATGTGATGAATTATGTTTATTGATTTGCATATGTTGAACCAGCCTTGCATCCCAGGGATGAAGCCGACTTGATCATGGTGGATAAGCTTTTTTATGTGCTGCATTTGATTTGCCAGTATTTATTGAAGATTTTTGCATCGATGTTCATCAGGGATATTGGCCTGAAGTTTTTTGTTATTGTTGTTGTATCTCTACAAGGTTTTGGTATCAGGATGATGCTGGCCTCAAAAGATGAGTTGGGAAGGGTCCCTCCTTTTCAATTGTTTGGAATAGTTTCAGAAGAAATGGTACCAGTGCCTCTTCATACCTCTGGTAGAATTCAGCTGCAAATCTGTCTGGTCCTAGGCTTTTTTTCGTTGGTAGGCTATTTACTATTGCCTCAATTTCATAAGCTGTTATTGGTCTATTCAGGGATTCAACTTCTTTCAGATTCAGTCTTGAGAGGCTGTATGTGTTCAGGAATTTATTTACTTCTTCTAGATTTTCTGTTTTATTTGCATAGATGTGTTTATAGTATTCTCTGATGGCTGTTTGTATTTCTGTGGGATCAAATGATATCCTCTTTATGATTTTTTGTGTTTATTTGATTCTTCTCTCTTTTCTCCTTTATGAGTTTAGCTAACAGTCTATCTATTTTATTAATCTTTTTTCAAAAAACAAGCTCCTGAATTAGCTGATTTTTAAGGGTTTTTCATATCTCTATCTACTTTAATTCTACTGTAATCTTGGTTATTTCTTGTCTTCTGCTAGCTTTGGGGTTTGCTTGCCCTTGGTTTTCTAGTTCTATTAATTGTGGTGTTAGATTTGAGATCTTTCTAGGTTTTTTTTCTTTTTCTTTTTGAGACACGGTCTCACTCTGTGGCCCAGGCTAGAATGCAATGATATGATCTTGGCTCACTGCAACCTCTGCCTCCCAGTTCAAGAGTTTCTCCTGCCTCCCTAGTAGCTGGGCACCCACCACCATGCCCAGCTAATTTTTGTATTTTTAGTAGAGGTGGGGTTTCACCATGTTGGACAGGCTGGTCTCGAACTCCTGACCTCAGGTGATCCACCTGCTTTGGCCTCCCAAAGTGCTGGGATTACAGGCATGAGCCACTGCACCTAGCCCTTTCTAGCTTTTTGATATGGGCATTTAGTGTTATAAATTTCCCTCTTAATACTGCTTTAACTGCATCCCAGAGATCCTGGTACTTTGTCTCTTTGTTCTGATTGGTTTCTAAGAACTTCTTGATTTCTGCCTTAATATCATTATTTACCCAGGAGTCATTCAGGAACAAGTGGTTCAATTTACATGTAGCTGTGTGGTTTTTGTTTTTTGTTTTTTTGTTTTTTTGTTTTTTTGTTTTCCAGACAGAGTCTTGCTTTGTCACCCAGGCTGAAATGCAGTGGTGTGATCTCAGCTCATTGCAACCTCCATCCCCTCACTCAAGCAATTCTCATACCTCAGCCTCCTGAGTAGCTGGGACTACAGGAATATGCCAACATGCCTAGCTAATTTTTGTATTTTTAGTAGAGACAGGGTTTCATCATGTTGGCCAGGCGGGTCTTGAACTCCTGGCCTCAAGTGATTCACCCGCCTCAATCTCCCAAAGTGCTGGGATTACAGGCATGACCCACCACACCCGGCTTACATGTAGTTATGTGGCTCTGAGTGAGTTTCTTAAATCTTGAGCTCTAATCTGATTGTGCTGTGGTCTGAGAGACTGTTAGGATTTTGGTTCTTTTGCATTTGCTGAGGGGTGTTTTACTTCCAATTATGTGATTGATTGAGTTTAGGGTAATTGACATGTGGCACCAAGATTAGTGTATATTCTGTTGTTTTTGGGTGGGCAGTTCTGTAGATATTTATCAGTTCCACCTGATCCACAGCTGAGTTCAAGTCCTGTGTATCCTTGTTAATTTTCGATCATCCGTCTAATATTGACAGTGGGGTATTAAAGTCTCCCACTATTATTGTGTGGGCATCTAAGTCTCTATGTATGTCTCCAAGAACTTGTTTTATGAATCTGGGTGCTCCTGTATTGGGTGTCTATATATTTAGGATAGTTAGCTCTTCTTGTTGAATTTAACTCTTTACCATTATGTAATGCCCTTCTTTGTCTTTTTTTTAAATCTCTGCTGGTTTAAAGTCTGTTTTGTTAGAAACTAGGACTGCAACCCCTGCTTTTTCCGGCTTTCCATTTGCTTGGTAAATTCTCCTCCACCCCTTTATTTTGAGCCTATGTGTGTCTTTGCCCGTGAGATCAGTCCCTTCAATACAACACACCAGTGAGTCTTGACTCTTTACCCAGCTTGCTATTCTGTGTTTTTTAATTGGGGCATTTAGCCCATTTACATTCAAGGTTAATGTTTTATGTGATCACGAGGTCAGGAGATTGAGACCATCCTGGCTAACACAGTTGAAACCCCGTCTTTACTAAAAATACAAAAAATCAGCTGGGCGTGGTGATGGGCGCCTGTAGTCCCAGCTACTCAGGAGGCTGAGGCAGGAGAATGGTGTGAACCTGGGAGGCGGAGCTTGCAGTGAGCCGAGATCACACCACTGCTCTCCAGCCTGGGTCACAGGGTGAGACTCCGTCTCAAAAAAAAAAAAAAAAAAAAATACAGAATTACAAAGAGATTATTCTCACTCAAGAGCATCAACAAGAATTTTTATTTTCTAGTTCCCAGTTCAGTGCATTTTCATTTGACATATTGTTGTGATTTAATTATTGCCAGAAGCTTAAGTTTAAACTCTGAAATTCCTCCATCCAAACTCTCTATAGATTTCTTTACAAATTTTTGCCCATTTTTGATATGATATAGGAGTATTTCCATCATTCAACATGATCAAAATGTTGCTTGAAAAGTTAAGACAGAGCTTCAAATTCCCTATGCGCTTTGGCCACCCAGCGTCAAAACAGGGCAACTGCAGGCAGATGCTAACATTTTTACAGGCAAACATCATAGTACATGCTGTCGGTTTTATAGCAACAAAAATAAATCATGCCAGAGGTTCTGGAGTCTTTGAATGGTAAAAAGCATGTATATATTGAAGATATTCCCACTACAGAAAGAAGTGCATGAAAATGAGCAGCCAAATTTTTTAATGAAAGATTTTAGTAGCATTAGTGAAAAGGATGTACCAATTCCAAAATGCTAGAAACAATCGAAAGGAGTAAAAAAATAAGAAGAAGAATAGAGAAAATGAGATAGAACACAATTGCATGTGAAGAAATAGCCAAAATTAAGAGAAGGTATATTGTCTTTTCACACTTTTTTTCAATATAGAAGTTAATTAGACAGGGTAATGAGACAACCCCCCCAAAAAAAACCCAGTGAAATTGCTAATATTGTGTTATTCAGAGAAATATCTAGCTGGAAAACTGAAAGGAAACCTATAGAAGTCAAGTTCTACCAAGTTGTAATGACAAATTCAAGTGAGCAGTATCAGCAAGAGATCTTCAGGACTAATGTTAGAAGATCCACTGTCATCCAAGTGGATTTACTACACATCTAATTGTACAGAGATAGCACTTGCCCTTTGTCGAGCACAATCTAAAAAAATAAAAATAACAATACCACCAAAGAAAGAAGTTATTAGCCCATTGATCCAATTACATGTATGACAAAGAGGAGTCAATTTCAGAGATGGGTATAAAGTATGTGCTTATTTAAAATTGAAAAAGTAGAAAAATGGGCCAGGCACGGTGGCTCACTCCTGTAATCCCAACACTTTGGGAGGCCGAGGCGGGTAGATCACAAGATCAGGAGATGGAGACCATCTTGGCTAACATGGTGAAACCCTATCTTTACTAAAAATACAAAAAATTAGCTGGGCATGGTGGCGCATGCCTGTAATCCTAGCTACTCAGGAGGCTGAAGCAGGAGAATCGCTTGAACCCAGGAGGTGGAGGTTGCAGTGAGCCGAGATTGCGCCACTGCACTCCAGCCTGGGGGACAGAGTGAGACTCCGTCTCAAAAAAAAAAAAAAAAAAAAAAAAAAAAAAAAAAAGGAAGAAAAATGGCCATAGAACTCTGCATATGATAAGAAAAGGATTTTTATTGTTAATATGTCTTCTTTCATAATCAGGGGTTGGGCTTGGGCTACCTGCGTCAACCTCTATGGTGAAATCCTATCTTTTTAGGGTGTCTGCCCAAGCACAGAGCATGAATGTATAAGACTATAGATATAGATTAGACCAGTGGCTCTCAACATTTTTATCAGGTTCCATACATTGGATAGAAAGCACTCTCACATATGTACTTGAGTTATTCAAAATTCCTGACTCCTTTCCTGAAAGTTATTTCTCCTCCCTGAAAAAAGCATGATTAATGCAAGTCAGTCAATTAAAAAGAACAATTACAGTAACTATTCTACTTTACATTTCAAAGTAAATACTTCTCAGAAGTCAATACTCTGTGAATAGTAACTTTATTGTTAATGACCCACTTCACAACAAATTATCAACCAGTATGAAACCTGTAGTCAAGCAATAAATATTGTTAAAGGTCATAATTTAATTATCCTTTGTGATTCAAGGTATACAGCAAATCAGGTAAAAGCAGGTAGAAAGAAATGTGGTGTATATTCACCATCAGCTAACAGAATTGAAAAGGAGGTTTCAAATAGTACTCAGCTTTCCTTTATTTCCAAAAGTTTGTATTCAAAATATCCCAGACCCAAAACCTTCCTGTCATTTTAATCATATTCAGCTATGGAAATTCGACAACCTCTCCAAGAATCCAACTATAAGGAGGTGTTCCATTGAGCCCTGTATTTCACACATAAGCCTGCTTCTTCAGGTTTTGCCCTTTAAGGGGTTTGGATAAGCACATTTTCATCTCTTTATGATCATGATTCATATTCTCCAGGGATGCCCTCTAGGACTAACTCCTTTCTGCCACCATTACACACTTTTTGAGTTTGCAAACTATTATAGCTGAGCCTACCAAAGTCCTCTGACATCCATGAAGGAAAAGTCCCTCTCCTCCTCTGCCTGCTGAATAACCATTCTCTAAATATGTGTCCTCTTTTCTTAGCAGGTAGAATTGCTTTCCTTTGAAATCCTGTTACAATAGTTGAGATTCTCATATGCCCTGGAAAAAAAAAATGGTACTAATAAAAGTGAAACATTTGAAAAATCCTCTTTTTAATTCATTTGGCATTGTAAATTATCAAAGGTGTAAGCCATTTCTCAAGAGAAATAAATAAATTATAACTGTACTGATACAACAGGTTTCTTAATGATTGCATTAAAGAGAGCAAAAAACACACCTAACCACATGAATCCAAGAGATATAAATGTTAAGGTAAAAATTATTAACAGATTAAAACTTTTAATATTAGAGTGCTTAAAGATGGCTGAAAATAAACCTAAATATATGATTGCTATCTGAAGTCTTTGCTTCATATGCTAGTTCTAAAAAAAGTGCAATTATGAAATTATATAAAATAGAGGCCACAAATTTTGGCTCATCTCTGAATCAATTCATACCCGGGAGTCACTATAAAAGCCTGTCTTTTCTTCTGGATTTACACCAGGCGGCTGCTAATATACCTCACTACCGTTCTTCCCTTCTTACTTGGGTAAGGGGCACAGTTAGAGAAGTAGTAAGAAGGATGAATGGAACCAGTGTTAAAGCCATGCTTCAGAATGCAGGTAGAAACAAAATCCCTAGGTGTACTCTGTTTATGGGTAAGCTGCCTAGTTTTCAAGATAATTACCTGAACCATTTAGGTAAGTTCAATTTGTTAAATAATTTTTTTTTTTTTTTTTTTTTTTTTTTTTTTGAGATGGAGTCTAGCTCTGTAGCCCAGGCTGGAGTGCAGTGGCGCGATCTCGGCTCACTGCAAGCTCCGCCTCCTGGGTTTAGGCCATTCTCCTGCCTCAGCCTCCCGAGTAGCTGGGACTACAGGCGCCCGCCATCTCGCCCGGCTAGTTTTTTGTATTTTTTAGTAGAGACGGGGTTTCACCGTGTAGACCAGGTTGTTAAATAATTATTAAAAGTATAAGTTGCGGCCGGGCACAGTGGCTCACGCCTAAAATCCCAGCACTTTGGGAGGCTAAGGGGGGTGGATCATGAGGTCAAGAGATTGAGACCATCCTGGTCAATGTGGTGAAACCCCGTTTCTACTAAAAAGACAAAAATTAGCTGGGCGTGGTGGCACATGCCTGTGGTCCCAGCTGCTCAGGAGGCTGAGACAGGAGAATCGCTTGAACCGGGGAGGTGGAGGTTGCAGTGAGCCGAGATCTTGCCACTGCACTCCAGCCTGATGACAGAGCGAGACTCTGTCTTAAAAAAAAAAGGTGGGGGGAGATAAGTTGCTATTAGGTACTCCTGTACTCCTGTGTTTGGTACTGTGCTTTGTTAATATACATGGTCTTGTCTTTCAGAATTTACAGTCCAAGCTAAATAATAAATACTTACCATCCACTGAAATTCATTAAACTCAATTATTCTTCTTTACTCCAAGAGTAGGTAGCCCCAGCTTGTGAATAGGATACCTTTCAAGATTTTATATATTGTTTTGAACTCAGAATGTCCCCATCCTATAGAAACTGATTAAGATGGAAATTAGGTTCCTATACCTGTGTACAAGCAAACAAAAAACTATTAAACACAGAGATACTGAATCAAGTTCCCAGTTTGCATCACCACCAGTAAGTAAACACTGTTTGAACTCTTAGCCTTTTGGGGAACTAAGAACCTAATGAAAGCATGTACTTCTAAAATTTCACAAACCATTAAGGTGCACCAGGTTAAGAAGGGTTGATTTAGCCCATTGTTTATTTAGGAATTTAACTGCCAGTGTAAGAAATAATCCCCCTTATAAGAGGCTGACTTATGGCCCCCACCACCAACATGGTTTGGCTGTATGCCCACCCAAATCTCATCTTGAATTCCCATGTGTTGTGGGAGGTAATTGAATTACAGGGGCAGTTCTTTCCTGCACTGTTTTCATGATAGGGAATGAGTCTCACGAGATCTGATGGTTTTCAAAATGGGAGTTCCCCTGCACAAGCTCGCTCTCTCTTTGCCTGCCACCATCCATGTAAGACCTGACTTGCTCCTCCTTCCTTCTGCCATGATTATGAAGCCTCCCCAGCCATGTGGAACTGTAAGTCCATTAAACCACTTTTTCTTCCCAGTCTCGGGTATGTCTTTACTAGCAGCATGAAAACAAATTAATACACCCCCAGAAATTTGTATGTTGAAGTCCTAACTCCTACTATCTCAGAATGTAACTGTATTTGGAGATAAGATCTTTTTTAAAGTAATTAAGTTAAAATGAGGTCTTTAGGGTGGGACTTAATCTAATATGACTGGTGCCCTTGTGCCCTTGGACACAGACTTACACACACACAGCAATACCATGGAAAGATAACCAAATAAAAAGGCCTTGGAAAAAATGAACCTGCTGACACCTTGCTCTGAGAAATCTAGTCTCCAGAACTGTAAGAAAGTGAATTTCAGTTGTTTAAGACATCAGTCTGTGGTACTTTGTTATGGCAGTCCTCACAAACTAACACACACACCCATTATCCCCCCCTTCTAATATAATATGCCTCAAAGCAGTGATAAGAAGGGATACCACTCCAGACAGAGTATCTTTAAAGGCTCCATTTATTTTGATAACCAGTTCTGCTTACATCCCTGCACCAGTGCTGAGACCCACTCTCCTGACTCAAAGGGGCCAGACTAGAAAGAAAAGGAAGTTGTGCAACTCTCACGTAAGAGGAGTACTAAGAAGTGAAATCATTACTTTCGCACAAGCTATCTCTGTATATCCTCACAAGAGACCAAAACTTTGCAAGACACTCATGCCTCCAGGTTTTGGAATTGAAGAACAAAAATCAATGTCTACTTGTTCACATTTTGGGTTATTGGTAAGTCAATTTTTCACAAATTGTTTACTAATTGAATGCAGATGTGCAGTCACCAAAAGCAGCCCTGTGTGTCTTATCTCTAAATCATTTGAGTTTTCCCTTCTTAGTAGTGGCTCCAACAGTGGGAATAACCTGAAATGGGAAAAGGCGAGGTAATAGGATACAAGAATAACAAATTTTCCAGAACATCTCATAGCCTAGGGAAGTACTGACATTTTCACCAAGCTCTTGCTATTCAACTCTGCTTTTCAGACACAAAAAATTATATAAATACAATTTTACTCAGGGAAAATTTACTGCAGCCACAGTCTCTCCTGGAAAAAAAGAAAGAACTTGTTTCTCTTGCTTAAGAGAAACAACTTGTTTATCAAAAAAAAACAAGAGGAAGAACTTGTTTCTCTTAAGCAAGAGAAACAACTTGTTTATCAAAAAAAAAAAAAAAACAAGAGGAAGAACTTGTTTCTCTTGCTTAAGAGGAAGAACTTGTTTCTCTTGCTTAAGAGAAGCAACTTGTTTCACAAAAAAAAAAAAAAAAAAAAAAAAAAAAAAAAAAAAAAGATATGGCACTTGCAAGTTACTTTTTGTGTGACCTAAACTCCCTGAATCTTGGTTTCTTATTTGTGGACAGAGAGTTGTTATATAATAGCAGCTACTCTAATGATAATGGTTGTGATGAGCATCAAATAAAATTTTACAAGAACTGCTAAAGATGGGGTTTTTCTAGAGACCCTGTATCACCATGATACAAGTGAATAAAGTAACAATTTCCTCAATCCTTCCCCAAGGGGACATTACCAAAAGCCATTTTCTCAACTAAGAAAATGCCCAAATGTTTCAAGGACTTTTGGACACAGAGTCTGAGTTGACACTAAAGCATCATTATTAGTTCCTCTGTTAGAGAACCAGCATATGGGGGTAAAGTAATAAATGGAGTCTGGCCAAGTACTATCCAATTGTGGGTCCACACACCTACCCAGTAGTCACTACTGCCATTGCTAATTGAATAACAATAGTGGACATGCTTGGTAATTAGCAGAATCCCCATGTTGGTACTTTGGACTGTGGAATAAGACTCATATAGTAGAGAAAGCTAATTTTAAACTCTGAAACTGCTCCTCCCCAAGCAGTAAATTCTAACAAACAGTATTTCACCTGTTTGTTAGTGAGGGTATTGGGGAAGTGGTGGCAGAGATTAATGACACTTTTGAAAACCTACAGAATATTTGGTTGCTGATTTTCATCATATTCTCTTTCAATTGACCAGCAAGGACCCTGCAAAAAACAGACATATCTTGGAGAATGACAGAAAAGTAAGGCAAATTCGATCAGAAAAGTAGTCCCAATTACAGATGTTGTCCCAGATGTGGCTTCTTTGCTAGAGCAGATTACCAGAAACTCTAATACACAGTATACTATTGTTGATCTGAAAAACACTTTATTTTCCAAACTTATTGGAAAGATCAGAAATGGTTTGAATTCACTTGAAACAGATAGATGTATATATTTACAGTCTTACCCAGAGCTAGGTTAATTATTTTGCCCTCTGACATAATGTATTTCAAAGATACCTGAAATGATCATTTGTCAAAATGTAGCATTGGTTCACTATGTTGATGGTACCATGCTAATTGGCCTGGACAAGCAAGAAGTTAGCATACACATTATGGTATAGCATATGCATTCCAGAGTGTGGGAGTTAAACCCTATAAGGGTTCAGAGAAATGCCATGTAGGTAGTACATGGGAGTCCAGTGATCTGGTACAAGCTGTGACATCCTCTCTAAACTAAACAAATTATTGCATCTTATACCTCCCTCCACAAAAAGGGAAGCACCATGCCTGGTATTCTGGTATTCCTCTTTGGCTAATATGTTCAACATATTATACATTAGTAAATACTACTCTTACCCACTCACTAGATAGCATGAAAGGCTACAAGCTTTGAGTGGGGTCCAAAGCAGGAGAGAGCCCTGCAGCAGGTACAGGGAGCGCTTGGGCCATATGATCTGGCAGACCTTTCAGTATGAAAAGCATCAGTAATCAGAAAAGATAATATGTGAAGTTTATGGCAAGACCCTAAAGTAAAATTACAATGAAATCTCTAGGATTCTGGATCAAGCCACTCCATCTGAAATAAGGAGTTGCACACCATTTTTAAAAATAAAAGCTCGCAGTGCAATTGGACCCTGGTGGACAGAGAGAAAAGATAAAGAGTCTAATTATAGAAGATCAAGTGATTAGTGGACTAAAACTATCCATTATGAGGTAGGTTCTCCCAGATCTGCCTAAGTCAGCCGAAGAAAGCCTCTTGCCCAAGATCAAGTCCCTTTCCTGAGGGAAGCCCATTTTCAGTGACTGATCCAGATGTAAAGTTATAAGGCCCAATCCTTCCTCCAAAGTGGGCCAACTCTGAAGGGTCACATCTGTTCCAAAGCTTCTCTCGAGGTGGCTGAAGCCATTATCACAACTGCATCACAGCTCCGCTCTCCCATGAATATTCTTACTTCCTCTGCTTTCCCACAGATATTGATCCCAAGGACATTCTTCAGTAAACTTTTTTCAGACAAATTTGCATCTTAGAATCTTTTTTTCCCAAGCAAACATACCTGAGATGGGTACATACCAAAATGCTATTGAGTTAAGTGAAAATGAGCCAGGGGAAAAAAGTTTTACTTTTCAAAACTAATGCTGAGTTGAATTTATTTATTTATTTATTTTTATTATTTTTATTTTTGAGACAGGTCTCATTCTGTTGCCCTGGCTGGACTGCAGTGATGAAATTACGGCTCACTGCAACTTCAGCCTCCTGGGCTCAATAGATCCTCCCACTTCAGTATCCCAAATAGCTGGAACTACAGGCACGCACCATCACACCGGGCTAACTTTTTAAATTTATAGTAGAGACGAGTCTCATTACGTTGCCCAGGCTGGTCTTGAACCCCTAAACTCAAGCAATCCTCCTTCCTCAGCCTTCCAAAGTGCTGGGATTACAGGAGTGAGCAACTGCACCTGGCCTGAATTTTAATTTATAAAGAAAAAGAGTGGAAGAAAGGAAATGGGGGAAGGAAAGGAAAAGAGTCTCTCCTACCCATGTCTGATGAACACATCCCCTATTACTTGAAATGCTAGTATGTGATCAGTTGGGTAGACTCACATCCCTAGTTACCAAAGTGAGGGATAATGTTAGCCTGGAGAACTATCACAATTTGCTATTCAGCAAAGAAAAAGCTAAATATCTTAACCCAACCCATACTGTGTTTGCCTCCTGTGAAAATTCTGAATTTCATTCACTCATTTAATAAATATTTATTTGGCACCTACAATATGTCAAGCATGTCTCTATATTTTATGATATGGTACTACTATCTTTACTATCTTTATAGCTTTAAATCTATGAATGAAATAGATGTTTCAGATATTCTTGGATATAATATTATACATAGCCATTTATTTTCTTTCTCTTTTTTTGTTCCTTTCTCATTGCAAGTCACAAAGTCAATAAAGCAATGATAATCAGAGTAGATATCAAAAGGACATTTAAATTGGAATAGTCTTCTATTTACCAAAGATATTCTGAAGGACATTTTTCAGGCTGTTACACATTTACATAGGAGATTCAATAATATCATACTTGCAAAGTAGCTAGACATTATGACATTTTGGATTTGAGATGATAGTATTAAAATGACAATATAAGAAAACAGTAATTTACACAAAATTAGAAAAGATGAGGACAAAATAGCATTTTAATTACCAACAATGAATAATATATATGAAGGAGAATATAGCAAAAGAAAATTTAGTGGGAAAACATTTTTGAAAACACACAAAACAACTTAAAAGTTTATCATATTAAGATTATATCTCTGCAAATTGATGAATAAAAATATGCTCCAGCTCTGAAAAAAAAAACAAAACTTACGTTAACATAAAAAAAATTCAAAAACAAAACTAAGAGAAATTCATCTGTGAAATTGCTTAAAGTGTAGAGATAAAAAATTAGCTTCAGTTACAACTGTAAGTGAAATCATAGGTCACAATTTTATTAGTCTTTAATAGAAAACTTAAAGAAGTTGCTAACACAAGGGCTTTTGGGAATGCAAAGTGTTGTCAGATACAGGCGAAGGTTAGAGAATATTTATACACAGCAACCCCAGAACTTAAATTAAATCTACTCTTAGTCTAAATCACATAAACCTGAATTTTTGTAAACAAAGAATGAAGTTATTCAATAATATTCAAAAGCTAATTTTAATAGAAAATTGCAAGCCTTGTTGACTTAAAACTTTGAAATTGGGTGTTTGTTATAAAAGAAACTTATTTTCTAAAGAAAGCTTTGTTCACTTAAAGTTGTAAGCACTATTTGCCATAAAGGGTCGAATTTGCTCACCAAATTTACAATTAAATCACTGACTATATAACCTAAATGCTTTTAATATAAATCACTCACCCAGTACATAAAAACTGTGCCTACTTCTATTAAGTTATAACTGTATCTACAAGTGTTCCTCTTTGAATAGATTGTTAAAGTAGTGATTCTAACATATTACCTTTAAAACACAACACAAAATCTCATTCTTTTGCAGAAAATACTCAACAAGCTAAGCTGTAGATCTGAATTATTTTTAAACCCAGTGACCAGCAGATGAAAGAGAATATAACATGAAAACTGAAAACGCATAGTACATTTTGGGAAGTGGAAAAATCTAGAAGAAAGTTATGGAGCATTTTTAAACAACTAAATTATTGAAATGTTACCAAAAATAAAACAACTGCTCAGATGCAATTGTTTTATTTAATAAAGGCAAAACCTTACTAGAGGCAGACACAAGCTACTGAGAAAAAAACCTAATGAAGTTAGAACTAGAACAAAGTATAAGTCAAATAAGAGAAATGGAAACAATAAACTCAAACGAAAAATCATTTTAAACACTAATCATTACTTTGAAAAGAAATTACAAAATTAAACCCACTTACTAAAAAGGAAAAAAACTACAAATTAATAAAATGAGAAATAAAATATAAGAACAAACATAAAAGATTTTTAAAAAATATCTAAAACAATAATGAGAGACCACTACACACCTGTAAGAATGGTCAAACCCAAAACGTTACAACACCAAATCCTGGTGAGGATATAGAGCAACAGGAACTGTCACTCACTGCTGGTGGTATTGTTAAATAGTGCACCCATTTTGGAAGACAGTTGCAGTTTCTTACAAAATTAATAGTAGATGCATGTCATTATACATTTGTCAAAACCCACAAAATATATAACATCAAGGGTGGATCCTAATAATAACTACGGACATTGAGTGATAATGATGCATCAGTGTAAGTTCATTGATTGTAACAAATGTACCACTCTGGTGGGAGGTGTTGATAGTGGGGGAGACTATGTGTGCGTGTAGGCAGTGGCATATGGGATCTCTCTGTACTTTCCACTCAACCTTGATATTAATCTAAAACTGCTCAAAAAAACAGTCTATCTAGAGAGGAAGAAAAGAACAAAGGAAGAGCGGAAAGAAGGAAGGGAAGGAGAGGAGAGGGGAATCTTTTTAATTAGGAAGCTGAGTCTAAGTGTGATATATAAAAAAATAAGTAATATATGATCAACTGATTTATTCTGAGACAGGGTCTCACTTTGTCACCCAGGCTGGAATGGTGCAGTGGCATGGTGGTGGCTCACTGAAGCCTCTACTTCTTGGGCTCAAATGATCCTCCCACCTCAGCCTCTCAAGTAGCTGAGACCACAAGCATAAGCCACCATGGCTGGCTAATATTTTGTGTGTGTGGAGATGAGGTCTCCCTATGTTGTCTAGGTTGGCCTAAAACTTCTGGGCTTAACCAATTCCCTCACCTCGGCCTCCCAAATCAAGTGATTTTTGACAACAGTGCCAAGACCATTCAATTCAGATAGGACAATCTTTTCAATAAATTGTGCTGAAAAAATTGGATATAAATATGTAAAAAAAAAATCAATTGGACCTTTACTACACACCACATACAAAAATCAACTCAAAATAGATTAAGATCTAAATGTAAGGGCTGAAACTACAAAATTTGTAGTGAAAAAAAAGGGAAGCATTTCATGATATCTGATTTGGCAATGATTTCTTGGATATGTCACCAAAAGCACAGGAAACAATAAGAAATAGGTAAGTTGGCCTTTATCAAGTTTTTAAATTTTGTGCATCAAAAAACACTATCAACATAGTGCAAAGGAAACATTCAGATAGTACAATTGCTTTGGAAATTAGTATACTGGGTCCTCAAAAAAATAAAAGAAACATATAATTACCATATGATCCAGCAATTCTGCTTCTGAGTGTATATCCAAAATCATTGAAAGGAGGGACTTGAATAGATATTTTTACACCTATAATCATATTATTCACAATAGCCAAATAGTGGAAGCAACTCAGGTATCCATCAATGGATGAATGAATAAACCAAATGTGTTTTCTATGTGCATACACACACACACACACACACACACAGACACACACACACACACAATGGAATATTATTCAGCCTTTAAAAGGAAGGAAATTCTGACGCATGCTAAAACATGGAGGAGGCTTCAGGTCGTTATGTGAAGTCCATATGAATGCTTCATAAGCATAAGCATTTGTATGATTCCACCTATATGAAGTACCATGTTAGATGTCTCGGTGTATTTAGGCTGCCACAGCAAAATACCATAATCTGGGTGGCTTATCAATAATAGAAATTTATTTCTTACAGTTCTGGAGGCTAAGAAATCCAAGATCATGGTGCCAGTAAATTCTGAGTCTGGTGAGGGCCCACTTTCTGCTTCATAGGTGGCTGTCTTCTCACTGTGTCCCTACATGATAGAAGGGGCCAGGGAGCTCTCTGAGGTCTCTTTATAGGGGCACTAATCTTATTCATGAGGGCTTCACTCTCATTTGGTAGGTAATTATATCTCCCAAATGCCTCACCCCCAATACCATCACATTGAGCATTAAAACTTAACATATGAATTTTGGGGTGACACAAACATTTAGACCATAGCACTGGAGTAGTAAAATTCATAGACACACAAAAATAAAATGGTTGCCAGAGGCTGGGGAAAGGGAGGGATGGGCAGTTATTGTTTAATGGATACAGACTTTCAGTTTGGGAAGATGAACAAAGTCCTGGTAACAGGAATTGATGGTAACAGTCATTGCACAATAATGAGTGTACTTAATGCGACTGAACTGAATACTTAAACGTTGATAAAACAGTAAATTTTATGTTATTTACATTTTAGCAGATTTTTAAAATTAAAAATAAAAAAATAAGTAATAGTCAATAAATTTCTGAAAAAGAAGAGCATTAAAAAGCGGCTTAGTTCACACACCTGTAATCCCAGCTACTCGGAAGGCAGAGGCAGGAGAATCGCTTGAAACCAGGAGGTGGAGGTTACAGCCAGCTGAGATCACACCATCGCACTCCAGCCTGGGCAACACAGTGAGGCTCCGTCTCGAAAAAATAATTAAAAAAAAAAAAAGTTGCTGGAGGTTTTGGTGGGCTTAATCAGTTACTTAATTAAGACGATGTGGTGCTAGCACAATATTAGACAAAATATTAGCTGGAAGAAATGATCAGAAATTGATCAAATATAATGAGAATTCAGTTGCTTCAAGTCAGTAGAGAATGACTACTTTAGTAAATGGTGTAGGGATAATAATTATCCCTCCAGGAAATAATGAAATTGGATACACACTTTCCACCTTATAACAATAAAAATTCCAGAATGATCAGACTCAAATGTAAATAAATCATAAAGAAGCTAGAATAAATCATGTGAGAAAAATTGTTATAATCTTGAAGTGAGAAAAGCCTTTCTAAGTGTACCTCCAAACTGAAAAGCCATAAAAGAAAGCATTGATTCCAAGTCTTTGCTATTGTGAATAGTGCCACAATAAACATACGTGTGCATGTGTCTTTATAGGAACCAACCCAAATGTCCATCAATGACAGACTGGATTAAGAAAATGTGGCACATATACACCATGGAATACTATGCAGCCATAAAAAGGATGAGTTCACGTCCTTTGTAGGGACATGGTTGCAGCTGGAAACCATCATTCTCAGCAAACTATTGCAAGAACAGAAAACCAAATACCGCATGTTCTCACTCATAAGTGAGAATTGAACAGTGAGAACACGAACACAGGAAGGGGAACATCACACACTGGGGCCTGTTGTGGGATGGGGGAGGTGGGAGGGATAGCATTAGGAAATATATCTAACCTAAATGACGAGTTAATGGGTGCAGCACACCAACATGGCACATGTATACATATGTAACAAACCTGCACGTTGTGCACATGTACCCTAGAACTTAAAGTATAATAAAAGAGAAAAAAAAAAAAGAAAATAAAGAAAGCATTGATTAATTTTACTACAATTAAATTTTTTAAATACATGAAAAAAACCCACCAAAGTTAAAAACTGGAGAAAGGTATCGCAACATACAAATAAATGCTTTATTTTCCTTATATAGTGAAGGTTCCTCCAAATCAATATTAAAGAGAAAAAATGGAAAACAGAGAAAGATCAAAGGAGACATTTTATAGAAAAGGACATATAAGTGGCTCTTAGTCATATGAATAGATACACAAACTTTCTCACAAGAAAATACATACGTATAAAGATACCCCGAAATATCAACTTTTACATGTAAGTTTGACAAGGATCAGAAAGTTTAATAACATTCTTGGCAAAAGCATAGAGAAACAGGCATTTTTATACACTGCTGATTGGTGTATAAATGGGTTTAAAATCTGTGGAGGGCAATTTGGCAATATTTATAAAAATTTCTAAACTGTGTGCATTTTGATGCAACACTCCCACATCTAAAAACTTATACTACAGATAGTCTCACATAACATGCACTCCATCCTCAAAGTGTTTAGGTTTTGCCCCTCAGGTTATACCCATGGCCTTCAAGAAGTTTAGTTTGTTGGCTCTTTCTAAGACGTTCATAGTGGTGTGCTCTCTCTACTTTCTCCAGTAAATACCTTTGCTCAAATGCTGTTGTGTTTTAGGACTCCAGTCTTGGTCTATATCTTTCTCTTGATTACTTTTTTTTTCTTTTTTTTTTTTTTTTTTTTGAGACAGAGTCTCGCTCTGTTCTGTGTTGCCCATGCTCGAGTGCAGTGGTGCGATCGCCGCTCACTGCAAGCTCCGCCTCCCGGGTTCACGTCATTCTTCCGCCTCAGCCTTCCGAGTAGCTGGGACTACAGGAGCCTGCCACCACGCCCGGCTAATTTTGTTTTTGTATTTTTAGTAGAGACAGGGTTTCACTGTATTAGTCAGGATGGTCTGGATCTCCTGACCTCGTGATCCGCCCGCCTCGGCCTCCCAAAGTGCTGGAATTACAGGCGTGAGCCACCGCGCCGGGCCTTGATTACTCTTCTTAAGCAATCTCCTTCCATTCTCTGGGCCTTAACTACCATCAGTTGGTTAATCTCCTCCAAATCTTTAATACTGATACCTATCTTCAGGCTTTTAAACCTGTGTGTAACTCAAGCCCTTCAAACCTTGAATATCTAAGAGAAAGTTTACCCCACTTTCCATCCTCCAAACACATTCTTCCTCTCATATTTCCAAAATCACTTAAGGACTCTACTATTCACCAAGTTACCCAAGGCAAAAATATGGAAGTCATCTTTAGCAATTTATTCTTCTTTACTTTTCACTCACAATCAAATGGTGCCAGTTTTCCCTCCTAAACATTTCTCAAATCTGGCTCGTCCCCTGTAACCCTGCTACTGCTGCTTTAGTTCAGGCCCTAATCTTTTTTGGCCTGGCATATTGCAACAACTAAACCACTTCTTCTCCTGTGTATAGCCTTGTTCTCATCAAGGTCACCAAAGCCTTTGTAGTCTATCTGAAACCCAGATCTGAATATGTGAACACCCTGCTTAAAATCCGTCAGTGAATCCCCACTTCCTTCAGCCTGAAGCCTAGACTATGTATCATGACACAAGGTCTTCATAATCCATTCCCCTTTCCTTATCCTCACTTTATTTCTCATTATTCCATACCTCGCACTTTGTGTTCTGGTAGTGTAGAATTTCTGGTAGTTTCTTTCTCAGATCACATTATTTCTTCCCTCTAATCTCTCTGAAACTCTTTACATTTCTTCTTGGCTAAGCCTTATCCATCTCTGAAGACGGAAATTGTTAATCATATCCCCCAAAAAGCCTGCTCTGAACTTCCTGGTCAGGGTAAGTATGCAGTCCCACTGTGTACAGTTACATATGCACTACACTAAAGTGTCTGACTGATGGGACAAGTAGGGGCAGCAAACTCTGGCAGATGGGCATTTGTCTTCTTTTGAGAAACAGCTCTGCAGATCTTTTGCTCTTTTTAAAGTAAATTATGTGTTTTCTTGCTATTGAGTTGAGTTTCTTATGCATTCTGGTTATTACTCCCTTGTTGGATACATACCGAGCAGTATTTCCTCCCATTCTGTAAGTTGTCTTTTCTCTTTGTGTATTATTTTGTTTCCTGTGTAGAAGTTTTTTAGCTTGATATAATAACATTTGTCTATTTGTGCTTTTGTTGCCTGTGCTTTTGAGGTCTTACCCAAAATGTCTTTGCCCAGACCATTGTCCTGAAGTGTTTCCCCAAAGTTTTATTCTCATAGTCTCAATCCTAGACTTAAGTATTTAATTCATTTTGATGTTATTTGTGTATTTGGTGAGAGGGCTCAAGCTTCATTCTGCTTATCATTTGTAGTTTTCTCAGCATCATTTACTGAGGAGACTGCCGTTTCCCCAGCGTACGTTCTTGGTGCCTTTTCCAAAAATGAGTTGGCTGTAAATGTGTGGATTTATTTCTTGATTCTTTCTTCTGTTCCATTGGTCTTTGTATATGTTTTTATGTGAGTGCCATGTTGTTTTGGTTACTCTGGCTTTGCAGTATATGTATTTAGTTTGTATGTACACATACACATGTATATATACATGTGTACATACACACACACTTACCTCTGAAATCATTTTTTTAATTTTTAATTTTGTTATCATTGGCCAGGTAGTAAACTTAGCACCTGATAGGTAGTTTTTCAACCCTTTCCCTCTTTTCCTCCCTCCCTGTGCTTGGAATCCTTCATGTTTATTGTTCCCATCTTTGTGTCCATGTGTACTGAATATTTGGCTCCCACTTATAAGTGAGAACATGCAGTATTTGGCTTTGGCTTGGGTTGATTTCATGTCTTTGCTGTTGTGAATAGTGCTGTGATAAATATATGAGTGCAGTTGTCTTTTTGGTAGAATGATTTATTTTCCTTTGTGTATATACCTAGTAATGGAATTGCTGGATCAAATGATATTTCAATTTCCAGTTCTTTAAGAAATCTCCAAACTGCTTTCCACAGAGGCTGAACTAATTTGCATTCCCACCAACAGTGTATAAGCATTCCCTTTTCTCTGCAGCCTCACCAACGTCTGTTATTTTTTGACTTTTTGATAATAGCCATTCTGGCTAGTATAACATAGTATCTCACTGTGGTTTTGATTTGCAACTCTCTGATTATAGTATATTTTGAACTCAGGTAGTATGATATCTCCTGCTTTATTTTTAAGCTCAGGATTTTTTTGGTTATTTAGGATCATTTGTGCTACCATACAAATTTTAGAATTTTTTCTGTGAAGAATGTCATTGGTATTTTGATAGGAATTGCATTGAATCTGTAGAAAACTTTGGGTAGCAATGACATTGTAATGATATTAACTCTTCAAATTCATGAGCATGAAGTATCTTCTATATTTATTGCCCTCATCAACTTCTTTCATCAGTGTCTTAACAATTTTCCTTGTAGAGAACTTTCACTTCTCTGGTTACATTTACTCCTATGTATTATATATTTTTATAGCTATTATAAATGGAATTATTCTTTTTTATTTCTTTTTCAGTTTGCTATTGACATATATAAATTCTACTGGTCTTTATACGTTGCTTTTGCATCCTGCAACTTTACTGAATTCATTTATCAGTTCTAACAATTCTTGGTAGTGTCTAGGTTTTTCTAATTATACTACTATGTCATCTGGAAACAAGGATAATTTGACTTCTTCCTTTCCCATTTGGATGCCTTTAGTTTCTTTCTCTTGCCTAATTGCTCCTGTTAGGACTTCCAGTACTAGTACTATGTTGAATAAAAGAGGTGAAAGTAGGCCTCTTTGTCTTATTCTAGATCTTAAAGAATGGCTTTCAGTTTTTCCCCATTCACTATAATGCTAGCTGTGGGTTTGTCATATGTGACCTTTATGGTTTTGAGGTATGTTTCTTTTATAACCAGTTTGTTGAGGGTTTTTATCATAAAGTGATGTTGAATATTGTCAAACACTTTTTCATCATCTAATGAAATGATCATATGGTTTTTGTTCTTGATTCTGTTAATGTAATGTATATTTTTATTGATTTGCGTATGTTGAACCATTTTTGTATTCCTGGGATTAATTCCACCTAATTATTATCAATTTTCTTTTTAATGTGTTATTGTATTTGGTTGCTAGGTATTTTGTTCAGGATTTCTATATCTATGTCCATCAGGGACACTTGCCTGTATTTTCTTTTTTATATTGTGTCTTTGTCTAGTTTTAAAATCAAGGTAATTCAAGCTTTGTAGAATTAATTTGGAAGTATTCCTTCCTCTTCAATTTTTTGGAATAGTTTAAGTAAAATTGTATTAGTTCTTTTTTAAATGTTTGGTAGAATTTAGAAGTGAAGACATCGTCTCCTGGGTGTTTGTTGTTGTTGGGAGACTTTTAAATTGTTGCTTTGATTTCATTATTCATTACTGGTGAGTTCTGGTTTCCTATTTCTTCATGGTTCAATGTTAGTAGGTTATATGTGTCCAGAAACTTTTGCATTCCTTCAGGTTTTCCAATCTGTTGGCATATAGGTGTTCATAATAGTCTTTAATGATCCTTTGCATTTATGTGGCTATGTGGTTATGTTCCCCTTTTCATTTCTGATTTTATTTATTTGGGTCTTCTTTTTTTTCTTAGTCTAGCTCAGGTTATGTTGATTTTGTTTATCTTTTTTAAAAAACTAATTTTTAGGCCGGGCACGGTGGCTCAAGCCTATAATCCCAGCACTTTGGGAGGCCGAGATGGGCGGATCACGAGGTCAGGAGATCGAGACCATCCTGGCTAACACGGTGAAACCCCATCTCTACTAAAAAATACAAAAAACTAGCCGGGCGAGGTGGCCGGTGCCTGTAGTCCCAGCTACTTGGGAGGCTGAGGTGAGAGAATGGTGCGAACCCGGGAGGCAGCGGAGCTTGCAGTGAGCTGAGATCCAGCCACTGCACTCCAGCCCAGGCGACACAGCGAGACTCCATCTCAAAAAAAAAAAAAACTAATTTTTTCTTTGATCTTTTTCTTGGTCTCAATTGTATTTATTCGTACTCTGATCTTTGTTATTTCTTTCATTCTACTAATTTTAGTTTGACGTATTCTTGCTTTACTTCTGGTCCTTGTGGTGCATCATTAGGTTGTTTATCTGAAATTTTTCTGTTTTTGATGTATTTATTGCTAGAAACTTCCCTCAGTACTGTTTTTGCTAGATCCCATAGAATTGGGTGTGTTGTGTTTTCATTTTCATTCGTTTCAAGAAATTTTTGAATTTTCTCTCTAATTTCTTCATCAACCCATTGATCATTCAGGAGGATGTTGTTTTATTTCCATGGTTTCTATAGTTTTCAAAGTTCCTCTTGTTATTAATTTCTAGTTTTATTCCATTGTGGTCAGAAAAGGTATTTGATATGATTTAGACTTTTTTGAATTTGTTGAGACTTGTTTTGTGGCCTAACGTATGGTCTATTCTAGGAATGTTTTTGGGTTTGGGTTTTGGTTTTAGTTTTTGTTTGTTTGTTTTTGATATAGGGTCTCACTGTGTCACCCAGGTGGGAGTGCAATGACACAATCATGACTTTAATGCAACTTCAACCTCTAGGGCTCACATGATCTTCTTGCCTCAGCCTCTCAACTAACAGAGACCACAATGTATACCACTATGTCTGGCTAATTTTTTATCTTTCATAGAGATGAGGTATCACTATGTTGCACAGGCTGGTCTTGAACTCCTGGACTCAAATGATTCCCCTTCCTTGGCCTCCCAAAGTGCTGGGATTATAGGCATGAGCTACCACACCCAGCCAAGAATGTTTAATATGCCAATGAGAAAAATATGCATTCTGCAACTGTTGGACAAAATTATCTGTAAATGTCATTTATGTCCATTTGATCTAGAGTGTAGTTTAACTCTGATGTTTCTTTCTTTATTTTTGGTCTGGATGATCTAGTACTAAGAGTTGAGTGTTGAAGTCCCCTACTATTACTGTATTGCAGTCCATCTCTCCCTTTATATTTATTAATGTTTACTTTACATATTTGCTTTATATATTTATATGTTTGCTTTATATATTCTATAACATTTGTTTTGTATTGTTTTCTCCAATGTTGGGTGTATATATATTCACGATTATTATATACGCTTGGCCTCTTTATCATTATATAATGACATTGTCTCTTTTTACAATCTTTAACTTGAAGTTTATTTTATCTGATATAAATATAGCTACTTGTACTCTTTTTGGTTTTCCATTTGTGCGAAATATCTTTTTCCATTTCTTCACTTTCTATGTCTTTTTGGTAAAGTGAGTTTCATGTAGGCAGCATATAATTAGGTTTTGATTTCTATCCATTCAGTCACTGTCTTTTAATTGGAGAATTGAGTCCATTTACATTCAATGTTATTATTGATAGGTAAAGACTTACTACTACCATTTTGTTACTTTTTTTGCTTTTTTAAACAAAATTTTCTAAATTTTATTAAGATTATAAACATTTAGATTGATAAAGTTCAATGAATCACAAACAGAATAAATGTAAGTTCAAAACCAAACAAAACCAATCACTATATTTAAGATCAGATACATTACATAGTAAAAACAATAAATAGCTAAGGCAAAATTCAGTATAGGGGTTACCTCTGCAGAGAAGGATGGGGAACTCAAAACTTTAAATGTATTAGTAAATTATTTTTCCTTCTTTTTCTTTTAATTTTATTTTTTTTTATAGAGACAAGGTCTTCCTGGTCTCAAACTCCTGGCCTCAAGTTATCCTCTATCTTGGCATCCCAAAGATTACAGGCCTGATCTTAGGGGTAAATAAGTATTTGTATTATTTTTCTTTTTTCCTTTTTTTTGACCTTCCCAATGTGAGTGCATTTATTATTAAATTGGATATATACAAAATATTTTTTGCAGGTGTGATAGACCTCACAATAAGTGGAAAATTGATGAAGTTCATCATTCTTCTGTGTTACTTATAACACAAACCAGAAACCTGGAAGTCACCCTTGAGCTCTCCCTCACCTACCAAAAATCCAATTAACTGTTACTTTCTTACTTCTCCCTACCTCTACTCTCACACCCTGGCCAAAGCCACCTTGACTCTCACCTGAAATACTGATATGTCCCTTTCTCTCCCTTACACCCTCACTCTAATCTAATCTCCACATTGCAGCCAAGGAAAACACTTTCAGCCTTACCTGTCCATCTCAAATCTATCTCACCATCCCCTTTACTATCAGAAGCAAGAGTGACAAGTAAATTTCCCAAGACAACTTATAGCCAGGAAATGGCAGAAGCAGGATTCAAAATCTACTAGAGAGTCCACATGTCTTTGTTTGTTTGTTTTGAGATAGAGTCTCGCTCAGTCACCCAGGCTGGAGGGCAATGTCACAATCTCAGCTCACTGCAACCTTTGTCTCCCAGGTTCAAGCAATTCTCCCATCTCAGCTTCCTGAGTAGCTGGGACTACAGGCACCCACCATCATGCCTGGCTAATTTTTGTATTTTTAGTAGAGATGTGGTTTCACCATGTTGGTCAGGCTGGTCTTGAACTCCTGACCTCAGGTAATCCACCTGCCTCAGCCTCCCAAAGTGCTGAGATTACAGGCATGAGCCACCACACCCAGCTGAGTCCACATGTCTTATCCACCCACTGTCCAACCTTGGGTGATACTAGGAAAGGCTTAGCCACTGGCTAGCACAGGCCCATCTCTGGATAAAGGCTAGACTTATTTCTCCTCCAATCACCACCCCACCTCCTTTTATCTGCTGTTAACTCCTAGTTTTCCTTAAATCTGACTTCAAACCACAACTTCCAAGAAATGCCTTTCTAACTCCCTTACTCAATTGCAAGTCCCCACTATTTGTCCTCCCAGCACTTTGTGCATTCCTTTTTTTTTTTTTTTTTTTTTTTTGAGATAGAGCCTCATTCTGTCACTCGGGCTGGAGTGCAGTCATGCCATCTTGACTCACTGCAACCTCTGCCTTCCACGTTCAAGTGATTATCCTGCCTCAGCCTCCTGAGTAGTTGGGACTACAGGTGTGTGCCACCATGCCCAGCTAATTTTTGTACTTTTTGTAGAGATGGGGTTTCATCCTGTTGGCCAGGCTGGTCTCTAACTTCTAACCTCAAGTGATCTGCCCATCTCAGCCTCCCAAAGTACTAGGATTACAGGTGTGAGCCACTGTGTTCAGCCCACTTTATGAATTTCTAGTAACATCCCTCCTCCACTAGATTGTGACCTCCACAAGAGCAGGAGCCTGTTTTGCCCTCCGTTGGAATGCACTTCATACACCCTTGATCATTCTGATCCTCTCCATGTCCATTTCTTGGTGAAAGTGTTAGATCATCAACCAGACCTCTCATCTTACCTAATAGCAATCTGGTCTGCTGACCCTACCCACGATGCTGTGTGTGAGCCACGTGGGCTGGGGAACAGAGACCAGCCCTGGCCCAGTGAACCCAAGGTGGCCTGCTCCATGGAAGGGATCTGGTGCCCTGGTAGAAATGAAAGAGACTTTGAGTACCCAAGACCCCAATCTGTGGGGCTGGTGAATGTGTCATAAATGAGCCCCTTCTGCTCCTGTTCTTTTAATCATGTCCACTCCCATCACTTGGGGGCTTGGATGGAGGCACCTGGATGGTCCATCCCATGAATAGTGGGGCCACTAGTAACACAGACTGAGGCAGCAAAGCAGGACAGGGTCACAGTGGGGGTGGGAGAGCAGGGGCAGACACAGCCAAGGCTGTAGGGCTTCTCTAGAGGCCCAGATAAGCTTGAGCCTGTAGAGGACCAGCTTCTCTCCTTGGCAGTACCAGGCACATTCAGAAATTTTGTCTATGATCTTTCTTCTCTACAGAGGCAGGGTGCCTTCATGCACCTCTGAATCCTTACTGTCTGTGCCATAGTTTTCAGAAGATAGAGACATGTCCAATGATATATGTCCAAGAAATGGGAGGTGCAGCTAGCCATCATGAGTTCTTCAGGTCTGACTGAGGCACCTCCTTGAGAAGTCTTTCTTCCCTGACACATTATTTAGTTATCTCTATGCTCCTCGCCATGGGTCCCCACAGCCTTGGTGCTCTCAGTATTGTAGGCTCAAAAAACGTTTGCTGAATGAATATAGAACTTGAAGACTGCCTCTCCTCTGAGCAGTTGCCAGGTCCAGTGTTCTCTGCCTAGAGTCCTCTTCCTTCTTCATTCACCTAAGGACCGGGAGCAGGAGGACCGTCCTACTCTCCATTGTTGGCCTGTGGGTCTGAGGGTCCTGGCCGATGAGTCTTCTGGTGTTGCTTGAGATGGTCAGACCTCATGAATTCTCGGCGGCATTGATCACATTTATATGGTCGATGTCTGGTGTGTACCCACATATGTCGTCTAAGTTCATTAGAACGGAAGAAAGACCATGAACACCTTTCTTGTTGCACAAATAGGGCCTCTCACCCATGTGCTTGCACTGGTGGCTAACTAGGTGGTAGCATTTGGTATAAGCTTTCCCTCAGTTCTCATAGTTGCAGCAGTAAGGCCTTGCCTCTGAGGACCCCCCTCTACCAGTCTTTCCTGAGGCCTGGAGTTCTGCTCTGCTGTCTGTGGAACAGGTCTGGGCTGCTCCGGTAAGAATGGGCCTTCTTAGGAGTCTGGCTTACAAGAGAGTCCTGAGATCCTAAAACCAGCAGTGACTGGGACTCAGCTCGGGGGCATCCCAAGATCATGGGCATCTTGGTGGGGGCAACATCTGAGCCACGGAGGGGAGCATAGCCTGGGCCTCAGTGGAAGGCATGGTCGAGGCCAACAATGTTTCATCAGAAGGTACTGTCAAGAGGCCAGAGTAAGGCATTGTAGGGTCCCCAATGTGGGACATCATTGGAATTCCAGTGGAAGCTGAGACTGGCAGCCTGAAGGGCCTGGCCACCTTTGGAGTACTGGGCTCTCCTACAGGCATTATCTGGGGCCCACTGAAAATCATCATCTCTTGCTGAGGGGGAGACACTCCCTGACAGTAAATCATCCAGGAAGGAGTGAGAGTCGCTTGGGGGCAGTAGCTCACACCATGCTCAGGCAGTAGCATACTGAACTGTGGCCCCCCTTCATCCACAATCTGCCCCAATGCCTCAACAGACAACAAGGGGGGCCTCAGCATCTCTGTCCTGTGAGGAAAGTGCTGAATGCTTGGTAGGCCACGCACTCCAGAGCTTCCAGAAGATAAGTCACGTTCAAGATGGGTGCTGAGTTCTTATCCTGGGTGGCCTGGTGTGCTGCCTGCCACTGGCTCAGCCTCCCAGCTTCCTGCTCCATCTCAGCCTGGGGTCGGCTATACATGAAGACTAGGTGGTGTCTAGACTCTGCTGAACAGACAGGGAGCAACCCACCACAGCATGGCAGACGGACACTGGGACATTGCCCCTGGTTGTTTTGTAACTCCTTTCTTCCTTTATTCCTTTGTTACTGTCTTCCTCAGTGGTTAAATGAGTTTCTCATGTAATGGTAATATGTTTAAATTTGTTGCTTCTTATTTTTAGTGGATCTATTTTAGGATTTTGGAGGAAGGTTTCCTTGTTTGTTTTTGTTTTTTAGAGATGGGGTCTCATTGTGTTGCCCAGGCTAGACTCCTGGGCTCCAGAGATCCTTCCACCTTAGCCCCCTAAGTAGCTGGGACTACGGGTTCCTGGCACTGCACCCAGCCTATTATAGACTTTCGCTTTGTTGTTACCATAAGCCTTTCCAAAAAAATGTCTTATAGACATGGCAAGTTATTTTAAATAGATGACAACTTCTATCACAAAGAAAATTGAAAAAAACAAATGAAGGAAAACCTAAAATCTGTACACTTTAACTTAATTTCCCCACTCCTACATTTTGACTTTTTGTTGTCTCAATTCATGTCTTTTTATACTTCCTATATTTTAACAGATTTCTGCAGTTATTATTATTTTTGATAGATTCATCTTTTAGTCCATACTAGAGATATGAAGGATTGTATACCATAATTACAGTACTAGAATATTCTGAATTTATGTGTGTATTTACTTTACCTGTGAGTTTATGCCTTCAAATGTTTTCTTTTGTCTTTTTTGAGCCAGAGTCTCGCTCTGTCACCCAGGCTGGAGTGCAATGGCGTGATCTCGGCTCACTGCAAGCTCTGTCTCCCGGGTTCACGCCATTCTCCTGCCTCAGCCTCCCCAGTAGCTGGTACTACAGGTACCTGCCACCACGCCCGGCTAAATTTTGTATTTTTAGTAGAGATGGGGTTTCACCATGTTAGCCAGGATGGTCTAGATCTCCTGACCTCGTGATCCACCCACCTCAGCCTCCCAAAGTGTTGAGATTACAGACGTGAGCCACCGCACCTAGCCCACATGTTTTCTTTTTGCATGTTAGTGTCCTTTTCCTTCAGATTGAAGAACTCCCTTAAGCATTTCTTGTAAGACAGGTCTAGCAATGATGAATTTCCTCAGCTTTTAGTTGTCTGGGAAGACTTTATCTCTGCTTTATGTCTGAAGGAAGGCTTTGTTAGGTACAGTATTCTTGTTGGACAATTTTTTCCCTTGATCGAATGTCATCCAACTTCCTTCTGGCAAGTTGGTTTCCACTAAGAAATCTGCTGCTAGAGGAATATAAGCTCCTTTATTTGTTATTTGCTTCTTTTTTCTCGCTCCTTTTATTTATTTATTTTTTTATTCTTATTATACTTTAAGTTCTAGGGTACATGTGCATAATGTGCAGGTTTGTTACATATGTATACTTGTGCCATGTTGGTGTGCTGCACCCATCAACTCATCGGCACCCGTCAACTCGTCAGCACCCATCAACTCGTCATTTACATCAGGTATAACTCCCAATGCAATCCCTCCCCTCTCCCCCCTCCCCATGATAGGCCCCGATGTGTGATGTTCCCCTTCCCGAGTCCAAGTGATCTCATTGTTCAGTTCCCACCTATGAGTGAGAACATGCGGTGTTTGGTTTTCTGTTCTTGCCATAGTTTGCTGAGAATGATGGTTTCCAGCTGCATCCATGTCCCTACAAAGGACATGAACTCGTCCTTTTTTATGGCTGCATAGTATTCCATGGTGTATATGTGCCACATTTTCTTAATCCAGTCTGTCACTGATGGACATTCGGGTTGATTCCAAGTCTTTGCTATTGTGAATAGTGCCGCAATAAACATACATGTGCATGTGTCTTTATAGCAGCATGATTTATAATCCTTTGGGTATATACCCAGTAATGGGATGGCTGGGTCATGTGGTACTTCTAGTTCTAGATCCTTGAGGAATTGCCATACTGTTTTCCATAATGGTTGAACTAGTTTACAATCCCACCAACAGTGTAAAAGTGTTCCTATTTCTCCACATCCTCTCCAGCACCTGTTGTTTCCTGACTTTTTAATGATTGCCATTCTAACTGGTGTGAGATGGTATCTCATTGTGGTTTTGATTTGCATTTCTCTGATGGCCAGTGATGATGAGCATTTTTTCATGTGTCTGTTGGCTGTATGAATGTCTTCTTTTGAGAAATGTCTGTTCATATCCTTTGCCCACTTTTGCATGGGGTTATTTGTTTTTTTCTTGTAAATTTGTTTGAGTTCTTTGTAGGTTCTGGATATTAGCCCTTTGTCTGATGAGTAGATTGCAAAAATTTTCTCCCATTCTGTGGGTTGCCTGTTCACTCTGATGGTAGTTTCTTTTGCTGTGCAGAAGCTCTTTAGTTTAATGAGATCCCATTTGTCAATTTTTGCTTTTGTTGCCGTTGCTTTTGGTGTTTTAGACATGAAGTCCTTGCCCATGCCTATGTCCTGAATGGTATTACCTAGGTTTTCTTCTAGGGTTTTTATGGTATTAGATCTAACATTTAAGTTTCTAATCCATCTTGAATTAATTTTCGTATAAGGAGTAAGGAAAGGATCCAGTTTCAGCTTTCTACTTATGGCTAGCCAATTTTCCCAGCACCATTTATTAAATAGGGAATCCTTTCCCCATTTCTTGTTTTTCTCAGGTTTGTCAAAGATCAGATGGCTATAGATGTGTGGTATTATTTCTGAGGGCTCTGTTCTGTTCCATTGGTCTATATCTCTGTTTTGGTACCAGTACCATGCTGTTTTGGTTACTGTAGCCTTGTAGTATAGTTTGAAGTCAGGTAGCGTGATGCCTCCAGCTTTGTTCTTTTGACTTAGGATTGTCTTGGCAATGCGGGCTCTTTTTTGTTTCCATATGAACTTTAAAGTAGTTTTTTCCAATTCTGTGAAGAAACTCATTGGTAGCTTGATGGGGATGGCATTGAATCTATAAATGACCTTGGGCTGTATGGCCATTTTCACGATATTGATTCTTCCTATCCATGAGCATGGTATGTTCTTCCATTTGTTTGTATCTTCTTTTATTTCACTGAGCAGTGGTTTGTAGTTCTTCTTGAAGAGGTCCTTTACATCCCTTGCTGCTTTTAGAATCCCATTTTTGTCCTTGACTTTTGAGAGTTTATTATATGCCTTGAGGTAGTCTTATTTGGATTGAATCTGTTTGGTGGTATCTGACCTTCCTGTACTTGAATATCAATATCTTTCTCTAGGCTTGAAAAGTTTTTGGTTATTATTTTCTTGAATAGTCATTCTACCCTTGCTCTTTCTCAACTCTTCCTTGAACACCAATGACTCTTATATTTTCTCTTTTGAGGTTATTTTCCACATCTTGCAGACATTCTGTATTCCTTTTCATTCTTTTTTCTTTTCTGAATGTGCATATTCTAATAGCCTGTCTTTTCACTCACTAATTCTTTTTTCACATGATCCATTCTGTTGAGAGCTTCTAATGCATTTTTCAGTTTAACAAATGTATTTCTCTGTTCCAGATTTCTGTTTGACTTTTTAAATTATTTTAATCTCTTTGTTAAATTTATCTAGTAAATTTATACATTGCTTTGCTGTGTTATCTTGGAGTTTGCTGAGTTTCCTTAGAACTGCTGTTTTGATTTCTTGATCTGGGAGCTTACATATTACCATGTCATTAGAATTGGTTCCTGGTTTCTTGCTTTGCCCATTTGGAGAGGTCATGATTCCCTGTTTGTTGTTGTTTCTTATAAACATACATCCGTTGCTTCACTTTGAAGAATTATTTATTCTGGTCTTTGCTATCTGGCTTGTTTTCAACTTTCTGGGATATATATACCTAGAGATTCTTTGCAGTTGCTTGTAAGTGCCCTTAATCCTAGATTGCTGCCTCCTTTTTGGCATTAGATGGTGCATTAAGCCCCAGTTTGCTTCAGCTCTTGAAATCATTCAGAGCACTTCCCAACCCAGATTAGGGGTTACAGGGTCCCAAAGGGGATACCCTGATTGTATGGGAAGGTTGGCTAGGAGTTCATGCACAGAAGACCAGTGGAGGGTGCATCCTACATCTTGGTGTTGGTGAACAGCCAATCTGCTTTGACGTCTCTGGCTGAGATAAAGAGCAGAGTTTCATGAGCTGGAGTCTCTAGTCCTGCCTCTCTTCTTTGTTGCTAGCTGGTCTCAGGAGTTTTTCTCCCTATAGGCATTTCTCCCTATAGGCATATTCAATACTTCCCATGGAATAAAGCAGGAATGGTTTTCCTGCAAGGGAACCCAGGATGGTGGGAAAATTGGCTGTCTCCCTTGATGTTACTTTTTATAGTGTGGAAACCATGGGTCGAGAAAAAAAAATGTCCATGCATGGCATCTGACAGATTGAGGGAGGGGCATGATGGGTAGAAAAGTCCATTTATCTTACTGTCTTCTCAGAGTTTCTCACTGCTTTGTGGTCCTAGGGGTCATCTCAGGCCCAAATTTAAATTCTAGGATACTGCTGGTTATAATCTTGGCACTAGATATTTGTTTTTGGTTTTCTGTGGGGAAGAGTGAAGCCAGATTGCTTCCACTTCACATTTTGGTTACATCACTCAGCAATTACCATGTGTTTTTGTGAGCACTTTCCATGTGCCAGGCACTGTGCTAAATATTTTACCTACATTATCTCATTCAATCCTCCCAACAGCTCTCTGAGTTAGGAACTATTATGTTCCTATTTTACAAATGACAAATCTGAGGCTTGGAGAGATAAGTAACTTGCCCAATGTTAGACATTTTGATTCCATAATCCAAACCCTTAATACTCAATAATTTTAATTGAAACTTTCAATTTATAAATCTGACCATCCCACAAGATTGAGAGCAGAAATTATGCTTTATTTATCTTTTTAGCCCTGATAACTAGCATTGTCTGAAATATTCTAAGTACTTACTAAATATTTGTTGAACTAAACCTAATCCGTAATGACTTGTATTTACAAGATATCAGCAGAACTACAGTATACAGTATTTGGATAAGTAGGTATGTTTTCTGTATATTTATATATATGCTAAATGTGACTGATTATCCTTGGACGACTCTTGCTCTACCACTGCAGCTTCCTCTAAGCCAATTAGAATCCATCTTTGCAATTCCAGAAAACAAATGTCTGATTCCAAGATGCATTTATAAATATGTAGTTTTTGTGAAACAGAAGAGCAAAACTTTTTCCAAATTCCCTTTGAAGACTTTAAATCTTTTCACAGAATTTCTCCTTCCACAGAAGCCAGCCTGTCACTCCCTTTTTTCCCTCTGTGCCAATTTCAGTTATTTCTACCTCCAGAGTTTTCTCCCTGACTGTTCAATCTATAGTGAAGATAAATTTAGCTCTTTAGGTTTATTCCATTTCTATCTGCAATGGGCTGATTATATTTTCCAAAGGTGACCACCATAATAAATCTCATACGACAAGCCACCTCTTAAGTGCTCTTCATTCTTGGTTCACATCTTTTTCTTGATACATTCTTCCTAAGTGATTCCACCTCATTTCTGTGCTTTAACTACTATTAGTATGCTAATGGCCCGTGAATCACGTACACTGATCCTCATCTTTAGACTTTTACACAAAACATTATAATACAAATCACATTACAGAATGACAGTGACACTCCTCTCATCAATTAATTGCTCCCCTTTTTAGTTTTGGTGGACAATTGTGACTAGTTCAATCAAAAGAGTATGGTAGGAGTGATGCTAAATGACTCCCAAGACCAGATCATAGAAATGATACGCACTGGGCGGAGCAAGATGGCCGAATAGGAACAACTCCAGTCTCCAACTCCCAGCGCGAGCGACACAGAAGACCGGTGATTTCTGCATTTTCAACTGAGGTACTGGGGTCATCTCACTAGGGAGTGCCGGACAATCGGTGCTGGTCAGCTGCTGCAGCCTGACCAGCGAGAGCTGAAGCAGGGCGAGGCATCGCCTCCCCTGGAAGCGCAAGGGGGAAGGGGATCCGTTTTCCTAGCCAGGGGAACTGAGACACACAACACCTGGAAAATCGGGTAACTCCCACCCCAATACTGCGCTGTAAGCATACAGGCATTCCAGGAGAATATATCCCACACCTGGCCGGGAGGGTCCCACGCCCACGAAGCCTCCGTCACTGCTAACACAGCAGTCTGCCGCGATCTATCCGCAAGGCAGCAGCGAGGCTGGGGGAGGGGCGCCCGCCATTGCTGAGGCTTAAGTAGGTAAACAAAGCCGCTGGGAAGCTCGAACTGGGTGGAGCTCACAGCAGCTCAAGGAAGCCTGCCTGTCTCTGTAGTCTCCACCTCTGGGGACAGCGCACAGCTGAAGACCAACAGGGGAAGTAGCGGGAGCCGGTGCAGACGCGAACGACTCTGTCTGACAGCTTTGGGGAGAGCCGCGGATCTCCCAACGCGGAGGTTGAGATCTGAGAACGGACAGACTGCCTGCTCAGGTGTGTCTCTGACCCCTGAGTAGCCTAGCTGGGAGAAATCCCCCACTAGGGGCAGTCTGACACCCCACACCTCACAGGGTGGAGTACACCCCTGAGAGGACACTTCCAAAGGAAGAATCAGACAGGTACACTCGCTGTTCAGCAATATTCTATCTTCGGCAACCTCTGCTGCTGATACCCAGGCAAACAGGGTCTGGAGTGGACCTCAAGCAATCTCCAACAGACCAACAGAGAGTCCTTCTGACTGTCAGAAGGAAAACTATCAAACAGGAAGGACACCTATACCAAAACCCCATCAGTTCGTCACCACCATCAAAGACCAGAGACAGATAAAACCACAAAGATGGGGAAGAAGCAGGGCAGAAAAGCTGGAAATTCAAAAAATAAGAGCGCATCTCCCCCTGCAAAGGAGCGCAGCCCATCACCAGCAACGGATCAAAGCTGGTCAGAGAATGACTTGGACGAGAGGAGAGAAGAAGGCTTCAGTCCATCAAACTTATCAGAGCTAAAGGAGGAATTACGTACCCAGCGCAAAGAAACTAAAAATCTTGAAAAAAGAGTGGAAGAATTGACAGCTAGACTCATTAATGCAGAGAAGATCATAAACGAAATGACAGAGATGAAAACCATGACACGAGAAATACGTGACAAATGCACAAGCTTCAGTAACCGACTCGATCAACTGGAAGAAAGAGTATCAGCGATTGAAGATCAAATGAATGAAATGAAGCGAGAAGAGAAACCAAAAGAAAAAAAGAAGAAAAAGAAATGAGCAAAGCCTGCAAGAAGTATGGGATTACGTAAAAAGACCAAATCTACGTCTGATTGGGGTGCCTGAAAGTGAGGGGGAAAATGGAACCAAGTTGGAAAACACTCTTCAGGATATCATCCAGGAGAACTTCCCCAACCTAGTAGGGCAGGCCAACATTCAAATTCAGGAAATACAGAGAACGCCACAAAGATACTCCTCCAGAAGAGCAACTCCAAGACACATAATTGCCAGATTCACCAAAGTTGAAATGAAGGAAAAAATCTTAAGGGCAGCCAGAGAGAAAGGTCGGGTCACCCACAAAGGGAAGCCCATCAGACTAACAGCAGATCTCTCGGCAGAAACTCTACAAGCCAGAAGAGAGTGGGGGCCAATATTCAACGTTCTTAAAGAAAAGAATTTTAAACCCAGAATTTCATATCCAGCCAAACTAAGTTTCATAAGTGAAGGAGAAATAAAATCCTTTACAGATAAGCAAATGCTTAGAGATTTTGTCACCACCAGGCCTGCCTTACAAGAGACCCTGAAGGAAGCCCTAAACATGGAAAGGAACAACCGGTACCAGCCATCGCAAAAACTTGGCAAAATGTAAAGACCATCGAGGCTAGGAAGAAACTGCATCAACTAACGAGCAAAATAACCAGTTAATATCATAATGGCAGGATCAAGTTCACACATAACAATATTAACCTTAAATGTTAATGGACTAAATGCTCCAATTAAAAGACACAGACTGGCAAACTGGATAAAGAGTCAAGACCCATCAGTCTGCTGTATTCAGGAGACCCATCTCACATGCAGAGACATACATAGGCTCAAAATAAAGGGATGGAGGAAGATCTACCAAGCAAATGGAGAACAAAAAAAAGCAGGGGTTGCAATCCTAGTCTCTGATAAAACAGACTTTAAACCATCAAAGATCAAAAGAGACAAAGAAGGCCATTACATAATGGTAAAGGGATCAATTCAACAGGAAGAGCTAACTCTCCTAAATATATATGCACCCAATACAGGAGCACCCAGATTCATAAAGCAAGTCCTTAGAGACTTACAAAGAGACTTAGACTCCCATACAATAATAATGGGGGACTTCAACACTCCGCTGTCAACATTAGACAGATCAACGAGACAGAAAGTTAACAAGGATATCAAGGAATTGAACTCATCTCTGCACCAAGCGGACCTAATAGACATCTATAGAACTCTCCACCCCAAATCAACAGAATATACATTCTTCTCAGCACCACATCGCACTTATTCCAAAATTGACCACATAATTGGAAGTAAAGTACTCCTCAGCAAATGTAAAAGAACAGAAATTATAACAAACTGTCTCTCAGACCACAGTGCAATCAAACTAGAACTCAGGACTAAGAAACTCAATCAAAACCGCTCAACTACATGGAAACTGAACAACCTGCTCCTGAATGACTACTGGGTACATAACGAAATGAAAGCGGAAATAAAGATGTTCTTTGAAACCAATGAGAACAAAGATACAACATACCAGAATCTCTGGGACACATTTAAAGCAGTGTGTAGAGGGAAATTTATAGCACTAAATGCCCACAAGAGAAAGCAGGAAAGATCTAAAATTGACACTCTAACATCACAATTAAAAGAACTAGAGAGGCAAGAGCAATCACATTCAAAAGCTAGCAGAAGGCAAGAAATAACTAAGATCAGAGCAGAACTGAAGGAGATAGAGACACAAAAAACCCTCCAAAAAATCAATGAATCCAGGAGTTGGTTTTTTGAAAAGATCAACAAAATTGACAGACCGCTAGCAAGGCTAATAAAGAAAAAAAGAGAGAGGAATCAAATAGATGCAATAAAAAATGATAAAGGGGATATCACCACTGACCCCACAGAAATACAAACTACCATCAGAGAATACTATAAACGCCTCTACGCAAATCAACTAGAAAATCTAGAAGAAATGGATAATTTCCTGGACACTTACACTCTCCCAAGGCTAAACCAGGAAGAAGTTGAATCCCTGAATAGACCAATAGCAGGCTCTGAAATTGAGGCAACAATTAATAGCCTACCCACCAAAAAAAGTCCAGGACCAGATGGATTCACAGCTGAATTCTACCAGAGGTACAAGGAGGAGCTGGTACCATTCCTTCTGAAACTATTCCAATCAATAGAAAAAGAGGGAATCCTCCCTAACTCATTTTATGAGGCCAACATCATCCTGATACCAAAGCCTGGCAGAGACACAACAAAAAAAGAGAATTTTAGACCAATATCCCTGATGAACATTGATGCAAAAATCCTCAATAAAATACTGGCAAACCGGATTCAGCAGCACATCAAAAAGCTTATCCACCATGATCAAGTGGGCTTCATCCCTGGGATGCAAGGCTGGTTCAACATTCGCAAATCAATAAACGTAATCCAGCATATAAACAGAACCAAAGACAAGAACCACATGATTGTCTCAATAGATGCAGAAAAGGCTTTTGACAAAATTCAACAGCCCTTCATGCTAAAAACGCTCAATAAATTCGGTATTGATGGAACGTACCTCAAAATAATAAGAGCTATTTATGACAAACCCACAGCTAATATCATACTGAATGGGCAAAAACTGGAAAAATTCCCTTTGAAAACTGGCACAAGACAGGGACGCCCTCTCTCACCACTCCTATTCAACATAGTGTTGGAAGTTCTGGCTAGGGCAATCAGGCAAGAGAAAGAAATCAAGGGTATCCAGTTAGGAAAAGAAGAAGTCAAATTGTCCCTGTTTGCAGATGACATGATTGTATATTTAGAAAACCCCATCGTCTCAGCCCAAAATCTCCTTAAGCTGATAAGTAACTTCAGCAAAGTCTCAGGATACAAAATTAATGTGCAAAAATCACAAGCATTCTTATACACCAGCAACAGACAAGCAGAGAGCCAAATCAGGAATGAACTTCCATTCACAATTGCTTCAAAGAGAATAAAATACCTAGGAATCCAGCTTACAAGGGATGTAAAGGACCTCTTCAAGGAGAACTACAAACCACTGCTCAGTGAAATCAAAGAGGACACAAACAAATGGAAGAACATACCATGCTCATGGATAGGAAGAATCAATATCGTGAAAATGGCCATACTCCCCAAGGTTATTTATAGATTCAATGCCATCCCCATCAAGCTACCAATGACTTTCTTCACAGAATTGGAAAACACTGCTTTAAAGTTCATATGGAACCAAAAAAGAGCCCGCATTGCCAAGACAATCCTAAGTCAAAAGGACAAAGCTGGAGGCGTCACGCTACCTGACTTCAAACTATACTACAAGGCTACAGTAACCAAAACAGCATGGTACTGGTACCAAAACAGAGATATAGACCAATGGAACAGAACAGAGTCCTCAGAAATAATACCGCACATCTACAGCCATCTGATCTTTGACAAACCTGAGAGAAACAAGAAATGGGGAAAGGATTCCCTATTTAATAAATGGTGCTGGGAAAATTGGCTAGCCATAAGTAGAAAGCTGAAACTGGATCCTTTCCTTACCCCTTATACGAAGATTAATTCAAGATGGATTAGAGACTTAAATGTTAGACCTAATACCATAAAAACCCTAGAAGAAAATCTAGGTAGTACCATTCAGGACATAGGCATGGGCAAGGACTTCATGTCTAAAACACCAAAAGCAACGGCAGCAAAAGCCAAAATTGACAAATGGGATCTCATTAAACTAAAGAGCTTTTGCACAGCAAAAGAAACTACCATCAGAGTGAACAGGCAACCTACAGAATGGGAGAAAATTTTTGCAACCTACTCATCTGACAAAGGGCTAATATCCAGAATCTACAAAGAACTCAAACAAATATACGAGAAAAAAACAAACAACCCCATCAAAAAGTGGGGAAAGGATATGAACAGACATTTCTCAAAAGAAGATATTCATACAGCCAACAGACACATGAAAAAATGCTCATCATCACTGGCCATCAGAGAAATGCAAATCAAAACCACAATGAGATACCATCTCACACCAGTTAGAATGGCAATCATTAAGAAGTCAGGAAACAACAGGTGTTGGAGAGGATGTGGAGAAATAGGAACACTTTTACACTGTTGGTGGGATTGTAAACTAGTTCAACCATTATGGAAAACAGTATGGCAATTCCTCAAGGATCTAGAACTAGATGTACCATATGACCCAGCCATCCCACTACTGGGTATATACCCAAAGGATTATAAATTAGTCTACTACAAAGACACATGTACACGTATGTTTATTGCGGCACTATTCACAATAGCAAAGACTTGGAATCAACCCAAATGTCCATCTGTGACAGACTGGATTAAGAAAATGTGGCACATATACACCATGGAATACTATGCAGCCATAAAAAAGGATGAGTTTGCGTCCTTTGTAGGGACATGGATGCAGCTGGAAACCATCATTCTTAGCAAACTATCACAAGAACAGAAAACCAAACACCGCATGTTCTCACTCATAGGTGGGAACTGAACAATGAGATCACTTGGACTCGGGAAGGGGAACATCACACACTGGGGTCTATCATGGGGAGGGGGGAGGGGGGAGGAGGGAGGGATTGCATTGGGGAGTTATACATGATATAAATGATGAATTGATGGGTGCTGACGAGTTGATGGGTGCAGCACACCAACATGGCATAAGTATACATATGTAACAAACCTGCATGTTATGCACATGTACCCTAGAACTTAAAGTATAATAAAAAAAAAAAAAAAAAAAAAAAAAAAAAAAAAAAAAAAAAAAAAAAAAAAGAAATGATACGCACTTCTACCTTGCTTTCTTGGGATGCTCTCTCTTTTAACCCAGCCACCATGTTGTGAAGAAGAAAAACAGCTGCTTGTAGAGGCCATGTGTAAGTGATCCATCTGACCAGGAACCCCAACTGAGGTCCTATGCAACAGCAATTATTAACCATCAGATATGTGAGCAAGTGAGTTTTCAAATGATTCCAGTCTCCCACCATTGAGTTATACACCACCCCATCTGATGCCGCATGAAGCAGAAATAAGCTGCCCCCACTGAGCTCCTTCCAAATTGAAGATTCATGAGTTAAATAAACGATTGTTGTTGTTTTAAGCCACTAAATTTCAAGTGGGTTGTTATGCAGAAAAGATAACTAGAATAGTTAGCCAATGCTTCTCTCAACATTACTAAAGATCTACTCTCCAAGGAGGACAGAGAAAGAGTATAAAAAAATGTTTCTATTTATGTATATTATATAACAAATATATATGTTGCATAATTATATATATTTATCATACATAAATATATACTAAATATGTTATATAATGATGATAATAAAAACAAAACTGGGCTGGGCGCGACGGCTCACACCTGTAATTCCAGCACTCTGGGAGGCTGAGGCGGGCGGATCACCTGAGGCCAGGAGTTCAAGATCAGCCTGGCCAACATAGTGAAACCCTGTCTCTACTAAAAATACAAAAATTAGCTGGGCATGATGGTGTGCACCTGTAATCCCAACTACTCCAGAGGCTGAGGCGGGAGAATCGCTTAAACCCAGGAGGCGGAGATTGCAATTAGCCGAGATCGCGCTACCGCACTCCAGCCTGGGCAACAGAGCAAGACCCCATCTCGGAGAAAAAAAAAACAACTAACAATAATTAATTTACGGTATAGTAAACTTAATGTAGTTTATTCTGTGGTTTATAATAGTAATGCTCATATATATTTTTAAATTATTATAATGTATTATTTTTATTAATATTATCACTAAGTCCCAAGATAAAGCTCTTGGGAATCATGAGAAGTAGTCAAATGAATAGATTTCATTCAACTATTTTATTCAAATTTTGGCATCTACAATGGTTGACCAGAAAAATAGCATCCATTATAGAATATACCCTATAAAGCCGGGGTTCCCAACCCCCAGGCCACGGAAGGGTAGCAGTCCTTGGCCGGTTAGGAACCAGACTGCATAGCAGGAAGTGAGCAGTGGGCAAGTGAGAGAAGCTGAGCTCCACCTCTTGTCAGATTAGCGGCAGCATTAGATCCTCATAGGAGCATGAACCATATTGTGAACTGTGCATGGGAGGGATCTAAGTTGCATGCTCCTTATGAGAATCTAATGCCTGATGATTTGAAGTGAAATAGTTTCATCCCAAAACTATTCTCCCACCCAAGTCTATGGAAAAATTGTCCTCCAGGAAACCAGTCTCTGGTGCCAAAAAAGGTTGGGGACCACTGTTTTAAAGCCTTATTCTGTCTACCTTTGCAACATGTTATATAAACTCCTTGAGGAAGTATGTCTGATTTTGGTTTTGGTACCTACCAGCACCAAACACAGAACAGTAGAACTAACTCATTTCTAGGCTCAGGCACTCTCTTTGCAGCACATGAGGAGAGTTGGAGACCCAGAATCAAGGGTAGTTAAGCAAGCGGCAAACATAGGAAATACTAGCAATTGTTATTTGGACTGTAACTATCCCTATTTTTCTTTTGATGCCATAAAACTGATTTTTCTTGGCTGTTAATCAAAGAAAAGCATGATGGTTATAGCAGCCAACCATTTCTCCAGGAGAGGCCAACATAATTCTCAGATTCAAGAAGTTTTTAGCTTGACCTCAACCTGAGTGGACTTACCAGGCGAAGGATGGCTGACTCAAGCAGTCTGAATTTATAAATACTATTGTATTTATTCATTGCACTATAATTTCTTGTTTCCATTGTTGTGTAATATTTTAGTCAGCAAATAATACTTAATTGGCTTCCTAATTATCAGGCATGGAGATCCAAGGTGGCTTTCAATGCGGAGTTGTTTTCTGACATAGGGACTTACAGATTGTAGGCTGGAATAAACCCTTGAAGATTTGTATGTTACCTATATTTGGAAATATTATAGCTAGCCAGACTTTTAATATTTTAAACTCTACATTCAACCATGAAAGAAAGAATCATTAATCCTGACCTGCCACTGAATATGACCTTATTATCACATCCTATAGACTTCTAATCTCAATTTTCTTCATTAAAAACAAGCACCTCATCAAAAGGGCTTGTGTTATTCCACGCAACAAATATTTATTGAATACCCACTTACACACGTCCCTGTGCTACATGCTTTAAGCGAGGTAAAAAAGGATATTTTTAACAACTTGAAGGTCACCAGGCATAGATGAAGATGGTGAAGAGAGTTCATACCGAGCAGTGAAAGCCTTCCCCTTTCCTCTCTCTAGTTTCAGAGAGAAGAAAAAGGAAAATAAAGAGAATTCTGAGAACGATGACAAAGGAAATTACCAAGACAATAGCAAACATCAAGGCAGAGAATGCAATTAATTCAGACTAGGAGAAGGTCAGATGTGTCCAGTGTTAATGTTTCCAAAAAAGAAAATGGAACTAATAAATTATCTTAAAGTTTAGGATTAATGAAAATTACATTGAGACATATTTTATGAATATTTTGAAAGTATGAGAAAATTCTAGCCAAATTCAAAAAAACTAATAAATAAAAATTAAAACTCAAGCAGTTATCAACTTAAAAAAAGAAAAAAGGTAAAAGGAACAAGATAGAAGATAAAAGTAGAGTTTAACACTTGGCTCAGCAGTGATAGATATTTATGTACCCAAAAGATGCAGACATAGAATAGAGATTTATTTGTTTATTAATTTTAGAGATGGGTCTCTGTCCCCCATGCTGGACCACCACACTGGGTTGTTTTGAGATGAGGAGGTCTCACTGTGTTATCCAGGCTGGTCTTGAACTCGGCCTCATGTGATCCTCTCTAATCAGAAATTAAGGTACGATTACATAGAAGAGTGACAGAAAGGAATGAGAAGATGTAGATGAGCTAAAGTTTTTATGTCTCCAAATAAGAAAACAACAGATGTCCACGACTGATAATCTGGAGATGGCAGTATGCACATATTATTTTTTAATGGAGATAAATATCTGATTACGTTTTTAATAGTTGAAAAGTGGCAGCTTTGGCTGGGCATAGTCTATAAGGATTAAAAAGCCAAGCTTCTTTGTTGAGAAAATATAGTCCTTGTGAACATAATCTATTAGTAATAGGAACTAACCAACTTTTAAAACTCTCATCAAAAACATTTTGTTAACAAAAGCACCTTTTTTCAAACTCTGATTCATTTAAACATCCTTTGAAATGAGCCATTGACCTGAAAATTGGATAACAATGTGTGTTTTACCAAATTGTTTTGAAAACTATAGCCTAATTAAGATTTTAAGCCAGTTATTTAGTTTTTAAAATATTAAGCTGTTTAACATATTAAGAAAATGAAAATACCTGTAGTTATAAAAGATTTTCATGCTAGTAATAAGAAAGACCAGCTGGAAGTCAGTTTCTCATTACATATTTTCATATAGAGACGGTGTTTGAATGTCAAGCTGCTCCACTTAGTAAGCTCACTGATAAAGGAAGCATGGCAGGAAAATGCTTTAATACTATGATGCTGAACCTGCAATATAGCCCTAACAAATTTGGCTTTAAGAGCTGCCTAATTATATATTTATAAATGCATGTTATGTATCTGCTAGGCTGGAATGAAGCCCTATAGCCATTTCAGTTTATCAAGTAAATGAAGTAATTTTTTAAAAACATTATGCAGTTGATTACACAAAGCAACAATATATACTCATGATTATTTGTAAAGGCTACCACTTATGGACTGATTTTCTATTTTATTGTGTGCTAAAATGCCAGGCACTTGAACCAGCAAAAACTGACTATATGGTGTAAATCCAGAAAGCTGAGATGATGACTCAGTAGCAATATTCTGTAATCACTACAGCTATTATTTAGCATTCACTGCACACTGGCAGCATTCTAATCGTTTTATAAAATGACCCTGCCCAGTAAATTTACCCAGTTAACATTGAACCATTACAACATCTGTGTTTTATTCCTTTTCCAAGTTAGTTAACATTCCAAGTTATTTAACATTCTTTTTTGAGACAGGGTCTTGTTCTATCACCCAGACTGAAGGTCAGTGGTACCATCATGGCTCACTGCAGCATTGACCTCCCCAGCTCAAGCAATCCTACCTTAGCCTCTCAAGTAACTGGGACTACTCTAGCTACCTGGGCATGTGCCACCACACAGGGCTAATTTGTTTTGTCTTTTGTAGAAACAGGGTCTCACTATGTTGTCCAGGCTTGTCTCTAACTACTGGGTTCAAGCAATCCCCCTGTTGGGATGACAAGTATGAGCCACCACACCTGGCCTCTTTTTTTTTCTATCAAGAATGTATTGTATGCTCATTAAGAAAATTAAGAAAAAGAAAACTAAAAAGAAAAAGGATCATCCATAGTCTATCATTTGAATTCAATCATTGTTATTTGGGGATGTTTCTTTTGTCTTTTTTTTTCTATGCATAATGTTTTATTTGGGGTTTAGGGAAGAACAAAGATAGATATATAAATCATGCCACATATATATTATAGTTATATACACACACATATGCATTTTTAATCTTTTCTATTTTAATAACACTGCATCAAGGCTTTTCCCATGTTATCATCCACTCTTCATGACATAATTTTTAAGATGTGACAATTTATTGCCCAAATATGCAATAGTTTATTAAACCATCCACAATGGTTTACTATTTGATTTACTTCCATTTTGCCAGAATCAATAACGCTCTGATCAATATACTTGGGTATGTTTCCTTATGGTTACCTGAAGAAGTTTCACTAGGGTGGATTCCAAGATATAAAGTTGCTGAGGCATGAGGTCGGAACATCTACAACTTTACTAAATACAAAATTGTCCTCCAAAGTAGTTTTTTCTGTTTATACTCCCATCAGCAGAGCATTAAAATTCTTACTGTTTCACATCCTCATTAACACTAGATAATGTCAAACTTTTTAAAAATTTTCCAAACTGATGGATGTGAAATGGTATCTCATTGCACTTTTATTTTGCCTTTTCATATTTACTAGTTTTGATATGTTTTTTGTCATTTCAGGTCTTCTTTTTGGTAAATTTATCTATCTTTTGCCTATTTTTCTTTGTTTATTTTCTCATAATTTGTAATAATTCCATTTCTTTGTCAGTAATATTTACTTCAAATATCTTCTGCCACTCTGTGGTTTATCTTTAAAATTTGTATGTTATCTTGCATTGTACGGAAGTTTTTCATGTCAGTATAGGCAAATTTGTCACTCTGTTACTTTAAGGTTGACATTTTATATCTCATAAAAGAAAGCTTTCCCTACTCAGAGTGTATAAATATATTTTTTCTAAAACTTTTACGTTGTTTTTACATCTGGAATTTAATTTGTGTTTGATATGAAACCAAAATTACATTTTATTTTTTCCTGTGGATAGCTAGTGTCTCAGCACCACATAATGAATAGTGCAACATTTCTCCATTGTTTTGTAATGGAACCTTTGTTATATTTCAATTTCCTCTATACGCATTTATCTGATTGCAAGCGCTCAGTTTCTTCCCTTTGTCCATCCCTTACGAATTCCACAATATTTTACTTAACAGATAATTGATATTTGTGCAATCTTATGTTCAGCAAGTTTGCCAAGTACTTTTATATGTCTGTAGATTATCTTGAATTTCCACGTGGACATTGACATATTGTCAATAAGTAGAGACAGTTTTCCTCTTACCTCACAATTATGCTCTATTTGTATATTATTAATGCTGTTTAGTATGACTGACTTAGTTTTCTTGACCAGTTTTGTTAAAATATATATACATATTTTTCTATGTAATACATATAAATATATATTATACATAAATATATAAAAATGTACATTTATAAAATATACATTAAAATAGTTTTATAACTATATAAAATGTATATTTTATATATTTATATATGTATTATATATTTTATTTATAATGCATATAGCTACATATATACATATTTATATATAAAGCAATATATATATGCCTTTTCAAAAGATCAGATTTGGGGTTTTGGGGTTTTTTTATTCTTATTTTAGTTTCCGTTTTCTATTTTATTAAGCTCTGTAGCTTATTCTGTTGTACTTTATTCAACACCTTAAGATAAAATTTTAGCTCATTAGTTTTCATCTTTTCCTATATATATATATCTATCTAAGATAGATATAGATATGTGTGTGTGTATCTCTCTCTCTCTCTCTCTCTCTCTCTCTCTCTCTCTAAGACCTTAAATATCACTCCTGGTATTATTTTAGCACCAAATTACTTTTATTGTTATTCCTTTCTATATGCTATGTAATCTCTAACTATGATTTATTTTACCATGAACCATTTCGTTTAGTTTTCAAGGTGATATTTACCACATGGACTGTTTTAGATTTGTTGAAATTTGCTTTATGATTGTACTACTGAATTTTTGTAAATATTTCATCTTTGTTTGAAATAACCTATATTCTTTAATTGTGGAGCTGAAGAATCCATATATTATCATTAGATCAAGCTTGTTAATTGTGTTGTCCTAGTCTTCTGTATATTTACTAATTTTTGCTTTATCTATGAGTTTTTGAAACAGTGTGTCACTTTCTACTTGTAATTCTTTGTCTTTCTGCTTTATGTGTTTTGAGGTCATTTATTTAGGTACAAAAAGATTCAGAATGGTACATTTTCCTAATAAGCTGTTCTTTTTACCATTAAGTAGTGACTTTTTTTCTAATAAGTTTTTTCCCCTCAAAGTCTGTATTATTGATATTTGATTGATAGTAGACGTAAAGACAACTTTAAATTTTGATATGCCAACAAAACCAGTTTAAAAAAAAAATTAGGTATAAGAATCTCTGATTTTTAACAAGTTAGATTAATCTATTTACATTTAATGTGAATATATTTGGCCTTATTTCTACAATCTTATATATGATATGTTTTCTATATGCTATACCTTCCATTGCTGCTTCTTCCTGCATGCTGCTGTTATTGTTTCCTTGTCTGCCTTAGATTGCTTAATTTACTGTATTATTTCCCCCTTCTACTCTTTGGAAAGTTGTTAACTCTTTTTTTAATCAGTGACCCTTACATTTTTAACATGCTTGTCTTAAGATCTGAAGTTAACTGATACTTCTATCTTTATCTAAGTTGGAATTAATTCCTTACCACCATTTTTTTCACAATGGAATCATTTATTATTGTGTATTAAAGTTATAGAGGTGTAATATCAAAACAGAATTGAGTAAACCCTACAGGCCAGTGACAGCACTCTAATTCCACTTACTCTCATTCAGCTTCACCCAAAAACTATGATCACAAAACATTCTGAGAGCGCAGGCATCAGCATTTGCCTTGTTCTTTCTTGTAGACAAGCTCCTTGAGTTTTCCTGCTTTACTGTGCATTACAACTCATGTGTCATGTTCAAAGTACAAAACCACACTTTTTTGCTTTAAAGGCAAAGTAAGGAATTTTCAACAGCACCTTTGACCACACAACAATTTTCTAGATAGCTTTGGAACAAAACCCTTACGTCGGATGTGACTTCACAGTGATGTATTTTTTCCTTTTATCAGGCCAACTAGAAGATCCACAAACAATTAGATTTTTTAAAGAAAAGCTAAAATCTATACCTTGCAGGAATAAAGGTTATCTTGCAGATTCCCAAAGACCTATAATCAGGCAAATGATGCATTCAATTGTAAGTTTTAGTGTTCCCTTTATTTTGAGTGTTTTTATTCAAATAAGTTGCAACTTTATTGTTCAGAGAAATAGTCACTGAATTTAAATCAATCAAAAATTAGAAAGACTATTTCTCTTTTTTGAGTCTTGGCTCTCCTTTTGACGCAGGATTTTTTGCTCTTCAGTTCAGCTAAAATCCGGTTCTTGTACCACAACCAGGAAAAATTAGGTACGTGGACACATTGAAAGGCGAGTAGAGCAGAATTTATTAAAAGAAAGCTCTCAGAGAAAAAAGGGGATCCTTTCAACAGGCTTCCGCCTCACAGATTGAATACCAGGCCACCATAAGTGAGCTGAAGAGGCCAGGCTTCTCCCCACTTTATAAGGCGTGGATTCCAGATGGGTCCACCCCATTGTCCCAGTGCACAAGTGGGCCCTTAGTCTGAGCCACTCCATATTGGTTTATTTCCCTTACTACGCATGTGTTAAGGGACAGCATGTCTTTGAACATGACACATGCGTTGTAATGCATAGTAAAGTAGGAAAGCCCAAGGAGCTTGTCTAAACATACTATGCATGTGTTAAGGGACAGAATTTTTCATGGCGGGCACTTTTAGGTAAGCTCCCAGTGCACAATGGTCTGGGCAGCATTTGGCTGTTTCCTTCTCTGTCACTTTTACGAGGTGTATAATCTTTTTAAAAATGTGTAAAACTTATTTTTATTTTACTGTATTGTGGCAAGAACAGTTAACATGAGATCTCTTAACAAATTTTTAAGTGTACAATAAATTATTGTTGACCATAGGTACCATGTCGTTCAGCAGATCTCTAGAGCTTATTCATCTTGCTGGACTTAATGCCTATTGATTACCAACTCTCCATATCTCCTTCCACTCCATTTATTTTATTTGTTGAAATTATTTCCCTTCAAATTCTTTTTTATTTTTAGTTGTTGCAAAATATATATAATAAAATTTACCAACTTAAACATTTTTAAGTGTGTGATTTAATAGCGTTAAGTACATTAACATTTCTGTGCACCCAATCTCCCAAACTCATCTTGCAAAACTGACACTGTGTACCCATTAAACAACAACTACCCAATGCTCCCTTCCCTCAGCATCTAGCAATCACCATTTGAGAAAATGGCTCAGAGCAGTCTGAAGAATGTGAGAGATGCAAAATTATCAGGCCCAGAGAGCCACGAGCATGACACACTTCAGTCGCTTCCCCCGCACCCATGCCCCAGGGTAATTGTTTAAAATTTTTTTGTTTTTTTCATTACTTCCCTGTAATTTCAGGCTAGCTGATAAATTACCTAAAATGTTACCACACATTGCACAATTTGACCCTCACCCAGTATCCTCATGTTCCTGGAATTTGTGATAGAAAGAACAATGTACAGCCAATTGATAGATTATGTTATTTTTTAAATTCTTGGTAAACAACTTAGGAACTGCTCCCTTATCTTTTTTTCCTTAAAAAAATTAAAAAAAAGGAAAAAAGACCACTTGTAACTGCTGTTAATCAGAGAATATATTGAATCTATGATTTTCAGGCTGCAGTCCTCACCTTTGGCTTAAATTAAAGCTCTACTTAATCTGTGTCCTTCAAGAATAGCTTGATGCCATCCTGGTGGCAATGAGTGAGTTCTTACTCTATTAGTTCCCATGAGAGTTGATTATTAAAAAGAGCCTGGCACCTCTCCCCACACTCTTCCACCTTTCCTCTCTCGCCATGTGATCTCTGCATATGCTAAATGTGCTTCAGTTTCTTCCTCTTTGCTTGAGATTCTTCCCTTAGGTCAAAATTTCTGGTGTAGTCAGCAAGATTCAGAGCAACCTTTCAAACACCCATCGTTCCGTCTCAGACTCAGTGCTCAGTACCAGCACAAATCCATTGCATTCTTCCAACTCCAGATATTTCGCTGGGTGCAAAAGTGTGAGGTCTACATTTTATGTGAGCTTCTTTTTCAAACTCTCTTTTTTCTTTAAGAGCAAGAGTTTCCATCTCTGTCTCTAAACAGGAGATTCAGATAAAGAGCCCTGAAGAGAATTTTAGCCCTCTCCACCTGTGCCTCACAGGGGGTTTGGGTTATAGTACAGGCAGTCTAACATGGGTGGTTTCACTTTTTGGGGGGCCCTAAAATTAAGTAACATCTTAGTCCATTTAGTGTTACTCTAAAGGAATACCTGAGCCTGGGTAATTCATAACAAAAAAAGGTTTATTTGTCTTGCGATTCTGATGTCTGTAAAAGTTCAAGATGGGGCCATCTGTATCTGGTGAGAGGCACTCATGGTGGAAAGCCGAAGGACTTCTTTTAGCAAGCATCAATATGTTGTAAATTCAGTCTCTTTAAAAATAACTCTTTATTTCCCTTCATCTTGAATACTTTAACTGAATACAGAATTTTAAGTTAACAGTAATTTTCCCCTTGGCACTTCAAAGATAATATTCTGGCATATATTTCTGGCATATACTATAACTGATGAGAAGTTTTCTATCCAATGCTTCTATCTAAATGGCATTTTTAAAATAAGGAAGTATCTTTTCTTTTTATATTTAAGATTTTTCTCTGAGGTTCATATTTTTATGTTCATGAGAATGGGTCAAGGTATTTATAGTTATGCATGTATATGTATGACTTGTTTTGTTTTTATTGTTCTTCTCAAACTCATAATTTTTGTACATATAGATGTGTGTGGGTGTGTACGTGTGTGTGTTTCATTCTTATTAAATTCACTGTAATTTCTGAATCTAAAAACTAGAGGATTTTTCCATTCTGGAAAAAAAATAGGTATTATGTCTTTGAATATTGCCTGTTTATTTTTTATTCTGGAATTCCTATTAAACATATGTTGAGTTTTGGCCGTTCTCTTTGTGTCTTAACTGTTCTTCCATATTTTCATACTTTATCTTTCTGGCAAAGTAGTATATTACAGAAATTTTCAGCAAATGATTACTCCCTCCCCCTCTCCTACAGGAGGAATGTACTTCCCTGATATTAATTGAGGTCTTGCATAGTTAGGCTTGTCTCTTGATCTCTTTTTGCAATGAGAACATGACTCAGCTAGCCTCCGGTTTAAAGAGGATGAGAGATATGTGGAACAGACCAGGACCTGACTTAATCCTCAGAGACCAGCTGAGTCTCGCCAAGACCAGCCAATCTCTAGCTAACCCAAAAATGCATGAGTAAGAAATATGTGTATATTGTTGTATGGCATTAGGACTTTGGGTGTTTTGAAAGGCAGAAAAATTGGGCTGATTCAGAATTTGATGTATAAAGTGTAGTGCTGCCATAACTAAAACCTAAAATATGTGACACTGGCTCTGGGAATGGGCAGCAGGTAGTCATGTAATTGTTATAGGAGGCTGGAATAATGACAAGCAATATTATGTAATGGCAAAACATTTGATAAAATTGTCACTTGCAATAATATGGAATACAGAACATGTAGATCTAGTAAACTTGTGAATTTAGAAGAGGTGATTGCAAAGAAGAATACTGAAGAGCAGACTGGCTAGGTGCCTTTGAAAAAGCATAAGAAAGTGGTGAGTTCAAAAAGAACTGCCTGGGTTACAAACAGAATTGAGAGGAAACAGAGAGTTTAGAAATATTGAAAGTCATAGGCTTAAAGATGAAACTGTTTCTCAACAAATCCCAAGCTCAAAGGAAAAGTAAATTTTGGCCACGGCCAGGGTAAAGACCAAAACAAGGGTGTGGTGCAGGCCTGAGTGCCCTGAAAGCGGACTCTGAGATGGAAAATAGCCTGTAAAGAAGTGCTCTCAGGATCAACACTGGTGGAAGAAAGGAAGCAAGCAAGAATAAGCAGAGAAAGAAAGTGAGCTGTCATTAATTTATAAAAAGAACTTAACCAACCCACTGAAGTTAGGTTGCTCCTCAGAGCCGCTCCCAATAGAGGAAATGAAGCCAAGTCTTTAACACCCTACGTCAATTAGTCATTGCATACTGGCTGCCCGCTGAAGAGAGCATGAACTACACAGGGTGCCTCTTTTCTATTGAGAGCAATTCCCAAAGAAGACTGACAGTTGAGATCCGTAGAAATCCCAGCAGCTAGAGGAATAAATTCTTTAGTCATGAAGGATGATGTTAATAGCAGAGTACATCATCCAATTCAATTCACCCCATGTTCCACTCAGATCTATATTTTTGCAAAAGTTTTTGAAGCATCTCTAGAACTTGGGAAGAAAGTTAGCGAGATACATAGATTCCATTGCAAAGACCAAAAGTGATACTCAATATAGGCTTCCTGATCTACCATTCTAGAGTTTCCTCACCTTGACAAGCTTCTCTGCTGGTCTTGCTGGCTTACATGGTGGGATGATCCAGTCACTCATCCTTGAGAGTTACCATACCTTTCTTAGGTCATCAATACTTTACTAGTCAATTTACTGTCAAAGTTGTGCAAGTGTATACCACAATATGCCAAATACATTCCTTTTTGTCATCACTATAAAAGCAGCCTGACCTCCTCCTAGTATTTAGAATGATAAACCTGCCAGGATGGTGACCACTCTCATTGCCTGATCCTTTGTCACTAGAAGGCAGAAGTGCCCCAGTGACAGCCGTAGTTTAAAATTCAATGGGCCTCTTGCTGTGTCTCCTGGTGGAAATGTTCACCTTTTGGGAACCAATACCTCTAAACTTATAAATCCCAGCGCTATGGGGATGAGTAGCATAAAAATCCCCATTGGGTCACTGACAATGACGGTAAACAGGACCACCTCTACTTCTACCTTTTGATCCATAAATTCTACTTGTTGGGAACACAGCAACATATGCTGGCCATTGATTCAGAGGGTATACTGCATAGGATATTGTCTCTAAGGTGGTGCGTAAGCTGATTCTTCAACAGGCCATTCCATTGCTCTATCCGCCCAGCAATTGTTTACAGTTCTGGATGAAGTGATATGTGAAAGAACCAGTGAATCACATGGTCATGTGCTCACTACCTCATCTCTTTTGCAAGAAAATGAATCCTTTTGTTTGATGTGATATTATGGAAGATCCTGTGTCATGAGATCAAACACTCCATAAGTATGGTGGAAGTGGCTGAAGCACTATTGGCAGGAAAGGAAAATCCATACCTGAAATATGTATCAATTCTAATCAAGATGAATTATTCATTGCCCCTTACATAATAGAAGGGATCCACGTAATTAACTTGTCATTTGATTCTCCTCTATGGATGATTCCATATCAAGGGCTCAACATTGGTCTCTGTTCCTGACAGGTTGGACATTTGGCAGCAGCAATAGCCAAATCACTGTTGGTGAGTGGGAGCCCATGCTGTGAGGCCATCCACAGTATGAAGACTACCCTTCTTGTACCCATTGTTCCAGCTTTGAGGGAGAAGCTTGTTGATGCCAGCCATTGGAGTCATTCTGTTTATTCAGTACCTCTTTTGTGGTATATCCTTTATGGTTGGTGTTCATCTGTAATGCAAAAACATTTACACTTTGTGCCCAGTCCCATAGGTCCATCAATGTACTTTCTCATCAGACTTCCTAGTCCTAAATTTTCTGATATTTCTTCTTCCTTAAAGTAGGCTGTTCTACTATTTATCACTGCTATAACAAATTACCATAAACTTAGTGACAGAGATAACAGTAGCATTGTCTCTTACATTTTTGTAGAAGTCTGACACAAATCTTACTGTGCTAAAAATCAAGCTTTTAGCAAGGCTCTGATCCTTTCTGGAGGCTTTAACAGAGAATTCATGTCCTTGTTCTTTCTAAATTAAAGAAGCCTTCCATATTCCTTGGCTCATGGCCCCTTTATTCCATCTTCAAAGCCATTCTTCCATAGTCACATCACTCTCTGACCATAGCCAGGAAAGTTTCTCCTACTTTTAAGGATTCATATGATTAGATTGGACCCAACTGAATTATAAATACGTCTTTGATCTGTTATGTATCTATGTTTGTGGTTACAGAACATTCATAAGCATTTAAAAATATTTTTTGTACCATATTCTTCCATCAGCTTCCAAATCAGCTTCTAAGTACATTGTTTTATCTCTAAGAATACCTTCACACAAAAGATTTAGTAAAGCTAGACTTTAAATATTATCCTTCTTAACCTCTTAGTAATTGTATTTCTTTGATATGGGTCACTACTAATTTTAACACAGCTGTTTATGTTATTGCTTAACAACTTTGTGATATTATTTGTTTAGAAAATCAAATTTAGTAGCTGCTCTGGTCTGAGGGAGACAAATATTTTATAAATCATTGCTACTATATGCTAAGCTCTAATATCAATTTCACATTCATTATTTTGTTTACCTTTAAATGAATCCTATAAAAGAAGTCTAGTATCCCTGTTTTACAGATGAGAAAATTAATGTTTCCAGTATTACAGAACTAGTAAGTATCAGAGTAGGGCATACAAATATAGGTCTTTTTGAGTCTAAAATGCATACTAGGCCGGGCGCGGTGGCTCAAGCCTGTAATCCCAGCACTTTGGGAGGCCGAGACGGGCGGATCACAAGGTCAGGAGATCAAGACCATCCTGGCTAACACGGTGAAACCCCATCTCTACTAAAAATACAAAAAACTAGCTGGGCCAAGTGGCGGGCCCCTGTAGTCCCAGCTACTCAGGAGGCTGAGGCAGGAGAATGGCGTAAACCCGGGAGGCGGAGCTTGCAGTGAGCTGAGATCCGGCCACTGCACTCCAGCCCGGGCGACAGAGCAAGACTCCGTCTCCAAAAAAGAAATAAAAAATAAAAATAAAAAAATAAAATAAGGCCGGGCGCGGTGGCTCAAGCCTGTAATCCCAGCACTTTGGGAGGCCGAGACGGGCGGATCACGAGGTCAGGAGATCGAGACCATCCTGGCTAATACGGTGAAACCCCGTCTCTACTAAAAAATACAAAAAACTAGCCGGGCGACGAGGCGGGCGCCTGTAGTCCCAGCTACTGGGGAGCTGAGACAGGAGAATGGCGTGAACCCGGGAGGCGGAGCTTGCAGTGAGCTGAGAGCTGGCCACTGCACTCCAGCCTGGGCGGCAGAGCAAGACTCCGTCTCAAAAAATAAATAAATAAATAAATAAATAAAATAAAATAAAATGCATACTATTTTCACTATATCCTTAATAAATCCCATTAAGTAAATTAAATTATCTGTAGAGGTGTACTATTATATCCAGCACATTTCATGAATTTCTCATGCTGTAGAAATCATGTCCATTGTATTACACAGAAGCTTTGAGCCACTAATAACTCTTGAACTGACATAGTTCAAGACGACTTAGATAGAAGCATACTGGTTAGAAACAAAAATCAATGGTAAATATTTTTATGAAATCACTAGACTCGTTTCTTACTTCATTGTTGCTGTCTTCTAATTTGACCTAAATCTACTGTGTGGTCTATAGTGTCCTGTTGCTTAGCGAAACCTGGAACACATTATAAAGATTACCTATTTAATGTTTCCATCAGTCCTGAAACATAGATATATTCTTGAAGATGTGCTATCATATTGTTCTAAGAGTCTTTGTGAGCAATTTAAATCTTTTCGCTATCTCAGCCAAAATGAAGTGAAGGATTGTCCAAACAGAAAGTCTGAATAATTCAGCTTCTCTTGGTAGAAAACAAAGTTAATCTTTCTGGAATCTATATAGCTGCAGAATCACTGAATCATTGAACAACTCTCTACTTCACTTTGGTAGTATAGATTTCCAAGATCCATGAGCATAAAATAATTATTTTTAAACTTTTGAATGGAACATATTTAAAGTAAAACAGACCAAGTATGTAACATTAACATATTTTGTTTAATTAAACTTGTCCATTTAAAACAAAAGATCAGCATATTTTTTAAATGAGCAAAGAAATTCAAAAATGATCAGCATATTTGAAATGATTTTTAGCTTTCTGAAGTCCATCCATTATTATGAGGCTTAAGAAAGACTTCAGAGGTTGCTTAAACATTTTGATATTTTTCATGTAGAGGTTCTTTATCAACTTTGAAATCTGTCAATAAATGTAAACAGGAAGTAAAGAAAACATAAAGTAGACAGATTTTTCCTACTATGAACCTTGATTTGACCTATGTCACTCTTAGTTGAATGGGATAAATTAACACTTTCTTGAAAGTTTCCTACCATACACATACATTTAATTTTTAAATATTCAGGACCCACAGAATATACTATGCCTATTAAGGATTTTTTTATTATAATTCTAGACCTGTTAGATACTTGATTTGCTTATTAATTCAAATCAATTTAGTTCTGGCCGGGCACAGTGGCTCATGCCTATAATCGCAGCACTTTGGGAGGCTGAGGCAGGTGGATCACTTGAGGTCAGGAGATTGAGACCAGCCTAACCAACATGGTGAAACCCCATCTCTACTAAAAATACAAAAATTAGCTGGGCGTGATGGTGCACGCATGTAATCCCAACTACTCAGGAGGCTGAGGCACAAGAATCTCTTGAACTTGAGAGGCAGAGGTTGCAGTGAGCGGAAATCATACCACTGCATTCCAGTCTGGGCAACTGGAGAGTGAGACTCTGTCTCAAAAAATAAATAAATAAATAAAAACAAATCAATTTTGTTCTATCAGTATGTAGTGAGAGTCCACTATAGGGCAGACTGATATCAAATTTCATGGTATAGTCAGCTTTCTAGCACACTTTATGTACTTCCTAAAAAAGGGATAGGCCAGGTGCAGTGGCTCATGCCTTTAATCCCAGCACTTTGGGAGGTCAAGGCGGGCAGATCGCCTGAGGTCGGGAGTTTGAGATCAGCCTGGCCAGCATGGTGAAACTCCGTCTCTACTAAAAATACAAAAATTAGTCAGGCGTATTGGCAGGTACCTGTAATCCCAGCTACTCAGGAAGCTGAGGCAGGAGAATTGCTTGAACCCAGGAGGGAGAGGTTGCAGTGAGCCCAGATCGTGCCATTGCACTCCAGCCGGAGCAACACAGTGAGACTCCACCTCAAAGAAAAAAAGAAAGGATATAAAGTAGGAACTTAGATTAATTAATTTGTAGACTTTATGCCCGTGCTAAAATTAAACTTTCTAGATCCTATAGGACAGAAAATATAATTTTGTTTGCTCTAATTTTTTAAATTTAGACCTTTAATTGGGATAGACAGTTCAAGAGTCCCCACAGCTCCTTATTATCCCCAACAGATTTGCTTCACCCATTTACGTTAGCTGCATCTAACCCCTGCAAGTATTTGAGTTTCAGCCTCCTAAATCTAATCACTTTATTTTATAATAAGAAAACGAACTGTCACAGAGAATAAATAACTTAGCCAAGGTTACCAGCTAGCAAGTGGCACTAAGCCAGAGTCAAAATCCAAGTTTAGTGGCTCTTTGTAAAAGGCAGTGTATTCATCTTACTATATTATCATTGTCTTTATCAGAACATAGCATTTGTCTGAAATAAGGACCCTCTGTAATTTTTTTTAGCTTTCAAAAGTGCCTCGTGGCACTTACAATTTTTATTCATATCCCAAGTTTCAAAATATCATTAACAGATTAAGCACTTTACTACATGCTATTTTGGTGTTTGCACTACTCCCCCGCCTTTCCACTGCCTTTTAGCTACTCTGTGAGCTGGTAAAGAGAGATGAGAATTATACAATTACATAAGATAAAAGAATGAAAGGTTTAGAGAGGTGAGTAAGAATGAGGGAGTGGTAGGGTCGTGGGCGGGAATAACTGTAGAGGAAGGACAAGGAGAAGGAAAAACTGAAACAGTCATTCCTGAACGTCAAAGACAGGAAGAATTGAGAAATAAAGACAGCCAGGTCATCAAACATTGTTCTTTTATGGGATGTGCTGATTGTGTGTGTGTGTGTGTGTGTGTGTGTGTGTGTGAGAGAGAGAGAGAGAGAGAGAGAGAGAGAGAGACAGAGAGAGAGAGAGAGAGAGATTTGCTAAGTCCACTCAAATTTTAGGCAGATTTTTCCCTTAGGCTCATGTAGCCAGTCCCATACAAAATTATGAAATAAGCAAAACTTATCTTGGAAATCTCCTTTGTACTTTCCTCCATTAAACTGTATTACAAAATGCAGTGCTTTTTTTCTCTGGTTCACCCCCAAGCTGAAAACTGGCTCTCTTTGACACTTCAGTTTTAAGCCTGACTCTCTCCTGGAGTATTTACATTTGAAGTCCCATCTCTTAATTGTTGAGTAAAAGAACCTCTCTTAAAGGAATTGTTTAACCATCAGGAAGCAGAGAGGTTTGGAATTACTAGAGGATAAAGGAATCCTTCCTAGAGAATCTCTAATTTCACAACCAACTGTGACTTTAAGAGGTCCAGCTTGTTCATATCTAGTCTAATTTCTAAAGTACTTAGCATACTCAACTCTCTAGGTTAAGTTTTAAATTGACAAGAAAGGTACACAGAGTCTGAGAAGGCAATAACAATCACCGAGCAAACTGTACATTCATCAAAAGTTAACTAAGGAATGCATCAGTGAAGACATTCATTCTAAATAAGCAGATATAATCCCTGATTTATATTCAATTATTTGTGATTAAGGTGAAGTAGCTTTTCTCATCAATTTATCTATTTAATTATTCAGTAGGGATGTGGACTTTAACCAATTTATGAACAATATCTTGTTTCTCTTCATAATTGAGAGAAGCACCAGTAAAATAAGCAGAATTTCCATAAATTGATCAACTGAGATCTCTAAAATGTTGATTGCTATAAACAAAATAATAAAGGTCAATAGAAAAATAGAAGTTTACCCAAACTTTCCAGATTCTGCAGCCAGACTGCCTGGTTTCAATTTAGGTTCTGCCACTTACTTGCCTCAATTCCTTATCTCTAGACTTGAAATAATAATAGTCCCTACATCATGTGACTGCTGTGAGAATTAAGTTAGTACTTTAAAGTGTTTAGAACCATGCTAGGCACTCTGTAAGTGCTTGCTAAATAAAATACTATAATTTTATCTCTTTCCTGACTCTGACGGCAGTCAGTTAGGTCTACAAAATGGCTCCATAAATCTGATGTATAATTCAAATTGTCATTGAATGTACACATCTATATCCAGTTAACTTACTGCCTTGAGCATGGTTCAAGTGAAGAAAATATTATTTTACTTTACTGTATGGTTGTAGGTGTCAACACTTCAAAAATGCATTTTCTCTTAAGGGAAACTGGACATAAGGGTACGAATGATTTATTGCTACTTGATTATGTTATGTTTATAAAATGAAGGAGAGCACAGTTTTGTCTTCAAAACCGCTAACACTTTTTTTCAATAGCTTTATTGAGGTATAATTTACATACTGTAAAATTCACCCTGTCATCAATAAACAATACTAGTGTTCATTGAATGGCTATTACATTCCAGGCAATAAACACAAATTGTTTCATTTAATCTTCATAAAAATCCCTTAAGGTAGGTATTATTATACTCAATTTTATGATTAAAGGGTAAGAACTTTGCAGCTAAAGGTTGAAGTGAGGTTTGAATTTATGTCCATGTGGCTCTAATATATGTTTTCCATATTCTGCCGCTTCCCTTCAGAAAATTACTTAGTTCTCTTTCAGAGAGTGACTGGAAAAAGGGGGAAAATGTGACTTTTAGAGGGTAGCCGTGGTTAGAGAAACTCTGTCTTTTAACCTGTCAGGAGAAAAGCCAGAAATAACAGTCACTGAAAGTTGTTTTAAAACTCTCAATTCAAGGTTGGCATGATAATGCAAAATAGTATTATGACGCAGAAATAAGCAATCATAATCATAATACTGATATACACAAATCATAATGCGAATGTACACTACTTTCACTTGGAAGGATTCATTACTTTCTACTAGCGTAACTACGCCTTCCTTTATTGCATTCTCACCAAATGAGTTAGAGTTTAAAATGGGGAAACAAGAGAAATGATGCAGGGATTCTGGCCCATCTTTTAGACTTTTCACATCAATATGGTATGTTAAAATCAAACCCCTGGACATCATGCTCGGGAATACTTAAGTAATTTTGCCACAATTCATTTATTAAACAAATATTTAGGTGATTTTTACGTGTCCAGTAACACTGTGCTAACTACCAGGTATACAGAGGTTAAAACAAAAGATGAACCCAGTTCTAGCTCTTAAGGAGTTTACATTTTAGTTAAGCCTTTCATAAGGAGAGGCAATGAGTGTGCTGTACTGTATAGCACGTGGGCTCTTGAACCAGCCTCTCCACTCATCTCTCCACCTGCTGTGTGACCTTGGCATTTGATTTTTAAGCGACTCGATTTTCTATTTTGTAACATAATCGTTGACTTCAAATGAAAGACATATCTAGTTTCATTTCAGGTGTACGGCACCACAGGAAGATGGGGCTAAGAAAATGTTACTCTCTTGTATAAAGAAGAGGGTTTCTCGCACGTTTCCTTCCTTTAGTATCTGGCATTATTCAATACTGTCCATATTCTACTCGCTGTTCACCGATGAAGTGGGACATGTTTTTCACCGCAGCTTAGTCGTCTGGGTGTGCCTGGGGGGGCGTCACAAAGAGCCTATAAAGGGTCCCCACCTACAAATGGGAGTAAGAGCGCTGGAAGGAACCCTGGAAGGGCATGGAGACCAAGCGTTCGGTTTCGGAATGTTTTTTGTGTGTGCCCATATTCACCGAGCTTGGGTTCTGCTACTCTTAACGAAAAGCCCAGTCACGGAGCTGCTAAATTTTCTTCCATATCTTAGCCTTCCCCACGCCCCCCCGCCCTACCCTACCTCACCCCCAAGCGTGAGTGAATGCGCAAATAAGGGTTTTCAAGGCGTCAGTGGGAAAGAGGGAGGGGAAGGCAACGCCGAGGATGGGAGGACAGGGCGGTGGCATCCCTCTAGCGAGAGAGCGCCGGAGCCCTCGGCGGCGAGGAGAGCTAAAACCCAGCTGTCCCGGTCAGAGGAGGCCAAGGCAAGATGCCGGACGGGCGGGGACCGATGGGGGGCAGCAGACCATGGCCGCGCACCTAGTCCGCCCCCGGGGCCTCCTCTTGTCCTGAGGACCACCCCCGCTCCCCGTGTCTTTTGGTTTCGACCGGCCGACTGGGAGGGGCCGTGGGGACGCCATTCCCATAATGCTCTGGGGCGTGCCGCCGCCGTCGCTGCCACCTCCCCTACCGCTAGTGGAAGAAGATGGCGGAAGGCGGAGCGGCGGATCTGGACACCCAGCGGTCTGACATCGCGACGCTGCTCAAAACCTCGCTCCGGAAAGGGGACACCTGGTAAGAGAAAGGGGTTGAGATGCCCGCGGTTGCCCGAGGATAGTGGAGAAGAGGGCGGGAGCCGCGAGCTGGTGTCTTTCGCTAGTGACAGGTGCGGGCAGGTCTGGCGGCGGCCGCCAGGGTAGCAGGATGTTGGCTGCTTCTGAAATGTTGGGGCAAAGGTTGGACTGTAGATGAGGGTCAGGGTTCGCGGCTTGCCAGGGCCTGCTGAAAGGTGTCCGGAGAGCGGCAGCGGCGGCTCTGACTCGTGCGGTTCTCTTCTTCCTCTTTCCTTCCGTAGTGCCGCTCCCACCTCAGGCCTTCTCGAATGATAGGTTATAGTGATTTGGTTTGAGTCTTATATATACGCTGTTTTGGCAGGTCCCGGTGCCGCGACTTATCACGATCTCACCAGCTTTACTTCTCTGTTCGTTTCCTTTCCTAGAATTGTCGGCGTCCAAGTTCCCTTTTATTCTGATTTTTGTAGTCTTCCGGGAGGCAGGCTGCAGGATGTTTGCGGTCTGTACTACACAGGTGGCATGTCAGTGCCCCACATAAGAGAAAGCAACCCTAGTTTCCAGTTCCTTGTCAAAGGAGGGAGAGAAGTAGGGAACCTTAGGCTTATGAGAGACCACGTGGTCTTGTGCTTTAGTGGTGGCTTGATAAAAGCCGGCAGCGTTTCTGTTAGACGTGCAGCCCTTCTCTTCTGTTTGAAGGATAACGTAGGCCTGCAAAAAGTAGATAAGTCCACTTGAGGCTTAACTAACTGCTAATATTCGAACTTGTAAAATACCAAAGGATATACATTTATAATACTGAAGGATGTATGTGGACATTTTCACACTTGTCGGCCATATCAAGTGGCATCTAGAATAACTTAAATATGTGAATATGTAACATAATTTAAAATTCCTTATTTTGGGGGAGGGATAATATGCCTCTTCATTATAATAAAAAATATTTTCACTTCCCACTATTACCATAACAGTAGTATATAATTTACAGTGTTTCACTATGGCATAGTGGAAGGAGCAGTAAGATTTAGACCTGAGTTATGTCACAGTTTCACCACTCAACTTGCAGTATGACTTTGAGGAGAGTTAATTTAAATCATTGCACCTCAGTATCTTCTGTAAAATGGACAGTATTTTATTATAAGGGTTTTATCTTGATTCGCTTTAATATCTTAAGAATTTCATGTTTATGAAATACTAAATTTTAGTTACCTTCTGCTCTTTACTCTTGACAAAAGACTGTGATACTGGGATCATTTTCAGTTAAGCTAATAGGTGGCAGATTTAGGACCGTAATTTAACCTTGATCTAAGTCTTAGTCTTTTTTTTCTTTTTTGGTAGGCTATATACTATGTTTATACGATAGAAATCCCTCAGGATGTAAATATATACTTGTTTCATTGTGTCAAAAAAGTAGAATCTTCAAGTGACTTAATAATAGTTGTTTTTGACCTGGCAGGGTGGCTCACGCCTGTAATCCCAGGACTTTGGGAGGCCGAGGAGGGAGGATCACTTGAACTCAGAAGTTCGAGACCAGCCTGGGCACCACGGCAAAACCCCGTCTCTACAAAAATACAAAAAATTAGCTGGGCATGTTGGCACGCCTGTGGTCTGAGCTACTCAGGAGGCTGAGGTGGGAGGATTGCCTGAGCCTAGGAAGCAGAGGTTGCAGTGAGCTGAGATCTGGCCACTGCACTCCAACCTGGGCAACGTGAGACTCCATTTCAAAAAAAAAAAAAGTTATTGTTTTTATTATAATGTTAGTAAGATGTTTATTACTGTGGGGAAATTGGACATTTCCTAGGACACCCATGTTTACCTTGGCTTGTGGTATGACAAATAAGTCCCTGCTCACTATTGTAACTTAAAGAACATTTCAAAATTCTTAATTCGCCCAACCTATTACCACCTTATTTAAAAAAGTGAATTTCCTTAAAATAGAAATCTATTAAGTCTATAAGTTAAAATATAAGTATTGTCTCATTAATGTCACGTTTTTGTATATAGAGTAATTGGTGTTGACACTACAGGATGATAGGAGCAATATGTGCATTGTGGGCGTTTAACTTTATAAAGTTTGGTATTTTCAAATGAGTATATTTTTGCTTTTTGACAAAATTAATGTAAATTGTTTTATATATGCGCGCGTGTGTGTATAGCTCTATAGGTACAAACTATGTTTCACTATATTGCCCATGCTAATCTTGAACTCCTAGCTTCAAGTGATCCACCTCAGCCTCCCAAAATGCTAGTATTACAAGTATGAACCACGACTGAATACAAGAGGCTCATAAATTTGAGTCATGTCAGTGCTTTTATTTTAAATAAAAGTAAACTGAGGACCACATATTTAGATAAAAGCAGATTGTGCAAGTTTATCCTCACGTTAACTTTCTCTTAAAGGAAAAAAACTGCAAGAGAAAGAAGGTACTGGGAGTTGCAGAAACCAGTTTGATTTATTTGTAAGCCAGTTTATTTGCAAATTAGCAAGTGAAACCTGTTCAAAAACAAAGTAGTATAGAGCAAAAAATTGATTCAGAGTTTTAAAGAGAATAATTTGATAAGTATGAATTTGATGATGAACTTACAAGTACAGAACTGGTCAGGATATGTATTAATTTAGTTGGTGTTTTTGGAACTCACTAGAAAGTTGTTTTTCCTTTTAATACCTTTTTTTAATCTTTGAATCAGGTTCTTTGAAATTTACCATATGGAATACTGTCGTAGCATATAGTATGTAACTGTCTAGGAAAGACTGGGCTATTGAGAAAAAGTGGTAGGCTTACCATAAGTTTATTCTTGAAAGTTTAATACCCATATCTGAAGTTATAGTCAAATGCATCACAGTGAATAAATTTCACTTATTAGCTCTTGAGTACTTTGCAGGTAATGACTGTCTCATGGTGACTTGGGTAACTAACTTCCATACCTAGGCAAGTATAAAGATTTATTTGATTCTGTGTAAGTACTGCAGTTTCTCTTTATTTGTAAGCAGTAAGTGATTTTTATCTAAAAACTGATTTTCTAGAGATGAAAATAAGTTACACAAGTGTGAGATGAAGAGAAACATACTTTATGATGTATTTGGTTCTAGACTTCATATTGAGAAGTAAATCAAAATTAATACAAGAGAGTAATACCTTTTTAAAAAGCATGAAGGTAGCACTGATTTGTATAAAGAGGAAAGCAGTCTGAAAATGATATTTGTTGATCTGTATTTCAATTCCAACAAGAGATCAGAAAACCACGAACAAGGTTTAGAGTTTAGGAACTATAGGAAAGAGATACATGAACTAGAATTATATAGCTTAGGATGAATTAAAAACAATTTTCAGATACATGGTGGTTTCTTCTGATGAGACAAAAAGATAATTTGCTTAAGGTACATATGCGTATCTTAGGAACATATTTAAAGAATGGTAGTGAATGAGTTACAAAGAAAATTTGTAACTCATTTGGGTTATAAAATTCTCTCTTTGGAAAAAAATGCTTTTGAGACAGTCTCGCTGTGTTGCCCAGGCTAGAGTGCGGTGTGTGGTCTCGGCTTACTGCGGCCACCTCCAGGGTTCAAGTGATCCTCCCACCTCAGCCTCCTGAGTAGCTGGGCCTACAGGCACTGGCCACCATGCCTGGCTAAGTTTTGTATTTTTGATAGAGACAGGGTTTCCCCATGTTACCCAGGCTGGTCTCGAACTCCTGGCCTCAAGTGATCTGCCCACGTTGGCCTCCCAAAGTGCTGGGATTACAGTTGTGAACTACCTGTAAAATTTCCAGTCTGGAAATTTTTTAAGAAATAACCCTACTATGAGTAAAAAAAACATAACCACAAATCATCCAAAGCGCTGCTTCATTTTCCCCATTTTTATTAAATGTTATTCATCTGCCAATCATTTTCAGTCATTTTTATGTGTGATTATGTTAAGTGGCAATGTGTAGTTAACTTTTGCAGTTTAGCAAAACATTGCATGCCATTTTTGTATAAACCCTAATAACTGTAGTAGATTTAAGGTAACTTTACAGAGTAATTTGTGTGTAGAGTCATTTAAAATCTCTATGACATTTTCATTTCAACAGTTGCCAAAGAATCTGATCAATGAAGTTTTAGGCCAGAGGCATTGATTTCAGTTTTTACAGCTTTCTATCCATTCCTACTTTTACTTAGAAATCTTTGAGGCTTAATTTTATTTGATCCCTTATGTTTGTGCAACTTTGAAACTAAAATAAAGTAACCTTATATTCACAAATCCCGTAATAATGAAAAGGAACACTATTAACATGAATTTCAAAATATTTATTGTATACTTAAAGAAATTTTTATATTACTATTACTTTTAAAATTAATTTTAGTAGTGCCTGGGTGTTTACAACCAGAGTAGGGTATATACTACATCATTTATAGGAAATGAAACCAAAAGGAAAAACTTTCTTAGTCTTGGTAAATTGGTGAAAACAAGGACAGAGATAGTGACCTTAAGACATGTTTCACATCCTAGATGCTTAAAAATCTAGGAAAGCAACTTTTCTTAATTTAAGCCTTTTTTGTGAGTTTTTAAATGACTTCTGTTAGTGAGTTCAGGGTTAATGTACCCTAATAGGCTAGGAAGGTCCAGAGCTAGTCAATGATTTCATTTATCTGCTTGGTGAAGTTCAGGCTTTATTTTTTTCTAAATTATAGCATTTTCCTATTAGCATGTATAAGGCATTAAATGACCTTTTTGCAAAATGGTTTTGTGACAGTTAACAATTTTGCTTCTACATAAGTATAACAAGATAAAATTAGTTTGTCAGGTCATGACCTGTAATATTACATTTAAAAACACTATGTGCCAGGTACTGTTACAAATGCATATTGACTTATTTACTCATCGCCATATTACCACAATTCTGGGAATTGGTGTTATTCACATTTGACAAAATAGGAATCATAGGCTCAAAAAGGTTTTCACATAGTGTTATAGCTGGGATTTGAACCCAGTAGTTTAGATCTTTAGTTTGTGCCCTTAAAGCACCGTACCACATTGCCTCTTAACTTTATTTAAAAAGAATTTTTTTTGAGACGGAGTCTCGCTTTGTCACCCAGGGTGGAGTGTAGTGGCATAGTCATAGCCCATTGTAGCTTCAAACTCCTGGGCTCAAGCAAACTTCCTGCCTCAGCCTCTGAAATAGCTGGAACTACAGGTGTGTGCCACCACACCCGGCTAATTTGTAAAATTTTTGTAGAGATGGGATCTTGCTATGTTGCCTAGACTGGTTTGAAACTCTTGACCTCAAGTAATCCTCTGACTTCAGCCTCCCAAGTATTAATAGCCAGGATTACAGGTGTGAACCCCTATGCCCAGCCTCTGTCTCTTATTTTAAAGATTCATTTTTTTTTTAAAGTAGATTCACTTTAAAAAGAAAAGAACCTATTTTTCTCTTTAAAGGAAGTCTATTTTATATTTAGTAGCAGAATTCTACCATTTTATCCCACACTTGTCTCTTGTGACTGTTCAGTTTAGATATGATAGAACATGTAGGAAATCCTAACACCTTGCTTCTGGAAATTAAAACATGAGTAAAGATTGATAGGTGAATAATTGAATGTACAGAGCAAATGTCATTTTGATCCACAAGTACATTCAGACAAAAAAATCTGAGGTCATTTACTATTGAGCTTTTAAATTTTAATTGTTTATCAATAATCATAAGCTCTTATTAGAGATGATATGACCCCTTCACATAGTTTTACAGAAATAACCCATCATGCATAAAGTACAATCTTGTAGGCTATTTTGCTTCAGAGTTTGGTCTATATTTTTAAAGTATGGTATTGGTGTACTATAAGCCACAAATACATAAGGCTTTCTTCTTGGACTTAAATCCATATGAACCACTCAGCACAGAAAATGCAAATATGAATGCATTATTATGTTCCATGTTTACTAACTGATTTTTCCCTAGAGATAACTCTTAAAGAATTTTTGAAGTGAAAGAACATTTAAATTAAGATAGTGGAAGATATAATGATAATAAAACAGTCAATTTTGCTATCTTAGTTTTGAATTTACCTATCTTATGATGTGAGTTTAGAGTGATTCTTCTTTTTTTCACTGAAAATCACTTTATTAATAAGTCATGATTATTGACAAAAGTGATTTGAAACTATTGGGTATATTGGTAGAGAAATAAAGGGAAGGTAGAGAACAATTGATAAAGGTTGATTATGTGCATTATGAGATTTGAACCTCAAAATAAGGACCAAAATGTGTATTTATATGGCTTATAGATGAGGAATCTGAGAGAAATTAGCTTGCTCATAGTTTACTGCCAGCGGACATTTATTAAATGCTTAGTCTGTCAAAGCCACTATTTTAAATGCTTTACACTTACGCAGTCTTTAAAGTACACGCTCTTATTACACTTCATTTTATCTTTGATGATTTCAGACCTAGTTTAAATACCTGATTTATAAAGACTTAAAGTACTAGATACTGTCTAATACTAAGAATAGATCCTTAGTATTAAAAATGGTTTTATGCTGTCACTACTCGAATGTAATTCAAATATGTTGTTAAACCATGGGAATTTCTCTTTTTTCTTAATCCTTGTATAGAATTTTTCAACAATTACTACTTTTTTCTTCCCTGAGTAATGTCAGTCTAACTTGTTCCTTTTATTTTAATTTCCTCACTTACCACTGTAATTCACATTCTCTGTCTCATATTCATTCCTCTGAAGCCACTTCCCCAGACTCTTTCTCCCATTTATCCTTTAAACAGGGAATGTAGATCCTTTAAATTTTATCACCCAGTTTATACAAAAGTCACTATTCAAGAAATCTAGCATAAGCCTAGTAAGTAGCCTCAGTTTTGGATACAGATTAAAATTATTTTAGGGAAGGGTCAAAAATGGCTCCTTACAAAGGAGGAAATAAGTTCCAATTATAATATAAAACAAAATCCCTGCCGGATTAACCTGCATTTAGTTATGCCTAGACTTCCTTTACTACTTTCATCACTAAGATTCTACATGGTTTCATTATAGCTCTCCTAAAAGAAAAGAGTAATGATGCCTTTTTTTTCCTCCAAGGAAAGGAGAACTAAGAATGCTCACTGTCCCTTCCATTCTCCTTTTAGTTTTGAGAAGACCCGAATATTAATGTGGTAATTCCCTACCGTAAGAGAAAATCATTTAGCAGAAATACCAGTAGAAAGGACTTCCTTTGTGAAAGAAGTCAAAGATCTCACAAACAAGTTCAAGGGTGGCTCTGAGGCCAGGGTGTTCTAAGTTTAGAGCTAGTTAAATCAAAACCTGAGAACATTAGAGACAAACTTACTTAACTGAAAAGAGCATCAAGTTCCTTGCTCCAGGTAGAAAAGACCTGGTAATCTGGATTGATTTCTGTTATTTACCCATATGTTTTTACAGCTTGACAAAATTTTAACAGTTTAGTCAAGAGATTTGCCTTTGATAAAAAGATAAGGAAATTTATATTCATACATTTGAATGGATTTCAAGCTGAAGAACTTTTTAATTCTCAGGAGAGGTATAGCTAAGTAGTTATATGTAACACATAGTTGTGGCTATGGTTTTCAGAAACTTATTGCTCATTTGCAATGTTAAGAGCTTTTTACTATGTTGAGAGCATTTTAAAAGTTCTCTAGATAGGTTCCTTATATAATGTAATACGTTTATCCCATATATATTACATATATGAAATACATGGTAGTATTCTCATTTTACCAGTACGGAAACTGAGATAGTTAAATTTATATGGTCATAACACTTGGCAGTAAAGCAGGAAGTCTAACTTAAAGCTTGCGTTTTAAATTCTAACTGTGCTGCCTGCCTATGCGTGATAGAGCCATACCCGGATTATGGAAGCAACATTTTGAAAGACACATACTTGAAAGTATTAAAATCAAGAAATGACAGCTTTGTCATACTTGTTAAACACCATTTTCATTTGTTACTAATATCAAGAGCCTCTAGAATTTTCTGAGTCCTCTTGGGTTAGCCTTCTAGTCTCAGCAGTCTCATTTCTAACTAATATGTCTCTGTTTTGATACAGATAGTGTCTCCCATTTCCTGCAAATTATTTGCTTTTTCCTGCTTTAGGGGCCTTTATACACCATTTCTGTTGTTTCCAATACTTCTTACTAATTACTGACTTTCATTTCAAAACCTAGTTCAAAGTCAGTCTTTAAAACCATCTCTAATTTCATCCAAATTTGTGGCCCTTCCATTCTTTGCTTTTAAAATATATATATGTATATATAACAGCTTTATTGTGATGCTATTCACATACCTTACAATTTGCCCAGTTAAAGTGGACAATTCACTGGGTTTTAGTATGCTCACAGAGTTGTGCAGCCATAACCATAATCAATTTTGGAATATTTTCATCATCCCAAAAAGGAACCTCATACCCATTAGTAGTCACCTCCCACTTCTCCCCCAAACTCCTCTGCTCTAGGCAGCTACTAATCTATTTTCTGTCTTTATATATTTGCCTATTCTGGATATTTTATACAAATGGAATCATATAATATGTGTGATTTTTGCATCTTTTACTTAACATAAATGTTTTCTAGGTTCATGCATGTTATAGCATATGTCAATATGTTACATATTTTTACTGCTGAGTGATACAGTCATGAGTCACTTAATGACAAGGATAACTTCTGAGAAATGTGTTGTTAGGCAATTTTTTTGTCGTGTGAACATCTTAAGAGGGTACTTACACACATCTTGATAGTATTATCTACTACATACCTAGGATGTATTGCCTGTTGCTCCTAGACAAAAAAACAAAACAAAACTGTACAACATGTTACTGTAGTGCATACTGTAGTCAATTCTAATATAATGGTAAGTATATGTATATCTAAACATAGAAAAGGTAGAATAAAAATACAATATTACAATCTTTTTTGTTTTTAGAGACAGGGTCTGGCTCTGTCACCCAGACTGAAATGCAATAGCCCGATATTGGCTCACATTACCCTTGACCTCCTGGGCTTAAGCAATTCCACTGCCTCATCCTCACAATTAGCTAGAACTACAGGCAACCACCACTGTGTCTTATTTTTTTATTTTTTATTTTTTTGTAGAAATGAGGGTCTTGCTCTGTTGCCCATGCTGGTCTTGAACTCCTGGCCTCAAGCAATCCTCCCACCTTAGTCTCCCAAAGTGTCAGGGTTATAGGCATGAGCCACTGTGCCTAGCCAGACAATGTGTCTGTTAATTGACCGAAATGTTACGTGGTATGTGACCATATCCCATTGTATAGATATAACACATTTGATATATCCATTTATCAATTGATAGACATTTGAATTTCCAATTTTTGCTTATTTTGAATAATCCTGCTATGAACATCCATTGCAAGTTTTCATTTCTCTTGTGTATATACCTGTAAGTGGAATTGCTAGGTCCCTGTTTAACTTTTTAAGGAACTGCTAGACTGTTTTTCTAAGTGGCTGTAATTTTACATTGCCACCAGCAGTGTATGAGGGTTCCAGTTTTTTCACCTCCTTGTCAGCACTTGTTATGTTCTTTTTTTTATATATATGGCAATCTTAGTGGGTGTGAAGTAGTATCTCATTGTAGTTTTGATTTGCATTTTCCTCATAGGTAATGATGCTTATTGGCCATTTGTATGTCTTTTGGATGTCTGTCCAAATTCTTTGCCCACTTTAAAAATTTGGTTATTTTGTCTTTTTATTATTGCTTTGTAAAAGTTCTCTAGATACAGGTTCCTTATCAAATAGTTAATTTGCAAATTTTTCTCCCATTCTGTGGGTTTTCTTTTTACTTTCTTGGTAATGTCCATTGAAACATAGAAGTTTTTATTTTAATGAAATTCAATTTGTTTTTTCCTTAGTCACTTTTGCTTTTGGTATCATGTCTAAGAAGGCTTGGCTTAACTCAAGGTCATGAGGATCTACTCTTATATTTTCCAAGTTTTATAGTTTTAGCTCTTACATTTAAGTCTATAATTCAACTGAGTTAATTTGTTGTGTATGTGGTCAGGGGAGGAGTTCAATTTCATTCTTTTGCATGTGGTTATCCAGTTGTCCCAAAACTATTTGTCAAAAATATAATTCTTTCCCTGTCTTGATACCCTGCTTGAAAATCAATTAACTGTAAAAGTGAGGGTTTGTTTCTAGATTCTCTGTTTGATTGACATACATGTGTATCCTTTTACTAGTACCATACTATAACTGTATAGTAAGTATAGTAACTGTATAGTAAGTTTTAAAATCTGGAACTGTGTCCCCCAACAACTTCTCAAGTTTGTTTTGGCCCTCTTCTCTTACTAGTTTATACTATGTTGAAATGTTGTTTTGTAAATATTCTTAAATATATGTCTGTATTTCATTACTCCATATAAATGACACAGTCCTCTTTTTTGCAGCCCGCCTTCTTCTGTCATTCGAAATCTACCCCATCTCTTTATTTCTTAGAGGTATCTGATATAATAGTATTTGCACAGTGAATGCTTTGTGTCATTTAACCCGTGGATCTTTCTTCCATTCCTAGTCTCATGCCCCAAAAGCACAATGCACTATCTTAAGAACATAGATAAGTGTGCTAATTACCAAAAACACATTTACTGTACCTGGAAAATGTAAGACAACAACTTCCGCAGATGAAAGCAACCTGGCATCCTAAAAGGAGGCTAAACTCACATTAATCCTTCAAATGAAAAAATAGTCACATCATACCCTTTAAATAATGCTTTAAAACATTCAAAGTTATTTATATTGTTTGTGGAAATACAGTTATTTAAGAAAAGCATAAAAATATTCATGGAATGATAAATACTAAATCAGAGTAAGGGTATCCAAGAGAGGGACCCATGGGGGGCTATATATTAATATTTATAATTATTTTCTTTAGGTGCTTGTTTTGATGGTATGTATATAGATGCTTATTATTATTCTAAGTTTAATGTATGCCTGCATATGATACAAAATACTTTTTAAAAGCAAAGTTGATTGTAAGAGCTCTTTGTTTTGAGGAAGTCCCAATTTTTCTTAGTTTTTTCTGTTTTTACTTTAATATTGTTAATACCAAACCCAATTCTTCCAGTGTAGAAAAGTTACACAGAGCTGAGGGAATTTATGTAATCAGAGTCAAATGTTATAATCATTTCCTTCTTGCTTCATATATGCTTATCACGCTTATATGTCACATGGTTACAAGATATCTTTAGTATGGAGAGACATACATACACATTTAAGATATTAATGATCATGTATGTGTATTCTGGATGAATAGTTTAAAAACAATCTTACTTGGCCTCCTTGAGCTTCTTATTTGTCTTAGTTTGGATCTAAAAAGAGGTCATAAAAATTATTTATTACTAAGTGGTGGATTTAATGTGCAGAGCAGAAAATAGGTTAGAAATGCATGGAATCTCAAAATTAAGCTATAAAGAGATGGTAAACTATTCCATTGGTTTGAACGAATTTCATAGTTTTATTTGTTTAAGTTTTACTGAAACCATGAAATTCTGAGTCTTAATTTGTGGTACTTAAAAAAAAGTCAGTGAAATAATCTGATTTATAATAATTTAAAGTACTAGATGCTGCCAATATCTCCTTAGTGTTGAAAATTGTTTTATGCTATCACTACTCAAATATAATTTAAGTATTTTGTTAAATAAGAGAATTAGTCATAAGAATGAATTAGTATCCAGAATTGTTTATGCCATTCTGCACAAGATGATTATATTTTTCTGAGATCAAGTGTGCTACATTGGATCAGGCTGAGATTTTTGTGTGTTTTTTTACTTATAAAAGGACTGCCTATGCCTACTCTGTACAGAGGCAGATAGGATTTCAAAAAATAAACATGGTTATATTTATTTTAATATTAGGCAATTAAGCAGGAACTTTATCTGAAAGTTGTCAGCATAAACATGTATAAATCAACAACAACAAAAACATTGTGCATTTACTACCTCTCTGGTTTCCTAAATCCTGCTGTTGGAATTTCCGCATATTCCTTTTATACTCTGTTGTATCTGGGACTATTTCTTAATCATTTATTGGTCCTTGTATATCTTTCTTAAATTTGCTTCTAGTGTAAAAGCACCAAACAACTCTTGAAATTCTCCTCTTTCTCCCTACCAACTCCAAAATCTTTTACATTCATATAGTAGCTTTACTATATTTGAACAGTGTCTTAAAATTGACTCTGAAGCCTCCAGCTTCTCTGAAGCCATTGAAAATTATTCTATCCAGACCATAATACAAATTATTTATCATAATGCCTTCAGAATATTTAGCACCATACAATTTAGATCTTTTTGAAGTACTCATGTTAATATAACTATATGTAAGTTTTTGAGTTAGTATTTCACATGTATTTGATCGTTCAGTAATCTTGTGAGGTAGTCCTAGTGGTCTTCATGAAATGTAAATCGAATCATATCTCTTTACAGTTAAAAATCTTTCAGTGGTTTTCAACGTACTTGAGATGAAATCCTTGTCATTGCATTAAAGGCACTGTTTAGTTCGGTCTCAGTCAAACTCTCTAGTCGCATCTACCATTTCTCCCCTACCTTGTCATAAACTCCAACTTCATTTAGTCAGTTCCTTCAACACTCAAAATTCCCAAAGTCCTTCTGGCCTTAGCATGTCATCTTCATTCAGTTTAGATACTTTTTCTTACCACTTTTCCTGGAGTAACTCTTATTCAGAGGCTAAAACATTATTTTTTCAGAGAGATTTTCATTTATTCTAAATAGGGCCCTCATTATATGCTTTCATAGCTCCCTGTACTTTTCCTTCACAGCACTTAACAATATTTTACTAAGTATCTTGATTGCTTCCTTTTTCTCGCTCCTCCACTGGACTCTTGAGTTACATGAACAAAGGGACCTTGACTGTTTTGCCAACCACTTTATTCATCTGAAGTATTTTTTGAATGTATGAATTCCCATTTCTAAGGTGGACAGTCGAAGGGTTTTATTGCTGTAACTTTTCTAAGACTTCACAGCAAGTAGTGTCAAAAATAGAAGTTTGGTGTGGTGCTTTTTCTATAGTAAATTTAGAATTTATATCTACTCAAGTCTGATTTCAGGAGATAAGAATATATATAAACAAAAATAATCATGAAAACAAATTGAGATTGGTATGACAAATTCATCCACAATTTAGTGTTTGCCACATTTCTAGGAAACTTCTTCAGAGAACGGTAGTGTTTTTGTGTGTGTGTGATCTTAATTGATGTGAAAACATGAATCTTGTATAGGCACACGTGTGAACATTCGGACTCTTTTTCTACTAAGTTTCTGATAGGCAAAGCTCTAACCCTAAAGATACCCACTTTGAAAATACTCATTTTCTCAATAAGTACAATGGATTATTAGAAATTGTTAGAGTTTATCTTCTAAATAAGCCTTCCAGTTCTATTTATAGCTTGGTAATAATGTTACCATATCCTCTGCTATCTCACTTTTAAAAGTGAACTTATTGTTTCATAAAGAGGGAGTGTGGTATATGATTTGACTAAGAATCTGTTACATTTCTAGGTCTTTGTTAAATAAATGGAATTTAAAGTTTGATGTAATGAAAAGAACACTGAACTTTAGAGTCTGAAAACTAGACTGCAGGACTTTGGGTACCCACCGAGTAGTGTTACGTGACCTTGATAAGTTATATAACCTCTCTGAATTTTGACTTTTCCTTCTGTTAAAAAGGAGGCTGGGCACAGTGGTTCACACCTGTAATCTCCACACTTTGAGAGGCCCTGGCAGCAGGATCACTTGAGGCGAGCAGTTCAAAACCAGCCTGGGCAACAGAGGATTTAAAAAAATAAACAAGGTTATATGTATTTTAATATTAGGCAATTAAGCAGGAACATTTATCTGAATATTGTCAGCATAAACATGTACAAATCAACAACAAAAAAAACTCCATTTACTGCCTCTCTGGTTTCCTAAAATTAGACCTGTCTCTACAAAAAATTTTTTTAAAATTTACTGGTTATGGTGGTGCTGTCTGTCATCCCAGCTACTTGGAAGGCGGAGGCAGGAGAATCACTTGAGCTCAGTTGTTTGAGGTTACAGTGAGCTGTGATCACAACACTGCACTCCAGCCTGCACGAGAGTAAGACCATCTCAAACAAATAAACAAATAAATAAATGAAGATAAATAAAAGGTTGCTCTACTCTGTCTCAAAGGAAAGAAGGGAAGGAGGGAGGGAAGAAAAAGGTAGCTCTACCATCAACTAATGTAAAAACACTTTGTAGAAAAACCTTATATAAACATTAAACATTTGTATTATCTTATGCAGACACTAAGATTTTAAACAGAAGTGAGATGATCATATTTGTGGTTTTAAAATGTTTGGCAGCAGAGTGGAGGACAGCTTGGAAGCAAGCAAAACTTAAAGAAGATGTACAAGTCAAGCAGCTATCATCGTCATCTATGCCACTAAAAATAGTGTGGAAGGGGAGCTACAGAACTAAAGTACTTTTCTGAGGATGAAGAGGAGAGGGGCAGACTTAGAAATATTCTGGAAGTGCTTGGTTACTGGATGTTATGGAGCGGGGAATATAGGTTAATATTCTGGCTTGTGGCTTGGGAAATTAAATTACTGATGAAGTCATTTATTAAAGTAATAGTGGAGAATGGGTAAATGTAGAGAGAGATGTCTGGAAAATCCAAGTTGACATGGGCTTATAGGAATTGGAAATATGATTCAAGAGAACTTGAGGACTGACTCTGAGATGCAGATTTTGGAATTATTGATATGAATTATAGGAGAATATAAACAGTGAAAGAAGAAATCAAAGAACAGCTCTACATAATACACTTAAGCAAAAGAGAAAGTTGTAAAAAAATTGGGAGGGGTCCCCCCACCTCCCCGCCCCAAAAAAAGAATGACAGAGGTTAATTTTTTGAAGGATTAATACATATATAAAATTATGAATCCATTGGATTTGTTAAGGTGGTCATTGGTGATTTGTGAGGGCCCATTAGAGTAGGAAGACCTGTTGTGTTACGTTGGAGTATAAGTGAAAGTTGAGGAAATAGAAACTTGAGAAGCTTGACTGTAAGGACAAGTCAGAAAATGAGAATAGATGAGAAAATACAAGAGTTGAAAAGTGATATGGGGGAGAAGGAGAAAAAGACTTAATCTCTGTTGAAATGCTGAGTAGGAAAAGCCAGATTAGATGGGGTTAGGAGCTGTGTGTGGGGGAAGGTCTCCAAGGTAGCAGAAGGAAATTAGATCCACAGCATAGAAGCAAAAATTATTGGCCTGGGATTTGAAGAAGATTACTTCCTCCACTGATATATAAGGGAATCAGGTAAGAATCAGGTGTGAAGCAGTAGAGTTGGACAGGCTTCTAACTGCTTTGTAAGGTAGGTAGCAAGGTTGTTCAACCTAATGGGTTGGAGATTAGGTAAGACTGGCAAAGGTTTGAAATAATTATTGAGGATATAGAAGGCTATGCTGTGGACTTGGTGGAAGGTTACAGGTCATCTTTGAAGGACTTGAGAGATTGAAAATCATAGGTCTTTAATCTCTATATGATTTTCTTTAGTAACTTTGAACCCAGATAATAACATTAAGATAAAAATAATTTCAGATTGATATACTAATAAGTAAGCATCATATGTGATGACCAGGTATGAGGCACCCTCATAAAATTCCTTGTCATCTTCTGAAACAGGAAGATTATAGTGATTAAGCCATAGATCTTTTAGATTATACATTGGTACATTTACTTCATAACTTCTTTACAAGAACAGTCAGATGTCTTAGTATTCAGAAATATTTCACCTTGGTTTCATTTATAAAGCATTGACTCCTTTGTACAAGAAATTTAGCCTGTTCATCACAAAACAATGTAATTACTACTCTGGGCTACTCAAGATGGTTTGTACATTAGTATTTAGATGAATTTTAGATGGTTGCAGGTCTGTAGTTAATATATAATATTTGGTACCAAAGTTTGATCAGCTTAAAATCAGTAAATATGTCAGTTTTGGAATTTTTTCCTTCTTCGTTTTGCTTATATTATCTTCCAAGATATCAAGGGTAATAATCTGCACTTTATGTGCTTTTCTTTTTATATGAGATATCACTCATACTTATTTTTCTGGCTTATTCACTGGTTGCTCTAGTTACCAGTGGGAAGTAGAAAAAGGAAGTATTTTCTCAAGAATGAATATACTACCCTATATCAGAATCACATTTTGATGAATTTAGAAATGATTGCAAATGAATTGTGCTTTTCCAAAGAAAATTCTTCAAGACTTATGTAAATTTTTAATTAAAATCTAATGCAGATTCGCCTATTTAGAAAAAGTACAACTATAAAAAATAAATACAAAAGATCATATAAAGTTATGAATTTTTTCAGAAATAAAAAGTAGTGAATAAAAACGGTGCCTTTTATGCATTTTGCTGTGTATAATTTTAAAATGTTCTTATAATTATTTTTCTTATTTTTATGCATAAAATTTCCATTGTTGACTGTCAGTGAACACTATCGCTTTTGTTAGCCTCAACATTATTCTTAGTCTATTTGACTGTACTCTATTCTGTGTGCATATATGTGAAGATGTATCTATACCTAACTTCTGTATTAAACAAAAGACATTTACTCATGCTGTTAAAACTTTCTGGCAGATTTTGGATAACCCTCCTTGCACCACTTCACAATAACTCACAAGCTGTAACTCTTCTGAATCCCACTTCCACAAGCAGACAATCTTTTTTAAGATAAAATATGTTTATTATGGTATTTATATATTTCTAACCATTTAGCACATGTAAAACTGTGCTACCATTTTTATTATCTTCTTTAAAACATGTCACTGACAAAGTGCCTCAGCAAGAGAAGGAAGGGGATGGGATTAGGGAAGCATACAAACCTGTACAGCATGTTACCGTGCTGAAGGCAGTTTTAATATAATGTTAAGTATTTTTGTATCTAAATATAGAAGAATAGTAAAAATGCCATATAAAAGATTTTTTTTAATGGTACACCTATTTATGACACTTACCATGAATGGAGCTTGCAGGACTGGACGTTACTCTGGGTGAGTCAGTGAGTTAGTGGAGAGTGAATATGAAGGCCTAGGACAGGGTTGTTCCATCTTTTGGCTTCCCTGGGCCAAATCGGAAGAAGAATTATTGTCTTGGACCACACATAAAATACAGTAACGCTAAGAATAGCTGATGTGCCAAAAAAAAAAAAAAAAAATCACAAAAAACTCAGTGTTTTAAGAAAGTTTACGAATTTGTGTTGAGCTGCATTCAAAGGTATCCTGGGCCACGTGCAGGCCTCAGGTTGGACAAACTTGGCCCAGTGCATTAATGTACACTACTGTAATCTTTATAAACACCGTACACTTAGGCTACATTAAGTTAATTTAAAAATATTTGTTTCAATAATAAAATTATTCTTAGCTTACTGTAACATTTTTACGTTATAAACCTTAAAATTTTTTTTAAATGTTTTTGACTTGTTATAACACTTAGTTTAAAACACCAACACATTATACAGCTGTACAAAAATATTTTCATATCCTTATTCTATAAACTTTTTTCTATTTTTAAATTTTTTCTTTTTTTTTTTATTTTTTCTAATTAAAAAATTTTTTTGCTGAAATCTAAGAGACAAACACATTAACCTAGGCCTGCACAGTCAGGGTGATCAGTATCACTGTCTTCTGTCTCCACATCTTGTCCCATTGGAAGATCTTCATGGGCAATAGTATTCATGGAGCTGTCATCTATGATACCAATGCCTTTGTCTGGAATACTTCCTGAAGGACCTGCCTGACTTTTTTATTTATGTAAGTAGAAGGAGTACACACTATACTTCCTGAAGGACCAGCTAACTTTTATATATATATATGTAGAAGGAGTACACGCTAAAATAACGATTAAAAGTAAATACATAAACTGACAACAGTTGTTTATTATTATTGTCAGGTATTATAATAATTATATGTGCTAAACTGTTCTAAGACCGGCAGCACAGTCGATTTGTTTACGCCAGCATCACCGTAAACATGTGAGTAATGAGTTATGCTACAGTGTCACAATGGCTACATCATTAAGCAGTAGGGCTTTTTAAGCTACATTATGGTGTATGGGACCACCATCATATATGTAGTTTGTCATTGACAAGAAAGTCATTATGCAGTGCATGACTGTATACATATGGTCCTCAACTTAATGATGGAGTTACAGCCTGTTAAACTCAATAGAAGTTGAAAATATTGTAAGTAAAAAATCCATTTAATATACCTAACATACCATACAATATAGGTTAGCCTGGCCTACCTTAAATGTGCTTAGAACACTTACATTAATCTACAGTTGGGCAAAGCCAGCTAACACAAAATCTGTTTTATAATAAAGCATTGATTACTGTACTGAAAATGAAAAACAGAATCATTGTATGGATACTAGAAATATGGTTTCTGCTGAATGCTTATCACTTTCATACCATTATAAAGTCCAGAAATCTTAAGTCGCACCATAAGTTGGACTGTCTATATCAACTTTTTTCATTGTAGTAAGAATACTTAACGTGAGCTCTGCCATCTTAATTTTTTTCTGTACTATATAGTATTGTTATATACAGGCACAATATTGTACAATAGACGTACTCATTTTGTGTAACTGAAACTTTGTACCCACTGAATATCATCAACTCCTTATTTCTTCCTTTTCCCAGCCCCTGGCAGTCACCATTTTACTCTTTGTTTCTATGACTATGATTGTTTTAGATACCTCATAAGTGGAATCATGCAGTATTTGTCTTTCTGTGACTCATTTACTTCATTTAGCATAGTGACTTTCAGGTTCATCCATGTTGCTGCATATGGCAGGATTTTCTTTTTTCAGTCCGAATAGTATTCCATTTTTCTTTATTCTTTCATCCATCAAAAGACATTAAGGTTATTTCCACATCTTGGCTATTGTGAATAATGCTGCAGTAAACATGTTAGTGCATATATCTCTTCAGGACCCTGATTTTAATTCTTTTAGATATGTACCCAGAAGTAGGATTGCTGGGTCATATGGTCGTTCTATTTTTAATTTTTTGAGGCTAATTTTCCATGGCCAATGCACCGTGTTATATAGTCTACAAGAGTTCCAATTTCTCCACATCCTCACTAACAGTTACCTTTTGTTTTTTCAATAATAGCCATCCTAACATGTGTGAGGTGTTATCTCATTGTGGTTTTGATTTGCCTAATTAAGTGTTGTAACACCTTCAAGTTTTCATAACAAGTATTAGAAAAGAACTGACTGCATATGTAAGATAGAGCTGTAATTGATTTTTTCCTTTATGTGTGATCTGTTGTGCAAGTACCTTTTATATAATAGTCCATCTTTGCCTATTAGTTTGTAATGATGCTTTTGACATATGTCCTCATATATATGTGAGTCTTGCTCTTATTTCTTTGCACTGTTTTCATTGGTGTTTTTACTTCTCTCTATGCCAATATCACATTTTCTTAATTACAGCTTTGACACTTTGTAACCTTGGACAGGTTAATTTCTATGTGCATATGTACTCTGTCTCAAATTAAGATAATAGTACCTACTTCATTGGGTAAATGAAAATATATTAATGTGCTTAGAAGTATGCACATGGCTCAAGAGTAAAACTCAAATATTAGTGATTTTGTTATTAAATGAAACTTAATAAAGTTAATAATAAACTTAATTAGCTTGGTAAGTTAATAATAATTAAATTAATAATAAATTAAGCTTAATAAAGAGGCTTAGTAATGAGGAAACTGAGCTTTCCATCTTTTCTTCCAAACTTTCTGGTGAAGTGGAGAGAGGGTTATGGAGGGATTCCCTGAAACAGTGACATTTAGGCAGATATATGAAAGATTATAGGTGTTAACTATGTGTCTTAGTCCCTTCAGGCTAGTATAACAAAGTACTAGTAAGTGGCTTAAAAACAGCAAATTTATTTGTCACTGTTCTGGAGGCTGGGAAATCCAAGATGGCTAGGTACTGGCAGGTTCTGTGTTTGGTGAGGACACAGCATACTTTCTGGTTCATAAATGGAACCTTCTAGCTGTAGTGGAAGGGATGAGGTGTCTCTCTGGGAGCCTCTTTTATAAAGGCATAAATTCCATTCGTGAGAACTCTGCCCTTATGATCTAATCACCTCCTAATACCCTATCCTCAGGGGTTAGAATTTTAACATTAATTCTGGGGGAGGAGACACACGCATTCAGACCATAGCTCTACATGTTTAAGAGAATAAGGGAATTTTCTAGGTAGAAGGGGTTATGAGGCAGAAAGTGGTGTGTCAAGGAACTGAAAGAAGCCTCTTGCAGCTGGATCTGGGCACAAAGAAAAATGGTACCTGCTGAGTTTAAAGGGGTAGCTAGGGTTAGGTCATACAAGACCTTTTAGGCAATGTTAAGCATTTTAGACTTCATCCTGCATAGTTATAACTGTTTGTATTGGTTGATATCCTAATGACTTTAAGTCAATAAAAGAAACTCAAAAGCAAAAATTGGGCTTATCTGGACCCTAATAGTATATGAGGATTAAGAATACTGTTGAGAAGCCGGGCACGGTGGCTCACGCCTGTAATCCCAGCACTTTGGGAGGCCAAGGCGGGCAGATCATGAGGTCAGGAGATCAAGACCATCCTGGCCAAAAACCCTGTCTCTGCTAAAAAATACAAAAAATTAGCCGGGCGTGGTGGTGGGCGCCTGTAGTCCCAGCTATTCGGGAAGCTGAGGCAGGAGAATGGCGTGAACCCGGGAGGCGGAGCTGCAGTGAGCAGAGATCGCACCACTGCACTCCAGCCTGGACAACAGAGTGAAACTCCGTCTCAAAAAAAAAAAAAAAAAAAATACCTTTGAGAATATATAAATTCAGGTCTTTGTTCATTATTTGTAGTCTATGGATTCTGTTCTAGTATTTTTATCAGTTCTAATTGAACATTGGAATTTTGGCAGATTTCATAGATGTAGAAGTATAGTTTTTACAGTGCAACAGATCTATATAAATGTATTGAAATAAAATCTTTCATTTATTTTTCTGTGTCATCTAATCTTACCTTTCTTAGTCTTCTTTCTTGTCTATGTCATCCAATCTTGTCTTTCTAATGTATACCTAACAACACTATACATTATTTCTGGAATAGATTCTCCAATTTTTCTTTGTTTGCTTTTTGAGACAGAATCTTGCTCTATTGCCCAGGCTGGAGTGCAGTGGCATGCTCTCAGCTGACTGCAACCTCCACCTCCTGGATTCAAACAATTCTTGTGCCTCAGCCTCCTGAGTAGCTGGGGTTACAAAAGCGTGCGCCACCACACTTGACTAATTTTTGTATTTTTCGTAGATATAGGATTTCAACATGTTGGCCAGGCTGGTCTCGAACTCCTGGCCTCAAGTGATCCAGCCATCTTGGCCTCCCACAGTGCTGGAATTACAGGCGTGAGCCATGACACCTGGCCAGATTCTCCTATTTTTCTGCTTTCCTGATGTTTCATTACCATAAAATTATATAGATAGCCCTGATAGAAATATGGTGCCCTTTTTCCATTGAAGATAGTATTGAAAGCAATTAAATATCATCAAATGGGAAAGTCTCCTATCATAATAGTATCATTGTACAGAAAGAAGTCACTACAAGATCTAGGAAAGATAGTTGATACAGAAATGTATGACAATACATGGATAGTTGATATAGAAATGTATGGCATTAGAAGGTTTACATACTTTTAGTACCGTAGTCCCTTTTTGTCTGCAGAGGGCAAGTTCCAAGACCCTCAGCGTATGCCTGAACCTGCAGATAGTACCAAACCTGATATACACTGCTTTTTCCTATACTTAGATGTAATAAAGTTTATAGGCCAGGCACAGTGGCTCGTGTTTGCTCGTGTTTGTAATCCCAGCACTTTGGGAGGCCAAAGTGCGAGGGCTGCTTGAGCCCAGGAGCTTGAAACTATCCTGGGCAACATAGTGATATATCATCTCTACAAAAAATAAACAAAATTAGCTGGTTTTGTGGCACATGCCTGTAGTCCCAGCTACTCAGGAGACTGAGGTGGGACGATCACTTGAGCCAGGGAGGTCGAGGCTACAGTGAGCTGTGATCGTGCCACTGTACTCCAGCCTGGGTGACAGAGCAAGACCCTGTCTCAAAAAAAAAAAAAAGTTATAAATTAGCCACAGGAAGATTAACAGCAACAATTAATAATAAAATAGGACAGTTATAACAATATCCTGTAAAAGTTATGTGGATGTGGTTTCTCAAAATATCTTACTGTACTCTGCTTACCCTTTTTGTAATAGTGTGAGATGATAAAATGCGTATGTGATGAGATGACATGAGGTAAATGACATAGGCATTATGATGTAAATGGAAGATTTCAGAAATAATTTATGGGTTTTAAATTACCTGTGTTCTGCGTAGCGTGATGAAATACTGTGCCATTCCACCCAAACTGTCTTCAAGCTGTCTTGGTTTTCAGGTCGACTGTTGCAGTATCACAATCCTTATGTTCAAGTATTCCTTATTTTATTTAATAATTACCCAAAATGCAAGAGTGGTGAGAGTACCACAGTTGACAGTTAACCCGCAGAAAGTGAAACTGCAGCTAAAAGGAGGCTACTGTATAACTGTAAAGGATTTATTAAGTACTTTGGGAGATAGAACTCCATATCTTACAAATGTCTAAGTAACTATAAGTAGAATTTCTGTATTATTCCACAAATTGTTTTTAATGTGTTTTCTAAATGATGTTTGTAACCGTAGTATTAATGTTATCTCAAGTACATATTCTATTTTTAATGCATGTGGCATTAGCTTTTTAAGAAAACTGACAGGAAATTTTGCATTTCCATTTTAAAGGGAAACGTCAGTAACTAAGAAAAATTAACTGAAGATCGGAATCTACCCTCCCAAATGATACTACACTCCCCAGTAGTCTTCATACAAGTAAATCATTAAGGGGCAGATAACCCCTTACAAACTACTTTTATAGATAGTAGAAGAGTAAAAGCTATTCTAGGTTTGTTAGAAGAGTACAGGAGAAAAAGCTTGGCAAGTGCAGAAAATTTTCATCACCTTCAACACTTAGTCATGATAGTCTAAACAAATGTTGAATAGAAAGGAACTTCTCTAAGTTCATTAACAGTATCAAAAACCTACAGCAAGCTAATAAGCAGCATTTATCAAAAATCCACCTAGTGGTGAAACTTCAAATATTGTCATTAAAAAATCAAGACAAAAATGTTTGCTGTCTCTTCACCTATATTTTAGAAGCCCTAGCCAAGAAAAATAGGCAATAGACAAGAACAATAGGAATACAATTAGAAAGAAACAAACACATTATTTGCCACAACAATATGAGTTTTTACATAGAAAAATCTAAGGGAACCTACAACCAGGTAGAACTACTAAGAGTTCAGGATGCTGGTGGATATCAGATTAATCACTTTAAAAAATCAGGCTGAGCACAGTGGTTCATGCTTGTTATCCCAGCGCTTTGTGAGACTGAGGCGGGCGGGTCACTTGAGGCCAGGAGTTTGAGACCAGCCTGGCCAAGATGGCAAAACCCAGTCTTTACTAAAAATAGAAAAATTAGCTGGGCATGGCACAAGCTATAATCCCAGCTACTCTGGAGGCTGAGGCACGAGAATTGCTTGAACCTGGGAAGTGGAGGTTGCAGTAAGCCAAGAGCGTGCCACCACACTCCAGCCTGGGCAATAGAGCGAGACCCTGTCTCTAAAAAACAAACAACAAATATTATTTCTATGCATCAGCTACAAGCAGTTATAGAATGTAATTAATTAGAAAAAAAAGGTAAAATTCACAGAGAAAAACTGAGGTTTCTAGGAATGAATTTAGCAAAACATGATTTTTATTGGGAAAACATATAAAATTCATTGAAAGACATTAACCTGAATAATGGAGAGATATGCCATGGCTGTGGATAAGAAGACTCACTTTGGTAAAGATGGCAGTGTCCCTCAATTTTGTAAGTTTAATGTACTTCCAATCAAAATCTTATTAGACTTTTTTTGTGGAATTTTGCAAAGAAAGCAAATCGAATGTCTGAGTATAAGTAAAATCATTGCTAGTCTAGTCAGTATTTATTTTAGAAAATAGTATTTTCTTAAGACTTAGTCCCTCAATTCTTTTCTCAAAAATCTTAATCTCCACAATGTGTGGGGGCTTTCCATTGCATAATCTTGACAGTGGGTTCAGAATACTGGTACACAGATAATTCTGCATATCTACTTTTAGGGAGTTAGACTCATGAATATTCTTTAAGAATTCTGAGGTTTTGTTAGGTTAGTGCCTTTGCTTTAGCTATTTTCAGACGTTAACTGTGGGTTTTTATTCTTATAGTGTTATATATGGTAATCATAGAAAGAAACACTAGAATGGATAATCTTCTAAAAAACTTCTTTACCTGTAGTATTACATACTTGAGCTTTAAATCTCTCATTAACCTTTATCTTTACTGTTGATTCTGCTTGTGATTGAACCTGGTTAAATGTGGGGAAAATGTTTCTAGAAAAGAATTTAAAATCATTATGAACCAATGACAAAGCAGTATTTTATAGGAGGCGTACTGTAGTCAGAATAAATTTTTGCAATGTTTTAGATTTTTTTTTTAATGCTTTCTATCCTAGTGAACACTTGTTTTACTTTTTCTGTCATTGGTCATCTGATGAGAAGCTAGTTCTAGGTAGCTGAAAAATAAGATGAATATAGTTTCAGTAATGTTTACAGTGTTAGCTCTATCACACTTTTGAAATCATTCAGAAACCAATCCTGCTTGCCCCTACTATAGGAGGAACAGTCAGAGATAGTATTGTTGTTGTTAACTTCCGTTGGTAAAGAAGCTTAATTAACGTTTTAAGACTGATTATACTTTCTATTAATATTTTTATAGATTTAAGGAGTACAAATGCAGTTTTGTTACATGGATGAACTGCATAATGGTGAAGTATGATCTTTTAATGTAGCCATCAGCTGAATAGTGTATATTGTACTCATTTAATAATTTATCATCCCTCACCCGCCTCCCACCCTTCTGAGTCTCCAATGTCTGTTATTTCACTCTCTGTGTCCGTGTGTATACATGGTTTAGCTACTGCTTATAAGTGATAACATGCAGTATTTGACTTTGTATTTCTGAATTATTTCCCCTAAGATAATGGCCTCCAGTTCCATCCATGTTGCTGCAAAAATATGCCTTCATTCTTTTTTATGGCTGAGTAGTATTCCACGATGTGTGTGTGTGCGCACACATGTGTGTGCATGCCACATTGTCTTTATCCAGTCATCCATTCATGGACACTTAAAGTGTTTCCTAAGATAATGGCCTCCACTTCTATCCATGGTGCTGCAAAAAAACCATGGTTTTATTCTTTTTTTATGGCTGAGTAGTATTCCATGGTGTGTGTGTGTGTATCCATATATGCCACATTGCCTTTATCTAATCATCCACTGATGGACACTTAGGTTGTTTCCGTATCTTTGCTATTTTGAATAGTCCTGTGGTAAACATACAAGTGCACGTGTCTTTTTGATAGAATTATTTCATTTCCTTTGAGTATATGCCCAGTAGTGTAATTACTACATCTGGTGGTAGTTCTATTTTTAGTTTTTTGAGAAATCTCCATACTGTTTTCCATAAAGGTTGTACTAATTTCCATTCCCACCATGCCTTTTCCTCTGCATCCTTGCCAGCATCTGTTATCTTTTGACCTTCTAATAATGGCCATTCTGACTGGTGCGAGATGCTTTTTCACTGTGGTTTTACTTGCATTTATCTGATAATTAATGATGTGAAATTTTTTTTCATATGTTAGTTGACCATTTATATGTGTTAGTTTGAAATTTTTCTGTTTAGAGTAAACACAATCTACAGAATGGGAGGAAATATTTTCAAACTATACATACAACAAAAGACCAATATCTGGACTCTGTAAGGAACTTAATAAGAAAAAAGCCAACCCTATTAAAAAATGGACAAAGGACATGAACAGAATTCTCCAAAGAATACATACAGCCAGCAAACATATGAAACAATGCACAAAATCACTAATAATCAGAGAAATACAAATTAAAACCACAGTGAGGTACCATCTCATACCAGTCAGAATGGCTATTATTAAAAAGTTAAATAACAGATTTTAGCAAGATTGCAGAGAAAAGGGAATGCTTAATATGTTATTGGTGAGAATGCAAATTAGTTCAGCCCCTGTGGAAAGCAGTTTGGAGATTTCTCAAAGAACTAAAAATAGAAATACCATACGCTCAGCAGTCCCATTACTAGAAAATAAATCATTCCGCCAAAAAGACACCTGCCAAAAGTATCACAGTACTATTCACAATAGTAAAGCAGTGGAATCAACCCGGGTGCCCATCATTGATGGGCTGGATAAAGAAAATGTGATACATGGCCAGGCGTGGTGGCGCATTCCTGTAATCCCAGCAGTTTGGGAGGCCGAGGCGGCAGATCACTTGAGGTCAGGAGTTCGAGACCAGCCTGACCAACATGGTAAAACCTGTCTCTACTAAAAATACAAAATTAGCCAGGCGTGGTGGTGCATCCCTGTAATCCCAGCTATTCGGGAGGCTGAGGCAGGAGAATTGCTTGAACCTGGGAGGCGGAAGTTGCAGTGAGCTGAGATCGCACCATTGCACTCCAGCCTGGGCAACAAGAGCGAAACTCTGTCTCAAAAAAAAAGAAAATGTGATACATTCACACCATGGAATACTGTGCAGCTATCAAAAAGAATGAAATTATATCCTTTACAACAACATGGATGCAGCTAGAGGCCATTATTCTAAGCAAATTAACACAGATACAGAAGACCAAATACTGTGTGTTCTCACTTATAAGCAGGAGCTAAACATTGGGTATACATGAACACAAATTGGGAATAGACACTGGGGATTCCAAAAGAGAGGAGGGAGAGAGGGGAGTAGGGGTTGAAAAACAACCTATCGATTACGTATTTGCTACTGGGCAACAGGATCATTAGAAGCCGAAACCTCAGCATCATGCAATATACCCATGTAACAAAGCTGTATTTGTACCCCCTGAATCTAATATTAAAAATAAAATTTAAAATATTTTTAAATGAATTTTTGATGTAAAAATAACTTTAAAAAATCTGTGTTCTTTGCCCATTTTTAAATGTTTTTTTTTTGTTGCCGTCGTCGTCATTGAGTAGTTTGAGTTCCTTGTAAATTCTGAATATTAGTCCTTTGTTGGAGGCATAGATTACAGATATTTTCTCCCATTGTTAGGTTGTCTGTTCACTCTCAATTATTTCTTTTGCTGTACAAAAGTTTTTCAGTTAAACTGAGTCACTTTTGTCTATTTTTGTTTTTTGTTGGATTTGTTTTGAGATGTTAGTCATAAATTCTTTTGTGTAGGCCAGTGTACAGAGAGTTTCTCCTAGGTTTTGTTTGTTTGTTTTTGTTTTTTTTTTAGGACTTTTATAAACGTTTCAAGATCTTGAATACACCTTGCGTTAATTTTTGTTGTTGTTGTTTTTCTACCTTAAGTATTTTTTATAGTGAGAGGTAGGGTCCAGTTTCATTCTTCTGCATGTGGCAATCCAGTTTTCCCGGCACCATTTATTGAATAGGGTCTCCTTTTCCAGTGAATGTTTTTGTCAGCTTCGTTGAAGATCAGTTGACTATAGGTATGTGGCTTTATTTCTGGGCTCTCTGTTCTGTTCCATTGATCTGTGCATCTATTTTTGTACCAGTACCATGCTGCTTTGGTTACTGTAACCTTGCAGTGTAATTTGAAGTTGAGTAATTTGATGCTTCCAGCTTTGTTCTTTTTGCTTAAGATTGTTTTGTCTGTTGAGATTTTTTTTTTATTTCATATGAGTTTTAGAATTGTTTTTTCTAATTCAGTGAAACATGATGTTGGTATTTTGATAGAAATTACATTGAATCTGTAGATTGCTTTGGGCAAGGGGAGTATGAGTTATTTTAACATTACTGATTCTTCTGATCCATCGGCATGGGATGTTGTTCCACTTATTTGTGTCATCTGCGGTATCTTTCATCAGTGTTTTGTAGTTTTCCTTATAGAGGTCTTTCACCCCCTTGATTAGATGTATTCCTTGGTTTTTTTTTTTTGTTGTTTTTTTGGTAGCTTTGGTAAATGAAACTGTCTTTGATTTGGTTCTCAGCTTGATTGTTAGTAGTGTATAAAATTGCTTCTGGTTTTTGTAAGTTGATTTTGTATGCTGAAACTTTACTAGTTTGTTTCTCAAAGAAGTCTTCGTGGAATCTTTAGGGTTATCTAGGTATAAGATGATATTGTCAGGCCGGGCGCGGTGGCTCAAGCCTGTAATCCCAGCACTTTGGGAGGCCGAGACGGGCGGATCACGAGGTCAGGAGATCGAGACCATCCTGGCTAACACGGTGAAACCCCGTCTCTACTAAAAAATACAAAAAACTAGCCGGGCGAGGTGGCGGGCGCCTGTAGTCCCAGCTACTGGGGAGGCTGAGGCAGGAGAATGGCGTGAACCCGGGAGGCGGAGCTTGCAGTGAGCTGAGATCTGGCCACTGCACTCCAGCCTGGGCAACAGAGCGAGACTCCGTCTCAAAAAAAAAAAAAAAAAAAAGATGATATTGTCAGCAAACAGAGATAACTTGACTTCCTCTTTTCCAACTTGGATGACTTACTTCTCTTTCCTGTTTTCTGGCTGTGACTTTTAGTACTATGTTGAATTGGAGTGTGTAAGTGGGCATTTTTGTCTTGTTCCCATTTTTAGTGGGAATGCTTTCAACTTTTCTCCATTCGTATGATATTGGTTATAGTTTCGTTGTATGTGACTTTTATTATCTTGAGATACGTTCCTTCTGTGCCTAGTTTGTTGCTGGTATTTATCATGAGATGTTGAATTTTACCAGATGCTGTTTTTGCATCTATTGAGATTATTATACGGTTTTTGTTTTTAATTTTGTTTGTGGTGAGTTGCATTTATTGATTTGCATATGTTGAACTTTCCTCACATGCCTGGAGTAAAACCCCCATGATCATGGGGTATTATCTTTTTGAACACTGTTGTATTCAATTTGCTAATATTTCGTTGAGGAATTTTGCGTCTATATTCATCAGGAGATATTGGTCTGTAGTTTTCTTTATTTGTTGAGTCCTTGTTTGACTTTGGTATCAGGGTGACACTGGCCTTGTAGAATTAGAAAGGGAAAATTCCCTCTACTATTTTGGAACAGTTCCAGTGGGATTGGTACAAGTTTCTTTTTATGTCTGGTAGTATTCAGCTCTGAATCCGTCCTGCCCTGAGCTGCTTGTTGTTGTTGTTGTTGTTGTTGTTGTTGTTGTTGTTGTTGTTGTTAGACTTTCATCTTACTGATTTAATCTTAGTACTCATTATTGGTCTGTTCAGGGTTTCCAGTTCTTTCTGGTTCAACACAATCGGGAGGTTGTATGTTTCCAGGAGTTTACCCAGTTCCTCTAGGTTTTCTAGTTTGTGTATGTAGAGACGCTCATAGTAGTCTCTGATGACCTTTTGTATTTCTGCAGTATCAGTTATAATCTCTTCTTTTTTATTTCTGATTGTGTTTATTTGAATCTTCTCTCTTCTTGGTTAGTCTACCTAGCAGTCTGTCTGTTTTCTCTTTTCAAATAACTTTTCATTTCATTGATCTTTTTGTGCTGTATTTTTTATGTCAGTGTCACTTACTTTTCCTCTGATCTTTATGTCTTTTCTTCTGTCAACTTTGGGTTTAGTTCTTGTTTTTCTGTTTCATTGGGTATGACATTCAGTTGTTGATTTGTGTGGTTTTTTTGTTGTTGTTTTGTTTTGTTTTTTAGACAATATAAACTTTCCTCTTAGCACTGCTTTTGCTGTATCCCAGAGGTTTGGTATGTTGTATCTCCTTTTTCATTCATTTAAACATTTTTTAAAATTTTCATCTTAATTTTGTTGTTGACCCAAAGATCATTCAGGAACATGTTACTGAATTTCCATGTATTTGTATAGCTTCAAGAATTCCCCCTTGGGAATGATTTCTAGCTTTATTTCACTGTGTTTAAGAAGATACTTGATATTATTTCAATTTAAAAAAATTTTTTTAAGACTTGTTTTGTGGCATACCATATGGCCTATTTTGGAGAATGTTTCATGCATGATGACAGGAATGTATATTCTGCTATTTGGGGATAGAATGTTCTACAGATGTCTGCCAAAAAGATTTAATTTAGAATCCAATTTAATTCTGGTGTTTCTTTGTTAGTTTTGTGTCCTGATGATCTGTCTAGTGCTGTCAGTGGAATATGGAAGTCCCCCACTACTATTATATTGCTGTTTATATCTTTTCTTAGGTCTATTTTTATGAATCTGAGTTTTGGTCCTCTGGTGTTGGGTACATATATATTTAGGATTGTTATATCTTTCTATTGAATTGATCCCTTTATCATTATAATGACTTTGTATTTTTTTTACTGTTTCTGATTTAAAGTCAATTTTATCTGATCTAAGTATAGCTACTCCTACTTGTTTTTGGTTTCCGTTTGCATGGAGTATCTGTTTGCACCCCTTTCTTCAGTCTGTAAGCTTCTTTACTGCTAAGGTGAGTTTTTATTGTAAGCAGCATAGAGTTGGATCTTGTTTTCTAAGTTCATCCTGCCGATCTTTTATCTTTTAAGTAGAGCATTTAACCCATTTATGTTTGAGGTAAATATTGATATGTGAGGTTTTATTCCTGTAGTAATGTTAATTGTTATCACATTGCTTTGTAGTTTCATTGGTGCAATTATTTTACAAGATCTGTGGATTTTTTACTTTATTACGTTTTTATGATGGCAAGCATTGACCCTTCATTTCCAGGTTTGACCTCCCTTGATCATTTTTGTAGAGCCAGTCTAGTGGTGACAGATTCCCTCAATGATTGTTTTTCTAGGAAAGACTTTATATCTCCTTTATTCCTAAAGCTTTTTCTAGCGGGATACAAATTTTCAGGTTGACACTTGTTTTTTTTTTTTCTTTAAGCCCATTTGGAAAATAGAATCCCAGTCTCTTCTGACTTGTAAGTCATTTGCCAGGAAGTCTGCTGTTAGTGAAATGGAGTTTCCTTTGTAGGTGACCAGATGCTTTTCTCTTACTGAGACCTGACACAGTCTGATGACTCTATGTCATGGTGAGGCCCTTCTTGTAATGTATTTTTCTGGATTTCATTGAGCCTCTTATTCTGGATGTCTAGATCACTTGCTGGACAAGAGAAGTTGGTTTTCCAAACTTTTTGCTTTCTTTTTTTTCTTTCTCAAGAATACGTAAAATTCCTAGGTCCAGACGTTTTAAGTCTCCTACTTCTTGAAGCCTTTGTTCATCTTTAGCATTCTTTTTTCTTTCTTCAAAAGACCTGTCTTTGTGTTCTGAGATTGTTTCTTCTCCTTGATCTAGTGTATTGTTGAAGTGTTCATCTGTAGGATTTTGTAAATCCTTCAGTGATTTTTTATCTCCAAAAGATTTCATTTATATCCTTAATTGATTTTCTGTTTCTTTGTGTTGGTTTTTCACATTTTCTGTGAATCTCATTGACCTTCCCTAAAAATCAATATTGTGAATTATTTAACATTTCAGTAATGTTGAATAGGATTTATTACTAGAGAGTTAGTGTGATCCTTTGAGAGTATTGTAACACCCTGTTTTTTCAAACTTCCAGAATTATTATACTGGTTCTTTCTCATCTAGAAAAACTCATTTCTCAGTTTGAATTAATTTTTGTATGGGCGAGACTATTTTCCCTTGAGGATGTGACTATAATGTGTGTTGAATAGGGTCATTTGGCTTTGCTTCTGGGTGCTTTTAGTGGCAAAGACTCTGTATGAATTTCCTGGTTTTAGATAGCCTTTGTTTGGTGGCTTTCTCAAACGTCAGGTGTGATAGTGGTATACTTGGCATGTGAGCAGGCTCACAGCCTCCTGTAGAGCCAGAGTAGCAGAAGTCTCAAGAAGCTTATCTTGTTCCCAAGTTGTGTGCATTTATGGTAGCAGATTTGTATTGGGTTGTGCAGTTCATCCTCCAGGCCAGTAGTAGCATTTGCAGGTATGAGTCAGCTTCAGTGGTAACAGTGGGGTTTACGCTTGACCTTTGTTTGCCAGGGAAAGCTCAGATATTCTGATGACTGGCAGAAGCGCCAGCCCTGACGAGGGTGGCAGGGGAGAGGGGAGTCATCGGGCCACTGGTAAAATGCACCGAGGTCTCTTGTGGAGGGAGGTGAGGGGTGTGGGCCGGGGTGATGAGCTGTCTTAGCACCCTGGCCTCATCAGGCAGGAATGTGCTGTTTCCCTCTCACATTCCTGTTCTGGTGCTCAGGTTGTTCAGTTCTCTTAGACACTGCCATTTATTTCCAAGCTGCAATGTAGCCTAGAACTGAAGAAGATGCTTGCCCCATGGCTTGACACTACACTTCTGTACTGTCTGGAAATGGGTGCCATGCAGACTCTGCTTCCCATGGCAGGACCCCTGAAACTATGCAGAGAGTGGGAAAGGACCCACCCTTCTCATGAACCTGGGCCCAGAGGCCACTGCCCGTGGAGCTGCAGTTGCCCCTCACAGCTTCACATAGCCTGCCCTCTGGTTTCTTGTGCCAGCTTCCTATGGGAGCAGCAGTGACTGTGTTTGCAACAGTGGGTGGAGGGGGAGAAGTCCCCTTCTTTATGTTTGGGCTCAAGCACAGAGGCCACTTGGCCAATGGTACGGGACCTTACTCCTCACTTGCAGTGCTGAGCAGAGTTTGTGTCTCTGTGTCTCTGCCAGGAGAAGGCATTCACTTGCAACCCCAAGCAGGGAGCTCTTGGGGGGCTCTGGAAAATGCATGTTTTGGTTTCCTTTGTCTCAGGGGCTGTCCCTTTGGTGCACTGCACTTTTCCTTCCCTTAAAAGTAGCACTCCTTGAGGGATCGATTATTGGGAACCTTGCAGCACCCCTGGGTCTAACTAGCACTGTGCCACTGCTGCCCGCTGAGTGGGTGCTGGGGAATGTCAGCAAGAGCTCCCAGGATATGGAAGCACAAGGGCTGAGGTTCCCTGGGCAAGATGAAGTCCCCTGATGGATGTGCTCTGACAGTGATGCCTTGCCACAGACGCTTGAGTCTAGGGGGGTGGGAAGGTGAGCAACCCAGAGTGAGCTTGCAGTCTGGTGTAATACCCTCAAGAAATCCCTACCCTTACCACTGTCTGGGTTTGTGAGAGCGGAGGAGCTCTCCCATAGATCGCATACTAGCAGTCCGCCACAGGAATGAAGGATCCCAAACACTCTCGCTTACCCTTTCCATGCAACACCAAGTCCCTTAGGGCTCCCAGCAACTCTTTTTTGGCCTCTCACTTCCTTCTTTTTCTATGTCTAAATTTTTTCCTGTGATTTTTGTGTACTAGTATTCTTTCTTTGATATTCTGTTAGAGCTGTGATTATGTGTTTGTAATTTTGGTTCTTTTTTCTTTTTTGAGACCGAGTCTCACTCTTTCGCCCAGGCTGGAATGCAGTAGTACGATCTCGGCTCACTGCAACCTCTGCCTCCCAGGTGCAAGCAGTTTTCCTGCCTCAGCCTCCTGAGTAGCTGGGATTACAGGCACCTGCCACCATGCCTGGCCAATTTTTGTATTTTAGGTAGAGACGGGATTTCACCATGTTGGCCAAGCTGATCTTGAACTCCTGACCTCAACTGATCCACCCGCATCAGCCTTCCAACATGCTGGGATTGCGGGCGTGAACCACCGCACCCGGCCGTAATTTTGGTTCTTTTTTCTGAAGGGAACTGGAACTCGATGTCTCTAGTCAGCCATCTTGAACCTCTCTCTGATTATAATTATTATAATTAACCTTGCAACCCTTGATAACTGGTTTCCTTTACCTCCAAAACACGTAATAAAGTACATAAAATTATTTGCAAGTTTCTTGTAAAAGAACCATTTTTTCTGTTTACCATTTTGCATTTTTAAATTTATTTTGACAGATTCTTATGATTATTTGCATATTTATTTAATTGAGAAGCGCTTATATATGTATTTTTATGTTAATATTTGTCATCAAGTAGTGTATATGTTTATAGAACAATAGGAATAATACTTTATACGAATGAAGTCTTGTCTTTCTAATACTAAGTGGCATTACAGTTATTTTCAATAATCCTTTGAAGTAGATATGTCTTTTAATACAAAAGGAAATATCAAAAATTGATGGCTCTTCTACTGTTGCTATATTTTCAGGTGTTTTCCTTAACCAATTTCTTTTATTTTCTAGGTACCTAGTCGATAGTCGCTGGTTCAAACAGTGGAAAAAATATGTTGGCTTTGACAGTTGGGACAAATACCAGATGGGAGATCAAAATGTGTATCCTGGACCCATTGATAACTCTGGACTTCTCAAAGGTCATTATTTTCTTCCTTCAGTCAAGTTGTAAATGTGTTAAATTTCATTATGTAAATGTCAGTTGAGTATGGAAAATGTTAGTGTAAATAAGTTGATAAATTAGAAATATCTTTGCATTACAGATTTGACCTAATGAACTTATTATTCTAATTCGTTATTTAAAATTTTATAGTTATTAATCTGTATGACAAGTTTGTTTTTCATTTATGATGTAATAAGACTTTATTGTTGTTTAAACTCTTAAATGAAGAATGTGATTTCTTCATTTAAAGATTTCATTATTAAGTAATCATTTAATGATTATTATTAAGTAATAAGACTATTTGTTATTAAATAATAAAGACTGATTATTTTGAGAAATGCTATGTCACATATTGTTTTTCCTAGAGGACATGTGACATTTTTTTAAATTTGAGGAATAATCGTATATGCTTACATTCTTAAATTTTTGCATTAGCTTTCTACAGCGCTCACTACTTGCCAGTCCACTTCTATATACCTGTTACTGTGGGTAAAGGGGACAAACCATAAGTATCAGAACTTCCATTTCTAACAGTGGTTCTCAAAACACTGGATATCAGGCAGCGGAAAACAGTGATCCTTGAGAGATGGGAAACAAAATAGGTAAGCCCTCCGACTGCCTTCAGTTTACTGCATTGAAAGAGTTTCCAAGACACAACATGGGAAGATGAAACCCATGCAGACCCTTGCGTTCTCCCTTAGTTGAGGAAACAGAGTTTGCAGTCCGGGAAAACCAAGCCTACAAGAATCCAGGAAAATACCAGAAAGTAGTGAGTAGCTCAGAGAGAGAGACCTAGACCCTCCATAGGGTTACTCTTAAGTCTTCAACTATTAATCCGCACTTTGCATGTGAGAAAACTTTCCAAGGCCAGACGAGGTACCACTGAAAAGAAGGAACAATCATCGAGGCTAATAATAGGATTGAGAATCATTTGTGTTCTCAGCAGCCAGAGTGGAAAACCACATAATTTACAGAATAGACTTCTGAGAACAGTTTTACTTATATAATAGGGTGAAATTAATTTTCCTGCTCTGCTAGCCTGAAAGCATCAAACTATTTCCAATTAACCTAACTGCATTTCAGAATAAAACTTGAGTATTTATAAGAATACAAAATATCCAGCATACAAAAATGTAAAATTTATAATGGCTTGGATCTGACCAAATATTACCTGGCATGTGAAGAAGCAGGAAAATATGATCAATAATGACAAGCAGTGTCGATCTTAAAAACAAATCTCCCCCACAAGACATGGAAAAAATTAATAAAGAACAGATGAGACAAATACAAAATTAAAAGTTGCTAGATTGAAACCCAGCTCTATGAATAATCACATTAAATGTAAACACCTCAACTAAAGGTAGTGGTGGTGAGATTAGATTAAAAAGTTAAGAACCAGCTATCAACTGCCTACAAGAAACTCACTTTAAATGTAAGGACACAGACAGATTAAAGGAAAGATATGGAAAAAGATAACACCAGGCTGTGGTAAGCAAGACTAATCCCCAGTGATCCTCACTCTTATGTAATACTCTCCCCTTTGAGTGTAGGTGAAACTTGTAAATAGGATGAAGACATCACCCCTATGATTATGTTATGTTTCAAAAGGAGACTATCCTGGTGAACGTAATCTAATCACACATACCCTTTAAAAGCAGAGAGTTTCTCTGGCTGGTGGTAAAAGAATTCAGAGATGCATGAAAGAGAGTCAACATGTCATTGCTGGTTTGAAGTTGGAAGGAATCGTGTGAGATGCAAGGCAGGCAGCATCTAGGAACAGAGAGAGGGCTCAGGTTGACAGCCAGCTAGGAAACGGGAATCTCAGACTCACAACCATGAGTAGCTGAATTCTGCCAACAACCTGAATGGGCTTGGAAGCAGATTCTCCCTCAGACCTTCAGATAAGAGCCCAGTAGGGGTGATATCTTGACTTCAGCCTTGTAAAACCCCAAGCACAAATCCATTTGGGCCCTCCTGAACTACTGACCCACAGAACTGTGAACTAATAAATCGGTGATGTTTAAGCCGCTATGGTAATTCATTATGCAACAGTGGAAAACTAATACACATGCTAACACTAGTTTTTAAAAAGTCAGAGACATTAAGTTTCAGAATAAAGAAAATTATCAGGGATAGGTCACTTTATAATGACCAATGTGATGGGATAGTTCATCAAGAGAATATAGTAATCCTAAATATATACCTACCTAATAGCATAACTTGAAAATATGTGAAGAAGAGTGATGTCAGCAGGATGATAGGATAGAAAGTCCCAGCCCCCAACCCCCAACAGAAACACTGAAGTAACAATGGTCCAGACTATGAGAAACCCAAGATCCAGTTAAGAATTTGCAGTACTCCAGATGAGCACAAAACTGAGAACAACAATATTGAAATGGGTAAGAACAATTTTATTTTGCCCCCATCAGCCCCTCCTCCAAGGAGACTTAGCTTAGTCTCAAGAGAGATTGTCACAGATCAGGACCTCTCCCTTGGGGGGAAAGAGAGAGATCTTGTGTTTAATTTTCCAGCCCTTCAGTGTACTACCCAACAGGCCAGTTTTTTAAAAAAATTTTTATCACTTTACACAGAGTGCTGATGGAACCAGCATAGTTCTGATGCCTGGGGGCAGTTAACAGAGGAAAAGGGGTAGGTGGTTGCTGGAGCTGGAAGGCTCTCAGAGATTGAGAGAAGGCTAAGAACCTGAGGCTTCTCTCCCAGGAAGGAAGAAGAGGAGTGGAGGCATCCTACACTGCCCATGCCTTTCAGTGTGCTGCCTGAGGGGCCAGTTTCTGTCATGCCTCATTGTACCAGAGAGCTGACATATTTCAAATAACTGGGGAAAATTAAGAACAAAAGAAAAGGGATAGGCGGCTTGCTGCAGCTACCACAACCCTGTAATATTGGGAGGAGGCATAGAACCTGAGACTTGTCTCCTAGGAAAGAGGAAAAGGAGTGGAGTGTACCTCCAGTGTTCCAGTCTTTCAGGGTACTGCTTGAAGGCCTGATTACTGTCTTACCTTAGCCAGTGGGCTAATGGAACTGGCAGAGTTTGGTGGGGGCAGATAGGAACAAAAGAAAAGGGGCAAGTGGCTTGCTGCACTCAGCACAGCTCTAGAAGATTTGAGAAGGCAGAGAACTCAAGGTTTCTTTACAAGGAAAAGGAAGACAAGCGGGATGTGCCTCTAATGTTCTGGTCTGTGGTATGATGTAGTAAGATACCATAAGGAAGAAGAGATTATGGGCTCCTTGAAAAAAAAAGAAAGTCAATAAATCCTTCTAATTAGGAATCTGCATGCACAAGTACAGAAAAGACATATCCACAAAAAAAGTTTGAGATGTTCTCAGAATCTCTAGCCAGCTGATGAGTGGAAGTGAAGCTATTTGCCTTTCAAAGCCAGTTCATAAAGACTGGGACAGGTGGCTGTTTCTTTAGTTGCACAAACACCTGTGCAAACCTGGGAGAACTCAATCAGAGAAACAAGACACAAAGAAATAAAATCTCCAGAAACTGACCATAAAGAAATAGAGATGAATTGCCTGACAGAGAATTCAAAATAATTGTCTTACAAAGCTCACTGAGTTACAAGAAAACATAGACAACTTAACAAAACCAGAAAAATAAAAATTCACAAAATATCAACAAGGAGCTAAAAATTATGAAGAACCGAACAAATTTTGGAATACAATAACTGAAAAATTCACTAGAGGTCTTCAACAGCAGACTTGATCAAGTAGAAAAATTGGCAAACTTGTAGACAGATCATTTGAAATTATCCAATCAAAGGAATAAAAATAATAAAAAACAGTAAAGGAAGTCCAAGTGACTTATGGGACACCATCAAATGAATTTGTGTGTATGGAAGTTCCAGAAGGAGGAAAGTGAGGGGGGCAGAAAGCATATTTAAAGACATACTGAGGCCAGGCATAGTGGCTCACACCTGTAATGCCAGCACTGTGGGAGGCCAAGATGGACGGATCACATGAACACAGGAGTTCCAGATCAGCTTGGGCAACGTGGTGAAACCCTGTCTCTAGAAGAAATACAAAAAAATAATCCAACCAGTTATGGTGACTCACGCCTGCAATCCTAGCACTTTGGGAGGCCAAGGCGGGAGGATCACAAGGTCAAGAGATCGAGACCATCCTGGCCAACATGGTGAAACCCCATCTCTACTAAAAATACAAAAAAATTAGCCGGGTGTGGTGGCACGCACTTGTAGTCCCAGCTACTCAGGAAACTGAGGCAGGAGAATCACTTGAACCTGGGAGGCAGAGTTTCAGTGAGCTGAGATCGTGTCACTGCATTCCAGCCTGGCGACAGAGCAAGACTCCATCTCAAAAAATAAAATAAAATAATCTGTGGGTGGTGGCATACACCTGTAGTCCTAGTACTCAGGAGACTGAGGTAAGAGGATTGCTTCAGCCTGGGAGACGGAAGTTGTAGTGAGCTGAGATCGCACCACTGCACTCCAGCATGGGTGACAGAGTAAGACCCTGTCTTGAAGAAAAAAAAAAAAAGAAGAATGAAATAATGACTGAAACTTCCTAAAACTGGGAAGAGAAATTGGGCATCTACATTCACGAAGCCCAAAGAATTGAACAACACTGTTAATCAACTTGACCTAATTGAATTTTGTAAAACATTCCTTGTACCCATTAGGAATCACACCCTATCCCTTCTCTGCTGCCACCCCCAGCTCTAGACAACTACTAATCTCCTTTGTCTCTGTGGATTTGCTTATTCTGGACATCTCATATAAATGGAATCATACAATATGTGTGGTTTTTTTGCTGTTTTTTTTTTTTTTTATTTTTTATTTTTTTATTTTTTGAGATAGAGTCTCACTTTGTTGCCCAGACAAGAATGCAGTGGTGCAATCTCAGCTCACTGCAACCTCCACATCCCAGGTTCTAGTGATTGTCCCACCTCAGCCTCCCAAGTAGCTGGGATTACAGGTGCGTGCCACCACACCTGGCTGATCTTTGTATTTTTAGTAGAAACAGGGTTTCACCATGTTGGCCAGGCTGGTCTTGAACCCCTGACCTCAGGTGATCCACCCGCCTCGGTCCCCGAAAGTACTGGGATTACAGGTGTTAGCCACTGCGCCCAGCCCAATACATGTTTTTTTATGTTTGTCTTCTTTTACTTAGGACAGCACAATGTTTTCATGTTTTATCCATGTTGTTGCATGAATCAGTACTTAATTTCTTTTTATGGATGAATGATTTCTACTGAATGGTAGCACACTTTGGACATTTGAGTTGTTTTCACTTTGTGGCTCTTATGAGTATTGTTGCTACAAACATTCTCGTAAAAGTTTTTGGGTAGGTGTGTTTTCCTTTCTAATGGGTAGATACCTAGACATGAAATTGTTGGGTCTTTTTAAACTTCATTGTTTTACCATTTTAGGAACTGTTAGACTGTTTTTCCAAAGTCGTTGCATCATTTTACATTGTTGCTGGTAGTGTATGAGGATTTATTGCTCCATATTATTGCCAACACTTGTTCTTTCTTGTCTGTCCTTTTTATTATAGCCGTCCAAGTAAGTGTGAAGTGGTATCTCATTGTGATTTTTGACTTGCATTTCCCTGGTGATTAATGATGATAAGTTCTTTGTTTTGTGCTTGTTATATATCTTTTTTAGTGAAATATCTATTCAGATCCTGTGCCCATTTTTAGTAGAGTTGTTTGTCTTTTTATTATTGTATGTTCAGAGTTTGTTATTTATTTAGGATGCTAGACCCTTATCAAATGTATGATTTGCAAAAATTGTTTCTTATTTTGTGGCCTTTTTATTTTCTTGATTGTGACCTTTGAAGCACATAAGTTTTTTAATTTTAAGTCCAATTTGCCTTTTTTTCCCTTTGTTGCTTGTGCTTTCAGTGTCAGAAAGCATTGCTGAAACCAAGGTTGCAAAGATTTGTATAACATTTATACTTACATTTTATTCTAAGAGTTTTATAGTTTTGGCTGTTACGTTTACACCATTGGTCTACTTTAAGTTAATTTTGTATATAGTGTACGGTAGTGGTGTAACTTCACCCTTGCATGTGGATATGGAGTTGTCCAGTAGGCTTTTTAATAGAAATGGATAAGCTGACCCAAAAATTCATGTGGAAATTCAAATGACAGAATGGCTGAAACAACTTTGAATTCTCAAATAAAATCATACACGTTAACACTATTTGATTTCAATCCTTATTTTAAAGCTATAATAATATAATTGATACTGACATAAAGACAAATACATCAATTGACCAGATTAGAGAATCCGAAAATAGATCTTCACATATATAGTCATATAAGTTTAGGAAAAGGTAAAAGAGGAATTCACTGGCAAAATGATAGTCTTTTAAACAAATGCGGCTTGAGCATTTGGATATCTGTTTGCAAAAAACTGAACTTTGATCCATACATGGCACTGTATACAGTATTAATCCAAAATGGATTATAGACCTAAATGTAAAAACTAAACCTTTTAGGAAAAAATCTTTTTGATGTTGTATTAGCCAAAGTTTTCTTGGATATGATTCAAAAGAAGGTTGATAAAAGAAAAAAGATGAGATTGTGTCTCATCAGTAATAAAAGCTTCTTTAAATGACACTGTTAAGAAAAAGAAAAGAGAAGCCACAGTGTGGGAGAAAATATTTACAATAATGTAGCTGATAGAATATATAGTTTATACCACTCATTTTGAAGGAAACATAAAGCCCAAAGGAAAAAGTAGGCAAAAGATTTGAACACATAATTCGCCAAAGAAGATACAGGTTTCAAAAAGCACGTGCAAAAATGCTCAACATAATTCATATTAGAGAAATGAAGATTAAAAACGCAATGAGAAAACTGATCCATACCAAGTGTTGGCAAGATTGTAGAGGAAGTAGAACTCTCATACACTTTCTGTCAATGTCATATCGTAAAACCACTTCAGAGAACAGTCTGGCAGTTTCTTAACAAGTTGGACATATATTTATTATAGAGTCCAGTCATTCCACTCCTAGATATTTACCCAAAATAAATGAAAGCATTTTATCCATATGACCAATTGTATACAAATGGTCACACAGTGTTATTTGTAATAGAAAAAGTTGTGAACAACTCAAATGCCCATCAACACCTAAATGGATAAACAAAATGTAGCATATCCATACAATGAATTCCCACTCAGCAATTAAAAGAAATTAAGATATATAAAAACATGGATATATCTCAAAATAATTACATGGCATGAACGAAGCCAAACAAAAAAGAGGACATACTATTTTTATGTAAGACTCTAAAAATTGCAAATTTGTCTATAGTAACAGAAAGCAGGTACTGTTTTCATGTACAAGTCTAGAAAATGCAAAGTAGACTATAGTTGCAAAACACAGAATAAGTAACATTCTCTTAATCCCTCAGGTTTTTTCCTGCTTCTTGATTTATATTGTTATATCTTACTGAATATAGTGTGTTCTCATTATTGAAATGCTACCAAGAACAATTTTGCTTTCTATATCTGTTAATTAAGACTCACTTAGGACAAGAAAAATATCTGTTAAGTTGGATATATAACTCAGTGAGATATTTCTGTTCCTCTTTCTGCATTTTAAAAATTAAGATGAACAGATAACAAATCTCAGGTTAGGACTGTGATTTAGGTATGGTTCCAGAAATTTCTTCTAGATCTGTGGCCTGTCTTGTACTAAATTTTTTTTAGTCTAACTAGATTTGAAAGTGGATTGTAAATTAGAACCACATCTGAAGAATTACCTCCATTTTAGATCTTGGGAGAAATCCAGATTGTGGGCCTTCTGGAATAATGAAATGGTTCACAAGATGTCCGTTTGTGATTTCTGTCATGGTTCCTAGCCCATGTGTCGTGGCGTCATTGTAAAAGGTTGTTGATTTGCTTCTGAATTTCCTACAAAGGTTGATGCTAGAATGAATATTGTTACCATGTGAGGGATCTCTGCTACTCAAAATATGTGGGAAACACTCTTTTGTCGAGTTTCTTGACTTAACAGTTACTCCATAGTATTTTTTAAAGAACCTAATAAAAGAATTATGTTCTTAAATACTGCTTTTTGATTTATGGTACAAACTGAAAGTTTTAAAGCAGTAGTTTATTTTGAAATATGTATGACAAGCTTGTCCAACCTGCAGCCCATGAGCTGCATGCGGCCCAGGATGGCTTTGAGTGCAGCCAAACACATTTTTGTAAACTTCCTTAAAACATTATGAGATTTTTTTTTTTTTTTTTTTTTAGCTCATCAGCTATTGTTAGTGTTACAATTCTTCCAGTACGGCCCAGGGAAGCCCAAAAATTGGACACCCCTGATATAAGGGAGCTGAATCGCTTTAGAGCTTAAAACTTGTTTTAAATACTTTTTTTTTTTTTTTTTTTTTTTTTTTTTTTTTTGAGACGGAGTCTTGCTCTGCCGCCCAGGCTGGAGTGCAGTGGCCGTCTCTCAGCTCACTGCAAGCTCCGCCTCTCGGGTTCAAGCCATTCTCCTGTCTCAGCCTCCCGAGTAGCTGGGACTACAGGCGCCCGCCTCGTCGCCCGGCTAGTTTTTTTTTTGTATTTTTTAGTAGAGACGGGGTTTCACCATATTAGCCAGGATGGTCTCGATCTCCTGACCTCGTGATCCGCCCGTCTCGGCCTCCCAAAGTGCTGGGATTACAGGCTTGAGCCACCGCGCCCGGCCTTAAATACTTCTTAAATTAGCCTTCATGAGTTTAATTTGTAATGTGTCCAACCAAAGTATGTAGAGTTAGGTACTATTGTTTCTTTTTATGTATTAAGTTTATTATTATTTTTTTTTTGCAGATGGCGATGCCCAGTCACTTAAGGAACATCTTATTGATGAATTGGATTACATACTGTTGCCAACTGAAGGTTGGAATAAACTTGTCAGCTGGTACACATTGATGGAAGGTCAAGAGCCAATAGCACGAAAGGTACATTTTAATAATGACTGACTATAAATATTATTTTTATTGATTAGTTCACATTTTATTATTAATTCAATGAATTGTGAAGTCTTATCACTTATCTTAGAGAAAAAGTCAGCAAAATTACCATACACTGTGTTATAATTATGGCAAGTAACACGTTAAGAAGGTATACTTATGCTAGCCACTCTTGTAAGTACGTATTATTGATTAATCCTCTGTATATAGAGAGAAACTCTATAAGGTAAGTAGTAATATCCCCATTTTACAAATAGGAAATGAGGATAAGAACTTAGGATCTAGTTATTTTAGAAAGTCATATCAGGATACAGACTTTGGCAACTTGACCCTGTTTTCTGTGCTGCACTGTTTTTGATAAAACAATTGAAAACAATGAAGAAACTAAAAGTTGAAGCAATGTTTTTTGGAACATAAAAATTTTTTAAACTTGAAAATGTAGATTTTTTTCATATCCTTTAATATTTTAAAATTATAGTCTAGAAACATTGAGAATAACCAATTTTCTTTATTTTAGGGAACTAAAAAGCAATAAATAAGGGTGTTGCTATAGTAGAATACCAAATATTCAAGGTAAATGAGCGAACCTTACACATGTGTTTGATCATTTATTATGGGAGGGGTGGGAGGCTGAGAAGGGACCAAAATCTCTTGGTATAATTTTATATCTGGTTTGGGTCCCCCTGCACTCCCCCGTCCCCCACAGCATAGAAACAATTAAAAAATTGGATTAGGTAACATAAAGGTAAAAAAAACCTCTAGTAGACCAAACTGTATTTGAATCTATTTGTAATTGGTGCTACGAAGTTGCCATATTAACAGTTTTTATTTGTGTATCTATGGTTTTAGGTATATTAGAAGCTAACCTTGGATCTTATTTTCTGAACAGATCTTGAGTGTACCTTTTATTTATTTTTGTTTAGTTTTATTCCTTAGTTTCACTCAGCCATTTCTAAATTAGAATTTCTCTCTTGTAGGAATGCTAGCCTTATAGAGCTGTAAAATGATCAAGTTGCTTTATCTATAGTTGCTGGAGAATTGAGTGTTTTGATCAAAGGATAGCCTATTTAGCTGTAAAACTATCTAGAATTATTTCATTCCTAGGATAAAGGAAAAATTGTGTCCAAAATATCTTTAAATGTATTCAACTGTATTCCTTTAATCTTAACGATACACTTTTTTTTTTCTTATAAATGTAGCACGTTATACACTAGCAGTCTTCAATATGGTAAACAGATCAACTGCCAACTTCGTTGCCGTTACTCTTTGAAGTATTCCTCACTGAGAGTTCTTGAAACCTCTGTGTAATAACAAAGTAAAATATAATAAAAAATTTCACACAAGTAGAAAGAAAAAACATTTGACAAATCTCTTAGGAGACCGCATACTTATTTTTAATAAGATAAATGAAATATATTCAACCTGTAAAATAGTTTGCAAATGTTCATATGCTACATTACATTGCCTGGAGTTGTTATTACAGATGCAGTTTCCTACAACATTAAATCTGCAGTAAAATTTAATTAATCACACTTAAATCTGGGAATTTCATTTGCATTTTCACTGTGCCCCACATGACTGATGCAGGTGGAACTCAAAGAAGTACATAGAACAGCTTATAGTGGCTGAAGCCCAACTTTGAATATTACCCATCTCTGATTGCATTAAAGAATCTAGGATTGGTGGTTCCCTTAGCTATAATGCAGAAACAAAGTTAAACATCTTCCTGTACCTCAAAGATCTCTAAAATGCGTAATTTATAGTGTCAACACTCAAAGAATGGACGAAAAGAAAGCAGGGATATAAGCAGAAAATACAACGGAATCAAAATCCAAGAGAAACAGCAGACAATAGAAACAGACCCATAAGAAACCCAGGTAATTGAGTTATTAGATTTTAGAATACTGGGCTTATTATGCTAAAAAAAAAAAAAAAAAGAAGTAGGGTAAAACTATTAAAGAAGAAGCAAATAGAATTCTAAAACTAATAATATGAAAATTTTGTGGATTTAATGTTTAGGAAGAAAATTATTAGACCAAACAGAACTGAAGAGAAAATTTGTAAACTAAATGATTTGTCAGTAGAAAATATAGAGTCTAAAGCTTAGAGAGACAAAAGAATAGAAAATACAGAAAAAAGCTAAGGCATAAATGGAATGCAGTAAATAAGTTTAACATGCATACATGTAGTTGGAATCTTGGAGAGGAAAGAAAGAATGAGTAGACTTAATACTTACGGAGGTAATAGCTGAGAATTTTCCCAAGCTGAGAAAGGTGTCATGCTTTAGATTAAAGAAATGCTATGAATCTCAAACTGAAATAATACAAACAAAACAGTACCCAGTACAAATGTTCAAAAGCAGAGGCAAAAAAATATTTCTAATAATAGCCAGAGAAAAAGACATATTATCTTCAAAATAAGGATAAGACAAAGTAATGATTTCTCAAGAGAAACTGTGGAAGCCAGAAAACAGTAGACTTTGATATGTTAAAAGAAAATAACTGCCAATATAGGATTCTGTGACTAAGAAAATAATCCTTCAGGGATGACGGTGAAAAAAGCGATTTTCAAATAAAAACTAATATAATTTGTTACCTGCAGACTTGTACTAAAGGCACTACAAAATAATCTTAAGAAAGGAAGGAAAATTATTCCAGTTGTAAGCTTGGAGATGCAGGAAAACAGTGTAGACTGACAAAATGTAAATGTTGTGAATAAATCTTAAGATGGACTGTTGAAAACATTGATAATAATTTTTATGGAGTTGAAAATGCATGTAAAATTAAACTATGCAATAGTGTTAGCATGTAAGTTAAGATAATATTCTCCACTATGTTCCCCAGTGATCCCCAACTCCTCATATCCATATTCTTGGGCACTCCTCTTCCATGTTTTACTGAGGTTGGTCTGTGTGGCCAATAGCATATAGCAGTACTCATGATACATCGCTTTCAAGATTAGGTTATAAAAAAACACCGCGGCTTACATCTTAGGTGCACACGCACTCTAGCTGTCTCTCTTTCTCATTTCTCACTCGGGGGAATTCAACTGCATATGGCGAGGACACTCAGGCAGCCTATGGAGAGGCCCACATGGTGAGGAACTGAGATCTCTGGCCAATAGAGAGGAACGGAGGCCTGCAACAACCATGTGAGTGACCTTGGAAGCGGATCCTTTAGTTCTAGTTCAGCTTTCAGATGATTGAAACCCAGCCATACCTTGAGAGCAACCTCATGAGAAACTCTACACCGAATCAACCCAGTTAAGCTGCTCCCAGATTCTTGACCCTCAGAAACATTGTGAGATAATGTTTGCTATGTTAAGCTGGTAAATTTTGGGGTAATTTATTATGCAGCAATTGATAACATACTGATCTTGGTACCTGTAAATAGGTGCTGTTATGAAAACTTGAAATGTGGTGTGGCTTTGGAGCTGACAGTGTATAGAAGTTGTCAGAACTTTAAGAGTATCAATGAAAGCTTAAAGGGCTTTAAACAAACTGTTAGTAGGTTACTAGACTTTGAGATAGCTGCCAGCGAGAATTTAAAGTGAGGAAGGTCTTACTGGAAACGGGTAGAAAGTGGTCTTTGTTATACAGTGGCAGAGTAAGTTTAGCAGCATGTTGCCTGCAGTAAACTGAAAGGTTAAAGGTAGTATTTAATGAAATTAGAGGTCTGCCAAAGTGTTAAAAGTACTGCCTAGTTTCTTTTTGTGTTGCTTATAGTCAGATGTGAGAGAAGAGAAATACACTAAAGAAAGGATTGTGCAATAAAACAGAGCCAATATTTACTAGTTTTGAAGATTCATAGCCCCTCCAGATGGCAAACGATGCTGATTCTAAGAAGTGTTTCTGAGCAAAGATAAGACTCAGAGTTCTCGGAAAAAAGTGTGATCTAATCTTGCAGCCAAGGGTGTGACTGTGAGTTACCTCAGAAAAGTCAAAGGTCATGCCTCACAGCACTATTCAGACAAAAGGCCCTATAAAGCGTTTAAGGGTTAACTTAGAGGTTGTCCTGTCATTAGTAATATTAATTAATAATATTAAGGATGTCTTCTCAATATATGGCTTCTAAGAACAGGAGGGCTTCAAGAAACTTATGGGCAACACCTTAGCTTTCTCAGCATAAAGCCAAAGTAGAGAGGACTTATCCTAGAGAATATTTGTGGATATGGCTTTTGTCTAATGGAAAGAACTCCAGTAAGATCCGGTGGAGACCTACATTGTTTTCGAATTACCTCACAGAACCACTGCCATTTTCGACTGCAGAGACAGTATTAAATGAAAGAGGCCTTTGACTTCCCAGACCCAATAAGTTGGAATCAGGCTGAAAATTTACTTAACTTCAAGCATGTGCTAATGCATGAAAAAAGGATGACTCAGAGAACAGAACCAAATGTTAGAATAATTTTCAGGCAAGGGTAGGACTGAATTCCAGTCAAGGAATTTCTAGTATTTGTCCAGGTAGATTTCATAATAGCTATGGACCATTGATTCCTTTGTACCTCCTATTTCTCCTCTTATAAAACAGGAACACTTAAAAGGCTATGTTCTGTGTGCTTCATCATTTTATTTTGGGTGTATGGGGGACAGAAAACTTGTCTCTTAGTTCACAGGCCTATAGATCAAGAGACACTGCAGTAGTCCCCCCATCTATGGTTTTGCTTTCCGCGATTTCAGTTACCTGCAGGCAACCATGGTCCAAAAATATTAAGTGGGAAATTCTGGAGATAAACAATTCATGAGTTTTAAATTGTGCACCATTCTGAGTAACATGATGCTACCCCATTCCATGTCCTCCGCATGGACACTATACACTACTTTCCCATTTGTCACTTAGTAGCCATCTTGACTGTCAATTTACTGTCACAGTGGTTTGTCGAAGGGCAGTAGTAGCATAATGCAGCATTACAATGTATGTCATTCACTTCATCTCTTCTCGTCACGTAGACATTTTATTATATCATTACAAGAAAAAGGATGAATACAGTATGATAAGCTACTTTGAGAGACCACATACACATCACCTTTATTACAGTATATTGTTCTAATTGTTCTATATTATTATTAGCTATTGTTAGTCTCTTACTGTACATAATTAATAAATTAAACTTTGTCATAGGTATGTATGTTTGTAAAGGAAGAAACATAGTGAATATAGGGATTAGTGTGCTATTTGTGGTTTCAGGCATCCACTAGGGGTCTCAAAATACATGTCTTCAAAGGCTTATAGAAAATTTATAATTTGTCAATTATAGATGACAAATTTCTGAACTCCAAGTTGCTAAAATGAATTGAGACTAGTCGGGGCCTTTGGAAGAGGTAAGTGTATTTTGTGTTTTGGGGGAAGGAACTGTGTGAATCATTAGGGGCCAGGGGGTAGACTGTGGCACCCAGCCTCAAAGATGCTCCCCAGTGATTGGGACCTCCAGAATCCATACTCTTATGTAATTCTTTCCCACATTGTACTACAATTGGTCTGTGCAGTCAGTAGCATATGGCAGAAGTGGTGGTATGTCACTTTTGAGATTAGTCCTTAATGGATACCGATACTTCTATTGGGAGTGCACATACGTGTGCTATACTCCTCATCCCCTCCCCTCGGATCACTCACTCTGAGCAAAGCCATAACTTTGCCCTTAACTTACTGTATAGAGAGACCCACATAATGAGGAACAGAGGCTGCCAACAGCTACATGTGTGAGCTTGTAATTAAGATTTGAACAACATGATTAACCACCATAACCTAATTGACATATTCATTGTACTTAGTCGTTGCAGAATACACATTACTATTAAGTGGAAATTTTAAGCAAAATTGACCATATTCTGGGTTATCAAAATTCCAGTAAACTTCAAATGATAGAAATTGTTCACTGTATTTTCTGGCATTAGTGGGATTAAGCTAGAATCAGTAACAAAAACATAACTTGATTATCCCCCAACTACCTAGCAATGGAAAAATATGCCTTTAAGTAATCCTTGAGACAAAGAGAAGAATGAAAATTAGACATACTTTAAACTGAATGATAATGAAAATACAACTTGAAAGAATGGCTGAAGTCATTCTCAGAAGGAATTTGATAACTTCAGTGCAAATATTGGAAAAGAAAATGAAAATCTATTGTCTCAATAAGTTAAAAGGAAATTGAAGTTAAGAAGAAATATTATAAAGTAGATGTTAAAAAAATAGAAACAAACCCACACTAAATGAGCAAAATTCAGTCATTGCAGAGAACAGTGAAATTAGACCAGTAAAATAAAGATGAGTCCTGGCAAGACTGTTTAAGAATAAAAAGGGTAGGCACAGATAACCTATATTATGAATGAAAAAGGAAACATGCCAGAGTCTAAAGACTTTTTAAAAAAATACTATGTTTTGAACAGTTTTATGTAATTTGAAAATTTAGATGAAGTAATTTCTAGACAAACAAAACTTTAATACAGTAATAAATAGGAAACTCGAATTCACCTATTTGATTAAAGAAATTGAGTCATTGAAAACCTTCCCACAAAGAAAGCTTCAGGCCAAGAAAGTTTTACCAGTGTATTCTACCAAATATTTAGGGAAACCATAAACCAATACCATACAGATTCTTTCTGAGAATAGAAGCAGTACTCTCCAACTTATTTTATAAGGCTAGCATAAACATGACATAAAACCTGAAGGACAAGAAAGAAAAATTACAGGCTGGTCTCACTAATGAACATAGATGCTTAAGTCCTAACAAGTGTTAGCAAGACAAATCCAGCATTATGTAAAAAGGACAAAAATGACCAAGGTAGACATTTTTCAAAGAATACAATTTTAACCTTGAAAAGCACTCATAATTTTAGCAGAATAAAGAAGAAAAATAATACATGTAGAAAGAACATTTGATGCTCAACATCCGTGTATGATCTTTTAAAAAACTCTCAGAAAACTAGGAATAGAAACCACTGGTAAATATTATACTTATTGGTAAAATATTAAAAGTTCTTCCCAAATCAAGAATAACTGTGTTAGAAATCTTAGCCAGTATGATAATAACAGTAAAAAGAACTAAAAGAGTGAACCTGGAAAAAGAAGACATAAGATTGTTGGTGTTTTTAGAAGGCATGATTCTATAGGTTTAAAATTCCAAAAATATGTACTGTTAAACAATTAGAATTAATAGGTAAATTTAACAGGTTGCCTGATATAAGGGCAGTATAGGGAAACCAGTTTTTTATTGGCAACAAATAAAGTTTATTTTGTACAAATTTATGGTGTACATGAGAAAATTTGTTACATATATATAATAAGTAGTGATCAAGTCAGGGTATTTAGCGTGTCCTTCACCCGAGTTCAATACATCTTTGTTAAGTATAGTCACCCTGCTCTGCTATCAAACATTGAATTTATTCCATCTTCACTGTATGTTTGTACTTTTAACCCAATTCCCTTCATCCTTTCCTGCTCCTTTCCTTATCCTTCCCAGTGTCTGTTACCTATCTTTCCACTCTTTACTTCATGTGGTCAAATTTTTTAGCTTCCACGTAAAAATAAGAGCATATGATATTTGTCATTTTGTCACTGGCTTATTTCATTTAATATAATGACCTCCAGCTTCATCCATGTTGCTGCAAAAGACATGATTTCATTCTTTGTAATGGCTGAATAGCACTCCATTGTTTATATATATGTATATATATGTGTATACACACACACACACACACACACACACACACACACACACACACCCTGTATTTATCTATTCATTCATTGATGAGCACCTAGGTTGGTTCCATACCTTGCTATTGTAGATAGTGCTACAGTAAACATGTGAGTGCAGGTATCCCTTTCATATATTAACTTCTTTTCCTTTGGTTAGATATGCAGTACTAGGATTGCTGGATTGAATGGTAATTCAATTTTTAGATTTTTGAGAAATCTCCACACTGTTTTCTGTAGTGGCTGTACTAGTTTACATTCCCATTAACAGTGTATAAGTGTTCCCTTTTCTCCACATCTTCACTGACATCTGTTGTCTTTTGTCTTTTTAATAATAGCCATTATGGCTTGGGTAAGGTGATACCTCATTGTGGTTTTGATTTGCATTTCTCTGATGATTAGTGATGTTGAACCTGTTTTTATACACCGTTGGCCATTTGTTTGTCTTTTGAGAAATGTATGTTCATGTCGTTTGCCCACTTTTAAATGGGATTGGTTTTTACCTGTTGAGTTGTTGAGTCCTTGTGTATTCTGGATACTAGTCCTCTGTTGGATGAATAGCTTATAAATATTTTCTCCCCTTCAACAGGTTGTCTCTTAATAAAGTTGAATTTTAAAATAATATTTACAGGTCAGAATACTTAGAAATAAACCTAGTAAGAACTGTGTTTTTCTGTACTGAAAATTGTGAGACATTACTGGGTAAAATTAAAGAAGACTTAATGAGTTAATGGATCTAGGCTGAAGGTCTAGAGACTGAAGATGTAGGAGGAATAGGTCACTAATGTTTTTCTGTAAAGGGCCAGATAGTAAATATTTTTAGCTTTATGCACCCTTTAGTCTCTTTTGAAATGACTAAACTTTGCTGATTGAGGCATAAAAGTAGCCCTAGATAATTAATAATTGAGTATGAAAGTAGCCGTAGACATGAATGAATGGGTGTGGCTATGTTCCAGTAAAGCAATATTTACAAAAATAGGTGATGGGTAGATTTAGCCATCTAAACCTAAGTTTAGCCAAACTTAGTTCATAAGTTTGCCCATCACTGGATCTAGGCATTGGCTTTAATGTCCACCAGCATCACAAAAGAAGGAGCAACTAGATATTTGCATCCTGTTTAGAGTGAGTGTATGTCACTATCTATGAAGTGATCTAAACTAAAAATTACAATAGGAAAGATGGAGAACTTCTAGGTTAAAAGTCTATTGCAATATATGGACTGTACTTGGATCCTGATTCAAACAATATATTAAAAATGAGATAGAAGGAAAAAGTTGACTTTTGACTGGATGTTTGATATTAATTGATGAGTTTTAATTTTTTAGGTGTGATGATGGTATTGTGGTTATGTTTGAGTCTTTGTTTCTGAAGAAAGTACTCTGAAATATTTGTGGACGGAATATCACATATATAGGATTTGTTTCTTACACATTAAGAACTATGATTTCATAGTTTTGTTGTATTTATGTACTTCTCTGTCTTCACCGTTACCTGTTCTCACTCAGACTCCAGGATCTAGGTCTAGTTTATCTGCACCAAATGTAGGTACTCAACAAATACTTTTAAAATGAATGAAGCTAGCTCCTACAAAAGAGTAAGTCAGTCTATTAGAAGCCTGGTATTACGAAATTGTTTATATAGTACTAGATTTTTTTAGAAATTACTTTTATTTCTCTTCCCATTTCAGGGAGGAAGGCACTTGGAATGAAGGTAAAGTTTCTATGAAACTTGTCATACACAGACAGATATAAAGAGTAGACTATATTGGGTTTATTTAGTGTGTTTAATGACCTTGTAAAAAATGCCCTCAATATTCACAGCAAAAAAAATGAACAAATAGAAATTATTTATTTTAATCCTCTATAAACCTATATTTAGCTCAAATACTTAGTGAAGAGACTTTGCCTTCATTATGATTATAAATTAATGAAAATATGTTTGCCTGTCCATAAGTCTTAAATTCTGGACAAGGAGCCAGATTTCATCATGTACTCACTTTTTATTTATGGTAATATAACAGTGTTATAATTCACTGAGAGTAAACATAACTATCATCTATAATATTGAAACATAACTATCATTTCTGAATATCCCCCTTCCAATATTATTTCAAATATATATTTTAATAGTTATAATAATTAGGTAAATAAAACTTTACTTTTTTTTAAGCTTGTTTCTTTCTATTAGTCTTCATGACTATCATTTTCAATGCATACATTTTTAATTAAGGTAGGAAGGAGATTTTATGTAAACAAACATGAAGGACATTATAAAAACAAATAATCTGCATGTGACAGTTATAACATTGATTCGTAAATGTGCTTATTATTTTTCTTTTTATGGTGCTGTTATTTTCAGGTTTTAATAGTACATACACTTTTCAAATAGTTTGACAACAAACTCATGTTTTTAAAAATGACACCTTGTTGATACACTACTTTTGGAATTAGTAAAGTAAATATCTTATAAATATAGTAGCAGTATTCTGAGTAGTGATGATGAAGGTTTTAGCAATGTAAAATGTAGGAGAAAAGAAAAAAATGGTAAGAAAAATTGTGAATCCCGGTAGTGTGGATTTTGAAATATTCTTGATATTTTGTTTTCACAATGACTCTGACAGTTAAGTCACCAGGTTCTTTCCAGGAAAATATCTATAGTATTATGGAAATCTGTTTTCATTTTTAGAAAACTATGCCTATTTAGAAAGTATATATGTCAATATAAATCATAATGGGGGATTTATTTTATGGTTGTTATTTAACCTTACTTATCTCTAATCCTGCTTTGTGTTGGTCATTCCATTTTTCTCTTTCTTCCATAAAAATGAGGCCTGCAGTTACCTTAGTTTTAGTAACTACCAGTGATTAGTAGCTACTTTAATGTAGTTTATTTTAGGATTTTACTCAGATATTGAGCCCCAGTACAGAAATTACTAACTGATAAGAATATTTGATTCCTTGTTTCTCTACTTAAATATAACTACAAGTAATCTTATAAAATTAAATGTTATTACATTTGTAACCATGAAGTAAATCAGCTTAAGAGGTTTAAAACAAATCTCAGTAGTTTAACATATTAGTTTTACAAAACAAGTTACATTTATTAGCAGAAGGAGAGGTACAGACTGCTGCCTGTTTAAAAAAATTTTAACAAGCATGATTAAGAAAATATATATGACAAAGTATCATAAAAATGTGTGTCGGATTAGATAGTAAATACTAGATGAACTGCATTTGAATTTTTTCCATGCAGTGAAAGACAAGTTTGTAAACTCCTTTTCTGAATTGATGTAAGCTTGTGAGTATATCCAGCAGTTATTTGGAACCTCCCTTTTGCCATATTTGTCTAATGGATCACATATCAGGCCTATTACTATTTTCAGAAACAGTATTCATGACTGAAATCCTACAGTTAACCTTTAGAAGATCAGAAGGAATTATACTTATTTAAAAGGTGACCTTAATATATACGTATTTCCTTTTTATGCTTTATGGCTTGCATGCTTAACAGCTTTCTTTTAATTGTTACATAGAATTACTAAGTGTGTAGTTAAAGGTCAAATAAAGTCATTGTAGGGTGAAACTAACATATCAGTTACCTAGCCATAGCTGAATATTTTGGCAACAGTAATTTGGAGTTATCATTTTAATAGATATATTTTAACATAACAGTGATAGTATAGCCATTGAGTTGAAATTGTATAAACAACTTTTTAAAGGTTTTCTGCTTGGGATCACTACTAGAAGCTCTAAGAAGTATGTATCTTCACTCAGAACTGTATTTATTTTAATGTATAAACAACATATGTATATATTTGCACATAGTCATTTTGGGTAAACTTTCTCATTATAAATACTGAATATTAATTATTTATGGTGTACCAGTGTATCTTCATAGGTCAGTAGAATGCCTTTCCAAACTGACACTTAATGTTTTAAAATCATGATTCTTTCTTTCTTTTAAATATCAGAATTTCCAAAAAGCTTTCTTGCTTTTGAAATTTCAGCTATCCAATATCTTTTTTTATATATATTGACAGGCTTTGATAGTGACTGGTTTTTCACTGAAGATCTGCAGTTTTCTAAAGTCTCTTTAAATATATTGTTATTAGAGTGAAATATATTGATATAGGTGACACTGATTTGTTTTGTTTCATTATTTTAGGTGGTTGAACAGGGTATGTTTGTAAAGCACTGCAAAGTAGAAGTATATCTCACAGAATTGAAGCTATGTGAAAATGGAAACATGAACAATGTTGTAACTCGAAGATTTAGCAAAGCTGACACAATAGGTAATGCAAGATCCTGTCTCATTTTTAAGTCATTGCTATTAGATATTTAGTTAGAATTATCTTTGTTATATGCTGCTTACATGATAACCATTTTAAGGATTTAAATATAGACATTCAATTTCCAGCTTTGATGCAGTGTCTTAGAGTTAAATTATTTATTGTTTCTTGTATGCTTTTGCATTTATTAAATGAATTTTAACATTTGTGCCATTTTGCTTTTTTAAAAAACATCAAATAATTATTGTTTTTATTTAGCAACTGGTGTGTCATTTGTAACATAGACCTTTAAATAATAACTTAATTACATCTTGGTAAGGTAGCATGGAAAATTAAAATGGGTTATTTCATTTTTTCTCCTAGTTTATTATTTTGTACTATAAATACAGGTAAGTAGCTAAGGCAGCAGGCTTAGCGTTATTTTGACACATTGATTTTTCAAATTAATGAGTGGCATAAGCAGTTGTAAGTCTCAAATATAAGTGGACTTAATTCTCTCTATGTATTAAAATTTATATAAATTGTTTTATTTCTATTTAAAAGACAGTTTTAATTTTTGGTAAAGAATATATTGAATAAAATATTTTTTAAAATAAATGATTATGAATTTAATAAAAATTACTTTTTGTTTCATAAAACAACTCAGAAAATTTTAAAGTATTTAATTTCAAATGAAGATGTAAAACAAGATTAATGGTGATAACATTGATCTTAGAAAATACAAATGAACAGTGAAGAAGGACACATAACTTTTAGAACCCAGCATGGAAGAAGATTAGCAAATTTATGAATTATAGCACGGCATAAGATTTCCTTGTTGGAACCACTTGGGACCAATGAACTGAATTTCATTAAGTGCATTTGACTTTCTTTCACCACTTATCCACCTCACAGCAGGAAAATTCTTTCAACCCTTTTAACCTATATTTTTTATGAAATAGTAGCATTATTCAAGTACTCAGTGCTTGGTTAATCCTAATGTTTGCACCAAATAAAATACAGCATTATGTTATGAATCTTTATTCTCCCCTCTTCATTTAGCTAGAACATTTATAAGTTCAAGATTAAGTTTCAATAAGCTCATAGTTGGCCGGACGCGGTGGCTCACACCTGTAATCCCAGCACTTTGGGAGGCTCAGGCGGGTGGATCACCTGAAGTGAGGAGTTCGAGACCAGCCTAGCCAACATGGTGACACCCCATCTCTACTAAAAGTACAAAAATTAGCCAGGTGTAGTGGGCGTGCGCCTGTAGTCCCAGCTGCTTGGGAGGCTGAGGCAGAAAAATTGCTTGAACCTGGGAGGTGGAGGTTGCAGTAGACCAAGACCATGCCACTGTACTCTAGCCTGGTGACAGAGTGAGACTTCATCTCAAAAAAAAAACAGCTCATAGACTCATCTTTCTAAAATGAATGCTTAAAAGATAAGGAATTTCATATATAAATGTTATTGTAATTATTATTACAGATAAATTGCTTGACTTTTGAATTTCCAGACTTATGGAATATATTCAGGAAAATAAGATGTTTCTACATATTAAAAACAAAGTTTTCAACATATGAAAATATTTTAATCATATGGGTATGTACATGAGAAGAGTCTATAAATTTAACAAAGGTAATCTGTTAAAATTAATTCAGAGTCGTCTCTGAAATTTGTAGCCAATTGGAATATAAATGAGAAGCTACCTCTTAAAATAATGTTTTCTAGTTATTTTTAAAGTTTGGTATTTTCTTCTCTCCCTACCTCATTTTGATAGGAAAATTATATATAAATATGAGACCATCAGAAATCTTATTTTAGAACATTATTATACTAAGTATTTTGAAATTCAGGAAAATCAGCAACTGATTTAATTTCTGAATTCAAAACAAGCATTATGGGTTCTCATGATAAGAACTGTGTAAGAATTTGTCACAAAGATATATACTTTATAAAGGATCACTGCTTCAAAAAGTTTACAATCTAGCATAGATTTTAGTCAACATAGATTAATATACTAATACTTTAAAATGCTAGATAAATTGGATATATACTTTAACATTCTGTATGAACCCAATTTTTGCATAGCTATAATTTCTTACTGTATTAAATCATTGTTTTTCAAACTGGATTGTTGATATTTTGGTGGTTCATTAAACAGTTTTGGGAGTAAAGAAAATTGAATGGGAGATATTAGAATACAAAATATCAACATACATATGTATGTCCTGGGTCACAGTTTCTTACTATAGCTCTTAGTTTAAACAGTTTGAAAGTCTGTATTAGAATGAGTCTTCTTTTTAAGCAAAAAGGTTTGCAAAAATTATAATTTGTCAAGTCAGGAATTTTAGACACTTCATGATTATGGTTATCACACAGGTTAACAGTTACTGAATATTTACTATGTTTTAAGCACTTTACAGGAATTTTCTTGTTTGAAGTTAAACAAGCAAGTGTCTTCCTCTTATACATAATGAAACTGAGATTTAGAATCTACCTCAATTCACCGTGGTACCAAGTGGTAGAGCTAGTACTTTAACTTCATAAGCAGAGCTCTTAAACTCTCATCTCTCAATTGCTGCCTTACACAATCTGTGTATGCTAAAGGAATATTCATTTTGGAGATATTAATTGGGCTGATTTTGTTTTTCTAAAGGAAGTGGGTTTTGAAACACAGAATTTACTTAAGAAACTTAAGATGCATATATATTTTTCCCCTATGGTCTTTTAAGAAATCTTGATTGAAAATGATTAAAATAGCTATGTATGTGAAATACAGCTGTATAAATTTTATAAACAGAATTAAGAAGTATAAGTGTCTGTTTTCTCGTTACCAAATTAATAAAATATTTTGTTTTCAGCTAATACTACTTACATTGATATATAGTAAAAATGATTGCAGGCCATAGGCCATATCTAAATGATTTACCTATCAGGGCCAAAATCTTCTGCCCTCAAATATTTTCTGCCAAAATTGATATATTTGAACATTGAGCATGTTCAAGTAAGAGAGATAAAATAATAGTTTTATTTTCCTTTAAGATTACTAAAAACATAAAACTTCTTGAAAAATATGATTTAATTTCTGTGACCTATATTAATATTTTTTAATTCCTAATTTTTGTGAGTAACCTGTATTATTTTTCTACCTCTGTTTGCTTTTCATTAACTGGCTAGTATAATTGAATTAATACGTGGAAAAATAAGCACACACTGTCAGTCCTTTGACCATTCTCAACTTCAGTGATCTTAACCTGTACCCAAGTTCAGCCACCAATTATTATAGTTAAACCCTAGACTGTTGTTATCTGTAACTGCACTTGCCAAATTTCAATTTTAGCATCCTGCGTTCTGGTCACCACTTTCCTGCTCTCATTTTCTCTTGAGCCCACTACATTAGACATCGAAACCTACCACTCCGTTGGTACTACTTCTGTCATAGTCTCTCATGATCTTGCCATTGACAAATCCAGTGGTAATATAGAAATCTTCCATTTTCCTGACCTGCCAGCAAAGTACAACACAGTTAAACTACTTTTCCATCTAGAAGCACTTTCTCTTCACATGGCTTCCTGGGTACAGTTTCTCACTGGCTGCATCTTGTTGGAGTCCTTTGCAAAACCCTCTTCGTATTCTTTATCTCAAAATATCAGTGTCTCCATATTCTCCCAGCCCTGCTTTCCTTGGTGATTTCTTTTGTTCTCCTGGCTTTAAATATTTTCCACTTGTTGATATCTTTTAAGTTGATAGGTCCTGCCCTAAAGTCTCCCATAATTCCAGTTTGAACTATCCCATATCTTCATTTGTATATCTGACAGGCTTCTCAAGAAGACTATCAGGCATAAAACTAAGCTCCCTTTCCCAAAAAACTTGAGGCTCTGTCATTCTTCCTTATCTCCATAATTCCCACTTTTGCTCTTCCAGTTGCTTAGGCCAAAAATCATTTCTGATTCCTTTATTTCTCACCCTTCATGTAATCTAGCAGCATATCTTCTTAGCAATTCCTTCAGAATTTATTCTCAGTTGGACCACTTAACACTACTTCCATTGCCACCACTTTGGTTAGGATTGCTGCAGTAGCCTGGTTACCCACCTTTGACCTTGAGTTAGTCCATTCTCACACTGCTATGAAGAACTGCTGGAGACTGGGTAATTTATGAAGAAAAGAGGTTTAATTGACTTACAGTTCATAGGCTGTACAGGAAGCGTGGCTAGGAGGCCTCAGAAAACTTAACACTCACAGTAGAAGGCAAAGGGGGAAGCAACCACATCTTACTATGGCATAGCAGAAGAGAGAGCAAAGGGGGAAGTGCTGCACACTTTCAAACCACCAGATCACGTGAGAACTCACTCACTGTCACGGGAACAACGAAGGGGAAATCTGACCCCATGATCCAGTCATCTCCCACCAGGTGCCTCCTCAAACACTGGGGATTACAATTTGGCATGAGATTTGGGTGGGGACACAGAGCCAAACCTTATCAGACCTTCTGCATTGTTCTTCACTAGCAGCAAAAGTGAACATTTAAAATGTCAGTCATATGCCGCTTCTCTTCCCAGCTCCTCAATAGCTTCCTTTTTTGCTCAGATTAAAATATAAATACTTTGATAGCTCACAAAAGTGTATATAATCCTGCAGAAGTACCTTCATAGTCTTATTTCTACTTCACATATTCTACTTCAGCCACATTGATGTACCAGGCTATTCTAAAACATGCCAAGCACGTTTGCACCTCAAGGCTTTTGCTTTACTACTCCTACGCCTGTAATGTTCCCACATATGTAAAGTAGATTGCAAAACTCGAGTAAATTTCCACATTTGTTTATAATATGTACACAGATGCCTGTATTAATAGAAAACACATCCAGAAGAAATATCAGAATGTCAACAGTGGTTATATCTAGGTAGACATTTTATTTATATTTGTCAGTATTTTTAGTATTTTTGCCAAGAGCAAAAATTATTTTTGCCCTCAGGAAAAATTTATTCATTTTTATAGAAAGATCAAAACAGCTCCCTTCCTTGGCTTCTTCATTTATCCTCCTTCCTAGGTAGTGTTTTGTTTCTTGATCTTGGTGCGGTTTACATGGGTGTGTCCACTTTGAAAATTTATCACAAGATACGATTAGTGCATGTTTCTGTATACACGTTCACTTTAATAAAAAGAACGAAAAGAAAAAAAGACAACCCTGCCAAAATAGAAAGCAGTACTGATAAGGCTTGGCTATGTGTTCCCACCCAAATCTCATGTCAAATTGTAATCCCCCATGTGTTGGAGGAGGTGCTTGCTGAGAGGTGTTTAAATCATAGAGGCAGGTTTCCCCCTTGCTGTTCTTGTGATAGTGAATGAGTTATCATGAGATAGGGTTGTTTAAAACTGTGTAGCACTTCCCCCTTCGCACTCTCTCCTGCTCTGCCATGATAAGATGTGCTTGCTTCCCCTTCGTCTTCCAACATGATTTTAAGTTTCCTGAGGCCTCCTAGCCATACTTCCTGTAGAGCCCATGGAATTGTAAGTCAATTAAACCTCTTTTCTTCATAGATTACCCAGTCTTAGGTAGTTCTTTATAGCAGTGTGAGAACAGACTAATACAGGTACTAAGATTATATTTATTTTATGTAATTATTTGAATATTCTGGGTGATTTGCTTTAAGTTTTGAGATAATGCTGTTGATATTTTGAATTAGTGCCTTTTTTTCTACTGATTTAATGCCCTTATCAAAACCTCACTGACTACAAGACTATTACAAAACATTAGCTGCTAAGTAGATAGTATTATTGGACTAAATTATATAGGATAGATGTAGGTTTTCATATTTCTTCAGAGAACATATATTATTGTTTAATATTTTATAATTTTTTTCAAAACTAATCAACTATTCTAAAATTTAAAAGTATTCTGTATTCATATATCAAAATATTTTGATTATTATTTTCTTGAGTTGGTTAGGCAAGTTATTAACCAGAACTGTATGAAATTTCAGTAAATTGATTTAGAAATCAGAAAAAGACATGGCTTTACCTTGAAAATACTAAATTTTGGTGAATACAGACATCCCTTCAAACAAGGCACTTTCTTTTTTATTGTGTCCATATGTTCTCGTTAGCTGTTCAGTTTAATATAAACTATTTTTAAATTGCTTATATGGTACTTAAAAAATTTTCCACCTGTAACATCTCTTAATCATACTTTAATTCCTACATCTCCTGAGAAAATATTTTAATTATAATATGTTAAAAGTTAAAGTTTATCCTGTGTATCATAATTTATATTTTAGTGTTAGGTGATTGAACTCTTAACTTTTGAGATTTTAAATTCCCCAAGTAATTTGTTGGAGTACAAATACCATTTTTTCCATGAAAAGCACACTCGGTCTCAAAAACCCTTTTGTTGGTTTGTGTTTTATAGATTTATTACGTATTTAGTCTTGATTTTCTATTAGTATTTTAAATTTAGAATTTTTATGCTGGTAACATTTAGCTATATGTGGTACATTTTGAAATACATACTATATTTATATATCTTTCCTCCTTAAATCTAGATACAATTGAAAAGGAAATAAGAAAAATCTTCAATATTCCAGATGAAAAGGAGACCAGATTGTGGAACAAATACATGAGTAATACATTTGAACCACTGAATAAACCAGACAGCACCATTCAGGATGCTGGTTTATACCAAGGACAGGTATTGTTTATTTTAAGCGTACTATACATGAAGGCTTTTGGATTCACAAACTTTAATCAATATCCTGGCAATATATAATGGGCTCTGCTGTTTCTGGCTTCCTCTTTCTAAACTCATCTCTTGTCTCTCCTTGCTGGTTACTGACTCTGACTTCTGATTCCCTTCTTGAACTTGGGAATAATCTACTTGTTAAAAAAAAATCATTTTTAATGAGAAAAAAATCCCAGCTAATATTATAAGGTGGGGCAGCAAACTTTCTGTGAAAGACCAAATAGTAAACATATAGGGAGCATCTCTTATTTACACATTTCTTTGTTACAAATTACAGTTCTCTGCAGGCCATAAAGTAGCATCTAAAATGTTGCCATTGTAGTACACAAAAATAAGCATAGATGATACATCAATATATGAGTATGGCTGTGTTCTAATAAAACTGTTTATATAAATGTGCAGCAGGCTAAGTGAACTCTAGTTTGCCAGCCCTTGTTGAAAGGTGTCAGCTCCCAATTTGGCTTTTTTGTTGTTTGTTTGAGACAGTCTTGCTCTGTCTCCCAGGCTGGAGTGCAGTGATGCAATCTCGGCTCACTGCAGCCTCCGCCTCCCAAGTTCAAGTGATTCTCCTGCCTCAGCCTCTTGAGTACCTGGGACTACAGGCATGTGCCACCACACCCAGCTAATTTTTGTATTTTCAGTAGAGACGAGGTTTCATCATGTTGGCCAGGAAGGGGCAGAATGGTCTCGATCTCTTGACCTCGTGATCCGCCCGCCTCAGCCTCCCAAAGTGCTGGGATTACAGGTGTGCACCACTGTGCCCGGCCAGTATTTTTTTAATGGTATAATCCAAATAAATTAAAGTATTGAGAAATGAAGAGGTTTAGTCACAGTCAGCAAGTCCTACTGATTCTACCTTCTAACTGTCTCTTGAAGTAATCTCTGTGTTCCATTCTCAGCCCTTCCTCTATCTCCAGGCTCTTGTATGTCTGCTCAATCTTTCTTCCTTTGTTTTTTTGTTATTAGCAGGTAACAGTAGGACAGTCTTGTTTTTGCCAGAATATTCATTCTAAAATGTAAACTTCACTGTCTTCCTTTCATAAACTTTTCCTGGTTCCTTAATAATTAAGTCCAGGCACTTTAAGCCAGCGTGCAAGTTATGGTTTAACCTCCTACCTACTCTTCTATCATCTTTAGATTATCTTTGTTTTGTGGTTTATACTCAAGCAGTTCCAAACTGAGCTGCGTATAGTTCCCTGAACACACTATGCTATTCCATACTCTTGTGCTTTCCAATGTGTTACTCCATCTGCCTGATGATGTACATGTCTTTGGAGTCCCTGTATTCATCCAGCAAAAAGTCCTTTTAACCATCCATATAATCAAATTAACCATCCCATACCATCATGTAGGCTAGCCGTATCAGAATGTTCATCCTTCAGGTTCTAGCTCAAATGTCACATCATCTATTCAGCCTTCCCTATTTCTCTCAGTATCCATTGAGGTATAGGGTGTTTCTACTTTGGAGAAAAAATTGCTTTCTTAACTTCCACAAAGATTTATGTATATGTTTTGTATAGTTCATTATATGCTTTAGTTATTTGTATATATTAATCTCCCCAGACTATGAGGTCCTTGTTTTGGTTAGACTTTGTACCCTATTTTTATTTTCAGAACCTAACATGCCTGGTGCTCTGCTAAATAGAAGATTTTTTTGTTTTATTTAAAAATTACTGTTAACGTCAATAATATGATTCTGAGTTGTGGAAAAATTTAGAGAAAGTGAGGGAAATTAATTTTTAGTAAATGCCTACTGTATGTCAAGAATTGTACTAGGCTGTCAAAATACAGTGATTTTCAGATTTATTTTAGTCATTATATTCTTAAGAGAAATCTTAGAAAATCCAGTATGTATTACAGTTAAAAGGGAAATGTAGCTGGTGGAAGCTTGAAGTATGGACCTTGGAAATCCACTGATGAGCCAACACTGCCCTTTTATGTAGCCAGCTGTCTCTTTCTGTGTTCCAGTAGACATAACCTCTCTCCTTGGTTTTCATCCGTTAGGCCTTGAGGTAGCTCCAAAAGTACGATTTGAAATCTATAGAATTCTTTCTTTAAACCTTCTCAGCAATCCTCTGAAATGAATATTACTCTTTTTGTCATGTACATTAGAAAACTGAGACTTAGCGAAATTAAATAATTTTATGTTCTTGATAGGTAAGCATTTATCAGATGGCAGATGAGAGAATAATTTAATAAGATTAAATATCCTTAAGGACTTGATCTTTAAAAACAGGAATATTTCAAAGAATATTCATTAAATTTTTCAGACTATGATATTTCTTCAGCCAGAGAAGATAAATGAACTAAACCCTCTCCTGGACCTTTTTTTCTTTTAATACTTAACATTGAAAGTTTCCTCATTAGAAAATAAAGACATATTAGTGAAGAGTTTGTCTCCCAAAATGGGAGGCATTTCTTCTCTCCTTTTTGTGTGGGTTTAATTTGAATTTTGAAATCTTTTCAAAAATATTTTTATTTTGAGTTAAAGTTTTAACTATAACAAAATTTTATTCAGGAAAGGATACACTTGAATAAAGGACTGAATTTTAATATTTCTGATGGCCTTCAGCATTAGTATTTATGGTTTTTAAAACATGGAATTTTAAGTATAAATATTGTTACGAATTAAGGCATTATGGTTAAATAATTATATGCATAACTTTGAAATCTCCTATAGCTAAAATCTCTTGTTTTAAAACTGACTTAAGTCCTCAAATGATTGTAAAGTTTATATGTATATTTATACATATAGTTTATATGTAACTGTTACTCTTGTATAAATTGCGGTAAAGCAACACATTCTTGAGAAGTTAAACTAAATTTTACTTTGTAAATCTTTAAAAAAATTATAAAACTACATCAGAATGAAAATCAGAAAATTGAGACAGTGATTACTTGTCTCTAGTAGGTAGGGAGAGGAATGTGAAGGAAGGGATCAGTATATTAGGTACATGGTACACTTATTTTTTATATGGTACAAATACACTTTTTAATGTGTGAAATAATAGATTTTTTAAAGCTAACTTTAATATTTAATTAACATCTCTTTTAACAACAAGGTTTCATGAATGTTTTTAAAATCAACATTTTATTGTTTGTTACATATACTGTGAAACATGCTTACATTTTACATAGCTAGGATCTAAATGCCAGTTTATAAATGGCCTAGAAACATATAGTTCACAAGAATATATTGCTAAGTGCGAGTAGAGTAGGTTATGAAATTGCAACTTTAAGAAAAAGAGTTAATGAAACAGTAAATGAAATGTATTCAAATTTGTAATGCCTTGGATTTACTTCAAGTCATATTGTCTGTATTACAGTTTTTCCATGGACATTGTATATTTTAACTTTTTATTGGTATTATCACATATTTCCTTTGCTAATTTAATTATTTTTGCTAAGTTTTTCTTCTTTGCACAGACTAATCCATAGCAAAAACTAGAAGAAAGACTTACTAGACTGGAAGATATAAGGAAAGATTTTAGGGTGTTTTAAAATAAAGTATAGCTCCACCAAAGCCTATACTTTTTATTTATTCGAGGTGTTTTCTGTCTGCCTCATCCATGCTGTAACGGAGAACTTCAGTCTGATTCTCATAAATGGGACTCTATCATTTGTATATTTAAAGATTCTATAATTTCCATGGCGATAATGTAAATACACACTAATTTCAAAACCCCAAATAAATTCTACATAATCTGTAATTTGGAATTATCTGTCATCCTTCTTCTGCATTTGCATAAAAATAAGTTAGCCAAGATCCTATGTCAGTGTGTTTAACAACTGCAAACATTTATTGAGCATCTCTCATTTACAGAGTTCTCTGTTACAACCTACAAATACAAATAGAAAATATATTCTCTGAATTCAAGGAATTTATATTCTGTTTACTTGGTTTACGTTTTCTTATACTTAAAGTCATGGAACCAATGGTTTTCTTTACAGTTTATCTTCTACAGTTCCTTCTCACTATCATTACTGATTTTTTGTTATCTGAGGTCTTTTAGTTTCCCCTGCCTAGCTTTGGAATCGAAATGCGGATTACCTGTTCACCTTGTCTACTGTTTTGCTTTATATAATCACAGAGTTACTTTAGTTTCTTAGTTTACCCAGCTATCTTCTAAAGTTATTTTAAATTCAGAGTTATGGAAAAACACCCTTTTATTGTGTCGTATTTGCAGGTATTAGTGATAGAACAGAAAAATGAAGATGGAACATGGCCAAGGGGTCCTTCTACTCCTAAGTAAGTGCTGCCACTTCTTATGGGCTTATTGTATGATTTTGAAGCCTTTGATGTTAAATAATCAAATCCACAATGATAGAAGAACCTAGTTGTGTATTGCAGAAATTCATGCCTTCTTTATCTTTGAGTATTTTATTCTTAGTATACAAGCTATCTACATTTGCTCTTAATTAATATGTTACTATTTTAAAAGCTTCCAATTATAAATCTCTTAAGGCATAGTATAAATATATGGTATAAATGAGAAAGTTACATTTTCTAATACAGTCAAATCATTAAACATTTGTTTAATTTTTTGAAGCTTTTTGTGCTTTTTTAAAGTATCTTAAAATATTTCTTTATCAAAATGAATCTGATGTGAAAGTAATATATTTATTCAAATGAGAGTTTTAGAATAAAAAATAACAAATAGAGGAGTATATGATGTATTTTCGAGGGTAAATGAAAGAAGAATTAGGAATCTTTTTAGCTGTTTTAGAACTAACAGATCTGTACTCCATTATCAAAACACAAGGCCAGTTGTGTTTAAGTATTCAGACTTCTCACAGCTTTAAGAAGTAATATGGTACATGTCCCCCCAGTACTGTAATGTTTCATTTCTGCAAAAGGACACTTTATAATCAAACACATTAATATTTTTTCAGCAAATATTCACACTAAGTGGGATAAATAAGGACTATAAATAGTATTATATCGGTTCAGGTTAGGTTGCCACTAAATGAACTGTGAAAAAATTTTTAAGTTTTCAGAGCTTTGGAATTTCAGATGTTCTGATAAGGGATTGTAAACCTGTATTTTGAAATTCTTAATGATATTTTTAAATAAAATTAAAAATTAATAACAATTCAGTGCATTTTAACCAAGCAAGTAAAAAGTCTGCAACTTTATTTTATTTAAAACTACAATGCACCCTCTGGGCGCAGTGGCACATGCCTGTAATCCCAGCACTTTGGGAGGCCAACGCAGGTAGATCACAAGGTCAGGAGTTTGAGACCAGCCTAGCCAACATGGTGAAACCCCATCTCTACTAAAAATACAAAAATTAGCCGGGAGCGGTGATGCATCCCTGTAATCCCAGCTGCTTGGGAGACTGAGACACGAGAATCACTTGAACCTGAGAGGCAGAGGTTGCAGTGAGCTGAGATCGTGCCACTATACTTCCAGCTTGGGCAACAGAGTGAGACTTTCTCCAAAAAATAAATTAATTAAATAAAATAAAACCACAATGTACCTTTTATAAGTGGTTTTCTATCCTTTTAATCTTATGTGAATTTTTTTTTTCATTTAAAAATATCATGAGAAGGCACCTAAATATGTTAATTATGTGGAGGTGATTTTTATTCTTACCCTACTTAGTTGGATGTAGTACAAGGGTAGAACTTAGTATAAAAGTAGAACTTTTATTAAGAAGATGTTAATATTAAAAGCATGTGGGTTGAATTATGTAGATTTAATAACTGATGAAGGTTTAGATACGAATATTTTTTGTGAACATTTACTTTTAGTCTTCAAAGCAGAACCACTGTTGTTTCCTAAATGTTTAGATTGCTATGTACTTGCTTTATCTTTAAATTATTTTTGAAATTACAAAATTGTTTGTGGATTAATATTTAAAAAAAAAAAAACATGAGTTCTAAAGATTGAGAAATCTTTTCTATTCAAAATGACTATTTTTGCCCAAAAGATAAGACTAATTTTATATTTTCTTTTATTCCCTAATAACACAATATCATTTTTATTTATTCCAACAACTGTAGTACTTGGCTTTGTGTAAAAGAAAACACAGTTTCCTATGTAATACCCAACACACCATACTCATGCAATAAATATTGGTGAATGCAGGTGCTGCATTAGAGATGTACAAAAGTACAATTAAGAGTCCCATTTTTCACTGGATCTACTAGTTTAATAAGGATGCCATATATTAAAGCATAGAAAAGTTAAACATCCATTCCCTCTAAAATGAAGAGAAATACTATGTAGCAGTATGGCATAAATTGCCAAATAATTTACTAGAATACAGAAAAAGATTTGCAGCTGTATATGAAAAGATTCTCAGAAAACTAAGAATAAAGGAAAATTCTAACTTAACACAACCTATATACCTCAAGTCTATAGCAAAAGTTATATTTCATTGAGAAATTTTTAGCACAATTTAAATAACAGTAGGAGATAAGAAAGAAGAAATAAAGTTCACTATTTGTATATGATATAGTCATTTGTATAAATTCCAAAACAGCAAACTACTAGAACTGAGAAAATTCAGCAAGGTTGTCTAATATAAGATTAATTTATAAAAAGCAGTTGTTTTTTCTATACCGAGAGATCAGCAGTCTTTTTAAAATGTTTTCAGCTTTGTGGGCCATGTGGTCTCTGTCATAACTGTAACTGCTGATGTAGTATGAAAGCAGCCTTAGACATCATGTCAAGAGATGGCAATGCCTGTGTTCCAATAAAACTTTATTTGTAAGTAGATGGCAAGCTTGGATTTGACCTGTGAGCCATAGATTTCTAACCCCTGCCATTTATCATGAGAAACCCACTTAGAAAATAGTCTAACAAAAAGTAACTTAATTAAAAATGTATAAAACCTTCATGGGAAAAAAATATGTTTATTAGAAAATAAAAGATTGTCATGTAATATATGGCTTAACCTAGTAATGCCTGTTTTCTCTAAAGCACATCAGTGTCTCCTGTTCAAAATTCTTTTTTTTTTTTTTTTTTTTTTTTAAGAAACTTGACAAACTCATTTTAAAGTTAATATAGACCAATACAAGTCCAGGATTAGCTGAATCAGTTTTGACAGAAAAGAAGAAGGAAGGAACACTGGACCTACAAGTTAATTGAGAGTTACTGTAAAATTATACTAATAACAACAACATAATGCTAGCAAAAGAAAGGCAAATAGATTGGTATAAACGAGTACTCTCAGACAGATTCATGTATATTTGACAACTTGGTATATGACGTGGCACAATTAGGTCGTGAGGTTGCTTAAAGCAGATGATCACTTAGATTTAATAGGAGTACTGGCTATTTGGAAAAAAAGAAAGCTAGAGCCCTACCTTCTACTTTATATGCAAAGGCTAACTCTAGAAGGATTAAAGACCTCAATAAGAAATATAACACTTTAAAGTGAATAGTAGGCTGGGCATAGTGGCTCATGCCTGTAATCCCAGCACTTTGAGCGGTCAGGAGTTCAAGACCAGCCTAGCCAACATGGTGAAACCCTGCCTCTACTAAAATTACAAAAATTAGCTGGTATGGTGGTGGACACCTATAGTCCCAGCTAGTCGGGAGACTGAGGCAGGAGAATTTCTTGAACCCGGGAGGCAGAAGTTTCAGTGAACCAAGATCGTGCCACTGCACTCCAGTCTGTATGACAGAGTGAGACTCTATCTGAAAATAAATATATAAATAAAAGTGAATAGTAGCAATTTTGGAGAATAGTTACATCATAGGGATCATAGAACATAATGTTCAAATTTAGTGGATCTGATTACATCTGAATTAAGGATTTCTGTTAAAAGAACTATACACAGAGTTCAAAGTCAGATGTCAGCTTTGGAACTTTTAAAACCAAAAGGGAATAATACCTGTAATACATTAAGAATTCCTATAAGTTAACAGAAACAAAGAAAAATAGCTTCTAAAAAATAGATAAAAGATACTAACAATTTAAATAAAGAGTAGCCAAGTGCTGAGAGGTAGATGAGAAGATAGACAAATTCACTAGTAATCAGAAAAAAAATGAATGTAAATGAGATACAATTTTTCACCCATCAGAATGACAAATATTTAAAAGTTTGCTGATGCTAAGTGTTGGGTATGGTGTAGACATCTGTGTACTTACGATGCCAGTGTAAACTGATATTGTCATTCTGTAAATCAGTCAATAGTTAATTAAACCAGAAGTGTTTAATCCCTCTGACCTAGCACTCAGGGGAATTTTTAAACAGATCTGTGAGGAGATAATCTTTGTAGCTGTATAGTTTGTGGTAGTGGGGATTTGGAGATAACCTAGCTAAATATCCATCACTGGTAAATAGAGCAGATAAGAAAAATGAGATGGTAGTAACAATGGTGAGATCTTTAAAACTAGATGAAACTTTAAAACATACAGTTGAGAGAAAGAAGCAATGAGATTCATAAATATTTAAGAACATAGAAAAAGCACAGTAGAAGGAAATCGGAGTAGAGATAATAGTAGGAAAAAAGGAAACAAGTTTGAGGAAGTATCATTTGCTAAATTTATTTATATTATATTTCTATAGTTGAAGCAAGGGTACAGACTCTATTTTCTGGATGAATGCTGGCTTAAAAAAAACAAATGGGGCTGGGCACGGTGGCTCATGCCTATAATCCTAGCACTTTGGAGGCTGAGACAGGTGGATCATTTGAGGTCAGGAGTTCAAAACCAGCCTGACCAACATGGTGAAACCCCGACTCTACTAAAAATACAAAAATTAGGCATGGTGGCGGACACCTGTAATCCCAACTATTCGGGAGGCTGAGGCAGGAGAATTGCTTGAACCCAGGAGGCAGAGGTTGCAGTGAGCCGAGATCGCACCACTGCACTCCAGCCTGTTCATTGAAAAGCACATTGTAGGCTGAAAAAAGTGGCTCACACCTGTAATCCTAGCATTTTGGGAGGACAGAGGAGGGTCACTTGAGTCCAGGAGTCCAAGATGATTCTGTGCCACATAACAAGACCCTGTCTCTACAAAAAAATACAAAAAATTAGCCAGGTATGGTGGCATGCACCTGTAGTCTCAGCTACTCCAGAAGCTGGAGTGGGAAGATTGCGTGAGCCCAGGAGTTCAAGGCTGCAAAGAGCTATGATCACATCACTCACTGCACTCCAGCATGTGTGACAGAGGAAGACCCTGTCTCCTAAAAGGAAAAAACAAAAACAGAAAAGCATGTTTTAAGCACATTATGTTAGCTTAGGCAAATTTAACTCCAGCTCAAGGCATGTAATTTTAGGTCCTTAGGAAGGACTTCAGGATATTAAGATATAGAACAGTTTATACTCCTCAAAATTGTCACATATTTGCCAGAAGACAACCCCTGGCCTTCAAGATGGCATGAAAATGCTGGTTCTAATATATATCACTAACCTGGAATTTTTCCATCATGTTGCATAGCACATAACCAGTTCCTAGCTAGGGTGTCAAATACCAAAGAAAAATAATTAAAGCTGTAATATGGTGATAGAAAGAAGAATCACTGGTAGAATTTATTAAAACAGTTTCCTGGGCCCCATCCTCAGAATTTCTTATTTGTTATATCTGGGCATGACTCATTTCTAATAAGCTTGCAGGTGACACCAATGCTGTTGGTCTAAGGATGACACTCAGAAATTTTGTAGGTAATGTTTATTGACATTTACTATGTGAACAACATAGTGGCATCCAGGTTCCCACCCCAGACCAGCAAAATATAAATCTTTATACTTAGCCAAGGAATTTGCATTTTAAGTACTTCTTGTGAACAAGAAAATATAAGAATACTACCACAAGTAGGCACATGTGAAACCACATGTTAGTATTTTGTCTGTTCCATACTGCTGAAAATAGAGGAGCCTACTTAGTGCTCTGATGTCCTAAAATTGTATTAGCCCCATTTTGATTAGATTTGAAACTGTATCTTCAGCTGAAGCATAACTTTTTGGGCTACTTGAGAAGAAATGCTAAATAGTCAAGACTGTTGAGGGTAAAATATAATTTAATTTAAAACTTGTAGTCATTTAGTTACAAAAACGATGTGTGTATATGCTTTTTATCAGCACCTAAAACAACTCAAAGTCTGTATTAGAAATCTAAGAACCTACCCAAAAACTACTCACTCAAAAGTTTTCTGGTCAGGTACAGTGGCTCACGCCTATAATCCCAGCACTTTGGGAGGCCAAGGTGGGTAGATCACTTGAGGCCAGGAGTTTGAGACCAACCTGGCCAACATGGTGAAACCCCATCTCCACTAAAAATACAAAAATTAGCCAGGGGTGGTGGCAGCGTCTGCAGTCCCAGCTACTTGGGAGGCTGAGGCAGGAGAATCACTTGAATCCAAAAGGTGGAGGTTGCAGTGAGCTGAGATCGCGCCACTGCACTCCACTCTGGGTGGCAGAGCGAGACTCTGTCTCGAAAAAATAAAGAAAAGAAAAAATTTTCTAACTGAATTTTTTCCTAGATATCAACATATAATTTGAATTTTTTATTTTCATATTCATGCTGCATTTTTTAACCACTGCTTATTTTATCAGGACTAGCATTTCTAATCTAGTTTTTAAGTTTGATTTCTTAAACAGCCTCTTAAAAACATGATCTTTTCTAATGATACGTTAGAAAAAGTTTCCTCCCCTAGTTTTAAAAATTCTGTTAAATTTCACCTTTTTTTTTTTTTTAAGGGTTTAGCATTGGGTGGATAATCTAGTTATTCTATTGCAGATGTGTAGTTAGTAAAATCTTATATTTCTAAAAAATGATTTTACAGTGGACTCATTATAGAAGCCTGGGGATTCCTAGAGAGAATTTGATTTAAATTTATTGATTTTCATTAATTAGTCAAAAAGTATTGTCAAAAGACGTGTGCTTAAGTATTTGTTGAAAAAAATTAAGAGTCATTGATAATCTTGAAGAGGTGATTTTTCTTGGACTAGAAAACATCCAAAGAAAAATTTACCATCATCCAGAATAGGACATGAGTGGCAGAAAAAAAAATCAAATGGAAAACCATGCTAATAGCTCTTACTCATACACTGTGCCTCTGCCATTTGTGGTGTTCTGATTAAGGGAATTCCAAATTGATGACTGAAACTCTACAATCTCATGACACAATAGTATTTTCACAGCACTGTCTTCCTGAGTGCTCTGCTTGGAGAGAGGAAGAACTTTATAAATAAAACCATTGCATACTACTTTTTTGGTTGAGACAGATAGTAAGCACCTAGGTGATTCTGCAATATTCTGTTTTTGTTTTTTTACACCATCCTAAACATCTTTAGAAATTTTTAGAGAGTATTTAATCCCTGTTTGCATTTATAACTGCAAAGCAGTTCAATGGATTTGGAAATGATGCATAGACTCATTTGGTTAAAACTTATTAAAATACATGTTGACTCTAGCCATTCTTTATTCCTTGTCATTCAGCCAGTTCATACATTTCAGTAACACCAGTCTTCAATCTGAAATGCAATCTGTGAACCATAAATCTAGAGTAATATTCCAAAATCTATAATTTGTTGTTGTTGTTTTAAACAGGGCCTCACTCTCATTACCCAGGCTGGAGTGCAGTGGAGCAGTCACAGCTCACTGTAGCCTCGAATTCGCAGGCTCAGATGATCTTCCCACCTTAGCCTCCCAAGTAGCTGGGACTACAGGCACACCACCACACCTGGCTAATTTTTGGGTTTTTTTGGTTTTTTGTTTGTTTGCTTGTTTTGTTTTGTTCTTGTAAAGATGGGGTTTCACCATGTTGCCCAGGCTAGTCTCAAACTCCTGGGCTCAAGCAGTCTGCCTACCTCAGTCTCCCAAAGTGCTGGGATTACAGGCATGAGCCACCGTGCCCAGCTGTTATCTTTTTAAAAGACATTTTGAATCCTTAAATTTCCTTTTATGCCTTATTTTATGTTGTTATCATTCTCATTAAGAAACAGACATAGAGTGGTGTTTTCTGAGACTTTAAAGTTTGAGGTAATGGAATAGCCAAACAAAAATGCTTAGATTACAATTAAAGAAGGGGAGCTGCAGTATGGAGTACTGAGAACTGCAGGTATGGAGTCATATTCCTAAAAATGGGAATATACGCATATATAAATTAACCAAAAATGTAGAGAACAACATACCAAAACCTTAAAGAGCATCCTGAAATAATGAAGGACAGTTGGCATCAAATAGAATAATCATGAAGGCTCAGGAAAACTTGTGCTGATCAAAACAAAAAGTCCCTGATTTTTTAGGGATACATACTGTTGTGTTTTCAGGTGAAATTATGGGTGTCTAGAATTTGCTTTAAACTACTCCAGCTAAAGAGGGGGTCGGAGGGAAGATGAAGGATTATAGAAAAAATAAGAATGGTAGAATGTTAATTTTTGAATATCATCCTTTTGTAGTGGCCATACTAATCTTCTCTGTATCATTCCACTTTTGGTGTATGTCCTGGTAAAGCACACACTAGAATGTTATTTTTGAAGCTGAGTTTCTGATATTAGGTACATGAGGGTTAATGTATGTTTCAAAATTTCTGTAATAAAGTTTAAATAAAAATGGGTTGCAGGTTTGGTGCTTAGATTCATAATGGCTGAAAAACTTATTGTAATTTCATTTATTTAAAATGGAACGTTTTATGTTATCAAATATTATATGTAAAAGTAAGCAGTCAAAATAAGGAAAAATAGAGCTATGAAAAACAATTTATATGTAATGTAAATCTACTTAAACTCTCTTTTGTGTATCTTTAAGCACCTAACATCCTACCTGGCATATAGGAAGCACACAGCAAATGCTGTTGAACTGAACTAATATGTATCTTACAACAGTAAAAATGTTTAATTTTTTAGGAGATTTAGAATGTTTTCTTTCAGAGCTTGTCTTAGGATTGATTATGAGAAATGGAGAGTGTAATGTTGGTCTTGTTTTTGTTACTAAGATAATTTTTGTTTTATGGTGTTAGATTGTATGAAGTTAGGTTGTTTTACAGTGTTGGGTTTGAAAATATAAAAATCTTTACATAACTGTTTTGCTGTGTCAGCATTCAGACTTCTCTGTATTTTGGTTGCTTAACATGGTATTAGATTTCCATGAGTGTTAAATGTTTAGTTGACTTACTAAAAGCAAGTTGTGTTTTTCTATCAAAGTAAGAGGCTCAACTTAGTGTTGAATTGCATGTTTTCAGTTGAAACATATTGGGCATAGAGAAATTCCGATATTACAAACATTCATTTGTCAGGAGTAAGGCTGAATTTTCTCTCTTCATGAAACCACTTCAGCTAAATGGAAGTCATTCCTTTTTCTGTCTGAAGGCACGATATATTATACCTAGCCCAAACTGGCCAAAATTAGTTTAATTCTAGGTAAGTGGTTTGATGTCTAGTTAATTTATGATATTCTTAGCATTTTTTTCTCTCCTTTTTCTAGAGAGCCACTAGAGCAGAGTTGCTAGTGAACAGTTTAATTTCCACATACGTCACAGAAAGAGAGCTAAAGGGCTCTGGTTATCATCCACAGACTGACCAGTCAACCCCTAAATAACCTGATACTAGCTCCACAAATGTTAGCTAGATTGGACCATGTGTAATCTGAGTCAGAAGTCGGAATCAGAAGAGATAAATGATGCGTTATCACTCATCAGGAATGTCTGTAACAGTATTGTAAAATTGTTATACTTTACCTTTACTTGTTGACCACATCCATCCTTATCTCTCTGATCACCTTGCTGTTTAAGGACAGTCCCTGTACTCTACCTATAGTATTTTTCTCGATGCTTCCTGGTCCTTACTTTTTCTTTTATTAACTCCTTTCTCCTACATATTTAAATGCCTAGCATAGTGCCATACATATGGTAAACACTAGTTCATTGTTTTTATTTCTTTCCTCATGTCATCTTCCCCCTCAGCCTGTGAACATAAGCACATCTTCATCTTTAAAACCAAAAACCATATGCTTCCTCCATATACCATCTTTTAGCTTTTTTTTCTTTGACAGCCACCTACATTTAAAAGTCTATACTTAATGTTGCTTGCCACCCATTCAGGATTTAACAAAGTTCTTATTTGTTTTTCCTTTTAACCTAGTTTATTTGACCTGTCTTTAGTATTTCTTTTTGATAACCATCTCCTAAAGAAATTCTCTGAATTTGAATACATGGTACAACCTTTTTTTCCAAGGACTTTGCCTCTCTGACCAGTCCTTTGTCTAGCTCAGTTCCTCTTTGGGGTGGCCACATTTGGTTTTGCAAATTGTGCACAGCTCTAGGGGGCATCATTCACATCATGTGTAGTCTATGTGACAGGCCCTCCCTGGCACGGTGCAGTGCAGCTTCACTAACTGTTTGCAGCAGCTCTGCTCAGACCTTAAATGCATTGACATTCCCTAAATTTCTGTCGGAAGACCTCTTTTATCATACTGTAGTAGGTGTTCAAAATTAGGTGATTCTGTGCTAATCCTCTCCCCCAGTTCAAACTGACACAAAATATGCCATTCTCTATTTCTAGACTAGACCACTTTTCTGAATTCCAGATTTTTCATAAATTTCATGTAGGACTCACCACCTCACATTAAACCAAATCTTTTTACCCCTCTTTCTCCCATCCCCTCAACCTAAACTGTATCCATTTCCTGTGTTGCCTATTTCAAGTACCATCTAAGAGCCATCCTGAGTTCCTCCTCCAGCCTTTCTTCTCTGGTCTAGTTAGTCAGCAAGTCTTGCAGATTCTACCTCCCCACCTGAAGTTTTCAAACACTTTGATCTTGGTACCCCTTTTACATTCTTGAAAATTATTAAAGACTCAAAGAACTTCTGTTATATGGGTTATATCTATTAATATTTGTCATATTTGAAATAGAAATAAGATTTTGAGGTATTTTAAAGTAATAGTACAAAACCGTTGTATTTTGACATGAATAACATTTTAATGAAAATAACGATATTCCAAAACAATAAAATTACCAAAAAGCGTTGCATTGTTTTTTTATTTTTGCAAATTTCTTTACTGTCTGACTGAATAGAGGACAGCTAAATTCTTGTATATTTTTCTGCATTTAATTTATTGTAATACAATGTTTGGGTTGAAGTACATGAAGCAAATTCAGCCTCACACAGATACATAGTTGAAAAGGAGTGTTTTCAGATCATTAATACCACATCAAAACTTGACCAGTGGTGGTTTAAGTCTTAAAGTTTAATGATAGAATCTGAAACCATATCAATGAACCTTTTGTAATATTAAAATCTTTCAAATGTAAATTTCATACATTTTGGTCATTTGAAAAATATTGATTCACTGAGTTATGCAGATCTTCCAAATGTTGACACATTGTATTCTACAGTTTTTTTCAAATCACATTTTTTAAAACATCACCTGTCTTATGAGAAAAACCTAAGTATTGGGAAGCTGTCAACTTTGTGGTGTCAGAGTCAAGTTTTCCAAGATTCTAATTCTTGCTCGAAAGCCCATATTTTATCATTGGCAGCAAATACATTGTTTTCCTTAAAGACACAGCCTTCCTTCATTCATTTTTGAGAAAACCTCTGCTTGATAGCCATATTAGTCCATTTTCATGCCGCTGATAAAGACATATAGGAGACTGGGCAATTTACAAAAGGAAGAAGTTTATTGGATTTACAGTTCTACATGACTAGCGAGGCCTCACAATCATGGTGGAAGGCAAGGAGGAACAAGTCATGTTTCAGAGGGAGCTTGTGCAGAGAAACTCCTGGTTTTTGTGTGTGTGTGTGTGTGTCTTTTTTTTATTTTATTTTAAGTTCTGGGATACATGTGCAGAATGTGCAAGTTTGTTACATGGCTATGCATGTGCCATGATAGTTTGCTGCACCTATCAACCCGTCATCTAGGTTTTAAGCCCCACATGCATGAAGAATTTGTCCTAATGCTCTCCCTCCCCTTTCCCCCCACTCGCTGACAGGCCCCGGTGTGTTGTTCCCCTCCTTGTGTCTATGTGTTCTCATTGTTCACCTCCCACTTACGAGTGAGAATATGTGGTGTTTGATTTTCTATTTCTGTGTTTGCTGAGAATGATGGCTTCCAGCTTCATCCATGTCCCTGCAAAGGATGTGAATTTGTTCTTTTTTATGGCTGCATAGTATTCCATGGTGTATATGTGCCACATTTTCTTTATCCAGTCTATCATTGATGGACATTTGGGTTGGTTCCAGGTCTTTGCTATTGTAAATAGTGCTGCAATAAACACATGTGCATGTGTTTTTATAGTAGAATGGTTTATAATCCTTTACCTAGTAATGGGATTGCTGGGTCAAATGGTATTTCTGGTTCTAGATCCTTGAGGAATCGCCACACTGTCTTCTGCAATGGTTGAACTAATTTATGCTCCCACCAGTAGTGTAAAAGCATTCCTGTTTCTCCACATCTTCTCCAGCATCTGTTGTTTTCTGACTTTTTAATAATCGCCATTCTGACTGGCGTGAGATGATATCTCATTGTGGTGGGATTTGCATTTCTCTAATGACCAGTGATAAAGAGCTTTTTTTCACGTTTGTTCGCTGCATAAATGTCTTCTTTTGAGAAGTGTCTGTTCATATCCTTCGCCCACTTTTTGATGGGATTGTTTTTTTTTCTTGTAAATTTGTTTAAGTTCCTTGTAGATTCTGGATAATAGCCCTTTATCAGCTGGATAGATTGCAAAAATTTTCTTCCATTCTATAGGTTGCCTGTTCACACTGATGATAGTTTCTTTTCCTTTGCAGAAGCTCTTTAGTTTGATTAGCTCCCATTTGTCAATTTTGGCTTTTGTTGCGATTGCTTTTGGTGTTTTAGTCATGAAGTCATTTCCCGTGACTCTGTCCTGAATGGTATTGCCTAGATTTTCTTCTAGGGTTTTTATGGTTTTGGGTTTTACATTTAAGTCTTTAATCTATCTTGAGTTAATTTTTTGTAAGGTATTAGGAAGGGGTCCAGTTTCTGTTTTCTGCATGTGGCTAGCCATTTTTCCCAGCACCGTTTATTAAACAGGGAATCATTTCCCCATTGTTTGTGTTTGTCAGGTTTGTGAAAGACCACATGATCTTTTATTGATTTGCATGTGTTGAAACAGCTTTGCATCCCAGGATGTGTGGAGTTATTTCTGGGGCCTCTGTTCTGTTGCATCGGTCTACATATCTTTTTTGGTACTAGTACCAGGCTGTTTTGGTTATATAGCCTTGTAGTATAGTTTGAAGTCAGGTAGCATGATGCCTCCAGCTTTCTTCTTTTGCTTAGGATTTTCTAGGCTATACTGGCCCGTTTTTGGTTCCATATGAAATTTAAAGTAGTTTTTTCTAATTCTGTGAAGAATGTCAATGGTAGCTCAATGGGAATAGCATTGAATCTATAAATTACTTTGGGCAATGTGGCCATTTTCACAGTATTGATTCTTCCTATCCATGAGCATGGAATGTTTTTCCATTTGTTTGTGTCCTCTCTTACTTCCTTGAGCAGTGGTTTGTAGTTCTCCTTGAAGAGGTCCTTCACGTCCCTTGTAAGTTGTATTCCTAGGTATTTTACTCTCTTTGTAGCAGTTGTGAATGGGAGTTCACTCATGATTTGACTCTCTGCTTGTCTGTTTTTGGTGTATAGGAATCCTTGTGATTTTTGCACGTTGATTTTCTATCCTGAGACTTTGCTGAAGTTGTTTATCAGCTTAAGGAGATTTTGGGCTTAGACGATGGGCTTTTCTAAATATACAATCATGTCATCTGCAAACAGAGACCATTTGACTTCCTCTCTTCCTATTTTAATACTCTTTATTTCTTTCTCTTGCCTGGTTGTCCTGGCCAGAACTTCCAATACTTCGTTGAATAGGAGTGGTGAGAGATGGCATCCTTGTATTGTGCCGGTTTTCAAAGGGAATGCTTCCAGCTTTTGCCCATTCAATATGATGTTGGCTATGGGTCTGTCATAAATAGCTGTTATTTTTTTGAGAGATGTTTCATCAATAACTAGTTTATTGAGAGTTTTTAACATGAATGGATGTTGAATTTTATTGAAAGCCTTTTCTGCATCTATTGCAATATTCATGTGGTTTTTGTCATTGGTTCTGTTTATGTGATTGATTACTTTTATTGATTTGCATATGTTGAACCAGCTTTTCTTCCCTGGGATGAAGCCCACTTGATCATGGTGGATAAGCTTTTTGATGTGCTGCTGGATTCGGTTGACCAACATTTTATTAAGGAATTTTGCATCAATGTTCATCAGGGATATTGGCCTGAAATTTTCTTTTTTTGTTGTATCTCTGCCAGGTTTTGGTATCAGGATGATGCTAGCCCCATAAAATGAGTTAGAGAGGAGTCCCTCTTTTTCAATTGTTTGGAATATTTTCAGAAGGAATGGTACCAGCTCCTATTTGTACCTCTGGTAGAATTCGGCTGTGAATCCGTCTGGCCCTGGGCCTTTTGTGGTTGGTAGGCTATTAATTACTGCCTCAATTTCAGAACTTGTTATTGGTCTACTCAGGGATTCGACTTCTTCCTGGTTTAGTCTTGGGAGGGTGTATGTGTCCAAGAATTTATCCGTTTCTTCTAGATTTTCTAGTTTATTTGTATAGAGGTGTTTATAGTACTCTCTGATGGTAGTTTTTTATTTCTGTGGGATCAGTGGTGATATCCCCTTTATCATTTTTGTTGTGTCTATTTGATTCTTCTCTCTTTTCTTCATTAGTCTAGCTAGCAGTCTGTCTATTTTGTTATTTTTTCCCAAAAAGCCAGCTCCTGGATTCATTTATTTATTTATTTTTTTTTTTTGAAGGGTTCTTCCTTTCTCTATCTCTTTCAGTTCTGCTCTGATCTTAGTTATTTCTTGTCTTCTGCTAGCTTTTGAATTTGTTTGCTCTTCCTTCTTTAGTTCTTTTAATTGTGATATTAGGGTTTCAATTTCAGATCTTTCCAGCTTTCAGATATGGGCATTTAGTGCTATAAATTTCCCCCTACACACTGCTTTAACCATGTCCCAAAGATTCTGGTACATTGTCTCTTTGTTCTCATTGGTTTCAAAGAACTTCTTTATTTCTGCCTTCATTTCATTATTTACCCAGGAGTCCTTCAGGAGCAGGGTCTTCAGTTTCCATGTAGTTGTGCCGTTTTGGGTGAGTTTCTTAATCCTGAGTTCTTACTTGATTGCACTGTGGTCTGAGAGACTGTTAGGATTTCTATTTTGCATTTGCTGAGGAATGTTTTACTTCCATTTATGTGGTCGATTTTAGAATAATTGCCATGCGGCGCTGAGAAGAATGTATATTCTGTTGATTGTGGTGAAGAGTTTGTGGATGTCTGTGAGGTCCACTTGATCCAGAGCTGAATTCAAGTTCTGAATATCCTTGTTAATTGTCTATCTCATTGATCTGTCTAGTATTGACAGTAGGGTGTTAGAGACTCCCACTATTACTGCATGGGAGTCTGAGTCTCTTTCTAGGTCTCTAAGAACTTGTTTTATGAATCTGGGTGCTCCTATATTGGGTCCACATATATTTAGGATAGTTAGCACTTCTTGTGGCATTGATCCCTTTACCATTATGTAATGCCCTTCTTTGTCTTTTTTGATCTTTGTTGGTTTTGTGTGTTTTATCAGAGACTAGTATTTCAACTCCTGCTTCCCCCCCCCCCCCGCCCCGCTTTCCATTTGCTTGGTAAATACTCCTCCAACCCTTTATTTTGAGCCTGTGTGTGTCTTTGCACATGAGATGGGTCTCCTGAATATAGCACACCAATGGGTCTTGACTCTTCATCCAATTTGCCAGTCTGTGTCTTTTAATTGGAGCATTTAGCCCATTTATATTTAAGGCTAAATATTGTTATGTGTGAATTTGATCTGGTCATCATGATGCTAGCTGGATATTGTGCACATTAGTTGATGCAGTTTCTTCATAGTGTCGTTGGTCATTATATTTTGGTGTGTTTTTGCAGTAGCTGGTACCAGTTTTTCCCTTCTATATTTAGTGCTTCCTTCAGGAGTTCTTGTAAGGGCTGCCTGGTGGTGACAAAATCCCTCCGCATTTGCTTGTTTGGAAAGGATTTTATTTCTCCTTTGCTTATGAAGCTTTGTTTGCCTGGATATGAAATTCTGGGTTGAAAATTCCTTTCTTTAAGAATGTTGAATATTGGCCCCTACTCTTTTCTGGCTTGTAGGGTTTCTGCAGAGTCTGCTGTTAGTCTGATGGGCTTCCCTTTGTAGGTGACCTGACCTTTCTTTCTGGCTGCCCTTAACATTTTTTCCTTCATTTCAACCTTGGAGAATCTGAAGATTATGTGTCTTGGGGCTGATCTTCTCATGAAGTATCTTAGTGGTGGTCTCTGTATTTCCTGATTTGGAATGTTGGCCTGTCTTACTAGGTTGGGGAAGTTCTCCCGAGAGTTCACTTCTCTGTGAATGTGTTTTCCGACTCAGTTCCATTCTCCCCATCACTTTCAGGTACACTAATCAATTATAGGTTTGGTCTTTTCACATAGTCCCATATTTCTTGGAGGCTTTGTTCATTCCTTTTCATTCTTTTTTCTCTAATCTTGTCTTCATGCCTTATTTCAGCAAGGTGATCTTCAATCTGTGATATCCTTTCTTCTGCTTGATCAAGTCGGCTATTGATACTTGTGTATGCTTCACTAATTTCTCATGCTGTGTTTTTCAGTTCCATCTGGCCATTTATGTTCCTCGCTAAACTGGTTATTGTAGTTAGCAGTTCCTGTAACCTTTTATCAAGGTTCTTAGCTTCCTTGCATTGGGTTAGAATATGCTGCTTTAGCTCAGAGGAGTTTATTACAGACCTTCTGAAACCTACTGCTGTTAATTCATCGGTGTCAGTCTTCATCCAGTTTTGTGCCCTTGCTGGAGAGAAGTTGCGATCATTTGGAGGAGAAGCAGCTTTCTGGTTTTTGGGATTTTCAGCATTTTTGCACTAGTTTGTCCTCATCTTCGTGGATTTGTCTACCTTTGGTCTTTGAGGCTGATGACCTTTGGATGGGGTTTTTGTTGGGTATCTTTTTGTTGATGTTGTTGTTGTTGCTTTCTGTTTGTTTTTCTTCTAACAGTCAGGCCCCTCTTCTGCAGGTCTGCTGCAGTTTGCTGGAGGTTCACTCCAGACCTTGTTCGCCTGGGTATCACCAGTGGAGGCTGCAGAACAGCAAAGATTGCTGCCTACTCCTTCCTCTGGAAGCTTCGTCCCAGAGGGGCACCGGCCTGATGCCAGCCGGAGCTCTCCTGTATGAGGTGTCTGTCAACTCCTGTTGTGAGGTCTCTCCCAGGCAGGAGGCACGGGGTCAGGGACCCACTTGAGGAGGCAGCCTGTCCCTTAGCAGAGCTGGTGCACTGTGCTGGGAGAATCTCCCTTGTCAGGATCAGCTGCTCTCTTCAGAGCCAGCAGCCAGGAAAGATTAAGTCCACTGAAGCTACACCCACAACCATCCCTCCCCCAGTTTGTCTGTCCCAGGGAGATGAGAGTTTTGTCTGTAAACCCCTGGCTGGGGCTGCTGCATTTCCTTCAGAGATGCCCTGCCCAGTGAGGAGGAATGTAGAGAAGCAGTCTGGCCACAGCCACTTTGCCACACTGTGGTGAATCCTGCCCAGTCAAAACCTCCTAGTCTCCTTAGCACTGCGGGGGGGAAACCACCTACTAAAGCCTCAGTAATGGCGGATGCCCCTCCCCCAAACAAGCTTGATCGTCCCAAGTCAATTCCAGACTGTTGTGCTGGCAGTGAGAATTTCAAGCCAGTGGTTCTTAGCTTTCTGGGCTCGGTGGGTGGGACCCACTGAGCGAGCCCACTTGGCTCCCTGGCTTCAGCCCCCTTTCCAGGGGAGTGAATGGTTCTGTCTCGCTGGCATTCCAGGCACCACTGTGGTTATGAAAAAAACTCCTACAGCTAGCTCATTGCATTCCCAAACAGCCACTCAGTTTTATGCTTGAAACCCAGGGCCCTGGTGGTGTAGGCACACAAGTCCTAATCTGCAGATTGCAAAAACCATGGGAAAAGCATAGTACTTGGGCCAGGTAGCACAGTCCCTCATGGCTTCCCTTGGCTGGAGGAGGGAGGCCCCCCAGCTCCTTGTACTTCCCGGGTGAAGCAACACCCCACCCTGCTTCTGCTCACTCTCTGCAGGTTGTACCCACTACCTAACCAGTTCCAATGAGATGGATACCTCAGTTGGAAATGCAGAAATCACCTGCCTTCTCCATTGATCTCCCTCGGAACCTCAGACCAGAGCTGTTTCTATTCGGCCATCTTGGCCCCCCCCCGAAACCCATGTTTAAAACCATCAGATCTCATGAGACCCATTCACTATCACGAGAACAGCATGGAAAAGACCCACCCCCGTGATTCAGTCATCTCCCACCAGGCCTATCCTACAACACATGGGAATTACAGGAGCTACAAGATGAGATTTGGGTGGGGACATAGAGCCAAACCACATCATTCTGCCCCTGGTGTCTCCCAAATCTCATCTCACATTTCAAAACCAGTCATGCCTTCCCAACAGTCCCCCAAAGTCTCAACTCATTTCAGCATTAATTCAGAAGTACACAGTCGAGTGTCTCATTCAAGACAAGGCAAGTCCCTTCCACCTATGAGCCTGTAAAATCAAAAACACGTTAGTTAGTTACTTCCTAGATACAAGGAGGATACAGGCATTGGGGTCAACACAGCCATTCCAAATGGGAGAAATTGGCCAAAACAAAGGGGCTATAGGCCCAATGCAAGTCCGAAATCCAGCAGGGCAGTCAAATCTTAGAGCTCCAAAATGATCTCCTTTGACTCCATGTCTCGCATCCGAGTCATGCTGGTGCAAGAGGTGGGCTCCCACAGCCTTCTGCAGCTCTTTCCCTGTGGCTTTGCAGGGTATAACCCCACTGCTGGCTGTTTTCATGGGCTGGCATTGTCTGCAGCTTTTCCAGGTGCACAGTGCAAGCTCTCAGTAGATCTATACCATGCTGGGGTCTGGAGGACAGTGGCCCTCTTCTCACAGCTCCAGTAGGTGGTGCCCCAATAGGGACTCTGTGTGGGGCTCCAAACCCATATTTCCCTTCCTCACTGCCCTAGCAGAGATTATCCATGAGGACCCCGCCCCTACAGCAAACTTCTGCCTGGGCATCCAGGCGTTTCCATACCTCCTCCGAAATCAAGGCGGAGGTTCCCAAACCTCAATTCTTAACTTTGTGAACCCACAGGCCCAGCACCCCATGGAAGCTGCCAAGGCTTGGGGCTTCCACACTCTGAAACAACAGCCTGAGCTGTACCTTGGCCCCTTTTAGCCATGGCCGGAGCAGCTGGAACACAGGGTACCAAGTCCCTAGGCTGCACAGAGCAGGGTGGCCCTGGGCCTAGCCCATAAAACCATCTTTCCTTTTAGGCCTCCAGGCCTGTGATGGGAGGGGCCGCCGTGAAGACCTCTGACATGCCCTGGAGACCCCCCCCCCGCCCCCGTTGTCTTGGGAATTAACATTTGGCTGCTTGGTACTTTTGCCAGCTTGAATTTCTCCTCAGAAAATGGGATTTTCATTTGTCAGGCTGCAAATTCTCCAACCTTTTATGCTCTGTTCCCATTTTACAACTGAATGCCTTTAACAGCACCCAAGTCACCTCCTGAATGATTTGCTGCATAGATTTCTTCTGCCAAATTCCCTAAATTATCTCTCCCAAGTTCAAAGTTCCACAAATCTCTAGGACCAGGGCAAACTGCCACCAGTCTCTTTGCTGAAACATAACAAGACACTAAGCATTTTGATCAAAGCCATTCAACAAGTCTCTAGAAAGTTTTAAACTTTCCCACATCTTCCTATCTCCTGAGTCCTCCAAGTCTCCAGGAAGTTCCAAACTTTCCCACATTTTCCTGTCTTCTTCTGAGTCCTCCAAACTGTTCCAACATCTGCCTATTACTCAGTTCCAAAGTTGCTTACACATTTTCTGGGAACTTTGGTACCCAGTTCCAAAGTTGCTTACACATGGCTGTGTTGACCCAATGCCTGTATCCTCCTTGTATCTAGGAAGTAACTAACTTGTTTTTGATTTTACAGGCTCATAGGTGGAAGGGATTTGCCTTAGAAAACATTTTTTTCTAAGGTTTTATAATGTATAAAACTTTCAACAACGCCGCACTCTACCGGTACCAGTTTACTCTTTTAGTCTGTTTTCACACTGCTGATAAAGACATACCTGAGACTGGGCAATTTACAAAAGAAAGAGGTTCATTGGACTTACAGTTCCACGTGTCTGGGGTTGGGGGGCCTCACAATCATGGCAGAAGGCAGGGAGGAGCAAGTCATGTCTTACATGGATGGTGGCAGGCAAAGAGAGTTTGTGCAGAGAAACTCCCATTTTTAAGACCATCAAATCTTGTGAGACTCATTCACTGTCACAAGAACAGCATGGAAAAGACCCGCCCCCTCCCATGATTCAGTCATTTCCTACCAGGCCCTTCCCACAACACCTGGGGATTATGAAAGCTACAAGATGAGATTTGGGTGGGGACACAGAACCAAGCCATATCAATAGCCAAGTCCAAATAACCACACACAGTCGTTTCCTAATGTAAAATTAAAAAAGTGGTGCCCTGAAAACAATGACTGGTTCCACTTGTGGTTCATGCAGTTCAAATAACTACACAAGCTTTTCCTCAGAATGACAGCCATGATACTTCAGTTTGTAGCAGATACACTTTATGCAAACTTCCCAGTTTGTCAGATAATATCAAAAAGAAGTGTAAGTAAGGGTTAAGATTTAATAAAATCAGTAATTTTTTTTTCAATGTGGATATTCTCAAGTGAAACTTTTTTACTGTGATGTGATGAAATATAGATTAGTGCTACTCCTTTGATTCATGCTAAAGTTTCAGCAGTTTTATCCACCATTACTTTTGCACTATCAGTGCCAATATCCACTCAGTGAAAGAGGTCAAATAACATTTAAGTGACACTTTGATATTTATTATGAAAATAGTTTTGACCTCACCAATGGACACCTTAAAAAGGGTCTTGATGACCCCCAGGATCCATGGACTATACTTGGAGAACTGCTTCCTAAACATCCAAGATACGTTGCCTTTGCCTACTCTACTTTCTTAACTCCACCCCTTATTAATTCTTACCTTTGTTTTTATAGTTCCTTAACTGGTCTCACAATCTTCAGTCTTTTTCTCTTCCTTAAAGGTTCCTAGATTACAAATCTGATTTTGTTGATACCCTATTAAAAGTCTTTCCACATGCTCCAGCACAATTGGATAAAATCCACATTTCTTCATAGAACATAAAAGTCCTTTTATTGTCATACCTACCTTAGTGACCTCTGTTCCTGTCAGTACTTCCTAGTCTTTAAGCCAAGCTGAATTTACTGGTAATTCCCTGAACACATCATGGTTTCTACATGATTTCTACATGCTATTCTTCCTACCTGTAATACTCTTTTACTTCCCACCTATCCCTCTAATTGTACGTCATTTTTAAATCACCTCATGTCACTGCCCACAAAATTGTACATTAGAATTTGTTGTCGTACTTACATTGTATTATTGAATTATAGTCATTTTGCTTATATGTCATTTTTTCCTGTTAGATTGTGAGCTGTTTGAGGTCAGGAACTGTGTCTTTCTTCGTATTCCCAGTACTTATCAAGGATGAGGCATATAGTAATCATTTAATAAATGTTTGAGTGTTTGAATGAACTCCATAAAAATTGCAAATACAAATTAATTCCATGGTATTTCATTTTCTTTTCCTTCTAATATAGTTCTTAGAGTTGCTAATGAATAATAAAAAAGGCCATAGATGAGAAGAAAAAGAAAAAAGTATATATATGTGTATGTGTGTGTATATATATGTGAAGTGTATACAGTGTATATATATATTATATATAACATATATGTCTCAGCCACTTTATTGGATGGAGCAATGGATCTTTATTTCCATAATTTTTACTATAAGATTCAGGGTAACATTCGATTTATATATGTTTTTGAAAAGTTGTAATGAATTATATTTTTAAAAATTAACCTCCTTAATTTATTATAACTCAGTCTCTAATCAATTTAGATGTTTTTTCCTAATTTAGAATTCTTAATGTGGAGGCAGAAATGCCAGGATATTTCAATTTTTTATTAATATTTTAAAACTACTATCTGGGAATATTAGGATCATTAAAATTATTTTTTAAATGTGTTCTACACATTGTTTTATAATAAAACTTGGTTGATTGTATTTTGTTTTTGAGTTTAGTACAGTAAAATAAAATCTTGTTAAAGGGACTTCCATCAGAAGGGTACCTAACTAGAAATCCCACGTAACAGGATCCAGTAATATATAGCATTTGTCAGCTAAAAGAACCTCATTCAAAAGAAAACATGTTTTTCTAAGATTTTATAATGTATAAAACTTTAAAAGTTAAAGTAGTCCTGGTGCAGCCTATAATCACACCTGTAGTCCAGTGCTTTGGGAGGCTGAGGCAGGAGGATCACTTGAGGCCAGGAGTTTGAGACTAGCCTGGGCAACCTGGTGAGATCTCTGTCTCGGCAAAAAAAATTGTTTTTAAATTAGCTGGGTATGTGGCACACGCCTATAGTTCCAGTTTCTCAGTAGGCTGAGATGGAGAAGCTCTTGAGCCTGAGAGGTCAAGGCTATAGTGAGCTGTGATTGTGTCACTTCACCCCAGGCTGGGCAACAGAGCAAAACCTTGTCTCTAAAAAAAATAATAAAAGTGAAATTGAAAATGTAAATTTTTTTGTATCTAAAAAATTTTATTGCCCACCATTTGTTCTGCATAATGCATTGTAAATATATATATTTAGATAAATCCATATCACTTAAAAGCAAATTTTCTAGATTATGCTTTTCTGCTTATTGACCATTTCATTGTTCATTAGCATAATATTTAAAAGTGAATCATTTGGGGCCTCACTAATTTCGAGTTTACAATGACTGAGTCACTGGACTGAAACCTAGCTTTTTATAGCCCCTTGCCTAGCTGTTGCCTAGTAAATTAAAATAATATGTTTACAAAATTACAAGGAAAAGTAAAACTTCTGGTGACCTTTAAGTACTTAGATTGTTGCCGTATTATAGATTTGTTGATTATAAGTCATGCCTTTAATGCATATTTGTTGATTAAAAACCAATAGTAATTGCAGTTTCTTCAAAAAGATTCTGAATTAAGGTATGTATACTGTAGTCAGATTTATGCTTTTTCCCTTTGGCCAAATATGGCATATTGGGATTATGCTTGGAATTATTTTATCTATTTTGTCCCTGTTGCCTTAATTTTTAAAAATTGGTAATGTTCTCTGATCTCTGTGTCAATGTTGTGCATAATTAGAATGCCATGGTGTACCAGTGAGAAACAGTAGAATAGTTTAATTCCAATTCAATGGAAATTGATCGTAAAATGTTAAAAATGGTTACCTAAACTCGGAAATGGGTATATGTAGTTAGTAGATTTATAGAAATAATAGCAAGTCGCATATTTAATTTGATAAATTTTATTTGAAAATAGTTCCCTTTTGTACTTTTATGTTTTTATAAGGAAAAATACATTCAAAATTGAAAACCAAAGGATAATAGTGATTTTGCTCATAAATCTACTTTTCAGCATTCATTTACTACAAACATTGTCATCTGTTCTTTTATTTCATAATTTTAAAATTCTTCATTTTTTTATCTAATTTAACATTTTCATATTTTTAAAGGTCCCCAGGTGCATCCAATTTTTCAACTTTACCAAAGATCTCTCCTTCATCTCTATCAAATAATTATAACAACATGAACAACAGAAAGTAAGCACTGAATCTTAAAAACTCTTTGTTTAATTGATCACCCTATTATGGTTGCAAAAATCTCTTGTATCTAAATTTTAGGATAAAAGTCTTAATGCATTAAAATTGATTTTCTTTTAAATTACTGGTTAGTTCTTCCAGGAGTAACTTAACAAAAAAGAAAGCAATTAAATTGCTTCTTGAAAGAAAACACTTAAAGAATTTTATATACTAAATACTAATCATTAAAATATATTTAGAAGTTTGTTAGAACACAATTTTTTAGGAAGAATTTAAATTCAGATGTCATTTTAGAACTGGATATGTAATCACATATAGTAAAGTATTTTTAAAAAGTGTCTATCAGTGGTTCTCAAGTGGAAAGCACACATAAATTTTTGTTTATGAAAAAGGCAATCATTTTTTCTTGAGAAGTTCAGAAAAACAATTGCCTTACCGCTTGCCAAATAAAATTTAGAATCATGGAATTTATAAAAATTTTGTTGAAGTGTGTGTTATATTGCTATAAGAAAAACAATTGAAAGTCAAGGTTACATGGGCTTCACTCTGAGCGTATTATCTTGTATTGACTCTGAGTGTGTTACCTTGAACGTTGATTTTTTTGTTGTTGAAAAAGGTCGAAAGAAAACCTTTATTATTTGTAATTAGCCCAAATTATGGGAAGAATATTCATCTAGAGATGATTATCCTCCTTTTATTTACTTATTTTTTTTGGTATGTATAGTGCTATTTATGGATTAGAGTGAAAGTATTTAGATATTTGCACTAAAATATTAGTATTAGATATTTATCTAATACTTATACTACTTATATGTTAGTATATACTTATACTAATTGTAAAATATTAGTATTTAGATATTTTTGCAGTTTCTAAATGGCATCTGATTATCTCAGTGAGTAAATTCTAAAAGACTAAAGCTATTTGTGAAATAATCTTTAAAATTAAAACACCAATAATTACATTTATATGTTTAATTAATTTTCCCTCAAAATTTATCTTTTGGGGGAGGATGACAAAAATGATTCTAACATACATCTGGATTATAAGTAGATGACAGAACTAAAATAATTTTGGAAAAGAATAATAAGGATTAGTCTTAAACTAAATATCACAATGTATTACAAAGGTATCAAAAATTCAAACAACGTAGTACTGACCCAAAAATACACCTCCATATCAATGGAATGTAGCTCAGAAACAAGTCTTTCTATAAAAAGAATTTAATGTGATCAGGAGGCATTGTAGACTAATAGGAATGGGCAGATTATCCAGGAAATATTGTTGAGAAAATTGGCTCACATCTTAGAATTTCTCTCTGAAATTTTAAATCCAAGCATATTAAAAAAGGACAAATAAATGGAAAAAAGTACTTGTTACAAATGATAAAGGATTTATATTCTAAATATATCAAGCTCATAAAAATTAGAAATTTTCTAAGACAGTCTTAGAAACATTGGGCAGTAAAAGTAAAGGAATTAAATAAGGAATAAACTTTTTTTTTTGAGGTAGGGTCTCACTCTGTCACCCAGGTTAAAGTGCAGTGTCACAGTCACAGCTCCCTGCACCCTTGACCTCCCAGGCTCAAGTGATCCTCCCACCTTAGCCTCTTGAGTAGCTTGGATTACGGCACACGCCACTACTCCCCACTAATTTTTTTATTTTTATTTTCATAAAGACAGTTCCACTATGTTGCCCATGCTGGTTTCGAACTGCTGGGCTCAAGAAATCCTCCTGCCTCAGCCTCCCAAGTGCTGAGATTGCAGGCATGAGCCACCTCACCCAGCTGGGATAAATATTTTAAATTTTCACATTCACTACTGATTAGAGATATGTAAATTAAAACCATGAAAAACCCCATTTGCTTTCCCTTACCTCAGTCACATTGGGAAAAATTAAACAATGACATGTATTTTTATAATGATTCTGAGTGCTTGGAGTATTAGAATAATTTTTTCTAGCAAAACAGTTTACCAGTATGAATCAATAACATTTGAAACGTTCACATTCTTATTTCAGTAATTCATAAAAAGATATGTACACTATATGTAATAATATTACATCATAGTGTAATACTAAAATACTGAAGACATTGAATATTCAGAATTACACTGCAGTGTCTTCTCTTCTATTTAAAAATGTATGTGCACAGGCCAAAAAAAAAGAGTGAAAATAACGCCTCGTAATTTGGTTTGTATTTCGTAAATGAGAGCTTTAAGTAAACTTCACGCTAGATAAAATATTACTTATGATTTACTCATTGCAGATGGCTTTCATATTTACTATAAAAGAATTTATTTACAGGTATTTACAGTCATTCTTTGGAGATATTTTTAACATTGTATATAGACTATATTGAATGTAAACTGTATTTTGACTAGTATTACCATATTGGTATGTGTGGTCTGGTATGTTTCTGGTTTTGTTCTGTTTGCATCCTTAGTAAATACTTGACAGTATAAGCTAATCTAAAAACCTCTGACTGCAGAAACTATTGAGAGAAATTAGAGTCTTAAGTTTCAATGATTCTATCATACGACTACATTATATTTTTAGCTATTTATCTTTTTTTAATTCAAACACTGAAATAGCCCTGTCATATTATGGAATTTTAGTAGCATATGGTCACTGAGGTACCATGAAGCTGTGACCATTTTGAGCTTGAAAGTACATTTTTATGTATGGATTTTCTTTCTTAGTAAGGAACAGAACTTAAGCATTTGTGAAATGGAAAGTTTTGTTTTTTAACCTTAAAAAACTTGAATTCCATATTTAAACAACTGTTTTACATACAATTTACTTCTTGAATTTCTTCAGCTTGTGGAAAGACTTCAGATAGAAATAGCATAGTTTCTTTAAAAGTAGGTGAAATAGTAATGACCTTTTTGCATTATGTTTTTGAAACTTCATGTATGTGGAAATAGTCTACAAGTATAAATAATATATTAAAATCAATAGTTGTCCACAAACTTATATGAAATTTATTTATAAATTCAAGATTTAACCCTACACTGGTACGTTTCTAAGATATAAAATTTTCATTTCCAGAAATAAGAATGTTGTTATAAAATAATTCCAAGTAATAAAGTATACTTGGAATTATTTCATTTAAGTTTAATAAGTTTTTATTAAAACTTGTATTATTAAAAATCCATTACTATAATATAGTTTGTTTACTTTGTGTCATAATTTTACCTGTTAGTCCCATGTGTATTTGGTTTTGCCTCAGTTATAATTTAAGTACATTTTTAAGTATCTGTCAGCTTGTCTTTCTGGTAATAGTTCTATAACCTGTATTTTTCTGCCCTGCTTTCTTTGCTTTGATATATTACTAACACTGCCTTTAAAAAAATATTGTTAATGTGTTTATTGTCTTAATTTGACATTCCAAATGCAGAGCACATTTCTATTTTTCTGTTAATTTATTTATATCTTTTTTATTTGAAATGAAAATGATTCCCTGTATGAGATTGAGCCATGAACAGGAACTGTGAATTTTGGAAACTACCAGAGCTAACCATCTGGCTGTTGATAAATTTGTTAGCTAAAAGCATCATTTCATTAACTGCACAATGGGCATAATTATAGTTACGAGGATTAAATTATATATTTATAAAGTCAGGTGTCAGTACTAGCTTAAAAGTCAATCTGAAATTTTTTATAGAAAGGTAAGGTTCAATTTTACAAAAAAAGTGTATTTTTAGTGTGTTTTTATTGAAGGATGGATATAATACAGAATTAACCTAATATAGTATTAAAATTCCCATTACTATTACTGTAAATTTATTTTTGCAAAGTAGCATAGCCTTAAAAGATGATGACTAGCTTAAGATCTTTAGGAAGTAATTACTAGACATAGTCATGAAAGATACTAGGGCCCAGATTTTCATAAATTTTTTGAATTATATAAACTGCTAGTTTTGATATTTTCCATGACAAACCTTAATATTTCATTTAAAGCACACATAACATGTGGATTATAAGTAACCAATCAAGATAATATTGAAGTATCTTAAATTCATTGATTTTCATTATCATTTTGAGCATCTAGACTATCTCAACCTTTGAGCGAAGTTGTAGATACTATTTAGGGATTTAGATTTTCTTAAAAAACAAAACCAAAAAACTGCTTTGCAAATAAGTTTTTTATTCATTTCTCAGTAAATAGGAATTTCTGTCCCATCAAATTCCATCATGTTGCTGCAAAGAAGAATAGAACTTCCAGCATCTCTTTGTGTTACACGTGGGGAGAGACAAGATATCTGAATATATACTTATGGAATGAGCATGTAAATGTGCTTTTAGTCTTTTCACGTGTGTGTGTATAGGCGTGAGCATGCATTTGGGCATACTTTCCTGTGTGCTCTAGCTGCTTAAATTTTACTATAATTTTACAGTCAGAAGTTTTTTCTTCTCTGTAATGTGTAGAATGTGTAGAAAATGCAAGCCTTGCATTTTTTAAAATAATATACAGAAGATCTTCATTTTTAGCACTACTTAACACTAATAAAAGAAAAACAGTATTTTTTTTTTTGTACTTCAGCTTTTTGTTGTGTGTACCCAAAGTTAGATTCAATAATCCAATTATGAGTGGAAATACTTAAAAGTGCTGATAGGCACTGTGTACTTTATTAGTTACTAGGAATATAAAATAAAAAGTGAATCATAGGCTAATGATTTGCCAAGAAAAGATTCATGAGTTATATTTTTTGTGTTTTGTTTCAGTTTAAGACAAGTAAATATCTATAAGTCTAGCAATTCTGAATTTGAATTGATCAATGTTTTATTTCTTTGACGCCTGCTGTTTTTATCTCAGGGTGGATTGTTTTTTCAGAGCTGAGGAGTTGACCTTTTTTGTTTCCAGGAGAAGGGAGTGTTTTTTAAAAAATACAGAAACATTAGTAGGCTAACATTGTATGTGTAATTTGAGGTTGGTTTGGTTTTGTGTGTTTTACCTGTCTGGGGTGTGTGTGTGTGTGTGTGTTTGTGTGTGTGTGTGTGTTTTACTAAAGACTGTTAGAACAGGTAGTAGTATAGTTCACATAAACTCTTATAATGACAAAGTGAGAGTGTAATATATGGAATAATAAAGTGAAGTACTTGAAATTATAAGAAAAAACTACTCTATAAAAGTAATACCAGGAATAAATTATAGCCAGTTGTGAATTGCTAGAGATACCGATTTACATGTTCATTTATAAAGCTGTTTTATTTATAGCGTCATTTGCTTTTAGCAAAGATCTCATTCAGGTTCTTTCTAATAAATAAAAAAAGATTGAAAGCTTGCTTTTGGATTATATCCCAAATATTCATCATACATATTTTATAAAATAACCTATTAAGAAATAAGAAAGAATCCATTCTTTTTCACAAAATTATTTTTTATTATATGCGGAAGGAAGAGGGATCATTTAACATTTTCTTCTTTCTAAAAATTATCCTGATTTTGTAACTTTTAGAATATTATAGTTTTTAATATTAACATTTAAATTATCTTGAGGTTTTATTTATCTAATTAAATAAACTACATTAATCTGAGAAACCAGAAGAAAGAAAAGGCAAATAACACTGGGATATACTTGCTTAGAATCATTTTTGCATTCGTGTTCACCCAGGCTTTTTTCTGCATTTGAATACTAGTTTTTGCTGGTCTAGCATAGAAACTATAAATGGAATCATCTGTGCATCATAACAGTGAGGTCACAGTGGCCTTGGAACTCTCTGCTCTTACCTGTAACTTTTTAAAGCATAACTCTTACTGTTTCTACTGTTTTTACTCTATTACAATAACAGAATGCAAAAGGGTCATAAAGGAGATGATTTGTTGCTGCAGTTGGTTTTTAAAATCTGAATGTTTTAAATTTGATGGAGCAATGGGGAATGGAGCAAGCTGTAAAGCTGCTCCAGTTAATCAAAGGTAGAAAGATATAATCGTGGTTTGTATTGGTTGGTGTGGTATTTGAGAGTTATTTTGTTGATTGGATAAGGAGTATCTTAACTCAGGGTGCGTTGTTTTGTTTGAGGTTCAAGTCTTTAAAAGTATCTCAGTTGAGTACTTTATAAAAGAAATTTAATGATCAACCATATATCTCATAAAGAGGCCTAAAGTACTCTTCATTATAAATATATTGTAATATAATTGGCTGCATTATGAAAATATTTTTTTCTTCCAGTGTGAAAAACTCAAATTACTGTCTCCCATCATATACTGCTTATAAGAACTATGATTATTCAGAACCTGGAAGAAACAATGAACAGCCAGGTCTCTGTGGCCTAAGTAACTTGGGAAATACGTGTTTCATGAATTCAGCTATTCAGGTAGGTCTTTGTAAACAAAGTGAAACTCATGTTTCATGGAAATCTGTAATACAAGAAGATAGAGTTGGTTTTTCATGCCAGAACATGGGTATATGTTTTGAAAGTTCATTTTTCATGGAAGATGTAAGCATACATATTTGACTCATTCATTCTACTACTGGTAGTAGAACATATGTTTCTCAATTAGGTGATACGTGATTGATTAACATAATGTACAAGATTAAATATCACTTTGCAGAAACATAATATCAAACAGAAAACTTAAGCTGTCTAAGAAGGGGGGAACAAAAAGCAAAAACGCTTGTGCGTTCCCTCCATTATTCAGTAGAAGTCTGTTGCCCTTTTTTTTTCTTTTTCTTTTTTGTCTTAATGGGAAATTAAAATTTTAGAAAGGAAAATCTTGGGAACTTCTTTTTATATACATATTTTAACAAATCACTTTCCCTTAAAGGCCTTTTAATTTGGGGATATAAGAGATAACTGCCTTTCCCCTTCCCCCTACCCCCTTTTTCTTTTCTTTCTGCTCTAGTCTATATCCTCTTTCAACTTAACTTTTTAAATATTTATGTCTTTGATTGATTCTGAAGTAATGAGATATATATATTTTTTAATATTACTGTTACTGTGTATAAACTTAGGGCTGGTTATTTTATTCCCCTTTTACAGATAAAATTTCTGTGTTTATAAAAGCTCAGAATAATGGCAAACCATTTTTGATACTTGAATTTTAACCTTTTTTTGGTCAGTCTCTTTTGTGAATTCTGGATTTTTAGTTTTAAATCTAAACTTTTCTGTTCTCTATTCATATTTTTTTGTTGACTCTCCTATGCCCAGAATGCAGCCTCCAAAGATACAGATTAAATGCAGGGTGTAGATTGATAAGGACATTATTAGACATCTTTCTCACTATCTGAGAAAAGGATGACTCTTCACCATTCAGTATTCTAAGTGAATCTTTTTATACATCGTCATTCATACAACTGTTTCCTAAATTAACCATTGCCTTTTTATATTCTTGGAAATTAGAATCTGTCATACACTATAGGCCAGGAGTTTGCATCCTTTTAGAAATTGAGTGGGGAAGGCATAATCGATCTCTGGTATTTTGCTTTAGAGTTGAACCACTTGGGAAGTGGCCTATCTGCCTAAGCAGATAGGTTAATATATAGATTAATAAACTCTTCTTTTAAATCTTCTTCAAGTGAGTAATCCTGCTCATAATGTAGTGTTACTTTATTCAAAATAGTTTTTCAAGAATTCTAGCACTAGTTAGACATAGAGACAATTTAAATTTTTATCTTTATTTTTCTAGATGAAGAAGAAAACCAAAATGTATTATTGTCCTAATAGTTATTAAATAACAAAGTAAAGTACATGGGTGCCTAGCCTTCAGAGATAGGAATGGGACAGACAAATTATAATATCTGTTGGACCATCTCTGGAACATGTTTTATGTAAATTGTTGTTATACCAGTACCAGAAAACCCGGTTCCCAGATCACCAAGTTATATTCATTTTTATATACCTCTTTATCCTTGAACTGCCAAAATTACTTTGGTTCCAGAGGCTTGATATCAGCTAGAGTGGTTTTTTTTTGTTTGTTTTGCTTTGTTTTGAGACAGTCTCGCTCTGCCGCCCAGGCTGGAGTGCAGTGGCCGGATCTCAGCTCACTGCAAGCTCCGCCTCCCGGGTTCACGCCATTCTCCTGCCTCAGCCTCCCGAGTAGCTGGGACTACAGGCGCCCGCCACCACGCCCAGCTAGTTTTTTTTGTATTTTTAGTAGAGACGGGGTTTCACCGTGTTAGCCAGGATGGTCTGGATCTCCTGACCTCGTGATTCGCCCATCTCGGCCTCCCAAAGTGCTGGGATTACAGGCGTGAGCCACCGCGCCCGGCCATCAGCTAGAGTTTTTTTTCCTAGTATGGAAAACCAATCTTGGTGCTTTTTCATAAATATTAATAAAATATTTTAACAACATAGGGATTCGAAATTTGAATCTGTCAGGAGAGCACAAGAGTTTGTGTTGATGCTAATCATTCATGGGAGGCTTAGGCCAGCATTCAGACTAAATTCCTTGTAAAGCAATACTACATCCTAGTTTTTTGTCCCTTTGATACATCTGTTTAGTGTTGTCTACATATGGTTAACTGCAGTTTCTCAAAAATGGGTATTAAAATTAAATCTTTAACCAGCCAGGTTGAGCTAGATTTGGCATCGTTTAACTTTCTTGCATGTTATGTTTAAGGTGTGAGAATCTTCATTTTATTCATTTTTGCTTCTATTCAAAACTATTTTATTAGAATAAATTGATAGCTCTATTGCAGACCCTCCTAATATAATTTACCATCACGTGTTCCATTTCATCTGAGACATAGCCGTGAGTGTGATGGTTTATAATTTTATGGTAATAGCCATAAAATTTTTTGATGAAGATTTTAGCAGTGAGTATTTTAAGCAGTGGATATTATTTCATGACTATTGCTTAATTTAGTTAGAAACTATACTATCTCTAAAATAAAGTTCTTCAAACAATTTGGAGAAGAGAAAAACGAGTTTTTATTTGTGCGGCTTTTAGCTTTTAGTTCACATCTGAAATTAGAAAAGCTAGGCCTTTAGTTTTATTTTCTTAAAACTTCCATGATTTTTAATTGATTAAGATGTCAGCTCTCGAGCTGAAAACTGACTGTAAGAGGGAGTACAAAATGGTGGCAGCAGCCTTTACTCCTCTATTTCACAAAAATTCATGTAACTTCATAGATCCAAAAATAAAAAGGGTATTAGATAACTAATAGAATAGGTTCTATAGGTTTTGTCAGATACTATTTCTTCAATTATGCTTTTTTCAAGTTTCCTTGTAACTTCTTTGAAATTGAAGACAACTTTCATCAATTTTAGAAAATATTATCAAATATTATTTCTACTGACAATTTGAATTTTAATGTGATCTCTTAAATTAATTCAGTATCCTCCAAATTTGAGTGATCATTTCACCACGTCAAGTGGTATAGTATTGACGTATTTAAAAAAAAAGAGAGTATAAAAAGTACACTTTTTAAATGTAAGAGTGGGTTATACTTAGCCCATCAGTAGCCTTGAGATAGTGAAATCTTTTGACCACCAATGATTAAAAACTAAGCAGCACCAATCTGAGTGTGATTTAACATTATTACCGTTGTTATTTAATTTAGTGATATTGGTACTCAAGATTGTCTGATATAATGGTATGAATGAGTATTAACCTTTTCTGGTAAATATGGTACTGCCATATAGCACAGTAAAAAATAACAATACAATTTGTCTGGGCGTGGTGACTCATGCCTGTAATCCCAGCACTTTGGGAGGCTGAGGCGGGTGGATCACCTGCGGTCAGAAGTTTGAGACCAGCCTGGCCAACATGACGAAAGCTCGTCTCTACTAAAAAACACAAAAATTAGCCAGGCGTGATGGTGGGCACCTGTAATCCCAGCTACTCGGGAGGCTAAGGCAGGAGAATCGCTTGAACCCGGGAGGCGGAGGTTGCAGTGAGCCAGGATCGCACCATTACACTCCAGCCTGGGTGACAAGAGTGAAACTCCATCTCAAAATAAATAAATAAATAAATAACAATTTAAAATAATGTGAATTTTAAAACAATGCAATATAACAATTAACATAGCATTTACATTTTATTAAGTATTATAACAAATCTGGAGATGATTAAAGTATATATGAGGATATATGTAGATTATGTACAAATACAACACCATTTTATATCAAGAACTTGAGCATCTATGGATTTTGATATCCCCAAGGTGGAGGGGGGGGCTCCTGTGACCAATCCTCTGTGAATACCAAGGACAACTGTATATCCTGACCTTATGAAGATTACAGCCTAGATATTGTGATTTTCAAATGTTTTGTATTTTAGCATCAAAATCTTTTTTTTTAAGTTACTGTGGAAAGTTTAATTGTTTCCCCATTATTTAAGTAGATATTGTAAAATTGCTTTGGTTGGGTGAAGTTCCCAGAACCCCATCTGCTTTCCTTTACTTTCCACAATGGCCCCAGGAGCTTTCTCATGGAATCCCAGGACTCTGAGGAATAGTTTGAAAGCCAAAGTCTGGCTTGGAAAAAAAAAAAAAGAAACCCGTAAAAAACTAATAATACAGGTTAAGATCCCAGTTTGTGGAGCTACACCACTTGGATTAAAAACATGGCTTTCCTGCTTCTTATAATAACTGTGTTTCCCTAAGCAAGTTAATTCCACAATTCATTTTTCTCATTGTCTGACAAGAAAATAATAGTACCCTATCTTAGTAGTTTTGTAAGGGTTACGTGAGTTGGTGATTTTAACTCATAGCATACTGACTGGCACATCATAAATACTGAATAGGTATTATGTAGAAATTATCTCATCTTTTTTTAAAATTCAAGAAGTTAAGCAGAATGACTCTGAAAGATTCTATCCTCCATAACCGTTGTGTCTGTTCTTTTTTCTTGAGTCTTTTTCCACATGGACCGTAGTGGACTAAAAAGAAATAATTGAGTGTACTTTTATTTTTCATATAGTGTTATTGCAGTAGGTATTTATCATCTCTTTGATTTCTGAAGTATGCTAAATTGACTCTTCCTAGGCAAGCTGATAAGGAAGGGATATGATAACATAGAATTGTTTATGAATATTCTATTTGTAGGGCAGTTGGAAATTCAGAATTCTTGAATTGGGTTACCCCTAGCCCCTGCCTCCTGAGTAGTTATGATTATAGGCATATACCACCATGTCCTATTGGTTCAAATAATATAATAAGATAGTTTTCTAGGGCCCTAAATCTGTTACTCCATCTAGAGAGTGCCCAGTTTTTAAATTTTGCATTATTGGTGATAATTTTAATTAGCATTAGTTCAGTAGATTCAAGAGCACTTCAGCCCTTGTCTTTTTAATTGTCAAGGCCTACCTAGGAGGCTCATGGTTAGTTTCCTGAATGAAACACCTCTTCAGATGGATTTGAAACGGGAGTAATGTGGTCTTCTCCATTGGAAAGCAGCATGGCATAAGATGGTTGTTTTCAAAATCTTTACTTGGACATAATAGAGCTCCTTAAATAGATTCTAGGAAGTCCTTGAAAAAAGTGACACTAATCAAAGACATTCATTATTCCTGTCATAAAATATAAAATAAGTTGGGATTTCAAGCATTTTTAAGGTCAGCTTTTTTTTTTCCTATGATCTGTTGATTAGAAAAAAACAGAAGTTCAAAAATTTAGAAGAATGTTGAAAGTTTAAACTTTTTTAAAGATTTAAGAGAATAAGTAATGCTACACAAATAACACTTTTAAGAAACTAGATAGATCGTCGTTACATTGTAAAATAGAGAAAAAGTTATTTCTGAAGCTGTTATTTCTGTGTTACATTACTTCAACTAGCCTGTTCTTGAGACTTTGTTTTTGCATTTATTGGAACTCAGTTTCTCAGAAGTCCAGTTTAACGCAAAACCTTCTAATTTTATTTAAATTACCAACCTTATATTTAAATGAATATAGTTTTCATCGTAAAAGGAAAAACCTCACTTCTGAGGCACAAGATACTTCTTAAAAAATAGTTTAGGATCTTGTATTTGTTCTGATAAACTGAGAATGTGGCTGATGAAAAATTAAAAAATACTACTTTCTGGGTCAGGTTTTCATCCTAATCCAGGATATTAAACTCAATTATGTGAGTTCCTTTCATGTTATGTGCCAGAAATTACATAGCAAATTGTCATCAAAAATATGTTCAATCCTCTATCAAATGACAACTCAGTCAGGTCATCTATCCATTTTGATAAAAGCAAAAAAAAAAAAAAGGAAACAACCTTGCCTGCATTAGAACCATTCGTTTTTCTCAACATAGATAACAATGTTTTTACTTTTCCCTTTGGACTAGAATACCCCTTCCTTTTTGAAAGAGAACAGAGGTGGGAAAAGAAGAACCTATGTTCTCAGACAGATTATTTTAAGAAAGAGTATATATGGGATAGTTCTATAAAAATTTAGTGTTCACAACTAGGGGAGAAATGGCATCTCTAAAAGAATGCCTTGCACTTGTGTAACTTGGCTAATAATGATTTGTTATGAAAACATGCCTTTCTTAATCTCAGATGGGTACATGAGATTTGATTTGTCACTGTTCACATTATTCTCAGTTAATAAGCAAAGTTCCCTAAGATTAGTGCCTCTGTCTGAATTAATGTAGGTTTTTATGTGTTTTATCTGTCCCTAATTCTATAACAGGAAAATGACATGATAGAGATCTTAGAGAAATAGAGAGGTTCTTTCAAAAGAGTTGTAAATTATTACATCTAATTCTAAAATACAGAATGGTTTTACACTATCCTGGCTAGGAAAGTTCAACACCAATTTAATAATATACTTATTAGATAGTATTGTAGTGACTACATCTTATAACAGAAGTTATTAATATAATTAGGCTGAAGTATCTTGTATCAATTTTTATAATTATTTCAAGGAATCTGTTTGTAATTAAAAGCCAAACATCAGAAATGTCCATCTGTAATCTGTAAGGGGAACTATGGATTTATTCCCTCCCTCCAAGAAAATAAAAGGAAAGAAAAACTTATTTTAGGTTTACTTTTCTTAGTTAAAATCAAGCAGCTCATTTTTTTGATGTCAAAGTGTTTTCTAAAAGATTGCCATTTACTTCTTTACAATGATTTATAAACTATCTGGGCAGGAAGAGGGTCAGTGAGTTGGTTACTTAAACCATTGTTCGATTAATAGTAATATCTAAATCAGTTACTAGTTCTCATATAAACACATATTAAAACATTAACAGCCCCGTATTGAACCTGCAACCTCTGTTAATAGCAGTACCCTTTGCATAATGCAGAGTTTTTTTTTTTTTTTTTATTGTTTTTCACTTAATTTTCTCTTCACAGAAGTCTGTGAGTTAGGGCATAAGTATCTCTATTTCACCAATGAGGAAATTGAAGCAAGGAAAGTTTGATTTCCAGTCACTAAGACAAGTTATTATGAGTTAAAACTGGGTTGTTATTCAGTACATTTTGAGATAATGTATTTTTTTGAAATTATACCAATCAACCTATAAGAAATGCTTTTTTTGTGTGGTAAAATATAACAGAATTTACCATTTTAACCATTTTAAGTGTATAGTGACATTAAGTATATTCACGTGTTGTACAATTGTTAAAAATGTTTTTATCTTTAGTTCAAATGATTGTCCCCCATAATACAAGATGCTCTCATTAAGTAGCATTAATGTTGTGCCATTTAAAACAGTTTCCCTAGGAGGTTATATACACACTTAATTCATTTGATGTTCAGAATGTTAAAAGCTATTGAAGTACTCCTTTTGGAATTGCTTTTATTCTTCTGAGTATCACTGGTGGATATTTTTCATCCTTCAATGGCAAAGTTGATTTTCGAAAGCCAGAAGTTATTCAGAGCATTATTTTCAGAATATTGTAGATTATCAAGCTAGGTAATTTTTTTCAAGTAATTCATAAGTAATGAATGACTTATGAAGTCATTTATTCAGCAAATATTTATTGAAGGTCTGTTAGGTGACTTTCACTCTCATAATCACTAATTATGCCATGATGAACAAAACAGTTATTTTCCCTGGAGTTTACAGTCTAATGAGGGAGATAAATATTAAATCAATCATGAATTGTGATAAGTATGATGAAAGAGAAAGTAGAATGCTAACGGGAGCTTGGAGAGCACCTGATTTAAGCTGGGTGTCATATTTACCAAAAGTAACATGAGCTTTGACCAAAGAATATGTAGGAGTTTGGCAGGTGAAGTTAGAAGGGCCAAAAACATGTGCAAAGCCGCTAAGAAGGGCAAGTTTGAGGAACCAGAAGAGTAGTTTGTGTAATAATGTATGAAGGGGAGTGAGACAATGAGTTTGAAGGAGCAGGCAAAAGCCAGATCATATAGGGAGACTTTAGATTTTAATGTGTTACAAAGGCACTACAGGTTTCAGGCTACCATCTTCTTATCTGGTTTATTCCGTTTGCCTGCTAGCTGGTTTCTTTGCTTCTATCCTTACCCTCCTCAATCTGTTCTTAAAAGAACAGCCAGCAATTTGTTTCAAACCTAAGGCATTTTCTGTTACTTAGGCAATAACACCAAATGCCTTCCCATTTCACTCAATGAAAGCCAAAGTCCTTAAAACAAAGTACAAAGCCCTGTAGGATCTAGCCCCATGCTAGCTTATTTCCTATCACTTACCTCCATGCTTACCTTGTTCCATCCTCACCCTCACACATGCCAAGAGCGTGCCTGCCTTAGGGTCTCTGAACTTGCAGTTTCCTATACCTGTAATATTCTTCCTCTAAATATTTATATTCTTGCTTTCTCACTTCCATTAGGTCTCTATTATCTATCAGGTCCTTCCTCAGTCACCCTGTAAAAAATGGTGACTGTCCCACATTCCACACAGTACTCATAACCATCTGGCATGCTTTATTTCTATTAGGGCTTTTTGCTTGTCTGTGTATCTTCCCCTACTCCCAACATAGATACCCTCTCCCCATGTCCCCACCCCCTGCTCTCTCCCTCTCTCCCTCCCAGGAGGATTTTGTTTTAGTCACTTTTGTAGCCCCATTGCCTGGAATAGTGTCTGGCATGTAGAAGGCACTCAGATTCATGAAAGGTGAAGGGAATCACAAGTGTCTCTCTAGTTTTTGGCTTATATATCATAATGATAGATGTAACCATTTAATGAAATTGCAGAGTAGTAGGAAGAAGAACATAGTAGAAGAAGTAAATTTGGGATGGGGAGGAGATTATGAGTTAATTTTAGGCATGTTCAGTTTATGATATCTGTGAAACATCAAAGCAGATAGATCATAGACAGTTGGATATT